>NC_133217.1:1298519-2033519 GCF_040436345.1 Pagrus major
CTTCCTTCTCTCTCGTTTACACACATGTGAAGCTGGAAATACAGTCGCCAATTCTATTCTTCTTCTCTCCGCACGCCCTCCCGACCAAACCGAACCTACTACCCACCCACACACACACAGACACACACACACACATTTACACACACGTACACCAGATGGGTCCTAATCTCCTGTTGCCATAAACAAACACAAACCGTTCGAAGAAGCAGACAGAGGGACCACTGTGTGTCGGTGTAACTTCTTGTCATCTAACATCCTGTTAATTCCTGCGACGCCGTCAAACAAAACTCCTCCGAGTTCCCCACCACCACCACCACCACACACACACACACACACAGGCTTTGGACAGAGACGAGCAGAAAATGCTAATGCAGCACAGATGTAGGGGTGATCGGAGTCCTCCACTCGATATAATCTAAGTGTCAGATATGAGTCAGTTGGGTCAGCGCTTGACACAATGGAGGATCCCCCAGAAACAGAGTAGCTGACTGGAAAACCAGCGTTTGCTCAGCCTTTACCGGTTTGATGTGTCAGTCATGCTTTCTGGAAACCGGCTGTCGTCCTGGTAGCTGCTAGCTCGCTCCAACAGTTTGGTCTCCACGACTATACAGCCTGGAAACCAGGCAGCCAAACCCCCCCGACCATCGCCAAGTTAGCATCTGTTCCACTAGCGTCTGCAACTGAATGGGTTTCCTCATCAGCTTCTTTAACTGGTCTCTGTGTAAAACCTGAAACATGTTCAAGAGGCTTCACTCCATATTCTTACACAAACTTTCCTGATTTCACAACTGCAGCCCCAAGGAAGCTCTGATAGCGGCTAATGCTAAAGGCTAATGTTCACAACTAGCTCGCTCCAACAGTTTGGCCTCCACAGCATGGCTCAGCAATAAAACGAAGCAAGAAGCATCAAGATGCATTTCTTTATACAATCCAGTGTTGTAGGACGACAATTAAATGAACCTTGAACCTCAAAACGAGATAAAAACTTCGCAGAGCTCCTTTTTAATCAGCGAAATGAATTATTTTATGGTCATATTGATGTTTCTGTAGAAGCAACAGCTGTGCAGCTACTTTCTCATTGTTTTGTGGACTATTCTGTCATATTTTCACCTCCAGTGGGAGACATCACGGCTGCCAACACAGACTTTTCAAATTTCAACATTTCTTTCTTCTTAGTTGTTCGTAACTCAATCTCTCAAAAATGACGTGACTGAGAGCAGATTCTGTTACTAACTGCTGACAAAAAACAAAGACAAAGCAGCTCTCTGTCAAGCTGGAAGAAGGAAATGTTTACCACTTCAAATATACTGTTATACTTTGATTAAAGGTCCCATATTGTCAGATGTCCGTGTCTCTTCTGATTATAAATGAGGTCTAGGTGCTTTAAAATAACAAACAAAAGGCCTACAAACGAGCTGAGCTGAAACAAGTGTTGGACTAAATTCTTGTTTCCAACCAAAATATAAAAACGAAGATTAACAATGAAATTTGAACCAGCAAACGTTGATTGTTTTACTTAATAATAAATGACTAAATTGATTTCCAACATCGTCTACCACGTGTTGATCTACAAATCTTTTTCTGTCCCTGAACGATGGCAACCAGAAATCTAGAGCGACGTCCGGCGCACACTTTGTCTTAAAGCGTCTTGCTCAAACACACTTCGGCAGCTCACACTCTCCTACAGCCTGCTCACCAAAACAATAATCGTCTGTGAACCCACTGCTAATCGTCCTGCCCTGCTGTCACCACGAGGCTGAATCGAACCCGCCGACCTGTGAGCGAGGGTTTGGAAGATATCAAAGTTTCTGTATGTGCACCTCGGCTCCGCTGCGACTCCTCACGCCCCCCCAGGGAAGAATTACTTGGAGAGAATCAAGATGTTGTTACAGAGAAAACAGGCTCTGGCCTCTCAGAGAAGATTAACAAGTGTAATGCTGTGCAGATGTAGGCTCGGTGCAACTCCCACTCTCTGCTCGCTGCTCTGGAAAACTCTGGAAGCCTGAGAGTAACATTTACAAACACTAATAAATCATCTAGGTGGTTCAGATTCTCTGACATCATATTGTTCATCGCACGTCAGGCAGAGAATCAGAGCACTTTAGTGAGCCTCATCTATTTCTGCTTCTAGTTTACTACATTTCCCAGAATACCTCTCATCAAACACAGCGACCAGTGCTGAAACACTTCATTTGAGGATATCATTTCTTCCCGCAGCAAAATTGATTTTGGAAGTCAGCTGTTAAACTCAGTGACTTCAATGTTTCCTGACGACAAGCGATTATATCTGTCTGATAATTGATGGTTCATCAGTCGATCAGTTCATCAGCTTCACACAGCGAACCTTCATCCCAATGTTGTCAATGTACGTTTCTTTTCTTGAGGTTCAATTTTATGTTTTGACAACATTGTGGTTTAGTTGGTTACTCACAAAAAACATTTGGTTGGGATCATGTTTTGGCTAAAAATCCCTGGTTCCGTCATCACAAACACAGCTGGAGATATCCAGCGCTTTCATAGTTACAAATGTTGAAACAAATACGACTAGAAAGTCCGTATCTGCAGCCCTCCGCCTGGATTTTCTTATTTTCTCACTTTGTTGCTGCTCGGGACGCTTTACCAACCCAACATGTGGCTATTTGACGTCCTGGGAATGAGACTCAACAATCAACTATCTTTGTGGTGCGTTCAGGAACAGCTGGGACAAATCCTACTGACTCTACCTTTAACTTTAATAGTCTTTGAATTATATTAATATGACGTGAGCTTCAGTTAGCTTTGACCACAAATGTCCTTCAGATAGAGTACATTTCAGAGCCTGTACTCTATTACTTCTACTGGAGTAAAGAAGCTGAATCAGTATTTCTACTTTTACCAGAGTCTGTTTTTACACAAGTATCTGAACTTCTCCTGGAGGAGACAATGTGAGGACTTCTGCTACCTCTGAATAGGTCGTTGCTTTTGGCCAATCGTTAAGTTTCAGCTGTGAAGAAAGAAGTTTGGACGTTCCTGATCTAGACAGAAACACCTAATGTTTAATATTCCTGATATGTTTTTCTGCCATTAATGAATCCGACATCGCATCGACTGTGTTGCATATTGTTTGAAATGTTCAATATCAGTGCTGAGTTTCTGTACCAAAATTTAAAAAACACCACTTTTTTTTTCTCCAATATGAATATGTAAATACATTTTCTTCTACAATTTTCACTTAATAAAACAGGCCAAGGTTCTGACATGTTAAATGTCATCTAAACACAGGCGGCAGTGCAAAAATATTTGAATAAAATCATCTAAAACTGACAAACACTTGATGTAAATTAGGAGACATGTATTAAACATTCATGTCAGCTTTAGGTGGAGGTTCGGTGCCCAGCAGGACACATCGAATCCGTTTGGCCGATTACCCACAGCAAGAATAAACATACGTCAAACTGCTGAAAGGACCCAAACATGTGAAGCTCGCTGCCAACAGTTGTGTAACAGAGTTCAGGGTGGATTTCTGCTTCAGGCGTACACACAAATACTCGGTCCAGGTCCGGCTGTTTCTGTTGTTTCGACCCTTGAGGAGGATTTTTGTGGAAAAAGATTCATGCAGCACTAATGCAAAATAGACTCTCAGAAAATTGAGCTCACAAAGGGGGAATCAACAAGGATAATACTGTACAGATGGAGCTGAGGTCCGAGTCCTCCACCGTGCGAGCTGCGGGGGGGTCGAGATCAGCGTCGAGTCTAACGAGCATCCGATGTTCATGTGAATATTATACAGCAGAAACATACGTACTGACATCGCCCTGAAAACTGGCATCAGAAGAGAAGTATTGTACTCATAAACAACAGACAAGATGAATCAAGTTAGCGCTGCTCTGATACGAGACAGATTTCATGGCTGCTCTGCCATTTTTTTTTTGTCTCTTTCTCTCTGTTACACCACCTCCGTCATCGGGGAATTGTTTGGAAAATCCTGCACTACAAATGGATTGTTGAAGCGTTCAGTTTAAATGAGAGAGTCGCCCTGCTCCTCCCCATCCTCTCTCTCCCATCCTCGACATCCTCAACCCTTCTCCGTCTCCAGTCCCTCAGCGGGACATATCAGGTTACAGAAAGACAAATTTAACCGTCCTGAAAAGAGACCTTTTGTGGACAGACCTCGCTTGGAGTCAAAATTCAGCAACACAAAGGCAGAATTCTGCACAAACCAAATGTCTAGAGAGACCGAAAACTGTACAGGCGTGCTATTGTTTCGTATCATGTTTATCATGTTCACCATCTTAGCTGAGCTCCAGCTCAGGCTGAAGGGAATGTCCTCATTTTTTCGAAGGTATTCAGTCATAAACAGAGAGAAAAGTCAGGGATTCATCGTCTGGGGACCACAAAGGTCTGTATCAGATTGTAAGATTTTAGTCTGGACTGACCGGCAGAAGCTGCCCTCTGTGAAGCCAAACAAACCTGCCAGAGCTGCCACCATGCAAAGATTCACACGAGACACCCGTCAGTACGACACGGTGACGATGAACAAGGTTTAACTTTATGCAAAGATCCTGAGATTGGGTCGCGACAACCTGGCAACAGTAACTACTACAACGAGAGCTAAAGTCCGTTCAGGTGGACCACCGTGGGACCTTTTATCAGAAAACCTTTGAATGTTAGTGAATGAAGAGAGATGATGTATTGATCCTGTTTGATTGTGTCATGAATCACACAGATGATGTTTGTCAGTCTGTCATCAAACTAATGAAACATCAGACTGTGAAAACACGTCATTATAAAGACGACACAGCCAACAGTGTCGTTAGTGACGTCGTCTACTGACTGAAACATTGTAGAGCTGCTCCTGTATATCAGCAGCTCACAGAACCGAACCAGAACCAGAACCAGCTCTCCTTTCACAGAACTGCAGTGTCAATATGAGCAGATTTATTGTGATTTTCATCTTTTTTACGACCTCTTCTGAGCCCAGTTGGCTCCATGTTGGTGTTGGTGACGAGTGTTGAGCGAGACGATGGTATTTTAGTTTATTTCTGCTACTTTCTTGACTTGAAAACATCTTTTTAATTGACAAACATCACATGTGAGTACAGTTTTTTTTCCCAAAATGAGGTCCCATGAGGTCCAACAGAAGGGATGTGACTTTGGCTCTGCTTTTTTTTTGCTTCTCTTCCATGTTGGTGGTGGCGTTTCTATCCGATCCGTAAAGACACGCCTTCTGGGTGCGTTGAACACAACGCTGTGTATATAAAACAAAACTGTGTGGAAACCAGACGTCACCAGTTGGGAGATGACAGGAAATGTGGGAAGGAAAAGAGTTGTACTCAAACATGCGGACGCTGCGATTAGTGGTCAGCGCCTTAAACCCCGTCGGCCACCAGGGCACCCAAAATTATTATTGTTTTAACTGCAGAGAAAGTGAACATGCTGTTTGAGTGTGCAGGATAAAGCTCCAACAACATCCTTGACAACATTTTGGTACATTTTGGCAGCCGGGCAGTGAAAGGACAGCATTCAGAGGAATTTTGGTGATAAAATCAACCTGAAACTGTCAAAAGATTGAGAGTTACCTGTTATGTCCTGCAGTTCTCGGTAAAAACGATGTGATATGGTGAGATTCATCTTGGCTCTTCGCTGATTTAACACCAACGGAGCTGGAAGGTTTTGTCATATTCGATCATGTTCTTGCCTTGTTTTTTTTTTTGGTGTTTACAGAAACACCTTCATGTTAGCGGTGTCAGAGTGGGTCACGTGTCACAGCAGCGTACACATTTAAAAAAAAAAACATGTGTGAAGATATGTTTAGGTGTTAACCACGCTGACTGACTGAGGGAAAAAAAAGAAACCTTGGTGTGGTAACTGGGTTATGAATAAAAACAGATTTTAATGCGGCTCAGGTGTAGTGAGAGTGTTTGGTTTCACAGAGCTGAGATCATATTTCTGCTGTTCAGAGGTGGTACGCTGCGAGACTTCACTGATATCAAACAGTACTCCCAGTGAAGGCCAATTGGAGATAGACTGCTGGGAAATTTCTAAAATTACTATTCCAAATTTACAAGGTGGAGCGCTGCCACTGTTAGACAGTTTAGGGAGAGCCGCGGTGCGTAAACCGTTTTAGTTCGTCTCCTGCTGTGATGCAATCTGTTACGAGCATCAGTCAAATCACCCTCTCTGTTAGAGGATAAGAAAACACAGCCGTCAGCCAAGTCGGTAAACTCGGTAAACATTATGGAGGATTCCCCAACCTGCATTTACACTGCAGACCGAGCTGCAGAGTTTTCTGCTTCCTCAGAGGGAGTCGGCAGCAGCTGGGCAGCTTTTAGAGAATACCTACAGGTATTTAATGTCGAGGTTTAAGGATTTAAAATGAACACAATCATCTGAACACGCTCATTAGAGATTTTATTTTCAGCATGTAATTTGAGGCTTCTTGTCTCTTTATGCCCACTCTGATTAATCCTGAACACTGTTATAAGCACAATCTGCTTCCTGTGAGCTTTACTGAACACAGATGGGCTTTATGTCCCCAAATATTTAATTTCCTGGTGTTCTTTTTCTTTTTTTTTTTTCCTGTTCTGCTCGTTTATGGTTTAATAACAACTGCAGGAGAGAGCAGAAATGTCTTCAGACTAGACGGGTGACAAATTAAAGAAAAATCTTCAATAACGGAGCGAAGAAACATAAAGATACAGGACGTCACTGAACGGTTTGATGAGTATGAAAATCATGTCAATCTCTTCCAATCAACCCAACTGGGGCGATATATTAAACCGCCTTCTCCACCGCCTTCATCAAAACACCAATTTATGAAATGTTTTACAGTACGTTAGAGTCCCTACTCCTTCTCAAACCTAAACCACTGAATAGATCGATTGCCAGTGACTCCCAAAATGTCTTATAATGAAACAACCATGGTTGTACGCTTGCAGTTTGGTTAGGTGCAGGAAAAGATTGTGGTACTTTGCAGTTAGCAGTATAAAGAGCGACATCAAGAGGAGGTTGGGGGTGATGGTTGGGTCAGACAAGCCCAGAACGTAAAAACGTAGTAAAGTTACATAAGTAGCGTAGTAATTTTAACCCCGAACGATGATGTTTTATCAAACCTATCCAAGGAGTTTCACTGCCAAAGGTGTCGGCCACCTGGTGCTAGTACGCTGCAGCGGTCGTGTCGTTTGGAGAATTACAGGACATTTTCAGGTATGAAGATGTGTCGAATGTCCAGCTCTGGACTTTATTTCCTGTCATCTCTTTTAAATCCCTTTAAAAAAATACTTTCCACTTTATCTGCCCAAGTTCGCCACATCAAGGAAACTAAACATGCCTTAAAGTGGAGTTAGTGATTTAGTATCGCACTTGTATAAAGATGAAGACACTAGAAGACATGTTTTTAAAAAGATTGTTCAAAACTTGTGCAGCATAGGGAAAGAAATATCCCAAATTTAGTCCCTTGAATGGGTCAAGCTCCATAAATATCCTACATTTCCCATAATGCAGCACAATGCCATCTTTTTTTTTTTAGACCTTCCCTTTCCTAGCCTGACTCGCCAGATGGTTTGTTACACAGAACGATCCGGAAACAGGCACTTCAAAAAAAATACCTGGCAGCTGATTGGAAGATCCATCTGTCCGTCATTGTCAATCACAGGTTAACTTTAACCAATCAGAGCAACAGGAGGAGAGTGCCACCACCAGCAGGGAACATCTTTTCCAACGACAAATAGCCTCGCGAGGTAACAATGATGACATCACAATGACATCATCAGGGTCCCAGAAGACATTAAAATGCTCCTTGTGTCGAGTTAAACGATGTATGTATGAAATAAACAGTATCGTAGAATATAATATACAGTATAACATGCTATAAAATCAGTGGCGTGCCCCTTCAATAATACAGATTTACCTTTTTGTTAACCTAACCATTATTTTAAAAAATCACAGATATCGTGTACATAAATGCAGTTAAAAGCAGTCTGTTTCTTTTTCTTGTTGAGTTCCTTATGTCTCCCACACGTCTGAAACCAAACCTTCAGAGACTCACTGCCAAACTTCTGTCTCCTCATTTTCTAAAAAATCATTCATCCAATTTCAAACCAAAATTTCAGCCACAGGCTCGTGTGACTTCAGACAAATGCATCTACAAATCGAACGCTTTGTCGATCATTAGCGGCGGGGCCGTACGAGGGTCATCCGGCTGCTTTCTTCTGCCGCAATTAGCTTGTTTCCCCGTCTGCATTTTGAACGCAGCAGCCACATTTTCTTCAACTGTAATTGGATTAGTTACCTTTAAAATCTCCATTTCTTCCGTCACTTACGCCTTTAAAAACATGCAAAATCTGCACCTTCCTAACCCCCTCCACCACCCTCCCCCCTAAAAAATATATAAATAAATAAAAAATCAATTTGAGATTTTTTTATTTTATTTTTGAGGAATATCTCTTGAGTGGCACTTAGCAAAATTGAACAAATGTGTGGGTGGGTGGGTGGGAGATTGGGGGAGAGCTGTGAGGCGGATCTACCTTCTAGTCTAAAACAGTCTAACACTCATTACTCTGAAAAACACTTGACTTCAACATGGCCTCAATTATGTGCTGCTGGATAAACTCCAGTGTTACTGAGCTGCTTTCGCCGAACGGAGGGGTGCCGGTGTTAAAAATCCCCCCAAAAAACTGTCTGGAAAGCGAAGTGCTTCACTGCGGCTTAAATCCTGACCTCCTCATCTTTTATGGACGGGGTTCTTAAGTGTCTCCGAGCCAGAGAGAGACCCACGAGGAGTTGCTTTAAACCGTCGGAGACCACAAGTTGATTAAAGTTTTAAAAAACCTGCAGATTTTCAGATTCATGACTTTCATGGTGAAGCTTCACGAACCTCTATGAAGAGTTCATGTCACTCTGGTGGGAGTGAAATCTGTTTGATTCATTTGACTTTTAGGAAATAAAACTTGTTTATCTCTAAATTAACTCAGTAAACATTAGGCAGGTTTCCATCCAACTGTTTCTTGGCACATTTTCAAATTAGTGTATGAAAGGTCCAATTTCTGAGAAGGTTGATTTTTTTGAGTCTCATTCCCGACTCGTCACATACTGACGCTTTAGGATGGCGGCCAACACAACTAACAATCCCAAAGTGTCAGTCAAAAATCAACTTTCTTATAAATTGGACCTTTAAAAAGCCTCAGTGGAAACAGCAAACCCCCCCAAAGATCTCAAAATACGGCAAAAACGTTTCTACACTTGGCTGAGGTGTTAAAAGTTGGTGTGTGGATAAAAACATCAGATGTGTGTGTGAGTGATGAGACTTTAACCTTCCTCACATCAATACACAAAACTAAGAGAAAGATGGTTTGTTGCACAGAACGATCTGGAAAGGCACCCTTAGAAACTGTTTGGAAAAAGGGCGGACACTTTCAAAAAAATACCTGGCAGTTGATTGGACAAACCATCTGTCTATCACCGTCTATCAACCAATCAGATCAACAGCAGGAGAGCACCACTGTACCACCAGTGGATCCAGTCGAGAGGAGAGAGAAACCACGTTTTCCACCACAGAACGTCTTCTTAAAAATGCCTAGTTCTGTCTCCACAAACACGGCTGGAAAGAGCCTGACTTCCCGTGAAAAATATTCGCTTTTGGTCGCCATAAGCACGGTTTGAAATGTCCCATGGTATTGTTGAAAACACCTGGTTCTGTCACCACAAACACAGATGGAGATGGTCGACTTCCTGCAAAATATGTCTGCTTTTGGTCGCCACAAACACAACTGGAAATGTCCTGAGGTTTCATTAAAAACACCTGGTTCTGTCACCACAAACACGGCTGGAAATGTCCCAATGTGTTGTTAAAAACAGCCGGTTCTGTCTCCACAAACACAGCTGGAAATGTCCCAATGTGTTGTTAAAAACAGCCGGTTCTGTCACCACAAACACGGCTGGAAATGTCCCAATGTGTTGTTAAAAACAGCTGGTTCTGTTTCCACAAACACAGCTGGAAATGTCCCAAGGTTTCATTAAAAACACCTGGTTCTGTCTCCACAAACACAGCTGGAGATGTCTCTACTTCCTGCAAGAAATGTCTGCTTTTGGTCGCCACAAACATGGTTGGAAATGTCCCAATGTCTCGTTAAAAACAGCCGGTTCTGTCACCACAAACACGGCTTGAAAGGTCCTAAGGTCTCCTCAAAAATATGTGTTGCTGTCACGCTTACAAATGCCGAAAACCGCAGCCCCGAACTGCGGTCACCCGTTTGGCAGCCTTGTCGTTGGTAATGTGAACGTATTTTGCACAAATGTAGATATGGCCTATGACACGTACAAACTTGGACGCATGTTGTGATAAAAGTCTTCGGTGTTGTTCTTTGCTCTTCTTACACACTCTCCAGTTCTGATGTAACGCTGGTCGTCAAATCTAAACCACGCCTGCAGCTGCCAGTACTTCCTCTGATGGTTCGATGCCCGTGTGCATTAATTCACATTTTCTTTTCTCAAACTATGGCTGAAGATTCACTCAGCTGCTGCAGCTCAGTTGATCTGATTTACATACATTTGTTGTTTTGATGCTCGCCTGGAGAACAATAGAGCTCCAAATAAACTGTTTCCTGCTGCTGAAGACACTTTTGAAACTGAAAGTGAGCATTCAGCCCACAAGGAGGAGGCTAAAGAGGAAGAAGGCTAGATTATTTTGTGTTGCTGTAAACAGATTATATCATTGCTTACTATAACAGGCCTCTGGGTGATGGGTTTTGAAGTATTTACATAACCCATCGCACAGAAACCAACGTTAGCGGAGAGAGGCTGAGCAACCAACACACACTGGAGCACTTTAACGACCGGAGAGCGATGAGTGTGCTCGTATTAGAAGTGATTATTGATTATTTACACCTTACAGTGTGACGTCTGTGTCGTTAACAAAGACACTGTGAGAGTGTTCACCTCTAATCCTGTACTCGTGTCAGGGAGCGTCACATCTCCACTACAAAAGAGTTAAAAATGACTCTAATACCGTGTTGACACACCAACTTTAAAAGAAGTTGAATCAACACTGTTGCGGAGCCATATACACTTTGAATGTGTTGAAAGTCACTCTGATAGTGTTAATTTGTAGACATTTTTGCAAAAAGAAGAACAACAGGGGGGATTTTGGATCAGCACACAGACTTTGGATGACACATTTCTCGACTCAGAACACCCACAAACACTTCACAGCCGAGGGAAGGAAGGAAAAAAAAAAAAAAAGACAACGTAAAAGTTAAAAAACTTAAGACCTCGAGAGGAAGAGCTGAAATCACACACAACCGACAAGCAAAACAAGTGAATCACAATGAGTCTGCTGCTACAACCAGGCGCCGGCGCAGGTGTGTTCAACACAGCAGAGACACACAAAGAAAGAGAAAGTGTGGCAGCAGCAGCAGCAGCAGCGAGGCTTCATACTACAGCTCTGCAACAATCTGCCAGGCCACACTGACTGCCCACACACACACACACACACACACACACACACACCTCCTCCACAGGTGTGTATCTGTGTGTGTGTGGATTTTGAGGGGTGAGTCACTCTCTCTCCCACGTAGTCGATACCTCCACCAGCGGTTGTGGAGATCCCACCAGCCCCCGTACAGTAACCGCTCCTCACACACACACACACACACACACACACACACACACACACACACACACACACACACACACACACACACACACACACACACACACACACACACACACACACACACACACACACACACACACACGCACACACGCACACACACACACACTCCCACCGCCGCAGCCGCGCAGATTTAAGACTGAAGCAGCAGCATTTGGCGCTAACAGATGGCGATTTTATTAACAACAGTATGATCAGAGAGTGACACAACATTAGGGCATCGCATTAATCGTGCAGCCTTTGTTTTCCCACAATTAATAACGAGACGCAGCAATACTCAAACATTTAGGTCTACTGATGTTGAAATGTTTGATTTTTCCACATAATTAAGAATGAAAGCATCGTTCAGTGGCCATACATGCAGGTGATAAAGAGACATATCTGCAAAGAAAACATCCGTATCTTCTCCTACAACCCACTCAACTTCTAAATCAGGTTTCAAAGACCTGAGGGGTCGTGAAACTCTCCTGCCGATGAAAAACCCTCCAAATCGTCAGGTGCAGAGATGTTCCTGCAACCTCCTGCAAGCCGTTTGGTGGAAGCTCTGACATCAATCCTGCAGCCTTTGTTTTCCACAATTAATAATAAGTATTGACGTGCAGTTTGAGCGTTTAATTAAGACTGATAACATCATTCAGCAGCCACACATGCAGTGACGTATCTCAGGTGATTAAGCCACAAATCTGCAAAAATCTAAGCTTCCTTGGAGAGGAGAAAACAGCCTCATCTTCTCTTACAACCCACTCATATTTAAGATGAAACATTCGCTTTTTTAATCAGGTTTCAAAGACCTGAGGGGTCATGAAATCTCTCCGACTGCGCAGGTACGAAGAGGAGAAACCCTCCAAATGATCAGGTGCAGAGTCGTTCCTGCAACCATCAGCATTCTGCCGTTTGTTGGTAGCTTTCATTCGAGGTGTTTCGCAGCACCTTCGATGCAAATATTTTTAGCAGGATGACCCCTGTGCAAACTGCCCCCCATCACCTTGGCAGTGTTAGCACGACGCTCCACCCCTTGAGCTCCACAGAGCCCATTCAATAAAGCAGAAGGGCCGGGAAAATAAACCTTCCCGAGCACCCAGTGGGGCTGGCACCGGCCTGCAGGCTGGCTGCTGCCCAGGAAAACACTGAAAAAGCTGACTGGACCGCAGCCAAACTCTGGTAAATTTTGGCTCTGGATGGTCAGGTTTTCTGCACTAGCGAGCCCAGAGACTGGTGATTTGGTGCTGGAGCTGCAGTGGAAAGATCTTATAGCAAAGATGGTGAAAGTTTCAGACGGGTTCACAGATGCACACAAACAACATGAGTAGAATATTTCAACACGGTTTGGTTTTTAGTTGGTATTTACACAGCTTTTACACTCCAACAAGTCAGAAGTCATGTAACTATGTCACTGTGGCAGTGAGTTAAATATGAAAATATTCCTGAATGTTACCCAAAACCATCATGAGGCTTTTTATACTTCATTTGTTTTAAAGGGTTTTACAGAAAATCAGTGCAGAGCAGCAAGAAGAGACGGACTCAACTCAACAGATGCAAAAAATCATCATCCAACAGTGTTCAGCAGTAATCTCCATTAAACAGGCTGCAGCTGATACAAAGGTAACTCAATGACGTCTCTCACTCATTTACTCCATAACGTACGACAGAAGACGGAGGAGGCCCACATGTCTCGACGCAAATGTGGTATTTGTATCACGTAGAAGCGCCTGAACAATGTGAAAACAGACGCTTTGAAGACGAGACTGACCGATACGTCTTTTTAACTGGGACGTTACAGACACAGACGTACGTAAATCTGCTGCACAAACGAAAAAGTTAGAACAGCCTTTGTTGAAAATTAACTAATTTATTCTAGAAATATTCAATGTTGAGGAACTTTGTTTGAAATGAGTTTTAAAGGTTTTACAGAGAATCAACACGTGAACAGAGAAGCTACTGTAACACAAATAACATCCAAATCTACACGACAATGTCATCATCCAACGGCACACAGCTGTGATCTCCATTACATAGCGTATAGGTGCACCTGATATAAGGTAACTCAACCGGCAGCAAGTCATTCATTTACTCCAAAACAGATAGAAGACAGAGGAGGCCAACATTTCTGGGCGTGTGGAGGCGTAGAGTCATAAATGTGGTATTCATTTCCAGGGCGCCAGACCAGCTTTCTTCCTCCAGCACTGTTGCTCCCATACGGGAACATTTTTGGGAGCACCAGCACAAAATGTAAGAGCACCACATGCTCCGTAATACATTTGTATTTGTTTCCATCTTAACTGTATTACTGATTAATCTGTTCGTAATAAATCGAATGTGCTGTTTGTTCTTGTTTTCTGGTTTATCAGTTCAGTGTTGAAACTGCAGGCTGGATTCAAACAGCGACAAACACGATCACAGGAGCATATTTAGAAGTGGCACAGGTGCTCCTCGTTTAGTTTGAGTCCCACTGTCTCCAAAATGTGTTTGCAAAATGCATCTAGAAGGTCGCACTGGTCTCGAGCTCTCCGTCTGAAGGAACCACGCAGCAAACAAATCTACATTTCAGACCGCGACTGAGTCCACCGTCACTCGTCAGCTGTCTGTTTCTATCCTGGTCCAGATACAAATATTCTGCTCGGGACCTCCGTGACAGCTCCAGATGTGGTTAGCAAAACTTTTAACACAAACTGAGGAGGCTCTGCTGAAACACGCTTTGTTGAAAAGTTCCCCCAAATGTGTGTGTGTGTGTGTGTTGTCCCAAATTACACAATCGTCCGGCGTAGCAGCCGCCTCTGTGGCAGCTCCGACTACAAAGTGGGTTTTAGTTCAGTGCCGCGGGGGCACCAGAGGCTGCGGACGCTGCCATGTTTAAACTGTTAGTGCATGAACCTGCTGAACCGAGCACGTTGGATCCAGCTGAGGACGGCCAGCGCGCGCACACACACACGCGCAGACACACACACACACACACACACACACACACACACACACACTACCTGATTCAAAAACCATCTCAGCCTCTCCTCTCTCGTCTTCAGTCCTGGCTCTGACTGTATCTACAGTCTGAAGTACGGCCTCTCTTCCTGCTGCTCTTTTCTTCTCCTCAGGTATCAAATCACCTTCGTCTCTTATCTCCAGCTTTTCATTTTTGTTCTTTTTGCTGTCGGATCATTCAATACTTCACTTCCCCTCCTGCTCCGTCACACCAGCTCCAACACTCGCTCCATCTTGCACTTTTTAACTCGACAAAAGTCAGTCTGCAGAGAACTGGACCTCTGTTTTGAATCTCAGAAATGAAATGTCACGTCTTTCAAAGTGTCTCGCTGACTTTTTTGTCGGAGACACTTTTTTTTTTTTTTTTTCACAAAAAGGTGTCTTGGCCTTCTCTTACTCATCCCTCCAGGTGTGACTCTCTCACTCTCTCTCCATTTGTTCCCTCTGCAGTCACTTCTCTTCTCCTCTTCATCAGCAGCCTTCACAGCTCCATTACTACGAGCTCAAAACCCCAATTTCACATTTTTACGACCTGATATTTGTTTCTTTCGTTCTACCTTGAATTAAAATGCATGCAGATTGTAAAAAACTTGTATTTTAATTGAACAGAGAAAAACTCCAGATGCAAAATGAAAAATCAGACCTTCCACTGACAGGGCCTTGAGTTTTTTTTTGCAAATATTGTGTTTTCCTGCTCTTTTCCCACTTTCTGAACGACTGAAGGACGCCGGAGGGACAAAAGAGCCCCAAGATGTGAAGCTGGGTTTTCATTTTTAAATTTTCTTTTCCTGGTGGATAAGAAGAGGTTTCACCTGACACCGGTGGAAAAAAAACAGGACAAACACTTGTGGAGTCTCATTCAGTGAAGACGAGATGATGATGCTCTCCAACACGCTTTTTTGTGATGTTACGCACATTTTTACAGCTTTTATGTTCCTTTAATCGTGAAGAATCACTCAGGAACATATCAGCTGACATAAATATTGGAGAAAAGCTCCCAGTGCAGAATGAAAATTCATCCCAGGGCCTTAAAATTTGTGAAAATATTGTGTTTTTCCTGCTCTTTTCCCACTTTTCCGAGGGTCTGAACAACGCTGAAGGGACAAAAGAGCCCCCAAGATGTGACGCTGGGTTTGATTTCTCTTTAGCTTTCTCTTGCTGATGGACGAGGAGTGATTTCACTCGACACCGGTGTTTAACTTCATGTAAAAAACAAACAAACAACAAAAACCAGGCCCCTGTGGAGTCTGAGTCAGTGAAGACGAGATGATGATAGCTTTCCAACAAGCTCTTTGTGATTTGATGCACATATTTTCACAGCTTTTTGTGTCTTTAACCCTTTGAAAACGGACCTCCTGCAGGCAGCCGCCCAGTGTTGTTGACGTGATCCTGCTTAAATCGATATATATAATAAAAAACTTATATAGCTAGAGTTCATTCTGGTCTGGTCTTCCGCTTAATCACGTTGTATGTGGGTGATGACGTCGTCCAAGTGTTGGGTGAAACCACTTCTCGTCCATCAGGAAGAGAAAACTAAAGTAAAATCAAACACAGCGTCACATCTTTTGTCCCTTCAGCGTCCTTCAGTCGCTCAGAAAGTGGGAAAAGACGAGGACAAGCACAATATTTTGCTAAATTCAAGTCCCTGGCGTGGATTTACAGACATTTTGCGTAGGGAGCTTGTCTCCAACATTCATGTCAACTCATATTTATGTATAAAGCTGTGAAAATGTGTGCGTCAAATGACAAAAGGCACATTAAAAAAACTTCACATTCAAGAACACCATCTTGTCTTCGCTGACTGAGACGCCACAGGTGTTTGTCTTTTTGTTCACTGATGTCAGGTGAAACCACTTCTTGTCCATCAGGAGGAGAAAACTAAAGTAAAATCAAACGAAGCGTCACATGTTGGGGCTCTTTTGTCCCTCCAGCGTCCTTCAGTCGCTCAGAAAGTGGGAAAAACACAATTTTATACTGAATTTAAGGCCCTGGGAGGAATTTACTGTCAGTGGAAGGTCTGAATTTTCATTTTGCACTGAGAGCTTTTCTCCAATATTCATGTCATATGTCATATTCATGTATAAAAACCTCTTTCAGTGATTCTTTATGGTTAAAGAAACGCTGTGAAAATGTGTTCGTAAAATGACAGAAAGCTTCAAATATCATCTTGTCTTCAGTGACTGAGACTCCACAGGTGTTTTTCCTGTTTTTTAAACAGGAAGTTATCGAACGTTGTCGGGTGAAATCACTTCTTTTCCAATTTGGAGCGACAGCATTGTGTTTTTCTACCCATCACATACGTTGCAAAATGTGGTGTGCAAAGGTTTAATCATGAAGAATCACTGTACGTAAACATGAGGTGACATAAACATCTCTTCTTCTTCTTCTTCTTCTCCTCCACAGAGGATCTGTTTTCTCCTCCTGGATTTCCTCCTCTGAGCCGTCTCATCAGATCTTCCTCTGACTGACTCATCGCTCTGAACAAATCTCGGGGATTTACACCAGCTTGCTTTACAGTCGTCGCTCTTCACTACAGAATGTGGAGACTTTCTGACAGTTTGTTTTCTCCCACAGATGAAGAGATAAAGCGAACGACTACCTTCTATTTAATTTCTTTTCTCTCCACACCGACGTTAACCTGACAAAGTTTCAGATCTAACACACTTCAGGGATTACAACTTGTACTCGTGATGTGTTTTCACACTGAGCTCTTGGACGTTCTCCTGTTTACAGTTTGACATCAGTCTAGTAACACCTCACTTCCCTCGGTGTTCGTCCAAGCTGTTCAGGTCTCGCCTCAGTTTTGAGGGTCTACAAACTGTTTTGGCTAATTAATGCAGGCGCAGGATTCACGGTTAATTTCTAACGTTTTTTGGCTGCAGTTAAGTTAAAGTTGCAACACTCACAGCACGCACGGCAGTTAAGTATTAATTCACTTTATTTAACGATGAGAAATGAATCATTAAGGGCATCTCATTGGTAAGTGGTGGAGGGCTACAGCTAACAAACATTTTCTTTGTTGCTTTTATTGTTTTTTCTGTTGCTCATGGAAGCTAGAAATTAAATCTGCATCACAAAATCCAAGGAGTCGTCTTCAAATCACGTTTTTTTGTGTAAATTGTGACATTAAATGAGCTAAAACATTTTTTAAAATCAATTCTTTTTTTTATGTAACTAACTTCACACTGTGGTCTGCAGGTGATTGTGTTACCCGACAGCCTTTGGAGCATGGCATATATGGGTCAAGGTCCATTAACAGCAGTTTTCTTTTTATTTAGGAAACATTTCCACGTTTCTGAAGCCACAAAGAAATCCTCTGAGCAGGTGCTGGAGATCTTACAGGTGTAGGAGCAGCAAAAAAACACTACTGCTGCTGTTCACTGCACTCTGTTGCTGTCGTCTTTGGCTGTAGCGGCTAGCGGCTATTAGCAAGTAGCTCAGTTTAGCATGGAGCTTAGTGGTCCTATGAGAAGACTGGACACACTGCTGTGAACCAGGATCTTCTCGACCCCAATAAACACGATGGACAGCAGATTGAGACTGAAGCGCGACGGAGGTCAGTTTGAAGACAGAGAATAAAGTAAGGAGGCGATTTACAGCGGCTTGGACCAGGACTATGACTCCGAAAACGACGTGTAGAGCTGGAATATTTTCACATCTTACTCTGTGAACTGAGTTTTATTTGGACCGAACCAGAGGTGACTGTGGAGACAAACCTGGTGACTTTGATTCAGTTTATGTGTTTTACGATGAGTTAACGACGAGATTAAGCTCGTCTAAGTTCAGTAAAAGAGAGAAACTTGAATTCAGACGGTGTACAAGTTGTATTTTTTCTTTTTAGTAAGGAAAATAGATGTCAAAATATTTCCTGTCAGTACCTCTTGACTCCACCGGGCCCGTTGATAATGTTTCTGTTCTTCCTTTGTTCCACCATGAGTGTTTCAGTAGCGGAGGGATCTGCCTGATGTTGTTGAGTTGCACCGACTGTGTTTATTTCATCATTTCTCCTTGACTTATGAGCTTCTACTGTGGTTGAGTAGCCACATAGTTAAATCATTTCATTATTTTTTTAGTTTTAAGTGTTTTTATTGTTAATATTTTGGACTTTGTTGCACTACGACGCTCCACTGTCTGACTTGCTGTCAGGCTCGATCTGCTCAGTGCTGATTGGCGCGGCTGCGGTCGGATACTGAGGGTTAGATTAAGTAGTGAACGGGTGCTTTTACATCTCCCATCTCTGCAACACAGAACATAGACGTCTTCTTGTTTCTTCACACTCAGTTGGTGATGTTTGTTGTCCTGACCTTATTTTAGGGATTGCTCCTTTAAGAAACTATCACCAAACTACCAGATGAGCTACAGATTTACAAAAAACCTCCACATGTTCTTCATTTCAAGACCAACTAGCAGCAACTGCTGACACCAGAATGGTTCAGTTCTCTAAGGCTCTTGAGGCGCTGGGAGCTTCTTCTGGAGCACATTAAAGGTACGTTTATTAGTCAGGAAATAACATTATCTGACTAGAAAAAGCAACTGCAGATCCTCTACTGCCGTGACACTACAGTTAAAAATTCAATCTGGGTTGTTGACATGGACAAAACCTCGACAACAACGGCTCAGCAGTCCTGAAGCTCCACCATCCTGCAGAGCCGCCATTAAAACAAACACGACTCAAGACCTGCTGGCAAACGCTGAATGCCCGACTGGCATTTACCTGAATTTCAACAAAAGTTCAGCAAACCTTTAAATAAAACGTCACCTCTCAGCCCACCGTGTCCTGCAGGAGCTTTCAGACAAAATTTTCTTCCAGTGGTTAAAGGCTGAGTCGAGGTTGTGTAACCAGATTTAAAGTGCTTTCTTGTCCACAGACACAGTTTTGCACGTCATCGCTACGGAGACAAAACTTTCCATTATCCTGTGGAGCTACAACGAGCAGAAGACGGGCTGATAACGAAGAAAACAGGACGTGCTGATGTCCATATTTCAAAATAAAACCCCTCAACGAAACAACGTCTGGCTTCAAAATATGATAAAAGCAGCTACTTACTGCACTTCCTCAGAGGGGAGGGGCTTCACTTGAGGGGGGAGGGGTCTGCCTGAGGCTCCACCTCCTCCTCCAATCACGGTGCGTCCTCCTCGCTGTCTCTCTCCCTTCTGGATGATCGTCGGGCCAGCGGCACTCTGGGTAATCTCCTGTGGAATCTGAAAGCAGAGAGGGACGTCAGCGGAGGAGTGGGTGTGTGTGTGTGTGTGTGTGTGTGTGTGTGTGTGTGAAAGTGTGTGAGGGAAGACAAATCGGACCTGCTGCACATGTGTGTAGGTGTGACAGCGTGTGTGTGTGTGTGTGATGCAGCCGTGGAGGTGTTGATGATGATGATGTTGTGTGCGTGTGTGTGTGTGTGTGAACAGGGGGTGTTGGTGGGTGTGTTTGAATGTGCGTACATGAAGGAGTGGTAGAACCCAGTATGGGCCTTAAAAACTGCACCACAACTTGGCCAAAAAATAGGCAGTGGTTACCGTGGCAACATGTGCCAAAACGGAGAAGGGAGGAAGCGACAAAGAGAGAGAGAGAGAGAGAGAGAAACAAAGAGCGAGACAGACAGACAGACGGACGGACGGACGGAGCGACGGTGTCGTCCGTCACCTCGTCGAGCGACAAAGACACTCAGAAACTTCTAACAGCTTCAACTTTGACCCGTCTGATCATCACGTCGGCTGAAAGTCAGCCTCATGAAAATATTCCTTAATTACACTTCAGAAGCCTCCACCATTTTATTTGGGTGTGTGAGTTTTAGACGATATGGAGAAACTCAAAATTCATGTGACCAAAATTCATTAATGTCTGAGATCTGAACGACCCGGCGTGCGAGGACGCCGAGCGCAGACGATGACACGTAACCTCTAACTACACCTCACCTCTGCACTGTAGGGGCGGGGTGGTGTTCTGAATCTCTACATGAGCGCCGCTGCAGCCTCGCCTGGCTCACGGGTCCAGTGTGTCGGCTCTGACCCGTTAACATGGACGCCGTGATGAAGAGCAGGACGTTACGTTAGACTGCTCACAGACGCTGCGGGTCGGGCCGGCTACATTTAACTTCAGTGAGCAAAAGAGACGAAGGAAGAAGGGTGCTCGTCAAAAAGTCAAGCTCAGGAGGGCTTGTTACAGAGCGTAGCATCAGAACCAGAACATCATCAGAATCAGAACCAGAAACAGACACATGAGAGAGACAGAACAAAGTGTGTGACTCATGTGCAGTCCTTGGCTGTGTGTGTGTGTGTGTGTGTGTTTGTGCTCTTGACACCTCTGTATACACACTGTGCATTACTGTAGCTCTGTGCTCAGGTTTTTATTGCCTCTAATTAATTTTAAACTTTAACCTTTAACGCAAGACAATGTCTCACTTTAGAGGACACACACACACACACACACACACACACACACGCACACACACACACACACACACACGCGCACACAGTCAACCTTCACTACCAGCTGCATTCAGCAGTATTTTTCGCCGTGAGGTTCGCTGCTCGAACAAAACATTATTCATCTCATGAAGTAATATTTAAAAAAACTAAAGGAAAGTCAAGTGTTTTATTTTGAAAAGGTCAACAGTGTATCTGCTGTTAATGTGAAAACTTCCTGCAGCATCTGCTTCTTTCTTCTTCTGTGGTTTTGATGTGCCACCGAGAAAATTAACTCATTTTCTGCTCTCGAAATGGGACGCAGATACCGGCTGATGAAATGTAGTTTAGTTAAAATATGTTGAAATTAATTTAAATGAGTTCGTAATAAAATAAATCCGTCAGCAGAATATGTTTATATTCAGTTAACGTTTGCAAATCAGTTCATATAAATTTGATCCTAAGTCTCCACAGACTGTTGACTGATTGGGATTAAACTGTTTCCTCCAACAGCAAATGTGTTAAATTTAATCCAACAATAATTTAATTCTTATTTTAACAAGAGTTTATGACTCATCAGATCTCAATCTGCTCTCCATTCAATGTGAAACCAAGTAAAATAACTCTCAAAAATACAAAATTGACCTTTTTTTTCGAGGCAAAAATCAACATAGATAAAGGCTGCATTCCATTTAGCTCAGCCAGTCGCAGAGTTTGGTATTATTACACACGGGTTCAATAATATAATCTTAATCCTAAACTTACAGGAAGGCGCCAGTTTACTGTAAACACCCTGCATTATTGTCCCCGAGGGTTTACAGGTAAAGACCATCTCATAGGACCATCTTCGCACGGCGGCCATTTTCCTCTGATGTCACACTCAGGGAGGGAAGTGACTGTACTCCAGCAGATGTTTCAGGTATCTGTATCTGTACTGCACTTTATTTTTCTGACATCTGAACTTTCTCCTCCTCACATTTTCATACAGGCTCGTTACTTTAGTTTGATGCATTTGAGGTGAATTATGGATTACTGTTATTTGGCGTCATCGCACGTCGCCTTCCCAACATCACAAGACTGATTTCAGACGCAGCGAGACGAGACAAAGACGTAAAAGACGTAAACAGACAGAGAGGGAGGCTGGAGTGGGGAGAAAAGGCGTGTTAGTGTCTCGTATCTGCAGAGATTTTCTTATTTTCTCTCTTTGTTGCTGCTCGGGACGCTTTACCAACCCAACATGTGGCTGTTTGACGTCCTGAGAATGAGACTCAACTATCAACTATCTTTGTGGTGCGTTCAGGAACAGCTGGGACAAATCCTACTGATTCTACCTTTAACTTTAATAGTCTTTGAATTATATTAATATGACGTGAGCTTCAGTTAGCTTTGACCACAAATCCCCTTCAGAGGGAGACTTTTTACTCTGATACTCTGAGTACATGTCAGAGCCTGTACTCTATTACTTTTACCAGAGTTTGTTTTTACACAAGTTATTCTGGCAGAGGAGGATAACTGTTTTCCAGCAGTAAGAGTGACGTCAGAGGAAAGTGGCCGCCGTGTGAATGTGGTTTGTAGACGCTGTGACTAAACCAGAACCGGAGGAAATCCCCCGTCACTTTCACCACAGGAAACGGGCCAAATTACTCTTGATTTCACGTGTCTCTGCTCGGTTTATTTCCTGGATATCAAGCACTAAAACAGCAGCGTTTCAGTGTGACAGCGTTTTCCAGGATTCACTTCCTGTTTGAGCAGCTTCGACGGGAGTCAGTGACGAAGAAACACCTTCGATTCGTTTTTTAAATTGATGCAGTTTGCAGGTTGCGAAACACTGAGAAGCTCCTTTAAGAGGGAATCACCAGCAGTGTTTTCCCCAGGATGTGATGAGTGCGTGTGGTGTGTGTGTGGTGTGTTTGTGTGTGTGTGTGTGTGTGTGTGTGTAGGTTACTGAGGCTCTGTGAGTGAGTGGATGAGATCATCAGAGGATTTGCAGCACAGCGGGGCGAGAGACACAGAGAGACAGTGAGAGAGAGCGAGAGAGCGAGAGAACAACAGGTCTTTTCCAGAGAGTCTGGATCCCCCTCAGGACTGACCTCATCCTCCATCCATCACCAACCTGATACTAACCAGGACTCTGAGTGTGTGTGTGTGTGTGTGTGTGTGTGTGTGTGTGTGTGTGTGTGTGTAGTACTACTCTCTGTGCTCCCGAGCCTCAGAGGTGATCATCATCATCACTACGCAGCTATTACAGATAGAAACAGAGGATGTTTGTTCGTTACTGTACATCACTGACGCTGTGATCACACACATGGAAACCCCGTCGGTCTCTGCAGAGGTGCAACATGAACTCAGATCTGGTACTGACGTAAAAGCAGATATACAACAGTGTAGGCAGACTGTTTTACAAGAAGACGTCATACATTCAAGTTGTTATTTAAAGTTAAAGCTTCTACATCTCGCCCTGAAGTAAATAAGAGATCGGTTCATTATGAAGCTCGCTTTCACTTAAAATGAAGGTTGAATTACGGCAGGAAGGAAGTGCAGGAAGAGGCATCGCTGTCCCCGGTTAACGTAGCAGAAGTGCACACTCGCTGGTGGACGAGGCAAAGACGGTGAAGGTGAAGTAAAACAAGAGTGAACAGACGAGCGTTCACAACCGACTGACTCTTCACAGCACTGAGATCAGGGTTTCAAGGTCATAATGGGATTCTTAGGGTTGTTTTATGCTTTGGACTGTAGCCAGGCTGCTAACGCTGTCTTCAGTAAAACTACAAACTTCATGTGCTGTCGGGATGATCGGAAAAAAGTTTTTGCAACTGGGAAAATTCACACGAGTGCCCTCTCAAGTCGAAAGTCAGGGAAAGTTTTGGTACAGCAGTTTCTGAGTTGAGGTTCGTATGACGCTGAAACATGGCCGACAAAAAGGTCGATGGGAAGAAACTTACTTTTGTTCATTGCATCGCTCGCTTTGTTTTATTCTTGTTGCTCAAATACTAGGTTTTGAAGTTCACACTGTGTCTGAAGCTGATTCATTCACACTGGTTTTAGGGCCTAAAGACATGAAGACAGAAAGCAGCAAACGTCACTTTTTGGATGCAGATTGAGAATAAATCCACTGTAAGTACCAGCGTGTCCTCTCCCGTCTATACGTACTGGACTGTGTGCTCCAGGTCTTGCAGCCCTTTTGCATCATACGTGAGGTCCATCTGTCCTGCTCTCTGTCACGACACGCTGTATTAATATGTAAGTGGCGAAGTCACCGAGACAGACCTCCGTACGACCTGCACCTCCTCCAGCTTTAGATTAATGCGACGGGCGAAGGACGCGGCCTCTATCGATTTTCCCGTCCATACCGACGAGTCGCTTAAAATATATTTAGGCTGCGGCGCTCATCTGGATATTTTGCATATCTTAATTAGTGCTTACAAAACATGCAAATGAGCCAGTCGGCCCCTGATTAATTAGCTTTGTGGGTTTTCTTCTAAGTGGCGGTAGTGAGGGGGTGTCTGTCTGTCTGTGTGCCTGCCTGTCTGTCTGCCTCTTTTTGTCCTAACCTGAATTAAATCAATTAAAGAAGGGACCCTTGTTTACAGTGATAGTCAGCAGAACAGATCTGAAGCTGCACGTCTGGATGATGTAGACAAAAGTGGCTCCAACAAGGCAACATTTCCTCTGATTCCCTTTCTGGATTCTTGTGACGGTTACATTACAGCTCCACTTATTTAATATTTTTATATTAACAATGAATAAATCGACTCTGTGAAATGAAAAATCACCTAAAAAAATCACAGAGAATTCTGATGTGTTTTAGTCTATTTTTTTAGTTTTTTGCAGCACATTTCCAGCCCGGTCCAGCCTCCGTCTGTTTTCATCAGCGTACTCTATCTGTCCAGCACCAAACAGCAGGCGGACACAGTTAAAGACGAGCTGGTGAAGAAAGTCAAACATCAAGCAGCTTAAGAGCCAGATGTTTTTCTCTGAAAGGAGAGGGAATATTGGAGTTAAAGTTCACTGGTTTCCAGAATATTGGGAACTTCAGTTTCTAGGAAGCAACAGTGAGCCGGCTGGAGATGTGGGCACGTTGAGGCTCAACTTGGTGCTTTTACAGAATAAGTGAGTGTTTCTTTAAGTTACACAACCTTGTATCACAACTCACACCTGATATTTCACCACATTAAGACTCTGGAGATGGTAACACAGAATGACTGCTTCAGGGGGGAAGGCACTACAGGTGAACGGGGTAAAAAGGAGTTTTTGTATTACAAGTTTTCTGAAAATGTGTGTAACTTTACGCAGGAAATTCTCAGACAAGCTGCTCGATATTCGACAGATATCAGGCCGAAGGAATGAGACATCCATCTCAGTAACATATTTAGTATTTCATGATTAAACGGTGACAAGATGGCGATCGCTGATGCTCTTTCACATACGGCCGTCCTACAGCCTACAACAGCCAAAGAGTGATCGAGTGGACGAGTGGCCCACTCTCTCATCTTTCTCTTCTCTTCTGAGCCGCTCACACGCCAGCCTCCAGATGATTAATGTATCATGTAGCCAATTGGATTTCAAATCCAGTAATATATAGTTTATATCAGTGTTTAAAGCCCAAACATGGAAATTCTGCCAGTTTATGTAGTATTATGTGTTTTTGCTTTTTTAAAAAGGTACACATGTTGACTGGTAAATAACATCGTGAAACTTTCCCGGTTGAATTCTTATTAAATCAGAGGACACAGGCTTATTTTTGCATTACAAAAATAAATAAATAGTGTGTTTAAACTCTATAGATTAACGGCAGGAGAACTTACAGAGCTTCGGACAGTTTGAGAAAAAGGTAATAACTTCCAGAAGAGCCCCAAAAGATGCCTCGACTCAAAATGGCTCAACGGCAGCTTTGGGCTCGACTGGACTTCAGGATAATTTTTAAAACATTTTGAGGAACAAGAACAGGTGAAAAAACACATTCCTGTTGTCTGGTGCTGAGATGATTCAGGGTCAGTCCTGATGTCTGAGCAGCAGACTGTGACCCAAAACTCTTCAACTCCACTTAAAACAGGAAGAACTGACTGATGTTTCCGTCAACGAGCCCTTGAGCAAGGCAGGACCGAGTGTAGTGCCCCCTGAATGCAACCCCCGGATGGATGAAGCTCATTGGACGAGGCCTCCTTAGTTTCATATGGTGTCATCAGTCTCACTTATAAATTCTGGGCTCGTTGTCTCGCTGCGTGTCGCCTGTTGCTGTTGTTGTGTGGAAATCCCCACAGTTCCACTAATGTGTTGTCATTAAGCCAAAAACAAGCAGCAGATTCTCAGTTCCTTAAGATTCGACTCTTGGCTCGCTGAGTTTTGTGTAAATTGAAGGTGAAACGATGGGACTTTGTGATAAACATGCTTTAATGATTTGGCACAACGAGTGAAGAACGGCTCGTGTCTGAATGAGGCTGCTGTGACTGTCGGTCGTGTCGCTGCTTCAGAATACATTTCTGAAGGTGTGATTTTATTCATACAGCCACATCACAAACAAACTGGAGGACTTGAACACATCACGTGCTTCATTTTAAAGATAAAACAGTTGTCAGTGGCTCATGTGGTCAGCTGTCTTTAAACACCAGCTTTAGCAAGAAGTCGATTATTTTATTATTTGGTCCATAAAATGTCAGAAAATGGTGAAAAATGTCAATCAGACGACCTTAAAATAAGGGAAATGAAAGACTTTTGATTTTTTTCGTTAGAAATGACTTCAATCAATCATCAAAATAGTTGGCGAGTAATTAAATAGTTGACATCTAATCGATTAATCGTTGCAACTCTACTGCAGATGCCTCCGAATATTTTTAAAGTTTTGAGGTGTTTGTACTTTAACATTTCGTGGCTCATTCAGTTCAAAGGAGTTTTTTGAACATGTAATATTTTTCTGGTTCAGAAAATGTCAGAAAATGGTGAAAAAATGTGGATCAGTGTTTCCCAAAGGCCAAGACGATGTCCTCAAAATGTCTTGTTTTGTCCACAACCCCAAAGATATTCTGTTTACTGCCACTGAGGAGCAAAGAAACCAGAAAATATTCACAGTTAACAAGCTGAACTCTGAGAATCTTTCCTTGAAAGATTACTTTAACCGATTAATGGAATATCAAAATAGTTGGCGGCTAATTAAATAGTTGACAATTAATTGATAAATCCTTGCAGTTATACTTCAATTGCAGCAGAATATAGCAGGTGTGATGTAGCCTTCAGAATAAAATCATGATTTAAAGTGTATTTTATTTTTGACACGTTCTTCACAAAAACACGACGCGACAATTAAAGCCTCCTCACTTTCTGACTTCGGCTGCTGAATAACAAAAGACGCCACACATTTCATTACTGGTCAGGACGGCGGCGAATTCCTCCCCAGTTATTGATGCAGGAAACCAGAAATCTCGTGTCGGTGAGGACTCAATATGTCAGGATGACCAGCGCTCGACCGAGCTAATAACAGGCCGGGACAAAGAGACGACGAGACGAATAAAGACGGAGGGAAAAAAGTCTCCCCCACCTGCTGAGAAAGTAATAAAAACAGACACAACAGCTGTGACTGATCTGGAAACATCAGGTTTACTCACTCACACACACACACACACACACACACACACACACTCACACTCACACTCACACTCACACTCACACTCACACACAGCAAATAATGAAAGGGAGAGTAAAAACATCTAATAAGATTTCATTGATTGTATTAGGACTGTGCAAGTGTGCACATGCTCACTCACTCTCTGTCACACACACACACACACACACACACACACACACACACACACACACACACACACACACACACACACAGACAGTATGAACACTTCCTCTATAAGATTTTCTCGATGCCGATCTGAGTTTATCTAACTCTGCCGTCCTGTTAACATCCTGTTTCTGCTCTTTTAAACACAGAAATAACGACATAAAAGGGATTTTATTTTGAAATGTCCACAATCATGTCGGTTCAAAGCCTACACTTGTTTACATTTTGGCACCGTTGAAAGTGTTGCCCAATAAGCTATCAGCAGTTCCCGTCTCTTATCGACCAACAGCTGCACAGACAAACATCACTGGTTCACTTTGATTCTGCAGAAAACTTAAAAACTTCTGCAGATAACAGTATCCTCACAAAGCGTTTTGTCACAATGGATCTATAAAGACGTGCATCATGTGAGTCGGACTCAGTCAAAGATGGAGCAGCATTTTTTGATGCAAATTGCAGCAATCAGGCGCTGAGAGCTTTGAAGGACCACAAATCAGCGTCAGTGCCGCTGCAGCTCCGACTGCTGACCGTGTTGATAAACGAGCCCAATCAGAACCCTCGTATCACATCGACCTGTTCTCTACGACACCGAATACAAACACCGTCCTGTTCCGTCTGCTGAGGCCACCGAGGATCAACAGTGCAGTCTGCAGATTTTAACTTGTTTCATGGTTTGTGACTGAAGTTGTGTGTTTAAATCTTAAGCTAACTGTGCCGGCAGCTTCGTCATCAGAAGGAGACAGTTGGGAGTTTGAAAATGGCAGCTGCAAGCCCCCGAGGACGACCGCCAGGCTCTGAGGTCAGGATTCGTAGTGGCCAAACTGTGTAATTACATCGTCACAGGATGCACCGCGGCCCAAAAAGACTTTTCCCCATAAGATAACATTGGAACAGAAGTGGCTGTAAAACGGTGGATACATTTTTTTGAGCATCACGCAACCCCAAGAAATGACATTTGGAAAGTCTAGAAGAGCCGCAAGATTACATTTTATATCTATTCAAGTTAGCCGGGCGCTAAACCGGAGGTTAGCCGGCTCGATCGGTGGAAGTCACACGCTGGATGTCGAGCTTTTTTGGCTTCAAAACGCCACTGAGCAGCTTTCGCGGTGTCCAGATTCAATGTAACGTCCTCTACCAGCTGCAGTATAGAATGAATGAATGAATTAAGGTTAATTAAATACCGACAGGGGCGCAGTTTGTCCAGGAGTTTGTTGATATTTCCGTTCTGGCTGAGCAAGAACTGGTGAAAATGATCCCATACCCGCCGGGAAGTGGATAAAATATCAATATCATGTGTGCAGATAATTTCTGCTGCCCCCCAGAGGCCAATGAAAGTCTACATAACGATGTTATCTGAGCACCAGCGTCTTTGTTCAATTGTTCCCAGAGAGGAGCGAGCGTCTGCGTCTGCAGCATCAGCCCAGAAAGGCGCTGGTGACGTCACTGTCGCGAAGATATTCACCACGTTTTCGTCTCCTATGGATCACGTGATGCACCCACAGCCCCCTCGCTCCGATGACCTGATGTCAAATAAAAACAGATAGTAACGCTGAGGAGTAGCGCTCCTCATATCGCCTCCTTTTATCAGTTAATCTGTTAATACTTTTTTGATTAATGTATTAATCGTTTAGTCAATAACAACAGAAAATAGAGCCTGAGGGAAGGTCCAAAAGAAATTCAACATACATAAAATGAAACAGCCCAAAAAAAAATCTATCTTCTCGTCTGAGGAGCTGAAACCAGAGAGCGTGTTGCAAATTTTTTGCTTATAAATGATCATCAAAAGATTTTAATTTTCTGTGAAATCCTCCAGCTGAAGCCTGAAAAATGATCTGCAGTCAGGATTAGGTTTGTATTAAATGGGCTGAGGTGCAAAAACCTTTTTTTTTTTTTTTAATGGCACCTAAAATGAGGCTGAAAACAAATCTGTTAAAACTGCTCGATGTCTGACTGAACATGAATAATGAAAAGTTAAAAAAATTTGAGAAATAACAGAGGAATTAATTTTGTTTTTCCAGACAGCATCCAAAAACAACCACGGAGAAAACGGAGAAAACACGTCCAACATTTTAATTAAAAAGGTGTTATAACTCTTATCTGGGCCTGAAACTTATAGAATCTGAGTCGTCTCTAAAAGACGGGACAAACTGTACCGCAGGTCTCAGTTTATCACAGAAACACCCGTCAGCTGTCAACACGTCTCCGTGCCAACGTCACCGCCACGAATTCCCGCATGTTCGCCGTTTTTTTTCCCAGCGATTAGAGCGGCTGTGGCAGGGTTCAAACTCCAGCTCGGGTTTTGCTAATGAGCGAACAAACAGCCTCTAATAGGGCTGTGAATGCGTAAACAGACTAATGCGGCTGGTTGAAGTCCGCCTGGTGCAATGTGGTGCTGCTCAAGCCTGTTACCAACCAATTACAGGACAGGCATGGCAGAGCTGAGGACTGGGTGAGGAGGGAGGAGGAGGAGGAGGAGGATGAGGAAGAGTCATCACTATCACTGCACATGCTCAGTGCGACTCTGGCGAAGGGGGTGTGGTGCTGTTAGGAGTGTGGAGAGGGAGAGAGAGCGGGGGAACGGAGCGGGGAGTGGGTGGGCGTTTGACTCCATTCCTCTTCCTCCGTCCTCGGGGGGATCACACGTTGTTTGTACTGTATTTTTTGCACCACATGACTTGCAGATTTTTTCTTTTTAAACATTTTTCCTCCCCTCTCTCCCTCCTCTCGCTGTGTGAGCGGCGTTTCTTGCCAGGCAGGAAAGGCGAAACAGCTGTGGCAGTGCCGAGCAGTTCCCCATTAACCAAGGAATTATGCAAGCAGGAAATTCAAATAAGATGCAGATGAGTGGAGGAGCCAGGCTCCAACCAAATACCTCTCCTCCCCTCCCCAGAAACAAGAAACCTGACAGGAGCCTCCAGACTGCAGCCTCGACCCGGCCCTGCAGTCTGCGTCCAAGTCCGGCCACTTCTCAGCGTTTCAACAGCTTGTTTCTCAAAATTACATTAGTAGAATAAATACCATTAATGACTCGACTGTAAGTGAAAATCCCTCCTGGCGCTCAGAGGAGGCAAAGAGCGGAGCTGTTTAAATACAGGATGTGTAATGTTTTCACACCGTTTAATCATCAACACGTTAATCTGAGATTAATGAGATAAAACAGACGAAGACTGTCGGCCCGCGTCAGTCTGCGCTCTGCTGCGTGTGCCGTGATCCACCAGGACGGATGTGACAACGGATCTGAAGGGCGATGATGGAGGAAAAGAAGAAGGTGGAGTCTTTTTCCTCCACAGTTCATAATGAAGCTGAACATGGAAACAGAACCAGAATTGTCGTGCAGGTTTACAATCAAAACAACGTGTCACACTGGCCTCGATTACAGCAGAGTGCACACGTTTCCTGAGGGAACCCAAGTCCCTTTCTACTTCTACGACCAGAAAAAAGGCAAATATAAGTACAAGTCAGACGGTAAAGCTTTTCCAAAACCTTCTTTCTTAAAAGTCAGAAACAACCTGTGGAATCTGGACCAGTGGTTCACAACCGGGGGTCAAGATCACAAGTGCTGATCGTAGGGAACTGGACTTGTTTCATCCACGTCTTCAAGAAACTGAAACCAGTCCAGCTGCCTACGATACAGCACCAAGATGACTGAGACTCTTCACCAAGCAAAATATGAAAATATAGAAAAATCATGTATATTTTCAGATGTTCGTCTGAGCCTTTGCTCACATGTTAACCTGGAAACCCAGAAATCAGTTCGCATTTTTGCACATCTGGTTCCCTCGTGTCAAAGTCTCGGAGGTTTTTGAATTGGTTTTCAGTTAAATGCCTGAAATAACAATAAGATATTTACCTGTTGGTCATTAAATGTCCCACAGTTTAATCATAAAGCTCTTCCGTGTGTTATAAACGGTAAGCGGTTGCTAACAAGTGTCTAAATGAGACCACAGAGGTTGTCGGGGACATTAAACGTCAACACCTGCCGTGTGCATCGCTGTTTTGTTGCGTCCTCCGCGCGACTTCATATCCCACCGGGAGCGTTTCAGAAGCGTCATGCCTGCCTGATGTTGTTGACTTGAGTCGGCACACGGTGTTTTATTTTGAAAACAGACCAGATGTGCTATGCCGTTCTGCTGCCTGACTTCCTGTCTGGCTCGATGTGCTCTGCGATAACTGACACAGCTGCGGCCCGCTTCCGTCAGAAACAGACTCGGAGCGGAGAGGACGCTGCTGAAACGTGCCGTGGTGCATTCGGTGGAAACGCGAGCTTGTAACGTGGCCGTGTCGGTCCTGATGGAGTCTGGGGGTAAATGACTTTACAACTCGTACATTGATCCGTTTATAGAAAACCTGTATAGTAACTGTGCAGTAAGACTCTTAGTGGTGGTGACGTTTCAGTCATGTGACCGTGATGTCGTCTGTTTGTAGCCTAACATTAGCTTTTTGCTGCTACAGATTTCATTTACGCTTCAGAAATCACAAAGTGGAGTTCATCTGTGGAGATTATCTTGATGAACAAAACCTGGAAGTATCATAAACTTGTGTTTGTCACAGAGATTATTTTCTGCTATAATCCAAAATCCAATTAAAAACATCCCACAGAGGGAACCAGGGCGTCATCCCCGCACCGCTCTACTGCAGCTCGCCTGTAATGATATCTTACATTTAACAAAAACAAACAAGACAAACTAATATCCAAACAGTCGAGTACTCAAGTCCGGCCCAAACTCTCTTTCTTCACACAGTCTGCTTTTAATTTAAAAACTGTGACGGAGCAAAACAGATGGTCGACCAACAGGCTCTTGTACACGTTCTAATTAAAATCTTTAAATAATAAAATACGTTTTTAAGATGCATTTAACTTAAGATCATGTTAACACAGTACCAAGTACAAACTACATGAACAATATGACAAAATAAACCGTTTAGATAAAGTTTAAACGGAGCTTTTCCTGTTATTACACAACATCTGAGCCGAATGTGAAACTCATCTGTCAGATGGTTTTCATTGGGAGGTTAAAGACCATCTGAAATCTAAGCCTTTATATCCTCAGTAAGACTCGAGGGATTATGTTGTTGAGAAACATGTTGCTAATAACCTGTCTGTAATTTCTGTTTTCATGCAATACATTTAACAACTGGAAAAGACCTCAGCGACCTCCGACCTCCTCTCTTCACGTCACGTACTCCTCTGTCACAAACCCTCGTACGAGTCTCTGCATTGTGTCATTAAAAACCAGCCGACGTCCCAGATGACACAGCCGACTGACCTGACTTCTCTTTATCATTCTCCCCTGTAGGATGAGGTGCAGTCTAATAATAGCTGTGTAGAAACTTGGCCTATAGCCATACATTCGGCCTGGTTTCGGTGCCGCACTGCACCGAGCGCTGGAAACAGAAAGCGTCACGATAACCAGATCTCCTGCCTCATATACTTTCATTTTTATGACGATAATAATGCAGCCACATTAACGAGTGTGTGTGTGTGCGTGTGTGTGCGTGTGTGTGTGTGTGACAGCTTTAATGTGGCTGCACAGAAGCTAACAAGAGCTAATACAGAATAATGTCCTGAGCTACAGAATAATTATCCACAATGTTGTTGGTGAAACCAGGCAGGACTCAAGACGGTGCTGTCGGTAAGGATCAGAGTGATGACACACACACACACACACACACACACACACACACACATACTTGAACAGCATGAGAGCGCTCTGATAGGCCAGAGAGCAGCAGGGAGTGAAGACGGAAAAGCAGCCAATGGGGACGGAGAATCGGTGGTCAGCCTACAGCGGTAAGCCAATGAGAACGCGGTTCTGGCTCCCAGGAGGCGGGGCGTCCGGGTTCTGCCTTCCTTGTTTTGTGTTTTTGGCTCGGACTGGGAGCCACATTCCTGCCGTTCTCCCTGCTCCATTCCTGGGCTGGTGACTGGGTTCAATAGGTGAAGCAGGGAACTGTGGGAAACTAAGGAGGAGGAGTGGAGGGTGGGGGGGCGATGGACGCGGGGGGGAGACGGGGGGAGTCGGGGGCAGCGGTGGCACGAACATGCATGTTTGAAAACCTCAGGGAAAGGTAACCAGGCAGAAATTAATGCCAGAGAAGAAGAAAACACAAATCAGAAGAAGAGTCACTTCTTATTAAAATACGCTCCAGTTCTTACCAAGCATTCAAATCAATCCTCCCAATACTTTTCAAGGACGTTTTCAAGACCTTTCAAAGACTTTCAAAGTCCAGCTTCTCTTCGGTTCAAATCCTGAACTCTTGATTTCAATTTGCAGTCTTGGTTTTTTCTCAAATTTCCAAACTTTCCATTGATTTTCAAGGAGCACATGTAAGCTGCCGGACGACGGGCGTGACATCAGGTCACATGAATTAAACCTGAGACATGCTGGAGTCGTTCACACACATGAACACAGAGCAGGGTGTTATGGGTACAGTAGTTCACAGAGGAGCCAACATGGAGAACTCCAAAATCTCAACACCGCGTGGAACAACTGGAGCCTGCAGGCTGATCCGACTCGTCTGAGGCGAGTCCAAAACCCCAAACAACACCTGTGCACCATACTTCACTTCACTTCACCACACTTCACTTCACTTCACTTCACCACACTTCACTTCACTTGGACTTGGCTGCTGAAAACTATCAAGACTTTATATCCAAACTCAGCGAGGAACAATCGTAGCTGAGAGGAAAGAAGCTACCTCAGAGTTCACCAACACCTGCTGCCACATTTTTGAAGAGCTCGTCGTGACTTGTTTGTGAAAGTTTAGGACTCGAACACATGAAACATTTTTGAGAAAGATTCCTGAAAGTAGTTCAGTAAACAGTTGCTCTCTGGAGGACAAACTGAGACCGAGACGCTGATTCTCACTTACATTTCTTATCGGCAGACATGTTTGCCAATATACAAAATCTATAAGCTGTAATAACCAGATAATATCATCATTCAGGACCAGACTTCTTGATTACTTGATGAGTAGATGCATGCGATACGGTTGGCGGGTGAAGTTTGGTAGAAAGAAAATAGTTCCTACTGTCCATGAAACTGCTGAGATCTGAGAACAAATACATCATTTACTTCTAAACCTTCAACACAACATGCAAGAAACAATCCAGACCAACTCCTGAAGAAGCTCGAGAAGAGGTCAGAGGTCAGAGGTCGAGGTCACGTCACCATATTGCTGAATGAAGAGAGAAATGAAGGAGAGCAGAAACACCGGAGCTGCTGAGAGGAGCTTGTTTTATTCTTTTTACTGCAGGCTGGAGGAGAGGAGGAAGAAACTGGAGAAGGGAGAATGATTGAGGAGGAAGAAGACGAGGACGTGAGGCACTTCTTGAACAGATGAGTTTTCAGCCTCCGACACTCAGAGTGACTGTGCTGTTCTGATTGGAGTGGGAAGGTCATTTCAGTTCTGAGGAGACGGGAGGAAGAGGAGGGGAGGACTGACTGGGCCCCGAACTGATGAAGAAAAGTCAAGTTTTATAAGCTGGTCACAGCTCGGTCGGACCGGCGAGGGCGACTTTATTTTCTAACAAAGTCAAGACAAGTTCAAGAAGGTGTCTCGAGTTTTTCCTGCCAGCCGTGATTTACTACAGAGGAAAGACCGGCATCACCAACTCCATCACTACTTCTTTAAAGACCTGCAACTAACTACAGTATCATTCTTATCACCGATTAACTGCTTTGTCAGTTTAAAACCCCAAATATATTCAGTTTACTTTCATTTAAGACGAAGAAAAGCATCAAATCTTCACAGCTGAGAAGCTGGAACGACGTGATGTTTGGCTTTAAAAATGACTGAAATTGAAAATCTAAATTGTTGCTGATCAACTTACTGTTTTGGTTCTGAATCGCAATTTTCTGCAGGCCAAAGAAAAGCAGTAAATAATCACATTTCAGAGGAAAAAAACAGTGATTATTTTTGTCATTTTTGCTTGAAATAGTAAATTATAAGCTGATTATATTTTTGATGTCATTAAAAATTGTTTCAGCTCCAATTCTTTTGTAACATTTGAAATACCAGAAGACAGAAAATGTGTCCGTCCGTCCGCCACTGAAAATAAACTCAAATATCTCAACAAGTATCAGATAACTGGCCACGAAATGTTTCCTTCAGGATGAACTGTGATAACTTTGGTAATCCTCCGGCTCCTCTAGCGAACCTTTGTTAGCATGTAGCTAAAGCATGACCGAACAGCCTCACAGAGCTGCTAAACACGCCTGTTTAACTCTCAATTATCTGTACCGGCCTCAGGAGTCCAGCACCAGTCGAGGAGTAATTAATCTACATTTACCCAGACATGAACCTAAAGTCCCCTTTTTACATCATCCGCTAAACAACCATTAAAAATCAACGTCAAACACACAATGGTGCATCTCAATAATAGCATTAAAGCTAAACTGCTGCATTGTGAGTCATTTGGTTTGGTGATGCAAATCAGTTTCTCCTGTTGAGCAGGAAGTGGTGTCACCACCATCCAGGCTGGTGCGGTTTGGTAGCTTTTCTCTGCTTCACTGGTGATTCTGTCATTCTGGCAAGAAACCAACCACTGTGAGAGCTAGAGAAAACAGATTTACATCAAATTAATTTGGCTAGTAAAAGAGCAAGGAGTGGCTGCTGAATTTGGAAAACCATCTGCTGCTGTCACTGGTGGAGAAAGAGAGCAGTTTATTTCCTGTCGTGGTGATGAGTCAGGCAGAGAAATGGCAGGATGGCGCAAGCCCTGTGCCGCCGACGCCTAAAAATAGTCCCCGTGGTTTACGCCTTGTCTACACTTCACCAAAACGTGGAATTTTCTACCACATTAAAAAGTTAAGTGGGAAACTAACCGGCACGAGTTTGGCTGCGCTTTGCCCGAGTTCATACCTCCCCGAGTCTCTGTATACTGTCTGACAAGAGCACACGCCACAGACAGGACAGTAAAGGTAGAAAACACCGCTGTGTTTGTGTTGGACTGCTTTTCTTTCCAATTTTACGTTTTGCTTCCTCTCCCATCTTTTCCTGTATCCTTTCCACTGTATACACTCTGTCTAATGAAGCAGAGATGCTCTAAAAATAACAACCAAAAAGAAGCAAAAGTGGTTAAAAATACCACCGTGTTTAAGTTTTTTTAAGTTGACCTTTCCTGTTCTGTCCGCACTGTGTATATTATGAATGTAATCAAAATTACAAGGTAGAAATAAGGCAGCAAATACGGCTTTTAAAAAGCGTCTATTTTTTTCAGAAACACTCCTGCTTGCTCTTATTTTGAAGAGCGTTCACTTCCTTTGTCCTGCTCTGAAAATAAAGTGAGAAAACCGGCGTGCTTTAATTGCTTTTCTGTCCAGACTCTCACACACTCCGAACGTGCACAAACTCAGTGTGAAATATTAATGTGGATGTTCGGTAGCAAACAGCAGGGTCTCGACTCTCCACACACACCCAGAGTCCGTCTGTTCAGATTTCTGTAACAGTGGCTCTGCAGACAGAGAAAGAGGTCACTATGACAAATACCGGCAGTACACCGACCTGCATACAGTACGACTCTGCAGGGTGGAGGCTGGAAAAAGAAAAATACTCTGCCCTGCTGATTTCAAACACAGCTCAACACACAGGCTGTGTTCAGACAAAGACCCAGCTCCTGCTCATGTAATAATCACTTTGTATTAACTACACTCAAAGTCACAAAAAAAAAATGTTTTTCATCAAAAATAAATGGAAGTGAAATGCAGCAGGTTGTTTAACAAAACTACCCACGTCCAGGATCCTCACGCAGCCGTCTGGCTTCACTGTGGACGAAACGCCGGCTTAATTCTGTTCCTGCTTTTCAGGGAGGACAAACGACAACACAGCTCCGTATTTACAACAACGTAAACACAGTGACGGCACAGAACGGCTTCACGCCACAGTCGACTTTAATCAACGTTATTCTGGTGAAAGAGATTGAAGCACATCACAGCCGGATCGTGTACGATACACCTGTTTAGTCAGACCGTCTTCCACAAAAAAATGATCTGATGCAACTGATCACGACTCCTATCTACATTTATTGTCAGGTGGCGACCTCTAGTGGTTGTTGTAATTATGACGGGAGCAAAGGAGGAAGTCAGGTGACATAGTCCGCCGATAGAGGAAGTTGGGGTTGATAGTCGGGTCGAGGGCTGTTACTTTCTCCAAAAATTTAACACATTTGAAATAACACACAATTCGTCCAAACAGCTAATTTCTTAGAGCGCCCTCTGCTGGATCACAAGGCAATCTGTAAGAAATATATAGTTTTTTTTTAAACAGGTAAACACAGCTCGAATACGAACTTTCACCCCACGTTCAAACAAATTTCGATTAAAAAGTCAAATAAACCAACGACTTTGACCAACGAGTCTGCTGCTCGTGTTCTGTGTGTTTTTATGTCATTCATTTAGACAGAGGTCTGAAGTCTCGTTAGCCCAAAATAACCTGCCCCAGGGGAGTTGCCAAGATGGCTACCGAGTGGCAAGACTTGACGACAAGCTTCGGTTTAGTATTGTTGAAGAAATCTCATGTTTAACTGTAATAATAAGATTCAAAAGATTCAGGGTTAAAAAATGTGAAGAAACACGAGAGTGTGATCCGTGTTTGAACTGTGAGCAGTCTGTTTACATTAACTCGGCCAATTCAGCTGATTCTGACTCTGGGCTTTTTGCTCAAGGGAACAACAGCAGCATGATGAAGTCCTGAAGAAGACCAGCAGTTAATGGTGACCTGAGTTGGTTCTCTCTTTAATTTCTGACTCATTTCAACTTCACATGCAGGTCCCTGAGGGAAAACACTGTCCTCAAACACACACGGCATTTCTTCAACTACTTCCACGCATAAAAATATCTTCTGTCTTTTAAATCATTTTTCACACATAAACATGTCAGCACATTTTTTTGCTTTAGTTTCTGAGCTTTGTTGGCAGTAGTGATGCATTCGCTCACTCTCTCTATAGATTTTTCCTGCTGGCTCAGGGATTCAAACCAGCAGCTCTCTGACCACAGCACATTCACATTTAATCAGTTGTCGAGTCGTACTCTGGGATCCTGCTGCTCTAATGTACTCAGATGAAACTGATCGGGTTACCTGATCGATTGGGGAACTGCAGCATCAGCTTTCATCTCAACTTTTGATCCCCCCCTGATTTTATTTTAGTCCGCACAACAACTTCCTCTCCACAAAAGGTAGAAAGGGACAGTTTTGTAAGTAGAGTAACGTCTTCAGCGCCTGCGTCTGAAACAGATTCTTTCATTAGAGATGAATGAGCCTCCGTCAGGGAGTATCACATTCAGCTCGGTCGGTGTGATGGTGGCCTCGGTAGCAGCGGGGTTTTGTTCAGACTGAAGGGACAGTGTGAGTAATGTCTGCCCTGATGGCTCTTTTAGTTACAGCTGTAGGAGCCGGGGAAACACAGAGGGTGAAACACTGGGATGTGTGTTTGTACATACAATCAGGTTCAGATGGATTCATGTCACCTCTTGTGTCCTGAAGCATTTCATGGAGGAAGAGATTTCCATGCTGCTCTTCCTCTGAGTGTGTTCTGTGACCAGCGGTGCAATCTGAAAAATGTTCGGGCAGAAGATTGTTCCAAGTTTTGGCGTTTTATATTCGATCATGTGTTGCAGTTATTTTGCACCAACCATCATCAACGTATTCGTCCCGCTGACGTCACTTCAGTTGACAGAGAAACTTGGATACAGTTGCAGCTCGATGTCTTGATGATGAAGGAATACGTCAGTTTAAGAGTTTGGTGGGTCGACTGACAACAATTATCGTCTCTTAACCCTACAAAGCTCTGATTGGTTGACTGTTTTCAGAGGTCTGGCACCAGGCTGGCAATAACCACTCAGGGTTTCCAGCAGCGTTTCCAGTTGAGATGTCTCGCTTTAAATAAAAGCTGTCTCGATTAGAAGGTCCGCGTCCTTTCGAAGGCTGCGTTTGAAGAGCGAGTGCGTCACAGCAGCAGGACAAGGTCGCTCCATTACAAAGGCTGCTTCTAATGCAACCTTCGTTTCCCGTGTTGTGATGGATCCAACCGTATCCCAGGATTCACTGCACGTTTGAAAAGAGACAACTATGGTGAATACACTTCAAGGCACTTGAATAGCTACGATACAACTATCAACAAACAAAACGAGGGACCCAGTACTGTCAGGGCTGCTGGCTATTTGTGACATATTTAGGAGATTCCCCGTAAACTCAGACCGCCCATTTAACAACGCTCAGTTCGGCCTTCGTGGTCACATATTTTGGAATGAGGTGACTATTAAAGGAGCACTCTGCAGTTTTGGAGATGAAATTTTAATGAGAAGAGAACGATCTTCAAAATAAATCAACAAACTCTCTTTGTTTTCATGACTGAATAAACAAACTGACCTTAAAGGACAATTTCATGCTGTTTTACTTTGTTTACATGTGGCGGACCCTGCCACCTGTCTAGCTTCAAACTGTGTTCTGGGACCTTATTTTCCTCTGAGAACAGCTTGTGTGTTCACTGATGGAAAAGATAAATACTTCTGATTTTGTATTGTTGTAAGTTTGCCCCTTTCAAACCATAATGTAATAGCTCCATTGATAATAAGATTTGTCTGATGATGGTCAGCAGGTGAATGCACAGTCAAACTGTATATTTACTTCTCAAAGTATCCTGTTACGATGCTTGAACCAAAGACAAAATCTTGTGGTTTCTCGAGATTTCCCTTTAAAATGTACATTTTCTTTTGAACGTAACTTCTGGTCACCTTGTAGACCTGACAGGGTTTTGTCACATCTCACAGTGTAACACATAAACGAGGATAAAATCACTGTTACTTGGAAAAAGAATTAAAGTTGCTATTTCCACTCTGAGCTGATTGAATTAGCCTCATCCTGCCGTCCTGCTGCTCTCCAAATTCAAAGGAATCGTAAGAATCTGGAGCTCTCAGCCTCCATCTCTCTCTCTCTCTCTCCCTCTCTCTCTCCCCCTCCCTCTCTCTCTCTCTCCCTCTCTCTCTCTCTCACACACACACACACACACACACTCAGTATAAATAGGAAATAGTTTCTTGGCAGCGGCGCTCTGAGACACAAAAAAAGCTCTGTTTCAAACCCAGGGAAGGTTTCTATTTAGGCAGCATTTCTAAGAATCAAAACGTAGCTATCGTCTCTGTCAGGTAGGGACACATGGGAGGAAGGAAGCATGCAGTGGTTTCATAGGCGGAGAAGGAAATCCCATAATGCACTGCAGCAGCATTGCTAAATAACAACAGCCCTGAAATGTCTCCCGATATTACGAGACAGCAGGTGCGATGTGTCGGGTTTGAGGAAGTTTTCCAGAAGTGAACGTAGAGGGGAACTCCAGAGAGAAGAGTCCACGTGTCACCACACCCACATCAGTGATGTCACAACAGGTTGAAGGAGAGCAAGTGTCATTTGGTTTTAATATGATCCGTACAAATATGAGAATAAAGAGTTTCTGACGATTCTGGATCATGACGCAGTTTACTTTTTTCAGTTAGTGGGTATTTAATGTGTCTTATTTCTGTTTCCAAACTTCACAAAACCTCTTCGACGCTACGCTACGTGAACAAACCAAAAGAGTAAACAACTGGTAACATGGTGGATGAGGAGCTTGGACAGTTTTTGGGTTAAGATGTAAAATGCTGTTTTTTATCTTTCTTCCCTGCAGGTCTGAGGAGAATCAGGTAAATAAAACACATCTGTTCACCCGTCTCACTCCTTGTCGTACAGAGAGCAGCTGCTCCTGGTGTTTTGTTACGTCGTGTATCATATAATTTAATCTAATACGATTAGTTGAGTAATGATATGTAATTATAATGTTACTGCACGATAACTTCCACATCGGATGCCAAAGAATGGAAGTTTGTGTCCAGATTGTGCTCTGCAGTCTCATTAAACTAAAGAAAGAATTTCATGAAAAATATGCTGCACACAGGCGATTTATTATTTTCCTTTTCTTCTAGGGTTGATTTCTGATTCCCAGCAGAAGAAAACTTCAACTGAATCAAATGAAAAATCACAGCAGAATGATGAATATGTCCCACAGGTAGTTTGTTTATTACACTGGATGTGGATGAATTCTTTATCAGGTAATAAAAGACCCAAATATTTCATGGATAATGCCTTATAAAGGATTACTGAGTTGTATTTCTTTGAGCATCATATAATTATCAAATGTATTCTTGGGTCAGGCTCAGGAAATGTGAGGGTATCTTTGGGCAGTGTGAAGGGCAACAGTCATTTATTTTGACATTTTATAGATCTTACTTGATTTAATAAGTTTAAACCTGATGGAAGAGAGAGAAGCTATAGCCTCAGCACTGTGAGGCACAACTGGGTGATAAAGTGAAAGCAGCTTATTACGACCCATATTTATGTTTCTTGTTAGGTGGCAAATCCTAGTGGCCAAGTAGTTTTCTTACCTAAACCTGACCAAGTAGTTTTCTTGCCTAAATCTATGTATGATAAAGGTTTGGTGCGCCTGTCGCTGGCACGCTGCAACATGCAGTTTTGGGAACGGTGATACATGTCGTTTTGTCACTGGTAATGGACCTCTTATTAGTTGTTTAGGTATGAGGACGTGTTGTGAGAAACCGCTAATGCTACCAAGGTACATCTAAATGTACTGTACATGTACTGCCCAGCAGAATTTGAATTTGTGAGACTGGTTTTGTTTTTCTTGCCACGCTGTTAACCTGTTCATTAGTGGCAGCAGCTGAGTTTTCCACTTTGTCTCAGCGGTGTGCGGCAGCTCAGCGGAGGAGCTGCTGTCAAACACAAACAGAGACAAAAAGTAGAAAATGGGCAGATTCAGAGAAACGGCCTCTCGCCTGGAAAGTGGTTGTTTCCAACTGTGGACCAGCTGGCAAAATACTGGAAATACTGGAAAAACGTGAGTGAGAATCACCTCCTCTGCCTCAAAAGCACACATCTGAAGTTCTCTTGAGCAAGGCAGCGCCGTCTCCCAGTGGAGTTTATGATGAGACGAGCCTGTGGTGTTAGCGGGCGGCCCCCAGGTGTGAACATGAGGAAACATATGAATATCAATGAGGACGCTGATGAAAAAGGGGGAACCGTGCTCAGTAAGACTTTTCTGGATAAATGAGGGTTTGGAACAAGGTTCAAATTAACGATCCAGACATGAGGGGAGGGGGTTCTTTAACAAATCACAGTTCAGGCGAGGGGGGGCTAATCTAAGACATTTTTTTGTCTGATGAGCCCATCAGTGCTGCTGGTCACTCATGTGTTGAGTAATTGAGAAACACACACTGCAGAATTTAATGAGAAAATAAGCATCCTTTTCTCCCTTCATGAATAAAAATGACTTCTTGAAGATTTAAGGGGAAAAAAATCTAAATAATATAAGCAGTGATAACAAACACAGCATCTGTTTTTGAAGTGTTTCGCTCCAAATATGAGACACATTAAAAAAAAGTGACACCTACTTTCACTCGATGATTGATGGCATAAAACAGACACAAACTCTGGTACTTTTTCTTTTTTTTTTTTTTTTAAAGGACATTCAGTAAATTATGTCAAAATGACAAAATGACACACTTTCCCAGAGTGGGGCCTGCATATATTTTTAGGAAAGAAATTCAGGTGATAATTTTCCTCCTCCACAGTATTTTAAAAATCTCTTTTAATGTCTGTGTGGTTGAGCACCATTACAACAGTGAACCCTTTAAAACATAAACTGTCCTGTCACTGCGACCTCCCTGTGACCGCTTGTCCTCCACTAAATCAACAGCAGAACCAACGCGATCGCAGAAAATCAATCAGAAACAACTCTGATGGTCGATTAGTCTTCTTTTTTTCAGCAAAAATGGAAAATGGCGTCTGTTTCTGTTCTTTTCCTTCTCATAAATGGTACAAAACAGAATAAATTGTACTGTTGTTCAGACAAAAGAAACATTTAAGACATCGCCTTGAGCGCCTTGATTAAGTCAAGTCAACTATATGTCTATAGCAAAAAGAAAATAGAAGAAAAACCTGTTAGTATGTTATTTTTATAGAATTACATACATAATGTATTTCACTATTTTCAGAAATTTTAGAAAAAAACAATTAATCAATGCTTACAGAAAATAATCAGCAGAATAACCGTTCATTACGATAATCATAAGCCCAATAAGTCTGGTGGTCTTGTAAGTCACATTTGTCTTGCAAGTTAACATTTTATTTATTTTATTTATCTTTAAATAAAAAAACTGGAGGTCTGCTTCCAAAGTACACTCGGCCAAAGACGTATAATTAACAGAAACTTCATTCTGTATTGTTTTGACCAACAAAGTGGTGACTTTGATAAATATTCTTACGTTAGCTGACCGAACATGTTATTTTTGCGTGGCTCGATAAAAACACTAGCAGATAGTAAACAGTCGTAACAAACCTGTTAGTCTGAGAAAATTACTTTAATATCTTCAGATCATCGTTTTAATTCGGAGCATTGAGAGCTGATTGGCCGCTTCCTCTGTGTAGATGGCTAACGTAAGCTAACGTTACTTTAGCTCAGCAGCCAAAGTTTGATTTCATTCTTGCACAATTACATTTATAAGAACGTGTCGTTATGATTTACAGCTTAAATCTCATCACATTATTATCCGCAGGTTGTTGTCTTAATTAGGAGACATTCAGAGGTGAGTGGCAGCTCGTTACGTCTGCATGTCCGTCTGTCAGCAGCCACGTTCAGACGTTAGATGAGATCTGATACCTTCAGACCTCGTCAGACTTTAATTACCAGCAGTTTCAACATTATTACCGAAAGACTTTACCAATAAATAATGACATGTTTAATGTAATTACAGCTGAAATGTTTATTTGGTTGGCAGAAAATTAATTAGAATGTTTTTTTGATAATCAGTCTCTCAACTATTTGCTGCTTTTCTTTATCTTTTTATCTTTTGTGAAAGTAAACTGCATCTGAGTTCGAGGAAATTCCCCACTGTGGAAATATTTTCTAACATTTCACTGCCTCAAATTATACATTGATTAACCTGAATACTCAATGATGGAAAAAACATTTTTTAGCTGCGGTCCTACTACATGTAGTGATTGTTATTTTAAATAAATCACCAATAACGTGTGTCTTTAATCTGAACACACAGCAGCCACAGTTAATTCATCTGTTTTTCTACATACAAATGGAAAACAAATTAAAAATTCTTCTGAGTTGACCTCTATGAAAAACACTAATTAAAATATCTGTCAGTTAAAACCTGCTGAAACAACACGGTGTATTTTTACTGATTATCTCAAAAACTCAAATTAAGAGCTCAATTGGTTCAATGTCCTCTTTAATTTGTATAAAAAATAATTTCTTTCATCATTTTATGCGTCACCACTAAATGGATGTACAGTTTTCACAGTGCTGTTTATGGAGCCGTGTCACTGATAATATGTACATTTAATATTCATGTTTCTTGTTGTTTTCCCTTCATCATCCTCTCTTCATCATCCTCCCTTCATCATCCTCTCTTCATCATGTGCCCTTCCTCTGTGCTGTTCGTCCCCGCTGATGAAGCTGTGGGCGGGTCTGAACTACAGATCGATGTTAAGCTGATTGGCCCAGAGGGGAAACTACAGTTACAGCTCCAACAAAACAAAAAAAACCAAAAAAACAAGGTGACATATTTGTCAGTGATTGGTCCGGACAGCCACTTCATCATGCGGAGGACGACATGTTTACTGCCGGGCTGTTTATGAGTCGTGCGGCTCCCTGCAGCGGGATGAAGACGAGCTTTCTATACCTCTCTCTCCCTGCAGACGACACAAGTGAAGTCTCACTGTTTTATTTGCATGTTACATTAATATTAATTACTCCACAGAGCGCTCAGCTGACAAGCAACCGAGCTTGTTTTATCTCATCTGCAAAAATATCTCATTAGCATTTCTCCTGGATTTTATTTATTTTTTCTGTCATTGTATTTATTTTATTACATTTTTAAGAACATGTCATTCGGATGTACAGTTAACTTAAATCATCTCCCCGTCTCTTCTGGTTTGAGCAGGTTTTTTAAAGTCAACACTGATATTTTTGGACTGAATCTGCCGGTTTTTTTGTGCCAATATTCAATATCCTAAAAATTTACCTCCTTCTGCCAAAGCAGAACAATTACAAGTATTCAGTGTTTCCCCCAGTTATTCTTGGCGGTGTGGAAAAGTCACAAACACTCATTAATATTTCTGTTTTTTACACACATGTATCCCACAATAATATAATCAAGATCAATACTTTGTTATTTGGATATTCTGGTAACATTTCTCACCCACACAAACACGATCACATTGATTAATGATACGGGAGAAGAAGATTATGGATGATACCGAGTGATGTCTGATTTTTAATAACCGATACAGATACTCTGATTACTCGATGACTCGATCGGTGGTTCCTCAATTTATACGGAAACCAAATATAAAACAAACGAGGGAAATAAATCAACACATTTTCGGTCCAATGTGTTCGTCTTCAAATTGCTTCTTTTGTCCAGCAACAGTCCAAAACACACACTCTTCATTTTCTACCAAAAATGACAAAGACAAGCAGCAAATCCTCACATTTAAGAGGCTGGAACAGGCAAATGTTTCACATATTTGGCAGTTATTTTTCTTACAATATCAATCGATTTATCAGTTAATCGGCTAATTTAAGCAGCTCTAAATTCAGCGATTTAAAATTGTTTTCGCTGCCCGTCTCTCCCACACAGGTGTCTGACACAGTCCAGCTCCTCACTGTATCTTCGAGCCTGCAGGCGAATATAAAACAAAAGCAGCATTTCAAAGATGTTTTCTTGTATGAAAATGGGCTTCTGGAGGATTGTTTCCAGATGTATGTAGAGTTTCATATTTACATATCAAACTCACATCTTTAGGGCTGGCTGATAAATCATATTCCCCCGGGCTCCAGTCTTCTGAATCACCGACCCAATCTCAAATTGCTTCAGTAATTTAAATAAGTCATCGACGACGGTTTCCTCAACCAAAACAGTAATGTGTCGGAAAAATACAGACAGAAAAACGGCCACAAAAACACCAACAGGCATGAATGAGACGGGCACAGATGAACAGGTTGTAGCGAGTGAATTTACAGAAATTCTCATAGTAATATTTCTTCACTTGATTACAGAAATTAAATGTTGTTCAGGGACTTAAAGGCGACAGGACGTTGTTTTAAAAGTCTTCATTTAGCCTCGTCAAGACAAACGATTTCATCTTCATCATCTGAAGTGGAAACAGATTACAGTTGGTACTTTATAAAGACAGCACAGCACAGTAGAGGCCGACAGTATACTGATGATGACCTGGTGTATCGGCGCCTCAGGATCTGATGGACCCACTTTGAGGTTCCCTGGATTCAGTGCTCACGAAACTGGCTGAGAACTTGAAGGTGAACTGAACATAACCGCGACTACAGAATCGACCAAAAGTGCTGTTGGCGTGCTGATACATCACTCGCTACTGATTGATCGGGGCAAACGAACCTCAGTAGGATTCAAATGCAACAAGTATGCAGCTACGTTATTGTTGGAAGTCCAGATTGACTCATGCAATCTAATGTAGTTCTCTTACTCGTCTGATCAAAAGAATTAATCTGAAGCTCGGTACTGAGGCTCTTCTGTAAATAGTTTTATGATAAATAATCAATTAACAACTTCCGGTTTGTTCCACCCACTTTTGGATTAAGCTCCACCCAACCATGTTGCATGAACTATTCAGTATTTCTAATTTAACAACCATTCGAATATTCGGAAACCACGGTCCATCCATACTTATTGGAGATCCCTTTAATTCATTTGTTCATTTAAAATTGTGACCAGGATACAAGAAACATTTTACAAATAAATCACCAACTAGTTTGAAAATCGATTAACTGGTTTGAGTAATCTATTATTAGAAAACAAAAGCCAAAATTATTTGATTCCAGTTTCTAAAATGTGAATATTTCCTGGTTTCTTTAATCGTCTATGACAGTAAATTGATATTAAAGGACGTCATCTTGACTGATCAACATTTTAGACACCGAACATCTATATGATTTATTGAGAAAATAATCGAGATTAATCATCAATGAAAATAATATTTAGTTGCAGCCCTAACACCTTTAATATCCCCTTAATATCTCAAGGTCGTCATTTTACTTAGGAGCCTTCAAAGCTGAGTGTGGGCTTACTCCTTTCCGTTAGCGTACGTTAGCTAACGTAACGTTAGCTCAGCAGCCAAAGTTTGATTTTATTCCTGCACAGATTACATTTATGTCATTATGATGTACAGTTAACTTAAATCACATCACGATCTGAAGGTTATTATAACTGGAAGCATTCAAAGTTGGGTGGCAGCTTGCTCTGTTCTGTAAGCTAACGTGAGCTAACGTCACGTTAGCTCAGCAGCCAAAGTGAGACTGAGAACTGTTAACAGCCACATTTACACGTTAGATGAGATCTGATATGTTAAACTTGTTATACCTATCAGCAGATTTATTCTTTTTAATAGAAAATATTTTTGATAATCAATTTGCTGATTTTGGTGTAATTTGGTATTTTTATACTGAAATGTCTTCTTATTTATCAGCCTACATAAACACTGATATGTCTGTAGTAAGCTCATACTGCTGGCGTGTCGGTTTAGCTCCAATAACTACAGCAACTTAAGACATATGGCTTTAATATCCGCTTTTATAATCTGTTATGTGTCCACAACTTTGCAGTTAAGAAGGATAAAACTGACAATTACATTTAAAACGACAGAGTTGAGAGAAAGATACGAATGTTTTGGAAATCCTTTTCTCAGCATGAACAAATACTGCGGAAGATTATTACTTTTATACTGTAAAAACCCGACTTAAAAAATGATTTCATGGTGTGTAATGAATGTTTGCACGGCTGAAAATACAAAAAAAAAATGTAAAAAATAAATCAGAAGCATTTTCGGTTCTGATCCAACATCAAAATAAGAGCTCTGTTTTATGTCTGGGGGAGTTGAATCTGGTTGAAGGAGGATCCCTGGTGTTCATGTTCACACTAACTTCGCCCCCAAACCCTCCGAGTCGACGTGGAAGGTGGGTCTGGTCCAACACCAGCAGTGCAGATCCAATACAGCCAGTGTGTGTGTGTGTGTGTGTGTGCGTGTGTGTCGAGTTTCCCCATGAAGAGCTCCAGCAGAGAGGCAGGGTGGACGCTATGACACACACACACACACACACACACACACACACACGCAGCGTTTCTGACCAGCCCATGCTCTCCAGTGACTCACCACACACACGAAATCACCGGCACTCCACTCGCTCACGCACAACCTGGCACGCTCGTACTCTCCTTCCCAAACACACACCCACACACACAGCCTCTCACTATTTCATAAAGCACCAATAGCACTGGAAATACTTGTGTATATGTGTGTGTGTGTGTGTGCATGTGTGTGTGTGTGAGTGAAATAAAAGCAGAAAGGAGTGGAAAAAGAGGTCTGAATATGTGTGTGTGTGTGTGTGGCAAGATGCAGCTGTCATGCATGCTTTCTGCATGTGTGAAATAAATAGCAGTTTGACAGAGCAACAAAGAGAGAGAGTGTGTGTGTGTGTGTGTGTGTGTGTGTGTGTGTGTGTTTGTTCCGGCTCGTATAGCTGTCATAAACCCTCATGACTGAATGCCACTGAGGGCGACACAAACGCAGAATGGGGTCCGTTTCAATCGCCACAAATAATAAAAAAAAAAACATGCATCGAGCTGCAATCTTCAGAGATAAAAACCAATGACGTGCACGGTCTAAACGGTGAAATAAAAGCTGCAGAGAGCGTGTGTGTGTGTGTGTGCGTGTGAGGATTGGGGTGACAGGTCAGGTGGCAACAGCAAATCACAGCTGCACTTCCGAGGAACCGGCAAAAATGTGTGTGAGTGTGTGTCAAAGAAATAGCAGCGTGTCAGAAGCAGGAAGAGGAAAAAGCGAGAGCGTGTGTGATGTGAGAGTATGTGTAGAAGTCTCCGAGCGAGGAAGGGAAAGCACACGAGAGCTGTGTGTGTGTGTGTGTGTGTGTTGGCGTTTGTGACAAATAAATAGCAGCCAGAGAGCGAGTGAGTGAGCGAGCGAGCGAGCGAGTGAGCGCGCTGTGATTCGGAGACTGGCAGCATGACTGACTGATCCCTGCATCCATATCATAGGATTAAAAAGCCTGACACGGCGGCGATACAATGGAGGCAAAATATGAGACAAAAAAAGTCGGCCAATGGAAAAGGAAATGTGATTATGAACCAGAACAGGCGAGAGGGAGATAATATTAAAAAATCTGACACACTTTCAAAAAAAAAAAGAAAGAAAAGGAGAGCCGTATACGGCGCAGCAGGGAGGAGGTGAACGTTAACGCTGTCACCGGGCAGTATAGAGGAGAGAGGAAGAGGAGGAGCTGCTGCCAAATATGAGCCTCTCCAGTGTTTTCCAAGAGCCAAGACACACTTCAGTCACACTGTCAGGGATGTGGTGGAGGGTCGAACCTGCCCAAATTCAGTTTACACACCTGTTCCTCTGAGCCCGACAGAAATCTCCCCTCTGCACGTCCTTCAAACTCAGACTGTGCCGAGGACACGAAGCCGAGCACAAAAACCCAAAGAGTTTCTGTTGATAATCGTTCCCCGACCGAGGGCAGAGGTCACCGGGATTTATCTGGCGCCGCCACATCGCTGCATATGTCCTGAACCGGCTCGCGAGGCAACACCTCATTATTCATGATTTTATGTAACAAGATTTGGGAAGAAAATTAGGTCGGAGAACATCCTGAGAAGGAACTGGATGAACTTGGCGGAGGGGAAAGTTTGACTATGAGCAGAACCGCAAGAAAACAAACACACGTTCTATACAACAGACAATATAACACACATTTCCTTATGCAACACACGAGCCAGTCTGTCCTCACAGGAAGAGACAGCTTCTGTTAATAAAAGTAAAATCCTGCTTTCAAATACAAACGCATTAAAAGTGCATTATGTAGTTTGGGGGAATAAATTTTAATCAGAAGAGAAAAATCTTCAGACTAAATCAACAAACTCTCTTTGTTTTCATGACTGAATACTCAAACTGACCTTAAACACAATTCCACACTGTTTGGCGGACCCTGCCACCTTTCTAGCTTCAAAACATCCTCTGAGAACAGCTTGTTCATTCACTTATGGAAAAAAAAGAGTTTGTGTTGTTAATATTCAAATTTTAACATGTTTAACATTTCTTCTCCAAAACTACATAGTGTCCCTTTAACAAAACTGCCAGCAGTCAATAGGTGTTAAATCCACCTACATGCACACTAGTTCCCATAAAAAACAGTTAAAACTAGTTTAATTATTAAAGCACAGACAGTCCTTTGCTTCATAAACCAGTTTAAACCAAAGTTAGAGTATGTCTCTTATATAAACCAGTTTAAACTAAACTATCTCTTATATAAACCAGTTTAAACCAAAGTTAGAGTATGTCTCTTATATAAACCAGTTTAAACCGAACTATCTCTTATATAAACCAGTTTAAACCAAACTAAGAGAGTATGTCTCTTATATAAACCAGTTTAAACCGAACTATCTCTTATATAAACCAGTTTAAACCAAACTAAGAGAGTATATCTCTTATATAAACCAGTTTAAACCAAACTAAGAGAGTATATCTCTTATATAAACCAGTTTAAACCAAACTAAGAGAGTATGTCTCTTATATAAACCAGTTTAAACCGAACTATCTCTTATATAAACCAGTTTAAACCAAACTAAGAGAGTATGTCTCTTATATAAACCAGTTTATACCGAACTCTCTCTTATATAAACCAGTTTAAACCAAACTAAGAGAGTATGTCTCTTATATAAACCAGTTTATACCGAACTCTCTCTTATATAAACCAGTTTAAACCAAACTAAGAGAGTATATCTCTTATATAAACCAGTTTAAACCAAACTAAGAGAGTATATCTCTTATATAAACCAGTTTAAACCAAACTAAGAGAGTATGTCTCTTATATAAACCAGTTTAAACCGAACTATCTCTTATATAAACCAGTTTAAACCAAACTAAGAGAGTATGTCTCTTATATAAACCAGTTTATACCGAACTCTCTCTTATATAAACCAGTTTAAACCAAACTATCTCTTATATAAACCAGTTTAAACCAAACTAAGAGAGTATGTCTCTTATATAAACCAGTTTAAACCGAACTCTCTCTTATATAAACCAGTTTAAACCAAACTAAGAGAGTATATCTCTTATATAAACCAGTTTAAACCAAACTAAGAGAGTATGTCTCTTATATAAACCAGTTTAAACCAAACTATCTCTTATATAAACCAGTTTAAACCAAACTAAGAGAGTATATCTCTTATATAAACCAGTTTAAACAGAACTATCTCTTATATAAACCAGTTTAAACCAAGCTCAGAGAGTATATCTCTTATATAAACCAGTTTAAACCAAACTAAGAGAGTATATCTCTTATATAAACCAGTTTAAACCAAACTAAGAGAGTATATCTCTTATATAAACCAGTTTAAACCAAACTCAGAGAGTATATCTCTTATATAAACCAGTTTAAACTGAACTATCTCTTATATAAACCAGTTTAAACCGAACTCTCTCTTATATAAACCAGTTTAAACAGAACTATCTCTTGTATAAACCAGTTTAAATCAGATCTCTGACAGTCTGAACCAGTACGGAACCAGTCTGCCATTAACTGGCCCGGCTGTCTGCTCTCCGAACAGGCAGCCGGTCCTCTGAAGCGGCCCCGCGGCGGCTCGTCCGCATACAACATTAAACCAGTTCAACAACACAATTAAACCAACTTCCTGGACTCATTTGTCTCCTTATAGCCCAGTTAAAGCTGCCGGAACCACCGCGGCGGTCCGTGTCGCGTCAAACTGTGTAACATCAGTCGGTCCGGACCGCCGCGGTTCAGTCCGGAGCCTCCGTATCTACACAACAAAAACAGCCAGAAAAGCGGCTCTGGACGGGACGGACCGCCGCTCCAAACCCGCGGGGCGGCTAGAAAACGGACAGAACCGCGTCCGCCGGTCCGTTCGGGTGAAAAGCCGCCGGAAAGCAGCCCGCTGACGGCGGCGTCACCTCAGATGACCCGGGCAGCCAGACGGGCTGTCTGCTAGCTGGCCCCGCGTGAACCCGACGTACAGCGGGCAGCAACAACAGCCGCGACCCGGACCGTCAGCGCCGCTCCGCCGGCACCACAGCCCGGTTTCCTACACGGCCCCCGGAGCGGCGCTGACTCGGAGGGGAAGAAGCGGGCAGAGGGAGCGAGCCAAAACAAACGCGTCTCCCCCGACATGAACGCACAACATCCAGAGGCGGGCAGCCACGTTTCTCGCTGCTGCGTGCGGGGAGAGGCTAACGCTAACGCGCTTAGCTTCCCCGGGCTGCCCGCGGCTGGCAGGGGGGGGCCAGCAGGCTAACGGCTAGCTCCGCCGGCTAATACATGTATTATGTGCACTTTCTCCGCGGTGGAGGGGGGACGGCAAAAGTTGGCTACCAGGAAAAAACAACGCGAACCGGATGACGTTCACTTGTCTTGACAACTATCCGCAAAATATCTCCCCGAGAGCCGCCGCACGGCAACTAAAGTTCCCTGACAGCCAGGTGCCTCGCTGCTTTAGTCCCGGTCGGGCTGCCGCGGAGGTCCGCGGGCTGATAGCGAGGTGAGTCCCCCCTCCGGGAGCCTGTGATGGAGGGGACGGCAGGGAGCAGCAGCCCGGGCAGAGACAGCCAGCCAGCCAGCCAGCCAGCCAGGCGGCTAGTCTGGCTGCAACCGAGCCGCTTTAATAACTTCACTTTTGCGGTCACTTTGGTCAAAATTTCTCTCCGGGAGTTGAATAAATGAGAAGTTTCCCTCGTGTCCTACCTGCGTGTAGCCTCCGGGCGCAGCGTGCGACAGCCTGGAAGTTGATTATTCCCAGATATCCCGAGCGGTGCGGTGCGGGGCGCATATAGCTAGCGCTGGGTACAGTAAAGACTGTAGCATAGCTAACCTAAAGACAACAGTAGAGAGCAGGAAAAAAAAACCTCCTCGTTGCTCATAGGGGGGATCGACGACAAAAACCACATGATCTTTTACGTCAGCATATATTTGCATAGGATGCCAAATTTATGTTTCGCGTCCAGGTGACGTGAAAATGTACAGAAAAGTTTGGTTGTGGCGCAGCCGGACGCTGGCGCGGCTGGTCGGGCTGCGGTGGAGGAGGCGCGGGCATGTTGCAGCCACGCACCCCCCGTCCCCCTCCCGCAGCCCCGCGCTGCACCGGCGAGCCGCTGGAGCGACTCACAGCTCCCCCCCTCCACCCCGCACACCGCCGCAACCTTCGTATACGTCCGTGCGGGGACTTAAAGCGCACACGTGAGGCTTTATAAGCAGTTTATTCTCACTTTGCGCGACTAAAAGACACTTTTATCGTGCGCAGCGTCGCCACGCAGCTCCCGCAACGTGTCCGGCTGAACTCTCGGTTTGACTGTAACATATAGTCTCCTGTTTATTTTACATTATCGGACTATGATTTATTTATAAAAGCCTGTTTTCATTTTTAAAAAAAGCACATATTTGTAAAAAAAAAAAAAGAAAAGAGAAAAAAAAGCTCGTGCTCCTGTTAATGTAAATAAAACGTGTGTTGTGGTGATTTTTAAACGCCAGTGTGTTGATTTCTCTTCTCTGAACACCTGTTTGATCCACAGCTGACCTCACACACACACACACACACACACACACACACACACACACACACACACACACACACCCAGAGAGCAGCTCGTGGTGAACCAGCATCTCCAGACATGTGCACCGGTCCTGATGGGAGGTGTGTGTGCGTGTGTGTGCGTGCGTGTGTGTGTGTGTGCGGGAGTGGAAGTTAAGTTTTTGGCAGATTGCTGTCTGCATTTAATCAGGCTCGTGTATTTTTGATAAATGAGCCTGTTGTAGCTGATCGGATGCAATAAACGCGGAGGACGTCTCCTGAAAACACGACGGACAGCGACACCTGCAGGAGGAGCCGAGAGCTGCAGCGCGTCCGTGCGTCCAGGCCGAGCTGGGGACCTTCATCAGCCTCCTCTTCATCACCTGTGCTGACGTGTCGACCACAAGATGAGAGAAAACAAGCTGCTGCTCATCCGGATGCACTTCTGAGACTCATCACCCAGTTTTTTTTTTTTTACGCCTTTAAGTCAATTCAATGTATTGTTTTTAAATTGTTGCTCGGATTGTGACGGTTTAAACAACATTTAGTAGAAATCTGAATTGATTTCTTTAATTAGACGTGAAGTAATTAATCCTGACAGGTAAATAAACAACATGTTTGTTCTCTGCGAGGTCAGAGGTCAGGTATACATCAGCAGCAGCAGCTCCTGAGTCCCTGCTGATGGTTTTTATGTATTTTTACTGTTTTATCGGCCTCAAGTCGTCTAACTGATTACATTAGTAAGTTATTATCAGGTGTTAAAGCACTTTGAATCAAACCTGCACAAACGTTTGATTGATTAAGTGATTGATAGATTTGATTTGTTAGAATCTGAACATTTCCAGGACAGAAGACGACGTCTCTCCTCGGCAGAACAACGTGGTTATGTTTTTATTTAATTCATTATAGTCGGAGATGTTATTATATATATTATATAATCAGCGTTGGTTAATTAAGATGCTGTATTTTCTGTATTTAAATGAGTGTTTTATTGAACCTGGAGGGTTGAGCAGTCGACCTGACAGCCGTCCAGGTGGTTTTTCAGATTATCAGATTATCTGGAGAGTTAAAGAATTACAACTTGAAGAGGTCCGGACCGGGTTTTTTCTCCTCAATAAAGCTTGTTAAAATTCGGCGTGCGAGCCAGATTCTTCACTGAACCGGAGGCCTTCGACTGTCTGCCAGTCAGGAGTTTATTCAAAGTCAAATACACTCGGGAAACAGCTTATTACGTAAACTTCGTCTCTTATAACATCACTCGTCTGTGTTGCATGTAGGGACGGGCTGGTGAAAATAACACAGGGCCATCTGAACAGAACCAGCCCTGTGCCATCTTTGCAGACGAGTTTGTCTGCAACTGGAAGCTCTTGCCAGCGTCTCCAGAATACACAATCAGGTAATGTTGCCAGGCAAGAGTGCCAGCTCTAGCCAATAAGCAGAGTTTTGGCCAACATTGCTTAGCAACAAAAGTTAAAAACTGAACCACTCAAGGCTTAAAATAGTCTTTAAAATAGTAATCAAGAGCCGACAGTGTCACAAAAGTCTGCAGATAAAAAGCATCGGAGGCAAGAACCGGCCTCCTGGAAAACAAAGAAAGTGAAAAGGAAAGTTTGTCTGATGATTGTTGGAGAATTGGACTCCACATGAAATAATAAGCAGGAGACTGAATCCATTTTTTACCGCTAATATCAGTGAATGGATGTTTGGACAACGGGCTCCTGCATGTAGGACATTTGCCGAATTTACAAGAGGACCCAAATCATTTAGGATTCGTCAGAGACGGCGTTTCTCACAGTTCATAAAGTGACTCCTGACTCAACTACACACAAAACTGAGCGATTTTTTAAGGGAGTCTGGTGACTTTCTCCACAGGCGACAAACAAGGCGCCTATATTGGTTACTGTTAACTGTAATTGCAGAAGAGGATGTTTCCTACATGTCTAAACACTCATTAAATACTGCAAACTGAATATCGAGATGACGATTGGATCTCACTTCCCTGCTCTATATGCAAACAAACACATGCATCACTGGGACAAACAGACATGATGTTTTATGCACAAAGAAAGAAAGAAGTTCATGTTGAACATTTGCTGAATTTACAAGAAGGTCTAAATTATTAAGAATTTATCAGAGACAGCGTTTCACACAGTTAATAAAGTTTCTCCTAAATCAACAACTCACTAAATTGAGCGATTTTTTAAAGGAGTCTGGGGATTTTCTCCCCGGGCAACAAAGAAGTAGCCTATATTGGTTACTGTTTACTGTATTTGCATCATAAGATGTTTTCTACTTGTCAAAGAAAGAAAAAACTTCATGTTGAACATTTGCCAAATTTACTTAAAGGCCCAAATTATTAAGAATTTATCAGCGACAGCGTTTCACGAAGTTAAATAAGTTTGTTTTGACTCCACAACTCTGAAAATTAAGCAACTTTCAAAGGAAGTCTGGTGATTTTCTCCACAGGTAACAAAGAAGTAGCCTCTAATCGTTACTGTTTACTGCATTTGTAAAATTTGACATGTTTACTGTCAATAAAATGTCATTCCTCATAAAGTTGATGTACTCAACAAGGAAACAACTTGAGTCTGGTGACATTTTGGTAACTTGTTCAACGGTCAGATCGGCTGAAACTGACACGGTGATCACAAACATGTGCTGCTTATCTTGGCGGGTTAAGAGAGCCCAAACGTGTCATCCACATTGCAGGGAACCAAATGGGAATTGAACCTTTTCCACCTGTTGTTTTGACGTTTTGCAAAGAACGTCTGATCTCAAAAGATCTCACCTGTAACTCAGATCTGTCGGCCTGGGATCAGATCACTCACCAGGTGTAAACAGCCTCTGAACGACTGGAAGGACAGCTTGTAGTCTATTTTCTGTCTCTTTTCAGATGTTCCAACAATAAATACTAACATTCACTCCAACCAGAAACGTTTAGTGTCTAAAACAATTTAAAATATTGACCTCTCACACGGCCAAGTGAGAAAATTGTGCCCCAGAACTTCAAAAATAAAAACCTCAGGTGAATCAAACCGCGGGAATCATTTATTGTTTTTATTCACATGCGCTCATTAATCAGGTGGCGACTGAGTGTCGCAGCCCCACAACAAAAACAGGAAAACGAGCGACACACCCTGGGAGAGAATTTGCATATCATCGTGGTTCAGACAAAAATCATCGTGCATGTTAAAAAAGAGACATAATAAAAAAGGGATATCAGAATCACAAAGAGGCTTTTAGCAGGTTTTCAGCCTCACAGCGGTCATCAGAGTTATGATAAAACTGTAGTAAACTTTCAAATTGCATGTTGGAAAGTAAAAACAGCACAACAGACTGCACTCGTGTGGTTTTCTTCTTTGTCTCGTGACAGGATTGTTTGCAGCCGCTGGCCTCCTTCCTGCGATTAATCAAATGGAGCCGCCTGAAAAGGAAAAAAATAAAAGTCATTATTTGGAGTCACAGTTCAGCACGCTGTGTCGGGCCGTCTGTGCCGAGGGGCTGTGGGAGGCTCTCCTAATGCTTTCAGAGGTTTGTGGAGCTGCTTCTGTAATAACACTGGGGTCTGATGAAGTGACAGTTTGGGTTGTTGTATCATTAGGTTAATATGTTGTAAAGACAGGGTTTACAATAAAAACATGACGGATGTGTGACCGAGCAATATAAAACCGTGTGTGTGATATCAGCTGTTAAAAGGCAGTGAGGAGGGTTTGTTTATGACTCTGCAACAGTTACGCTGTGTTATAACTCACCCTGTGGTCCGACCTCAACAAACTAAGAGACTTACATGATAGTTGTGTCTGTTCAGATGGTCACTGAGTCAGATTGGGTGATTACAGAGACACGACACGGTGTTCCCCGAAGAATCCTCGTCTCTGACGATCTACGCGATGTCAGAGGAAGAAGGTGCTGGAGATGGACTTTCTGCCAGAAAGGAAGACGGGTGACGTGAAGCACAGGAGAAGCTCGAGGCTAAATACCGGAGCAAGACTCTGGTCTGCAAACATCACAGACTGGCCCGGCACAGGAAGGCTCGACAGCGGCTGATTCAAACCACCAGAACATCACTGGTACCATCCACAGAGCATCAGTGACATCGGTGAAGTGAGACGTCTGCACCGAGCCCAAAGATGCTGAAAGACAACAGCCACCCAGCTGCAGTCTGTTCAGCCTGCTGCCGTCTGACAACAGATCCAGAACCACCAGAACCACCAGACGACAGAGCAGCTTCACTCCTCAGACTGTGAGACTTTAGTTTTTTAATCCCTTGTTTAAAAAATGACAAATACAATTACCTTGTACCTCGTATAAAGAGCTGTGGTGGATCGATGGATCCGATCAGGCCAGTCTCACGGTAAAGCGTGTGATCGACCCGCCGATCCACTAGAGGGCGAGTGTGAGTGTGAGTTAATCATACAAGCGTGTTTCTCTCTCATAATTTGATCCATTCTGTCAAATCATTTTATTTCCATTTAAGTTAGCTCAGTGCTAAAACCGGAAGCTCGCCGGCTCGTTTAGCAGAAATCTCCGGAGGGATCCGGGTCACTTTCTACCCAGGAAGTCGAGCTGCTTTTGGCTTCATGTGCATCTGAGCAGCTTTCATAGGAACGATCGGGGAAGCCTCCAGAGCTGTATGAAGGTCTTCACTGTTCGATCCATGGTAGGAAGGTCTTCACTGTTCGATCCATGGTAGGAAGGTCGGTTTTGTGCTTTTTAATTGAAACCTAAATCAGGCTGCCGGGGTTTGAGTCCTGTGAGAAGCAAGCAGTCGGTGAGAAAGTGACTAAAGTTTTCCTCAATCTAAGCAAATAGTTTTAAGGCCTCTTTTGTGTCAGCGGATGTTGCCCAAGGTGGACCAGCGGGTCTGTTACTCAGTCTGTCTGATATCAGGTTGGTCAAACACAGGAGCTTCACCTGGAGACAGAGTCAAGGTTTTATTTTTGAACTTCGTGCTCACTGTTTTCAGTTTCTTCAAATTCTTATTTCAAGTTTTCAGTCACAGTCTGGTTTGTTTGAGGGAAAGATCAGGGACAGCGACCTCCTGGGTGAAAGGTTTTCTGGCAGGAAGCTCTGAAGGCAAACATGGCGTCCTAAAAGTGAAAGATAAATGGACCGGGACCTTTCCTCCGGTTCACAGCTCCACCTCTTGAGTCCAACAACCTCATTCCTCCTTCACTTTACCATGTTTAGCTGAAGAGCTCCTGTTGGTCAGCGTCAGCGTCATGTGTTGGAATTTATCAAACTCGGCTACAGAAGGCCAAAAAAATCTGACATGCTCGTCTTTCTGTCGGCCGTCATCTGCTTTGATTCATTAAACGAGACAAAACCAACAATTGTCTGGCCCGACGCTCGTTTTTCATTCCAGGCGCCCTACATCTGTCAGACGGATATTTACACTGCTGCTCGTATTCTTGCTTCCACGCATGATGTCAACACTGACTTCTAATATTGAAATAAAAGGAGTTCAGTATGTCCTAAACAAAACAAAATGTCGAAGGTCGAAGACAGAACCTGTTCGGAGTCGTCACACCTGTCGGCGGTGCAGGAAACCGTCCTGCTGCCTCGTCGCTGCCTCTGTTTGTCTTCAGAGTTCGACACCATGAATAATACAAATGAGAATAACTCACATTTACAGACCGTCTTTCTGCATTCATTCATTCACATTCGGACATTAGGCCGATCGAACTAATGTTGAGGGCTGCAGACTTACAGAGGCCTCGTCACAGTCAGCTGTTGTACATATACATGGAGGTTATGAGCTCTGGCTCGGAGCCTTCGGGGCGGTGCTGCTGCTTACATCCTCTTTGCTGACTTTGTGTCTCGGCCAGAAAGTCAAAACCTTTTTTTCAAGGGATCAGAGACAAAAACTGCTGAGAGTCTTGGTTTTACAAAACAGTGAACACAACCTTCACTGCAGCTCCAGACAAAGTCACCAGCAGTCAGCAAACGACTTACACATGACTCCCGTTTAGGACAATGTTTATTTCTGTTTCTCTGCATAATAGATAACAACATACAGTATATCATGCTTTCTTATTAAAATACTGTTGTAACAAGTAAATTAAAAAAGGGTGGCGACAGAGTCGAGGTTGTTAGAGGTCTGCTCGGATCCTAGTAACAAGAACACAGCCGGAATAAAATGTTGGAAGTTTACGTTTCTGCAAATCATCAAAACGTTCAAATTTGTGAATTGAAATACCTTTTTTTGGTCACCCAAAGCACGGCTGGAAGATGTCCGGAGGTCACCTTGAAAACAGCTGGTTCTGTCACCACAGACACAGCCGGAGACGACCCGACTTCTGGTGAAAAATACCCAGTTTTGGTCGCCAAAAACACGACAACAAATGTCCCGAGGTCTCCTTAAAAACATCCAGTTCTGTCCCCACAAACACGGCTGGAGATGTCCTGAGGTCTCCAGTGTTTTCACACTATGACACGTACAAACTCAGATGTATCAGCGGTTTGCAGAAACATGTTGATGGTGACAGAAGCAAGTTTTTAAGCCAAAACTTTCTCTTTTTATGCAAAAACCTTTCAGCTTCAGGCAGCTTCAGATTTTTTAATATAATAATTTTTAAATCATTTTCCATTTTCAAGACGAACAAACCCTCCAATCATCGTTCTCTATCAGAGAGTGAATGAAAGAACATTTAAGAAATCATTAAATCGATGATATTTCCATCTGGTGGTAAAAACTCAGCTTCTCTTTCTTCTTCTTATTTTCTTGCAGGTTTCAGTCTTCTTCTTCGTTGGTGCTCATTAGTGAGTCACCTGCTTCACTCTGGTGCTCCTCCTTGATCGTTTATTCATTACGAGGAGGAGGACGGGAGCGACGTGCTGTCTGGACACATCTACATTCAAATGAACTGAGGATTCATTATTAATACGCACACACACACACACGCACACACACATACACACACTCGCACACACACACACTCGACCTTCCTCTGCTGCAGTGAGTGTCAATAATTACAAACATCAGCGCCTCTGCACGGTATCTGTGTTAATTCAGTGTGTGTGTGTGTCAGTGTGTGTCTGTGTGAGTGTGTGTGTGTGTGTGAGTGTGTCTGTGTGTGTGTGTGTGTGTGTGTGAGCAGGGGTTTATCAGATTTTGCAGGGTTGATCGTCCCGACTTGTTTACACTCAACCTTTCTTGTGAGCTGACGATGCAGAGAGAGCGAGGGGGGAGTTCTGTGCTCGGCTGCCTCGTCTCTGTTTTTGTGTTTATTCAGATTGGGAGGAGAAGCGAAGCTGCTTCACCTGCTCTGCATAATAACATCCACCTCGAACCTGCGGGCTCATTTACACACAGATGAGCGTTTAGAAAGCTACAGTATCGTAACACAGAGGTGAGTCTGAGAGTCCGGGTGGGAAAACTACAACATCTTCTTCAGTTTTCCTTCAGTTCTGATATCTGACCGCTTTTTACTCACCAACGCTGCAGCGTCGTCAGCATAGTGTTGAAACAGCTACAGCTGATTTATATATTGATATTTCTTGATGACATGGTATCGAACGCACGCAGCTCCGATGACCCGTCTCCCCTCGGCTTTAAGGAGCTTTACAGTGCAGCATCACGTCGACACTATAAGTTGAAGTTGAGAAATGAAGTACCGATTTCAAGTCCGGTGTTTAAAGCAGATGGACGTTAAAGGAAGCGTTTGGTAGTCCACCAAACATTTCTGGAGCTTCACAGTAAAACTCAAACACCTGAAAAAAAAGGAAAAGAAAAGATAAAATGGCTCCGTACAGCTCGTCCAAGTCTTCACAAGCTCCCAGAACCCAGATGGATTTGAAAAGACTTCGGCCGTGCAGGGGGCGCGGCTGTATCAAAGTCCTGACAGCTCGTCTGACGTCACAGTTTCTGAATCAAACAGACGGGAAGTCTCGCTTTCTACAACACGGGACCTTTACATGAAACCTCACAACACAAACGAAATGAACAAACGGGACCAGGCATCAGGTCCAATCAACAAACAGACAGAAGAACCAGCTGACAATCAAGTGTGTACAAATGTCTGGTGACTCACCGAGATGAGTCTGGGTTTCAGTGGAGCGTCAAAATCCAACGAGAGCTGTCTTCTTTTATTCCCAAACCTCCAGCAGATCTGCTTCAGTCAAATATTTAGTCCCAAACACAATAATCTGCACATAACTGGCTTCTACTTGAGTAGAAATGAGCTTACGTGCCCGCCCTGTGGCCTACAACAGCCAACAAGTGGTTTCAAAGACAGGAGACACACTTCTTTAAGACCGTAAGCCTTGAAATTATGCAAGTTTATGTCAACTTTCTCTTTGAACAGGCTGTCTTTTGTTTTTACTGTAAATAAAGAAATAAAGATCTATAATGAGTTTTTGCCCCTGTTGCTCTCAGGCAGGGGTATTTGGAGGTAAGAGGAAGTGTTTCAGTGGTATTATTATTATTAAATCTTAACTTGGAGCATGTAGGACTATGTGACAGTTACAGGCTTGTTTTTGCATCAAAAAAATAAATAATCAGTGTTTAAACTCGTACAGATTAATGACAGAAGCACGGACAGAGCCTCTGACTGACTGTAACCTGTCAGGAGAGCTGAGGTAGATGTTTAGGATCATTTTTTACATAAATATCCAGGAAGAAGAACGGGTTAACACACACACACCCTCCAGTTGGTGGGTGCAGCTGATCTGAGCAGCTAGAAGAAATGTTTGATCCTCTTGTTTCCCTCTCAGCTCACATTATAAAACATCATGCTGTATTAACACATAACAATAAAAGTCTCTCTTCTGGACCATCAAACCTCGAGTTCACATGACGATGATTGGCTGTATTGTTCGTGTCGGTGTGACGTGACTCAGCTCGGCTTCGGTCACATGGACTTTATTTCACGGTAAATCTGATCGAGTGTAATTCGATTTGCCAGATTTGGACTCAAATGTGAACCGCATGTGTCGGATTAAAGATGATTTCTCTCCGGGTTATAAATACCACACACGGCATCTGTTTCGAGCGCCACGTTCATTATGTTAATTCATGAACTATAAATGTACAGGAAACTGTCTTTGTGGCAGCGAGTCTCACAACTGGAGGTGGTTTCATGTGGTTTCTTCTGCGTTCACGTGAAGTTCAGCTGTGGTCGACTGAGAATCACTTCGACTGTCGGCTCATGTGAGCTGAACAGCAGATCACTGATCCTCGAGAGCTTTTGTTTGTGATACGATAATTATAATTTAAAGGTGATCATTGGATCGTTAAGTTACCAACACAGTTCTCTAAGATGGCTGCAGACCTCTGACCTGCTGATTGACAGCTCATTTGACCAGTCGGGAGCTCGTATGCCCGCCCTGTGGCCTGCAACAGCCAACGAGTGATTTCTACGCCAGCCTCCGGATGATCTTGTAGCCAATGGAAATTGATTTATTCACTTATTTAAAAAAAGAAGTGTTTCTCTTTTCCTTGTTGAAGCTTCTTAAAATGAACTTTTCCTCAGTTTTGTTTGGGAAGAATAAAAAACGAGGCCATCACGTTGTTCTTTGGGAAACCGACCTGTTGGCATTTTTCATTATTTTCTGATGTTTTGTATTTAAATTACTTTTCAATCATACAAACTGTTTTGTTGAAAGTCGAACATGATGCAAACTTTAGTGTTAAAATGTTCAAACAACACATTACTGTTCATTACTTTTCTCTGTGGCCTGCAGCAGCCGAGTGGTTTCATAGACAGGAGACACACTCCTCGTTCCCGCCCCCTCTCCTGAGCCAATTACACACCAGCCTCCAGATGACTGACACATCATGTAGCCAATTAGATTTCAAATCTCTAAATATTTAATATAAATGAGTTTTAAAGCCCTAACTTTGGAAATGATGCACGTTTGTCATTTAATGATGTTTCTCTTTAAACAGGCTGTTCTGTCTGTTTCATAGTCACAAGTTTATTATAAATAAGGAAATAAAGAACTTTAATGAGTTTAATGCTCCTGTCTCTCTCAGGCAGGAGGAGTTTCAGGTCATAAGATGGGATTTTTCCACCAGGTGCCTTGATATCATTAGAAAGTCAGGTTTTCTAGGTAAATCTGAGAAGTTAAAATAAAAAAAATGCTGTTTATGTTTTAAAACAAGTCTCCAGCTACTTGGGTCACAACGCTGTTTTGCTGTGAAGCTCCAGAAATAGTTTGTGGACTACGAAACTTCACCTGACTTTCAATCTGCTTGGAGAAAACGACTGAAGTTGTATTTTTTTGGGTGAACTTTTCCTTTAATGCGTCACAATTAATGCAATATATTGATGTACAAATACAACACAGTAATATTTCACGTCTCTGTCAACTCAAATATGTAGAAAGTCTTCAGATTCTTTCAGGTAAAGAAATAAAAAGACTTTTCATCACGTTTCACTGATGCAGTTCAGCAGCTTCACCACCTGAGGGCAGCATTGAGTCAGTGTAGAAGCAGCACTGGGAGGTTTGAACATGTGAGCTTCAACATCAGCTGGAGGTAAAAACACCAACCAATCAGAAACATGAGACTTTTGACCTGATCGTCTCCTGAGTGAACGTTTGGTTAAACTCTCTGAAGATAGAAATCAGAAGAAAAAGATTAAAACGTTCACAGATTGTGTTCATCGCGTCTCAGTTTGTTCTGTGATTCTAATAAAACTCATCAGATCCAAACAAAGAGAAGCGACATCTTCATCCCACATTGTAATTTAACCGTAGAGGTAATTATAATCAACCTCATCAGAACCAAAGAGCTCTGATTACTGTATTTAACCACTCTGAGCTCTTGTGTTGATGACAGGATATCAACACAAGAGCGTCCTCCAAACCAGACATTCAGCAGCTAACAGCTGTGGTGCTTTTAAAGGTGCAGTCACGTCTGTTTTACAGTTTTCACTGTGGAGAAATCGCAGGAAGCAGCGAAAAACTTTAGTTCCACTGAACGTTTTTATTTTTTAAAATTTTTTATACACATCGATGTCTTCGTCCTCCTCCTGGCCTCCTGCTGCTCCTGTTGGAGTCGCTGCGAGCCCCTCGAGGGGCTCCATACTTTTCAAACTTTGAAAGTACAAAATTAAAATTCAAACTTTATTCAGGGACTTCCAGCACCTGTGTGAACCTCACACACGTTTAATTACGACAAACACGAGAAAATAGATGGTGTGAAACACAAAACAGCAGAATGAGTTTATTAAAAAGAAAGAAAAGAGGGGAAAGTTTCTTTTTATTAAAGAAAATGTATTTTTTCTAAGTTTACTTCAGTTCAAACTGGTGTTTGAAGTGTTCTGAGTTTTTATAAAATGTTTTTTCAATGTGACAAATCTGTGTTTTATGCTTCTTGTGTCACAGGAGACAACAACAGAGAAATCTTTACCTTAAAGAAAACCTGAGAAAAGACTCGCGGTGGAACAAAAAGCGGTTTCTGTCTGAAAGAGATGAAAGGAGGTGAAGCGTGCGTGTCTGTGTGGTATCTCCTCTCGGCTGAGACGCGTCTGAACAGAACCTCTCTGAGTCCAGCTGATCAGAAAAACAAACATCACACACATCAAATGAGAAGAACAGAGCGAAGAAGCTGCAGGGAGTTTATTTCACCCGAGGGGGAAATTAAACTGAAGAGGAATCCTCCTCCGACTGTTCAGCGCCGTCCTCAGTGGACCAATGATTTAATAATCATTTATTTAACTCTGTCTTCCTCTAATTACATCTTCTTCCTCCTTCACTTGCTTTTAACTTCATTTACTTCCAGTTTCCTCTCAAGTAGTCAATGATTTTTACTTTCTTACATCAAGCTGAAGTATCAAACTTCTTGTTCATTTAAATGAGGCAGACAGATGAATCCAGCTTCACTTCTTTAAAGGTGAAACTTTACATGTGCTTCAGCTTCAGCTTCGTTTAGATGTTCTTCTTCACACGTTGATGACTTCACCTTCAGACTGACTTTAAAGTGACATTCAGAGGTGACACATTAAATCTATATGTAGAGATTTGATTAAGAATCTGAACATAAATCGACTTTTTCCTTCGATGACGAGAAATAAAATACAAACCACTTCTTTCAATATTTTACAACTGCCGAGTTTTTATCAATTTTTTCCGGATCTGTCAAAAGTCCTTTTCTCTCCTCCAGAAGTTCAGATACTTGAGTAAAAACCAGTAAAAGAGATAATAGAGTACAGGCTCTGAAATGTACTCGAGTATCACAGTGAAAAGTCTCCCTCTCAAGGACGTTTGTGGTCAAAGCTAACTGAAGCTCACGTCATACTAAGGTAACGCAAACACGATTAAAGTTAAAGGTAGAATCAGTCTGACGCCAACAAACTGAGGTAAAACGGCAGCTGACGGCTCAGAAATGTCCTAAACTCGTCTCTGTGGTGACGCAGGAGATAACTGATTCACATCCTGTTGAACCCGAATGAATCACACGCTCATCCACCTCACCGCTTTCACTTCCTGTTCACACACACACAAACACACACGACGGCGTCTGCAGCGTTAACATTCAACAGTTTCTGTGATTCAGTCAGTTCTCTCTGTATAAATGCTGGTGGCTGATGGGAAACGTATTCTTCTTCCCTACAGAATCACTCGTTCACATTCATTCATTACATATTCTGATAAACTTTATATCAATATCAAAAAATGACATTTTCACTTGAGGTAAACAAAAGCTGTCGGATGTGACTCTCATTCCGTTTTCACCCCCTTCGACCACGATGGCTTCCTGTGACGGAGCCGACTGATGTCGACTTTGTGGATGGAAACTATTTTTAAGAAGTCAAAAGGATGAAAGAGAAAGCTGCTGAAGTGACGACGCGATGCAGAAACACATTAAACACTTACACGTCACAAACACTCTGCAGTTTAATCTCTGACTTTGGTAAACAGAATTATTTTATGGCCTCAGTTTCTGATTTGCTCGTTCCTTCGATGAAAACTGAAAACAATTTAACTTGCTGATAGTTGAGTTCTGGAGGGAAACTGCTGATGAATGAATAATTAATGTTGATGCCTTTAGACCAGAGGACAGATCCATATCACGACATCGATGTGTTTCAGTGGGTTCAGTTTGTTAATCAAGACGACCTGCGAGAGGCAAAAATGTCTGATTTTACTGAAATCTACATTTGGAGACAGATTTCTGTAACGACTGCGTGTCTTTGAGGTAAGTTGGAGACAAACAGAACATTTGGTAGGAACCTAGTTTGGTAGAACCTGGTCCAGACGCCACAGGACACACCAGAGGTCCAGTGTGGTTCTGCCTCAATGGGTCAGAGCAGCAACAGAAGACACTCCAGAAAACACCTATTTGGATTTGGTATGAAAGGAGCGCCCTCGAAAGCAGGGCTGGGCCGAGGTTCACCACATGACTGTACAAAGGAGATTACTACACGGGTTCAGAACCAGCTGTCAGTAAACACACCTACATCCAGTTTTTGTTTCAGAACCAGGGCTGTTAACGTTTGTCTCACGACGCTGAGGTGTGATGTTGAACTCTGCAGCTCACCTGCTGGTTTCCAATCAGCTTCCTGCAGCTCGGCGCTGGTGTGAAGACTTCTGCTTCCTGTTTCTCAGATTAATTAGAGCTCAGAGTTCAGTCTCGGCGCCTGCTGAGGGACAGCAACACATTTAAAAACAGTCCACACAGACAACGACGACGACGACAAGGGTTGTACTTCAGTTTTATTGTTCTGAGAAAATCAATACCAAGTAAAAAATAAATTACTTCCTTGATTTAAATTTTCAAACATCTCCTGGTCAGAGGGTGTGGAGGGAAATCTCAAACACTGCGGCCTCGTTTGACTCCGTCCTCGTCGCAGAAACACTGAACTGAGTTTCAAGTGTGCTTGAATCTTGGCTAAAGAGAAAACGTGTCCACAGGAGAACACACGAGGCTCACCTTTCTCCACATAACTGGACTTCCCTTTACATTACTGATCTCCAGCGGTGAAACACATGTAAGACATCAAAACGTATAAATGAATTCAAACTCATTTCAACTTCAAATGGACTGAGCTGCTGTGTTTCTGTGCTCAAATACGAAATAATGAGACCTGTCCCGAACAGCTGACCTTAAATTAGCTTCAAGACAAAAGTTACAAATGGAGGCAGATAAACACAGAGCGGGAAACAGCCGTCGGCCTTTAAAAACAAAAAAAACGTTTCATCCCTCGACAACACCAGAAACCTGACGACTAAACCAAAACACACTCACTCAGAAATATAATAACTGTCGTACATCAGCTGTAATTTCTTCTGATCGACCTTCTCGTCTACAGAGCAACATCAGTTTGAGCTTAATTCTGTTACAACAACTAGAAAAACTGAAGGAAAAACAAACAATAATCTTCGTGTGTAACAGCAGAGATTAAACAAAATGATACATCTCATGGTAAATAAACAATAAACATGCAGAGCTTTACATAAATAATGTTGGTTTTAAGTGGACGTAACAGAAGCTCGTTAAAGTCCAACTCGTGACTCGTGTTCGGACCGTTGTGGTAGCAGGGAATTTATATTGTTAGTTTATGGAGAGGAAATATAATCTTTACTGTGAGTATCCGGCTGAGAGGACACCTGACTAAAATATGACTTTAAGTATTTTAATTACATCTAAATGTTCCTTTTATTACATAAACTTAAAGTAAAGTGTCACATTTAATGCAAAGTCTTTCCATCTTGTTGAGTCAAAGTGAATAAATTAAAGTAACGCAGACTTTCACATAAGTTTTATTCAGAGGTGAAGTATATTATATTAGTATATTTTTCAGGTATCTGTACTTTACTTGAGTATTTCTTTGACTTTCTCTCTCTACATCTGATCACAAATATCTGAACTTTCTCCTCCTCACATTTTTAAAACAGGCTCGTTACTTTAGTTTACACATTGACTCAAAATGATAGAAATGTGACTTTTATATGGAATTAAAATACTTAAAATCAAAGTTATTCTTTGAGAAATTAATATTTGAAAATGTGCTGAAAACCTTTTTGTTTTTACTTCATAATGTCAATGATGACAGGCGCTACAACAACAGAAAATGAAGCCCCAATCATGTGATTGTGTTGTTGTCACGTTTTGAAAATTAATAAACTTAAAGCTGAAAGTTTTCGTCACTTTGTATCTGAACACACTGTAAACTTGTGAAGTTGAATCTGTTCTGCAGCTGCTGTCACACTCGTGTAGATCATACACACATGAACTCCACCCTAAGCAGACATTTCTAGATTTTAATTAGTAATTATAACCTTGTTTTTTTGATATATGTGTCCTGATGTTAGCTGAGAGCTCTGGAGTCATAAAACTGAAAGGTTAAATGATAAAGTGATCACCTGCGTCTGTATTTCAAAATGTTTCCAGAATATTCTAGCGAGACAGTTCGGAGGCACTTTAACCAACCCGGTGAATAACAAACAGCACAACTGGAACCTGAAAGCAGGACTGGCGTCTTGTCTCCAATCAGTTCGATGACAAAATGTTTGAGACGTTAGGATTTGAGTTAACGAGAGACGTCTGTGAAATATAAACCCAGTGAAGCTCAGTCCATTTTCAAACAAAAATAGCAAAAACGAATCAAACATGAATCTGTTTTCTTGAAGTTAATTCAATAGCATAGATGAGTTAAAATCGTCCCCACCTGAAACCCCCACCCGCCCCTCTACGATGTCCATAAGAAATCCTCTACATCAGGCACTTGTTGATTAGTCCGTAACGGCTCCAAACCGCCCAATCAGAAACCGCGAGCGGCCCTGCGTCCTCCAATCACCTCCTCTCATTTAATTAGTCCAGACAGCGTCTTCGCTCCTCTCTTTAGTCTCCTCTTCGGCTCGACTGTCTCCTCCTCACCCCCGAGGCTCCGGGCGCCGCGGTGCACGCCGGGGGACCTCAGCTCGACGTCATCCAGAGCGAGCGCGGGGTCGTCAGGGGCGACGGGTCGCGGGGCCGGGTAGTTGGGCTGGTAGTAGCGATAGGGATCGTCCTCCTCGACCTCGCCGTAGTTCTGGAAGACGTTGGGCGGCAGTTGGACTGCAGAGAGACGGCCGCCATCAGTGATATCCTCACCCTCTGCGTTTCCGACCAACCAGTCAGCGAGCGAAGCCAGAACACCGGTCAGACAGGCAGACAGTCAGTGAGCGCCCAGAACAAAGATGGCCGACACCAGCCACCACAGGAAGCAAGGTTTTGGATTGGTTTGTTGGGTTTTGATTGGGTTAGCGAGACAGGAAGAGGGGGCGGGACAGGAAGGAAGGAGCAGGAGACACAGAGGAACAAGAGTTACCAACGGTTACCAACAGTTAACAAGGGTTACCAAGCATCAGGACTGAAAGCAGAGTTGGGGGGGGGGGGGGGGGGGTAAATTTAGGATTAACAACTGCAACTGAAAAGTTTGAGTTCAATGGAAGAAATTTTGTGCAAATGTGATTAGATGTGTTAAATATTAATTCACATTCAAACCGTCCAGTTATTTAGATTTTCAAGTGGTACTTTTCAAATGAAAGGTATCTGGATACGTGAGGTTAAAACAACGTGCAGCATGTTTATCTAAAAGTTGTCGTGCAGATGAGCTTTTAGGAGTTTTTCTAAAGTGTTACATGAGTTTATATAAAGTCAGTGGAGCCTGTGGTTTAAAAAAGAGGCACCGGACGATCGTAATCTAGAAGACAAAGTCAGGAGAGGGCGATCGTGTCAGTGTGAGGTCAGAGTACAACAACTGGACACAGTCCTGTTCATCCAATTAAAGGAGAAGGCTGATGATATTCTGTATATTTACTTTTTTCACAAATCTCATGAAAAGACCAAAACCAACAGAGAATGTATCCACGAACAAGTGTTGTGTGGATAGAGCCTGATACATCATCTTCCTCTGTGACACAGAGCACTTTTATCTTTAAAACAACCACAGAGCTGAAAGAACGGTTCAACGTTCACAGGAAATCATTTTCTATTTTTTGTTTACAGTTTGTCAGTTGTTCTGTTATTGTACATAATTAGTGACTGTTGAGCTCTAACACCATTTTGTTTGTTACCAGCTGGCCTCTTTACTGTTTCCTGTTTCACGGCTGACTCCTGCCCAAAACCAACACCTACCTCGCAGCACGTCACCCGTCAGCGTGAGTGTTTATTGGTCCGGTGCGGTGAAGTGCATTCTGGTTGTTGTAGGTTTTCTACCTTTTGAGCAAAAGAGATTACCACATCCTCTTTTCTCTGTTTTCTCTGGTCAGGAGGAACCAGTGGGCTTGGATCCACAGACAGGAAGTCAGACATAAGTATTGAGACAAGGGCTAAAACATTGTTGGTTTTAGTCTTTGGATGGGATTTATTTACAATAAAGAAAATATAGAATAGCTCCAGCCTTTTCTCTCGGCTCTATCTGTGAAGGTGTTGGATTAATGGATGAATTCTTGTAATCACAGCTCTGTAGCTGAGTGAACGACGGTTCATCTGTTCTTTGAGAAAAGTAGAGAAACAGAAACTAGCATGGCCTGTTTAATCGAGTATATATAAAAAGAGAAAAACGTCTTTTATCTGTTTTTCTGTTTCATTTCAGATTTCTGACATTTCTTGTTTGAGTCTTTTTTCCCCTGTAAGTTTGCTGATCCATCACCTAAATTCTTAAAGCTACCTATCCCTGCTGCTGTTTGTGAACGTGGCTCAGTATTCACTGAAATACTGTCCTGAGGGTTTGTGAAGAGGAGCAGATGTAAAATGAGGCGCCGACAGACACACACAGAGAGAAGAGACACAAACACAAAGACACAACATGCAGATGTTACTCACATGACCACCCTGCAGGCTGTGAGCTGAGCAGCACCTTTCAGGCTGCTGTCTGACCTTTAACCTCAACACACACTGAGGTTTAACACAACCATGCATTTAAAGGGTAAAGATGATCCATGCAGGGTTTTCTTTGGTACACCAGCGATAGAATTCATCATATCAACTCTTTAAATATAACTTCCGACATGCCAACAGTTGAGTTGTTTGGACTCCGGACATCAAATTAACACTTAACAGATTCAAAAGCTGCTGCAGCTCTGATGTGGACATGAAAAGTCATTTGTTGCACTGCTGGTGTATATAAAGATGATATGTGTTGAAGAAAACCCTCCAGGCAGCATCTTTCACAGCGAGTGATTAAACCCACAACACTGAGATATTTAACAGAAAATTCACAGAAGTCATTAAAAATGAAGATGCAGAATTCAGTCAGTGATTTTGTCGTTATCATTATTGGCTGATGTGTGCAGCGGACCATGCAGCTGCAAACAGACACTGCAGGAAGATGAAGCTTAAAGGGCCACTTCACCCACTTTCTCATAATGTTAATAACAGAGCAGGTTTGGGTTGAAAATCTGATTGCAGATCATTTTATTTTATAGCGCTGGTACTTTTGATATTGAATCCTATCGTATCCTTTAAAACACGTGGTATCTGAAGACGATCTCAACTGCGATTTCACTGAGACTTTAACCCTTTGAACTCTGCAACAGATATAATCTGCCAGTTTCTACACGAGTATTTTTTAAGTATCTTCAAATGCTTCATATCCGTGAAATCTGTACAACCTGAGCTAAAAAGGTTATCTAACATTTTTCTCAAATTTTACTGAATTAACACATGATCCAAAAGATTTTTAAATGTAAAAACATGAACTAAATATTTATTAACACCTGACAACTCATTTGAAATGTGTAATTATTTAATTTTTTGAGATATTCTCATTTTTATGAGCTCAAAATGAGTTCAAAGGCGTTTTGATAAAGAAACACAGTGCCTACAATAGTATTTTTCTTTTTTGTGATGTTGTTTCTTGGAGAATCTTCAAATTCTTCATATTCTCAACTACAAAATACACTTATCAAAACTACTATTCCTCTCAATCTCTCCCTGACAGCTTTGAACCTTTTTAACCTTTTGGGTGAAGTGGCCCTTTAATGCCGCGACTTTCAGGCAACTTTAAAGAAAAAATTGCGTTTGTGCGTCTGTGGTTTATTCAGCTTGTTGTTTGGGTGTAAATGTTGCACCAAAAACAAGCACAAAGTCTCAAATGATATTTGAAATTGTGCAAAATTTCAAAATCGCTCAACTTTGAGTACCTGAACACACACACTGTCGGTACTGAAGCAGAATTCTGTATCTTAGCAGTGATCTTATTTCAAGGTGTTTCACCTTCAAATACAGAGTGTGCGACGGATGAAGCCTGTTTAACTCGGTGGCAACTTTTCAACATGAAAAGGAGCCGACTGAATTAAACATCACACACGATCACTTGATGACCTTCAATCCAAAAGAACCTCTCAGCACTGAAAAGCCTTCATGCGCAGTCAGACGGTTCATAATGTCCACGTGTTTAAACAAGCTGATGGGTTTTCAGGAAGATACTTCTAGAATTAAAGCACGGAAGTAGATTATTTTAAAATCTTAATCTTATTTTAAAAAACGAAGCTGAATGTTTATTTCTTTCTTAGTGCAGGTCGTGTTAATCTTATTACAACCTCGACACTGTGGCTGTGCACACTGAGAGACATCCTCGTTATTCTTCAGTGAAACATTACCAACAAAGACAGAACATCGTCAGACGTAATCGTTAATATTGATGACAGTTCAGGCTCATAATTGCTGTAGTTTTTAGTCTAACGCTGTATTTAAGTGACCCTATGTACCTCCAACATTGTAGCCCACACAGGAGTTCGGGTCGCAGTAGCCGGGAGGGCCAGAGGAGCCGACGGGTCCGGGAACCCCGGGTCGACCAGGAGATCCAGGATTTCCAGGTCGCCCTGAGGAACCCTGGTTGCCAGGTCTGCCCTGCCCCTGGGCACCTGGGGGGGAGGAAGAGTTTGTAAAAAAAAATGATAAAGACTAGATGGAGATCTTCTGCTGAAGAACACGGGACGAGTGTGTGGTTTAATTTACCGGGGGGTCCTGGAGGTCCTCTGGGGCCTTGGACTCCGACACCTGAAGATCCTTTCTCACCCTTCTCTCCTGGTTGACCTGGAGACAAACACAGCTGATTCTGAAACATTTGCCGAGCAGCGTACTGTGTGGACCTGCATCACTGTCTCTAACTGGTGTGAGTATCTAGCCTGGTTATGACTCAGTGTGTCTCTTCTTCACCTCTTTCTCCTGGTTGTCCGCTCGGTCCTGGTTGTCCATGTGAGCCGGGTCTCCCTGGAGGTCCCTGTTCTCCCTGAGACCCCGGAGATCCCGCTCTCCCCGGCTCTCCTGGAGGTCCTGGCACTGTACGGACGGACACTGGTGGACTGGGTACGTGGTTCAGGATGGAGTTGTAGCGCGCCATGTGGCCTGAAAACAGGGAGAGGGATGGATTTCAAGAGATTGAACCAAACTGGATCAATATGTGGGTAAAAAGGTAAGAATCATCATGGAACTGGCTGTAAATATTGACTAAATGTATGATCAATAGGCTGAAGAGAAACAGGCTGGTGAGGACTTGATCATATGTAACTGTCCCCAGAAGTTCATGACATCCCCACAACTGATGACAAACACAGTTGTATCTCTGCACTCTACAATTTCCTTCCTGATAATGAATTATTTAGCTGCCGACGGCAACCAGAGCCTAATAAACTAAACCTTTATCCTCAAACAAACTGAGAAATAAACAGTCGGTGTTTCTACTCACTCTGAATGAGCTGCTCGCAGACCTGCCTGGCGATGGCCTGAACTGACGCTGTCGACTGGAGGTCACCCTGCAGACACACGAGCAGAAAGACTGAGTATGTTTTTAGTTTTCCACATTCCTGCAAACCTTCTGCAACGATTTCTGTTGATGATCCAACTGTAATATAACTGAGGTGTCCTGAAATATAACTTTTTAACAAAGTTTTTTTCATTTCCTACCATCATCACATTTCAGCCTAAATTTTAAGTTTTTTTTCAGGCAGGCTCCATCATAAACATCCTTTAAATCTTCATTTCTGAATTCTTAAAGTGTTGGTTTTATTGTTTTACTCGAACTTTTCCTTGTTTTATTCTACAATGTTTTATACTTTTTGTCATTTGTTTTGTTTTTATCTGTTCTGTGAAGCACTTTGTAACCATGTAGCTGTATAAAGTTTATCATTATCGTTATTATTATCATTGTTATTATTATTATAATATATTTTGTTACATGTTTGGAAATTTGCATATAATTTCAAAATAAAAGAGGAGAAATAACCGTTCCGTTGGTTCAGTATATAATTGAAAATGTAATGAGGAATGGACCTTTCCATCCTCACATTTTATATTTAACTAATCAAATATTAAACTATTTTTCTATTAAATTAACAGACAATGAAAAAAACGAGCATCCGTGCTCTGCTCAACTCTCTGTAAGTAGTAAAATAATTTAATTTAAATCTTTTCTATTTTTTGGATCAGACTTTTCTGTTTACAAGAAATCACAATACACTGGTGAGTAAAAGAGAAGAGCAACTTAACCTTACTAAAGAGCCACTTACCCGTTCACCTTTCTCCCCTTTGCCTCCAGTAGGACCCTGCAACAGACAAAAAACAATGACAAGAGGAAAAAAACAAGATAAACATGAAGGATTTAACACAACAGACACGACCTGCTCAGACTTTATGGATCATGGTGAACTCCTCAGGTCGAAAACAAAGAAAACAGAGAGCGAAGGATCGTCCAGGCAGGACGTCAACTTGATCATCCGTCACAGAAAGCAGACTTTTCTCTCTTGACCTCCTTCCCTCTGTTTTCCTTTCTGCTTGTTATTGACCCACTTTGATTAAATTTCAGGTCTCTGTGATATTGTGTTGCATTTCTAATGAAGGAACTGTGGTTTTGAGTGTTGCAACACTGATTACTGTTTGCTTCGTAAGACTGAAAATTTACAACTAGAATGACTTTATTTATTCCCTCAGAGGTAAATCACACATGTACTGAATCACTTTGCGATATCTAATCTCGGCGTGCTGTTTGATATTTTATTTATCTGTTGTGTAAAAATAAATAAACCAACAACAGACAGACAACAAATCAAATAGATTTCATAGTGCTCCTCTTGGAATAAAGCCACAGGAACCTTCACCTGAGGGGACTGGAACCTTTTTGTTAAAATGTAAAAAGATGTAAAAGCTGAAAACAGCGGTAAACGACCGACTGACAAAGTTTTATTTTGTGTTACGATGGGTTAACGCCACTAAATTCAGCCTTCAGTGGACACAATGATAAATGTTTGGCCTTCATCAGACTCAATCCCAGCTTGTAACACACACGACAGATGGTAAATTAAAAGTCAACGAAACGTCCTCTTTTATCTTGACGAACCTCTCTTTAACGCTGAATCTGAGCCGTTTAAAAAACAATCTCTATGCAAACGGAGCCATTACCAAAAACTGAACTATATTTCCCTCCAGTAAGTTCACATTGAGACCTGCAACAGACAATCGTGTGGTAATTAGTTAGGGAGGCCTCTTTGCAGTCCGCCCACGGATCTGTAATTACATGCTTGACAACAATTTTTCACAGCAAAGTAATTTGTCAGCAGTTTGTTTCACCTCCCACTGAATCAAATTTCTTTTTGGCGGCGCAGTCGAAATGTGGTTCTACTGTCTGTGAACATTTCATTTAATCAGGAGGACGTGCCAACGCTCAGAATGGTCACGTGTATACAGACTGACACACAATCAGCAGAACGAAAACTACACAACAGATTATAGAAAAGGTGGGACGGTGCCCAAGTCTGTCGAGGCGACAGTTTGATGTAATTTCCTGTTTCTATCGTGTGCTGCTCTCATCCTCAGTCCCAATTAATTCAAGCAGGGCTTCACGGCCCCACAGGACATTTTAAAGGGTTGGTTTGGGTTTTCCTTTAAGTTGAGTTGTGTGGTGAACGTGTAGGAAGCTAAGTGATGTCCTGCTGTGGACAGGGCCAGCTGCATCTAAAAGAAGGTCAGCTGAAAACACATATATAAAAATATAAAGTTACTTTCGGCATTTGAGAAACGACTAATTGATGCTTTTTTGAGTGTATTGCAATAATCAGACGTGAGAAGATTTTGTATATGTATATTTTCTATTATCTTACTTACTATTTGTGATATTTGTGATATTTTGTGCTGCCTGATGAAGGCCTTAATGGCTGAAATGCGTAGCCATGCGTGCCATCTACTGCAGGTAACACACCGACTAGGGATACAAACCTTATACAACCCCACATCAGAAGACTCCAACTATCACTTTAAGCTGAGTAAACTTTTTAAAAACCCTCATGGATTTGAAGGAAAAATCATCGTCACAAAGATGAAAACAGTTTTGTTTTTCTGCCACCGTGGTTCTCACAGGACAGTCACGCTACAAACTTATGGTGATCTTACAGACCATGATGCATTGTTGTAGATTAAACTAGCCAGCAGTATATAAAGGAGTTAAAATGAGCTCAGCCTTAATGTGACACACACACATTAATGCAGCAGTTTTAATCCAAAAACATGAGATACAGAAACACTGACAGTTTACTGCAACATAAGTACTTTTTTACTCTTTATACTTTGTGTATTTTGCTGATAATACTGAAAAGGATCTTAATATTTCTTCCACTAATGCATGATATATTTATTGTTAGATGGGAGCACAAGGTCAGACGGAGTGGCGTTCCCTAAATGTTCTGGACGTAATCTTGTCATGTTATGTATGTTTTCCTGTCCTACACCACTGAGACACCGCAGATACTTCTGTGCGTTTAGCAAAGCTGCTTCAAATTATACAGCAGATGATTCAGTATTTTCCTCATTTACATTTCAGCAAATTCTCCAACACAGCGAGATATTTAGTCGACAGCTGCTGCTCGGGGAGCCCTCAGAAATCTAATTAAGCAGTTTAGTGCACTGATTGTGAATCTTTAAAGGGAAAATCACTATGCATCCACGATTCTATTATTTTCAAACCCGCGTTGAAGTACAAACTGAGATTAGTTCAAACCAGTCAGAGAATTCCTCGAGGGATAATGAGACTAACGGCTCCTGACAGAGAAAAGGACGTAAGGATGTTTCCTCTTCAGTTGGTCCGTATTAGTTTTCAGGAGGCAGGTTGAGACTCTGACAGTGTGAGTGTCAGACAGGCCCGTAGATATTCACTCAGGAAGCTGTTAATCCTGCCGACAAACGCTCTGCTAAGCCTGACTGACACGACTTCCTGCCTCCAGTCAGACAGGTGATGGGAAACACATAACAACAAGGTGTTCCTGGTCACAGGTGTAAACCCAGACTGGGGAGGAGAAAGGTTAATGAGGAGAAGAGGCAGCACCTTTGTATCGTCATGACTCACCGGTGGTCCCAGTTCTCCTTGTTTTCCTGGAGGGCCCGTTGTACCTGGGGCCCCTGGGGCTCCTGGAGTCCCCTGATGGGGGTGCACAGAAAGACATGAGGATAAACAACAGGTTTAGACAAAAAAAACAACAACGTAGAAGACAAGCAAACATACATGTATACCACTTTTACACCAACATTAGTTTGTATATGCAGGTTTTTTAAACCTGGAGGAATAAACACCTGGAGTCACATCAGAGTCGGGAGGAGAGCTCAGAGATTACTCTTTAACTTTTGGCATCTTCACTCCTCTTTATCAACCTGACTGCAGCAGTGATCCGCGGAGGTGACCTCCATTGTCCTCCATCTATGTTCTGTAGTGTTGACTGCTGTCTGGAGCTGGAGGGGGAATGTCCTGAACTATCTGACGTGACTCAGGTACAAATGCTCCAGACGAGGTAATGTTTTAAAGTTTTATAATGTATGTATGATTTCTTTATCCCGCCGGAGCAACAGCCGACTAAATAAACTTGTAAACTTGTGGATTTCTCAGGGTTTGAACTTTGATGGAAACATTTAGGATAATCTAAGTACACATCTAAAAAAAAAAAATATCCTCCCAGAGATTCATAACTATTTCCTACAGTAACAGCTCCTCTTTAAATCAACCTTCAGGTGTCCAGAAGGAGAACCAGAGGCTGGACAGTAAAACCGCAGCTCCGTCTGGTTCAGCTGCCAGATATTCACATTCCTCCTGTGTCTCCTTTGACAAGTTCACGAACACCACAGCTAAACTATGTCAACATTTAATCGTCACTTACCATAGTTCCTGTGGGGCCCGGTCTGCCCGGTGGGCCGTCTTTGCCCGGCAGTCCCTGTGGAGGAAAAAAGATGCGTATGTTGGAAACTAAATGATGCTTGTGTGCATAAAATACTGTTTTTAGGAAAGTGCTAAATTCTTCTGATATTCTAGGCGCTCATCTCATCTCAGAGGTATCATTGACAGTTATATTTATGAGATGACTCACTCTCTGTCCTGTCGATCCTTCTCTGCCCGGTCCTCCAGCTCTGCCAGGAATTCCCTGAAACACCAGAGAGCAGAGGTCATTGCAGGTCACATTCAGGCGGTTCAGACCTGCGTTCTGAGTGATCCGATCACACTTAACACCCTCAAGATGCATTGAGGACACATTGATTGAGGACACATTGGAGATCTGATCACTCGGACTACATTTAGAGGTGGTCTGGGACGCATGTGACCACATTATTTTAGCAGTGTGTGCACATGTTGAAGGACCGCCTACTCAACTGATGTGGTTCACTGTGATGTGAATGATCCAACCATTGAACTAGTAACCACAATATCACCAGACTCCCTTAACAAATCGTGTGATTTTAAGAGTTGTCGCATGAGGAGAAACTTAACAAACTTCGTAAAACAGCTACAGTGAATTCTGAATCATTGGTGCCTTCTTGTAAATTCAGCATTAAATCAAAACATGAAGTTGTTTGTTTCCTTGTAAAAAGTGTCAGTTTGTGGCAGCATGTGTGGCTGCCATATATTGACGGTTAACATGTCACATTTTACAAACACAGAGAACAATAACTTATAAATGCTGCATTAGGAGAAACTGTATAATCTTTGTGAAACGCTGTCTCTGGCAAATTCTTTTCTTTTTGGACCTTCTTCTTAATTTGGGTTTCTTTGTGTAAAAAAATGTATCGATTTGTGTCACTGATGTAGGTGTGTATTTGCACACACAGGGGGAAGTGAGATTGGATCTCATGAGGTGTGAATAGGCGAGCTTAAAGCTGCCTACTTGTGATCAGAGCGCTCAGGACAAAAAGTAAAACCAAATGTTCACACTGAGGCTAAACCTTCACAGATTTGACTAATAAGAAAAAAAACAAAACAAACTTCACACACCGCTGTTTATTTCTGTGTTTTTGTTATGCAGTCAGCACGTCCACGGAGGGAGGCTAAACATGGATAGATAGAACTTCTTGACATGCATCTTATAACCACCATGTCTCCTATCAACTTTCCAATTAAGGCAAACATAGAAAAATGTAACTCTGCTGCACAAACACTGACACTGGATCTTATTTTATTGTCAGGAACTCAGGGAATGGAAACAGATTCGAACCACAGAAATCAACCTTTTGCAAATGGCACCATTATTCATAATCTGACAACTATTTGTTTACAAAAGGTCGTATCAGTCGCAGTAACTCCAGAGCAGTAATTAGACTTGTGAGAAGCTTTTTTCAAGCCACAGACCTTTTCTGAAACATCACACTGCCCAATGTTCTGTCACTAACAATGTTAATTAATTTGTATCACTGACAAAAACACTGAAAATGTAATTCTACCAAGCATTTAACAGCCACCGCAAACACAAACAAGATGCAAATGTACTTACACATAATTAACAGAATGAAAAGCAATCATGATAAACACGTTTAGTTTGGGTTAGGGACTTTGGAGCCTAATCTAATGAGAATATATAATTATTAAATTTGATGTACCAGATACATGAAACATGCAGAAATATTACTACAATCCCAACTTTAATGTTACAGAACCTTAACCAAACAATAAATCTGGCCCAAAATGTGACCGAATGAGCTTGAAAAAAATGTAGATACACGTTGAGTTTGCTGTTTCATTTTTGTTTTTACCTGGTTCCCTTGTTGTCCAGCATCACCTTTCTGTCCTCTCTCTCCAGGAGCACCCTGCAGATTAAAATTATACTTTCATCTGCTTGTTTGTGTATTGTTTATATAACAGGGGGAAAAAATAGTTGCTTACAATGTGTCTTTCATCTGAATGTGAGACAAATAGTGGATACACTGTCAGAAAAAGGGGTACAGTTGGAGTCAATTTCAGTCCCCAAAGGTACAATCTTCCCCTTAGGGGTAAATATTGGACCTCAAGGTAACTATGTGTACTCTTTGAGGGTGCCACTAGAGGTACAGGTACAAATAATTACCTAATGTCAAGGGAACAACAGCTGTACCTTGAAGGGTACTGCCCCAGTGACATGCTGATGTACCTCTAAAGGTACAAATATAAACTTTCCTTTCTGACAGTGTATTATATCCTAAATGTATATGGATATGTCGACATGTTGTGGACAATCATTCTGTGTGTGTTTAACATACTGGGGGTCCTATGATGGTGCGTCCACTGGGTCCCTGTGGTCCTTGCGGTCCCTGAGGTCCTGGTACACCTGTTTCACCTACTGGACCAGTCGGCCCCTGGAGAGAGAGAGAGAGAGAGAAAACATGCAGAAAGAGAGTTAAAGACAGACTCTGGAGCACTCTGCTAAAGACTGCTCAGCACAGTCAGACCACAGGATACTTTCTCTGTTAAGATGTTGAATTCATCAGGCAGCAGAAAGACTCCGAGGGGTCACAGAGAGATTCACAGGCGTCCTCACAGCACAGAGCCGGACCACAGTGCTGCCTGTGAGTCTGATAGGGCACTTGTGTGGAGGAGCGCTGGATGAATGAGAGCCTGAAGACTGCTTTTGATTAAAGCAGAAGTACATTTACTTTGTACTTATCACCACTGATTCTATAAAAGGTTTGAACTTGCCAAGGTGACTGAAAAGAGACCAGACTTTATTACAGCAGTTCAGAGGCAAAGTGCTGCATTGAATAACAAAGTGGCTCTTAATCCCAGTCTGAAATTAGGCCCCACCTACACTTAATGTTATTTCAAGTCTCTCAAATCCAAATTAAAAATAGAAAGAGGTCGTCCCACTTCAGCCCATAGGGTGGAAGTTATGCACATGAACCTGTTTTAGAAGCAGCAGTGAAAGGTCAACTGTTGGTTTGAGAGTTGGAGCATATGCATACCACATCATCTTCTGTAGTTTCACACACACAGTGGTCAGTTCAGACACGCTGCTGCAATATCATCTGGTTTACACTTACAACAATAAATAAATAAATCAACCACAATAAAGAGGCCGGGGCAATCAGATTTAAATCTGTTCTGAATACATCTTGGAAACATTTACACTTGACTATCCAATTAGCCCAAGAAAATGTGGTACTGGACCAAACCTGGGACGCAGGGTTAATGTCATTCATGAACTAGTGAGGCAAGAAATAAGGAGGCTGAACTGTGCTGCTTATCTAGTAACATTTGCTGTGTATAACGTTATGGTAATTGATTATTTACTTATTCACTTTTTAATTCAATGTAACACATCCACACATAAATTCAAATACAATCCTGTGGCTGCTCACTAGCTTTCTTTTCTCAGAGAGAACATCTAAAACAACAACCAAAGTTTGGTTTATAAACCTCCATCATGCTTAGCTGTGATATACAGAATTTTCCTGCTTATGCCGGTCGTCATATTTGATGTTTCTGCACCTTCATTTCATCGAGGACGTAACATCTGATGGTGTGAAATGAAGGCAAGGAGGAAATGCGTGATGATAACAGAATAGGTCACATCCTTAGCAAACATTTCCGTCACAAAAGATTGTGTCAGGACACCAAGTTGCGCCATGTATGATTCAGATGACTACAGCAAAAAAAGAAATAAACCAGGACCACACACAGTTAATTCCACGGACACTTTTCTGGAGATATTTTGCATGATCAGTGTTTAAATCATTATGTGGTGCCGCAAAGCTCAGGTCAAAACTTGTTTTTTATTCCTTTGTGGTCTGTCAAGCTACAGCAGTGACATTTTATCAACATCTCTGAGTGCTCAAACCACATATCACATCTCTGTCAGAAAAAAAGAGTAAATGAACTCTTATAAATCTTATATTTATGAATAAAAATATCTTCTAAATAAAAACTAAAACAAAAAAAGGAAGGTTTCATGAGCTAAAAAGGAAGCCAAAAAAAATGTAATTACTCAATTATTAGAGAGGTTTTTCGAGTAGGGTGGTGAAAATGTGGTTGTCTGTTTTCCTGTCACTACTTCCTGTGTGATGAAACCTGGCCAACAGAAATAGAGAGACAGATACAGTATGGCAGAAAACACCGACAGCAGCACCAGAGTGGAGTAGAACATTTTTAGAATAGAATATTTTGGATTTAAAAAATACAAACTAAACTATCTACAATCTATGGAGCAGAGAACCTGTTAGCGGCAAGGCAGTGACAGCAGCGGGGGGGTGTAATAATTAAATGTAAATTTAGACTGCTGAAAATCTGCAGAAACTTTTTTGTTGTTTCACGCCTTAAAATGTATTCCAACATTTACGAAGACCCAAATTTGACTGCGAATGTGAGATACAACAAAAGAGCCAGAGAGGACAGAGGAGAGAGCCTGGAGAGAGTGGTCGACATTTACGAGAGTGCGGACACTTTCACCGACCATCGTCATGTTGATCGTTCGACACAGGACGGAGGTAAGCAGCAAAGCTAAATACGACGGTTGAAATGTGTGGGTGTGTGTATTCAAATAAGGGTCTCAGCTAAAGCAAATTATTTATTTATTTTGTTTGTATTTTTACCCTCTTAACTTTTTCAATTTGTCACTTTTCCTCTAATCTTCTTATTCTAATAATTATTCTTTATTCCACACTTGGAAGAGATCTCTGCTTTCTTGTGCCACCATGTTTAATAAAACACCATCAGCTGTCCTCTATGTTACGCAAGAAAATGTGTTGCAGGGCTCTCTAAGCCTTACAAACCTCTAAATTAAATAGTTAATAGTTCCCCTGCATGCCGTAGCTGTACTCATACATTTTAATCCTAATCAGGGCTTGGATCTGTGTCACCATAAATAACTTTCTGTGTGCAGCTTTTGTCGCCCCTGCTCGTCATCTTACTTCTCAAATCAAATGTCTCTGTTATTGTTGGAGGAAAAGCTCAACAGCTACGTCAAACTTGTTTAATCAAAGTGCATTCTTTGTGAATTTTACCTCTGTAGGAGCGCACACTCAGAAGCATCTCCCAGCTGTCAAAAGAAGCCATTGTAGAGCTGTTGCACTGCTCCTCAGTCTACTCTGTCTCCTGCTATTAGCTGGAGTCACCGTCCTGTCCAAACTCTGTGAGGACCTTGTCTTTATTTTACTGTCACATCTTGAGTCACTCAAAACTTCAATCAATCAGTTTGATTGAACATCACTGCCCTGTCTCTTTTTTCCCCACCAGATTTTTCAGAAATTTTGAAAAACTCTGAGCTCATTCAGAAGATGAATCAGACGAGTCATGACAACCCGAACGACAGTTTCTGCCAGGGTCAGGGTAACAGCGTCACGCAGAGAAACATTACAAGTGGGAACGTTATGAAGAGATGTTAATTCATCATAATAATTTCAAATCTGTCACTAAAACACTGTAGTGACATTGTTGTTGTTGTTTCTTGAAGGATGGAAGAGATTTCGATGCAGTTGTTACTACATATCTACTGAGAAGAAGAACTGGACAGACAGCAGGAGTGACTGTCAGAACAAGGGAGCAGATCTGGTGATAATACTGAACAAAGACGAACACGTGAGTGTCTGTAAACTTGTTTGGGCTTTCTGTGTTTCTGTGTGGAAATTGTTGCTGTGCTCCTTGGCATATTGTATGTTTTTGTAAATGCACATGCTATATTTGTGTGTCTGTGTGATTGTATGTAGGGGTCGACCGATATGGCTTTTTCAGGGCTGATACCCATTATTAGATATCAACGAGTATGATAACTGATATTTAAAAGTGATTTCGCAGTAAAAAAGAAAATCTGAGTGTCAAAATTTAAAACAACCAGTGATGAAATGAACCTAAGCACAATTTACTCCAGTGTTCTTAGGTACAATTTTGAGGTACTTTACTTGAGTATTTCCTTCTTCTGCCACTTTATGCCTCCTCTCCACAACATTTATTAAAATACATTTAGTTACTGGATGCAGATTCATATTGTTTAGGGTTTATAGACGTGTTACCAATCAGATGTTGTTGTGGGTGGGACATTAGTGACCGCTGAAGGGACGGCTACGACGTTTGAGAAAGAAAAAAAGCTATCGTGACACTTCCTGATGTTGTAGCACAACAGTCTACTATGGGAGAACACCTGGTTTTGCTGTACTCAGGAGTACAGCCAAAACCGTTAGAAGGTATTTGTTGTAAGAGTTAAATGTTGCTTAGTGATATTTGTTTTCTACGACACTGTAGCTTTCCCTTTACCCTCACTACTTACAGTCCCTATTGTGTGAGAGGAGGTGGCACCAGAGCCAAAGTAGCACATTTTAAAATTAGTTTAGTTTAACATCAATATGAAAGAAAAAACAATAATCAGAAAAATGCTGAATATCAGCCCTGATAGTCGGTCTACCTCTGACTGTATGTGTATCGAGTGTTAATTATCATTATTATTATTAATTATAAAATGTAATGTATTACATATTTTCATATTTACAATATTACTTTCTATACAGAGTAATGAGTTACTGATTACACCATATTTTCACCAAAATAACTGCAGAGGTACAACTAAGCATTATAAAATGGGTAATATTGTTTTAAAGCAGCTAATCAAAGCACAGAAGCTCAAGTTTATTGGAGTTCAATACAAATCCAGTGAGGGGCGATACTGCGAAGCCTGATGAGGCCTCTCCTCTCAGAGGGATGGACTGATTATCGACCAATATTCAGCATATTTTCCGATTATTGCCGATAAAATAAATTAATTTAACTATGCAATACTCTGGCTCTGATGTAGCATCCGTTCTCTGTCTGTAGTCACTCTGTGGTTTCACTCACTGTCCCGCCCACAACATTATCTGAATAGTTTCACATCACAAGTGATCGTCTATCAACACTGAATAATCTGAATCTGCAACTGTAACTACAGTTATTAAATAAATGAAGAGCAGAAAATGGACACATCAGTCGACCCCTTATTCACATGCTGTGGTGACCACTATGTAGTAAAATCGCCTGCTTATTTTACAACAGTGTGATGATGATATAAAAAAGGTTAAATAGCCAAGACCTTTTTAAATGAATGAAAAGACTTGGTCATAGGGCAGGCGGACACTTAAATATTAGATTTTTGTTATTTTCTCTGATAAACCCAAAGTATAAAGACTTTGACACAAACTAACGATCGGCTTCTAGCCCAACAGGTTTCACAAAGCCCCTTTAAGAAAAAGCAGCAATCCTAATTTCAGTGGTTAGCATGTTCCAGGACATAGTAACTGTAATATTACTGAAATCCTATCAAAAACCCATGATATTACTCTGTTACCGCTTTCACTTTTGTAGTGCGATACCCTCAACACTGTTTTTTTTTGCATGTAGCGCTTTTGCAGTTCCTCAGAGATGATTAAAGAAAACCAGGGAAAAGAAACCCTCTGTTATTGAGTGTTTTGATTCTGTGATACGGTGTACTAGAGCGGGGGTCAGCAACCTCTCTCTTGCTCCTCTGCAGTAGCTCCTTGTGACTTTGACAAAAAATTACATGGAAATGAATGATGGTGGTTATTTTTATACACACTGCTGTAGGTCTGGAGTGATTCTTGCATTCATAGATGCATTTTCACAAACACTTCCTGCGTTTGTGAAAATGAAAATTCAAGTCGCCTGAACACAGTTCTGTACTGCTACTGATTTCAAAGTCGGCTTGCACATGCCAGTGGATACTTTCTTCAGATTTGTGTTTTGTTAGTTATAGCATCACTCAATAACAATAACATACATTTAAACTATTGTACCAAAACATGGTATTATTGTGTTGGAAATGCCAAGTACATAATGTAATAGCTCAGACATGTTCATCACTTTTTAGCGTCCCCTGGAAACAGTTTTCATCGTCCTCTGTGCTTCTTGCAGCGTGTTTCTGTATTTGGTTGTGTTTTCTCCCTTATTGTTGCATTTTGTTCTAAATGCTGTGCATTTGTTGTCAAATTGGTGAAAATGTTTTCTTAATATTAACAAACTTATTTCTATATATTACTTGATTAGCTGCAATGGACTGAGCTCTGGGGACTAAAGTCTATTTGGCTAAATCACAGCAATGTCAATTAATATTTGTTGTCCCTGAATAAGAAAAGTATTTTTCCTTGTTTATTTTGCTTTCATTTCTTTCCTTCAGAGATAAACACAACATGACATATGGATTTACTACAATAGAAATATTACTGTATGAACAGAGAAATAATTACTGTCTCTTTTACAAAATCATCAGGACTTTGTCAGAAATCTGGCTGCACACCAAGCTTCCTGGATCGGTCTGCAGTCAGTGGAAAAGTGGACCAAAGAATGGCAATGGGTGGACAGAACGACAGCACAATATCTGTGAGGATTTTTTAAAAATAGTTTTAAAATCATGATATATCAGAGTCATTGTCCACAGACAATACTGAGATGAAATCAAGAACTAAAGGGAAAAAACATTTAAAAAATGAAGTCATACAATATAATAAGTAATATTTCATCAAATCAATCATGTTTTCAACTAATGTTAATATTATGAGGCATTTTGTTTGTATTATTTTGAATTAGCAGGACTCAGACAGTGTTCAGATAATCTTTGAACAATTCAACCCATGATTTTAACTTGTCATTGAAGCAACATGATGTTGGTGGCGTGCAAAATGAAGATAACTTTGTCTTAAAACACCTTTTTTTTTAAATTTCGGCTCATGTTTAAGAAATCAAAAAGCCAAAGTGATAGAGGCCACTGATCTAGATTCATAACAGCTCAGATTGATGAACCTGTAGTCTACTGCTCTACCACATGAGGGCACCAACATGTTCATATTAATCCCTCCTGTGTGGGCCTCTTCACTGAAAGCAGAAAAATCATGTAAAAACAAAACAAACTGCTTTAAGAATAAAAAAATAATCTGATTTCACTTCCTGAAACTCTTCTTCTGTGGTGTGCAAACAGTAGTAGCTGAAAGACATAAAGAAGCTAAATATGAAGCTCATGAGGAGTCACTACTGTTTATATTATTAAGAGAGTTTCCAACCTGAGTGTGTTGTGTGGTTTACACCCATAACAATAAAGTGCTTGTGCTTGTTTTACAGGGGCTTTCGTACAGGTGTGGATGTTACAAAGGCTCCAAAAGGGCAACCAGTATATATGGATGAGCAAGGAACGTGGGATCATACCAACTCTGAAAGCAAACAATGGATCTGTGAGAGAGCGATATCTTGAGTTTCCTGGAAACCTGGCAGTCTAACATTTGGCACACATGTAACTGATATACTGTAATGGGTTTAAATCTTGACCTTTGTGACATGCATACATACATTTCTCCCTCTCCTTCCACACAGTTGTTGCTGTCCTCCCTCATAAAACCCATAATAAAGGCAAACATGAAAAAATGAACTGTGCTGCATTACTGTCCACATGGCATTTTTGGGGGCAGAAAAGCCCTCGGGTGGGGACTCTTGTGCGAAGAGAAAAAAACAGCTGCACGTTGGTTCTGACTGACATGTGTTTAAGTTAAGGTAACAGAGGGCTGACGACAGAGCTGATAACAAGCTTACAACTCGTAGATCTAAAAACACAATACTCACCAGAGACACTCAGTCCACAAATGGACTTTTCTGTCTCTGTTCTGATAGTGTTGTCTGATAAAGCTCAGGATAGAGTGACACAACTGAACCAACTTCTCCTCCAGTTCTTTGGTTACCAGGGTGACGAGTCCCGCCTGATCTAACATATGATTGGCTGCCTGAACAAGATAGATGTTTCTGTGTGTGTGCTCGCAGTGGCCACAGAGAAAAGGGGAAGTGCTCTGAAAAAGACGATAAGAGCAGCGCCTTTTCTCTACACTCGCTCCTCATTAGAAAGTTAAAAAAGATGCTGCCGCTCAGAAAAACGTTACGAGGTCACGGCTCCTACTTAGAAGTGCAAAATGTACAAGTACAAAAAGGCAAAAGTGTTCATGACTTTACAAAATGACATAATAAATAAAGGTCAAAGAGTGTCCAGAATAAAACAGTTTCATCCACTGAGGTGCATCAAAGGTACTTTTCCATTTTTGTGTTTTGCTGGTATTTGTGTCATTGGCAGATTTGGCCTGATGGTGGCAGTACTGGAGGGTTTCACCACAATCATTTTCAAGGCAATCTGCCCAACAGCAGGGCAAGTTTTTATTGTTAAATGGTGGATTGACAGATGGTGTAATACTGTGTTCCAATGTCCACATTAATTGATTGATTGTAAAATCTTCACTTCAGTAAACTGTTTTAGTTTCTCTATAAACCAACACTTAAAAATAAATATAACTGAGAAAGCAACATTTCCTGTTTTGGACAGAAGAGAGAGAGAGAGAGAGAGAGAGAGAGACAGACAGACAGACAGAGAGAGTGTGTGTGCGTGTGAAGCACAACACTTATTCAACCAATGTGTGAATAAGTGTAAGCAGATCTATCAAAAAGCCTGAAACTTTGTATCTCCAAACTCTATTGTTCAAACAAAGAAACAACAGGATTATTTTGTGTGTATTCATAGTTTATCTGAATGTTATCATAAATCTAAAGATGAGACAGTTCTGTCGTCTAGCTGTAATAAAATCCACCATGTTTCAAAAAGAGTCAAGTGAATTAAAGGGTGTGTATGTGTGATTCTTTGCATGTTGTTACTTCCTGAATGTTTTCAACTGACACCAGACGGACGTCGGACCAAGAAACACTGCCAGCAGCATCAGTATAGTACAGTAGTACAGTACAGTGTACTACGTTATTGTATTTATCTGCCATAGTTAGTGCTGCATATTATACACGTACAGCAGCATAGTAACCGATCAGCACAGTGCAGTAAAAGTAAGTGAAGTGCAGCTACTCTTTAACAGTTTCAGTCCTCTCAAGATGTCCACAGATATTTATGCCAAACCAGATTTATCCAAGAAGGTCAGATACAACAGAAAGGAGGAGGGAGACAGAGAGGAGTGGCAGGAAAATGAGGTGGAAATCTACGAGAGTGCAGACAATATTGGAATACATCATTTTCAGTCACATGACGGAGGTAAGTGAGAAACTATGACAAATCAATAGTTCTGTTCAAGTTATTTGGTCCCACCTTAGCTCAAATTTCCAGAAAGTTTATTTCCTTTTAGACACAACATTTATCTAATATTCAAGGGCTTTTTTTTTTTTTACATCATGTCTATCATTTATAGTAACATTTAACAATCAGACATCATTTCTGAGATCTGAGGAAGTATCATCTCCAGTAAAGACATCTTTACAACAGGGACACAACAGGAAGAAGCAAAGTGCTGCATGACAAGATCTGTTGAATATTATTATTAGTACAGAGTCGAGGGTGAGAGGCTGAAGAGGTGATGCACAGCTGTAACAGCTTTCTGTTGAAGCTCAGTTGTGCAATTCAATGATTCGTTATAACTCAACATTTAAGATGAGCTCATATTTTGGTTCATACAACAGTGTTTAAATGATATTTTTTAAATCTGTCTAATGTTAAGACTTTTAAAACAACTTGTTCACAGCTGTGCACAGATGTCACCACAGATCAAAGCAATGAATCCACAGAGTAAAATATCTTCGTAGCAGAGAGGAATGACACACTCTCTGTGTGTTTTGTCACTTCAGGACCGCACAATGAGAAACAACCTCCAGCCGTCCAAAGAAAGCTGTTCAGTTCTGCTGTATTCTATCTTGGAGGGCTGTGCTTTCTGATGCTGACTGCAATCATCCTCCTATCCACATATTGTAATATAAAATACATCCCACAAGGAACGCATTTAGAAAAACTGGTACCATTCCTGCATGTCTATGATCCTGTTTGATTATATATTTTTCATCAATGCAACAAGTTACCGACATGCCACATGTATTCTGTAAGTTATTTGTCACTATAATCTAGGGATATGATGAAATCTCGGATGATCTTGGCTGATTAGCTGGGCTGTAACAATTATTTATGTCTGCAGTCATTAGCTTCAGGTGAAAATGGCTAAAGTGTTTAGAAATTGTTGTGAGGCAAAGGTCTCATCCAGTTCGTGCTTCAAAGCAAGTTCATAAAATCTGACATATGCCCCGGGATGTAGTACGTGTAGTACGTGTACCTGCCTCCCTCCGACATACCTCCTACACGAGTAACGCCAGCCTAATGTCAGCACACGATTCAAAGCATGGAAGCAATGTTGCAACGTAACTTCTTTGTCCAGCTGAGGCCAGACAATCAACAAACAACATAAGCTGCAGACTCCATTATGCTCTGTCTCTGCATCGATGCAGAATCTTCCACATCCACATTGCGATGCATCTTATAATTGAGAAACTTCCATGCCTCTACTGACCATTAGTATACAACAGAATGATTGTGTTGTTGGTTCTGGTTCTCACCAGATATTTTGGTCACTTTGGAAAAAGACCAGCTGCAGACCAGCTACGACATACTGAGCAACAACTACACCCAACTCCAGGAAACAGTTCCAGGTAAAATATATTTAATTTAAAAAAAAAAAAAAAAATTAAAATTAAATTAGCAAATACCAAATCGAAGGATCGAAATTTACACTAAGCTTAAAAATGTTTGTTTTAGCAAAATTGAAGGTGAGAAAAATTGAAAATGAGCAACTGTAATGTCTATTTACATGATATAACTTGACTGTGCTTCAACTTTTAATTATAACTGTTTCATGTTGACATTTTTTGCCATGTGGATATTTCATACAGTCACAAATGAGATAATAAATCCTGAGTGAAAACACAGAGTAAACTGTCTGAATAGGGAAAGTGGTGATCAAGAAAGATCTTAAGCTAAATAGAGAAAACCAGAAGTCAGTTTGACACAGAATGACATGAAATCTATCTTTAAAACACGTGTTTGACATTAAGAGATGAGGTGTCCTGACGGATGGACGAGATTTGGATGCAGCTGTTACTTTAGATCCAATGAGAAGAGAATGTGGGATCATAGCAGAACTGACTGTCAGAGCAAAGGAGCAGATCTGGTGGTCATAAACAACAAAGATGAAAATGTGAGTGTGTTTGTCAATGAGTGTGTGTTAGTAAAGTGTCTCTAATTCAACCTGCTTTGACTCTGTCATTTGGACCTGTTTTCCTGCCAATGTTATTTTCATATTTCAGAATGTGTGTGTTTTAAAGCTTGGTTTTGTCGTTTTGTTTGCAATGAAACATTTTAATAATTATTTATATTTAACAACATTTCTTTACTACAATAGAAATACTGAATGATGAACAGAGAAATGATTTTTGTCTCTTGTTAAATACCAGAAATTTGTCAGTGACCTGAACAACATGAATGAAGAGTCCTGGATTGGTCTAAAGGCAGAGTCAACAGGAGAAAGATGTTTTGAATGGAAGTGGGTGGACGGATCACCACTTACAGAAATGTGAGACATTTTAAAGATTTTATTTCTTTCATATTTCCATCAAAGTAACCGCTTATCTTTAAAATAAGTGTGTTCTCAAACAGAAAAATGAAAAAAACAAATTTTTTATAAATGTCTGTTTGTGAGGAGGTGTTGAGCTGCTTCATCAACCAGCACTACAGTTATAGTTTATATTACAGTATGTGCTCCAGGATCATTTGTTTGAAAGAGAAAACGTCTTCTCAACTCTGTCAAATAAATGTGAATATTATCAATATTATCAACTTAAAGAGACACAATGATTGGGAAACCATCTTTGTGTTTCAAATCAGTGAATCTATGATCTCTTTCTTTTTACGATTCATTCCTGCAAATGCTAATCACATGAATTACTGTAAACAGAGAGACAAGATTACAACACATATTAAATGAATTATTGAAAAACCATCAAAAACATAAATATTTGAGGTAAAATTCAACAACTTATTTCAAATTGAAAATAATCAGAAGTTTCTGCTCTGTTTAAAAGCTAAACATTTTCTTTGTGCTACAGCGTCCAGGCATCAGGACTACGAGCTGCTTTAGGGAAACAGTACAGAACATACTGCAATCAACGAGGACAATGGACACAAAGCTATGATGGAAATACTAAGCACTATATCTGTGAGAAAAAGATGCCTTGCTTTCTATGATGACAGAAGTGTGTAGTGTCTGGATCAGCTCTGTAAACTCAGACACATTTACATGTATTGTGTGTGACATGCTAAATAACCTGGATCACACACATATTGTTCCTCTGCCTTACATGCTGTATAATCTGATTGGAAGTGATCCAACACAACTACATGTGTATTACTTACTCTGTAGCTCTGCAGGATTATCACAATAAAAGCTTGTCAATACCTCGCTCTGATTGATTCATAAGTTTGTATTCAGTTCGATCTGTCTGCGTTCAATATGTGAAAATAATGCCAAGTTTTGTCTGAGTCCTCTTTGATACACCAGCTGCTAATTTTCAGTGTGAAGCTTCGACAGGAGACTGAAACATGCTTGAAGATTTATATTCTGCCTCTTTAGCCTGTGTAATGTGCTTCTGTCCAATTCACATGATAATTCCATGATAAGGATATTTTCTAATCTTAATCAAGGCCCCATTTAAACTTCATTTCAACTGTCTCATATCTGGATCAAACCTAGATGCATTTTAACATTGGTCATTCATTTTGGATCTTTGTTCTGCACTCCTACACACTGTTTGAATCTGTTATCTCTCCGTGGGTCACAAGTTGTGCATGTAGCTTAGCTAATTATAAAGATAACAGTGCGGTAGCATCACATTTCCTGTGTCATATACGTATGTGTGAGTAAACTGTGTGGTCAACTGTGAATGCAGCTCAGGACAAATGTGTGTATGTGAACACACACTTCTGCTTTACAGTGAAAACCTTGTATTTCCTCAAAGTCACTGTCAAAAAATAAAGACAAAAAACAGCTTCAGTTTGTAGCTTCAAATATATTTATATTGTTTATTTGAAGAGTGTCTTGATTCCAATGAGCAAACCATTAAAAGTCTAATTTTGAAACAATTTTAAGTGAAGTGTGTCTTTTCATGCGTTTAGGTGTGATCTGTCCTGGTGTCACTTCCTGTGTTAGAGGCTGTCCAACTCAAAGACAGACAGATAAACTACACAGTTAAACCTTCAAGAACAGCTTCAGTTAAGTTTTCAGTTTGTAAAGATGTCTGCAGAAATTCTTGCTGCACCAGATCCCAGCTTCAATGTGAGATTCACCAGAAGAGAGAACAGAGGAGAGGGAGAGGAGATGGAGGTGGAGATCTTAGAGGATGAAGGGCATCACGCTGATCTTGGGTCACAACAAGCCAGTAAGTCTTAAATGATGACTATTGGACAAAGGGAAGTTAGTTCAAATGTTTATGTGGCTATATTTAAATGAAATACTGAGTGAAAATGATCAATTCATCCATCAGTTCACCATCAGTCACCGCTGACTACGGGTCATTATCAGCTGTCTTGGTGCTCTAATCTGGTGTAACGTCAGTCATTATTCTTATAGAGGGAATGACAATGAGCAACAGATACTCCACAGTTTAAAGTGGCCACTTCAAACTTCACACCAACATAATAAAAATGTTGTCTATGTATTTTTCCTCTGTAGGACCAAACACTGAAAAGAATCGTGCAGCTGTCAGAAGAAGGTGTTTCAGAGCTCCTGCAGTGACTCTGGGAGTGATGTATCTTCTCATATTGGCTGGAATCTACATACGCTGTGAGCAATTCAGTTTTTAATCCAAACTGTCATATCTTTACGATTTAGTAATGTCATGTTTTAGGCTCCTCTCAGTTAGATAACACAATAGGTGCGTGTTCATCTTTATTATCATCGTATCACTTTCTTCCTGCGATCAGAGTTTTGTCCAAGAGACATTTTAGGAAGAACACTGAAGCTAGTCAGCACAGGTTGTTTCTTGTTTCACTCTGTGTAGAAGAGGAAGTTAACATTATTCATGAAGACAAAGACATAATCCTACACAATCCATACACTGTTAGGTGAGCATTTCTCTGAGGATGTACAGAAATCTTAACCAGGGACCAACAATAATGTTTCTTGCCACTGGCCCAGTCTGATGAGTCTGTTGAGAATCTACTGGTCCAAACTCATTTTTTACCAGCCCTGAATGCAGTTTGTACTTGGAGTACTTCTACTCCATCACAGAGGCAACTACTGTACTTTTAACTGTAGTCTGTGAGCTTTAATTACTTTTTTTTTTTTTTTCTCCATTACAACTTTTCATTCACGTTGCTGGTATGTCTCATGGTTTTTAAAAGACTATTAACATCATTATCAGCCCTGACTTAACAGTTAATGTTTCTGCAAAACCACAGATCAGTTAAATCTGGACGTTTCTTTATGTTGCAACTTCACGATTGTTTAGGTTGAATTTTCTATTTCTCTGTTAATAGTTTATAACTGAGGCACAAAAACCACTTGGTTATGGTTAGGAAAATATCACAGTTCGGCTTTAAACTGTTTTTTGTCTTCACAAAAACTACTGGAAATGTCTGCAGCTCTCCTTAAGAAACATCCGGTTTTGTCTTCAGAAGAACAGATGGAAATGTCTCTGGTGTCCTTAAAAATATCCAGTGTTGTGAGTCGAACTGCAGTCGTCCGTTAGGCTGTAATAACACCACCACCAGCTGCAACAGCTGTTTCAAGAACTAGAAGATAAACACCGTTTTGACTGAAGGGGGGCTTTAAATATTTGTCTGAAGCTATTACTTCAGCAGTCTGAGTTATGAAACTCAAGTGTGTATCTTGGTCCTGGTAGCATGTTGGTTCAATGCTGGTCTGTGTCCTAGCTAGGAAAGTCCCACACCAAAGCATGTAATAGACCCAAAGGTCCACTAGAGGACAGCAGCGAGTTTCCCGGTTTGCCTTGTCTTGGTGTGAGAGGTACCAGCATGTATGAATGTGCAGAACCAGAAGAGGGTGATGATGACGTATAAAGTGCCAGAAAGTCTGCGTAGGGAGGAGGTTGGGGTTTGGATAGGCTTGAAATTCATCCAGAAGACCAAAGTTTGAATCCTGTGTGAAGCTAAAAGCCAATGGTGACTCTTTAAAGGAAGTAGAACATTTTCAATCCGAACCATGACCTCTTCCTAAACCTACCCAAGTAGTTATGGTGCCTTTATTTGAAAGTGTACCCAGATGTTGTATATTTAATATGAAGGAAACATTTTCTGTGGAAACAAAAAGAAGGTTTATTGTACTAAAAACACAAACCCCTTTAATTTGAGTAACAAATGAAGCCTCATCTTTGGCTGAAGAAGACTGTGTCTCTTGGGAAGGATCAAAGGCAGTTCTGAGAGGAGGAAATGTTCATTCTTTCAATGTCCACATGACATGTGAGTCTGAACCTGTCCTTTAACAGCAAAATATACCACATAACTAAAAATCATTTTCAGAATACACTCTTTGAACCTCATTTAAGCACAATTACTTGATGTTGTTGATCTAATGTGGTTCTCGTTCATACTTAAAAAACGATAATCAACTTGTTATAACACCTCCACATACTGAACAAGACAAGTTAAAGGACAAGGACACCAAATAACTAAATTCTCCTTTGGAATAGCGACAGTGATATTTCATTATGCACAGGAAGTAAGGTAGTTGGTCTTGAGTATAAAGCACAATGATTTGTTTGTGTTTCTTACTTTGTTCTGGTTCTCACCAGATATTTTGGTCACTTTGGAAAAAGACCAGCTGCAGACCAGATACGACACCCTGAGCAACAACTACACCCAACTCCAGGAAACAGTTTCAGGTAAGAAAAAGCCTCACAACAAATAAGCAAATACCAAATATACAGGATCCAATTTTACACTAAGCTAAAAAAATGTTTGTATTATCTCACTGTTTATCTATTGTTGTGTTTCTCAAGACATGACAGTCAACATCAGTCAGTTACAGGATGAGGTAAAGAAGCTGAAGGACGAACAATTTAAAATGAGCAACTGTAATGTCTATTTACATGATATAACTTGACTGTGCTTCAACTTTTAATTATAACTGTTTCATGTTGACATTTTTTGCTATGTGGATATTTCAGACAGTCACAAATGAGATATTAAATCCTGAGTGAAAATACAGAGTAAACAGTCTGAATAGGGAAAGTGGTGATCAAGAAAGATCTTAAACTAAATTGATAAAACCAGAAGTCAGTTTGACACAGAATGACATGAAATCTATCTTTAAAACACGTGTTTGCGTTAAGAGATGAGGTGTCCTGACGGATGGATGAGATTTGGATGCAGCTGTTACTTTAGATCCAATGAGAAGAGAATGTGGGCTCAGAGCAGAACTGACTGTCAGAACAAAGGAGCAGATCTGGTGGTCATAAACAACAAAGATGAAAATGTGAGTGTGTTTGTCAATGAGTGTGTGTTAGTAAAGTGTCTCTAATTCAACCTGCTTTGACTCTGTCATTTGGACCTGTTTTCCTGCCAATATTATTTTCATATTTCAGACTGTGTGTATTTTAAAGCTTGGTTTTGTCGTTTTGTTCATAATTAAACATTTTAATAATTAGTTAAATTTCACAACATTTCTTTACCACAATAGAAAAACTGAATGATGAACAGAGAAATGATTTTTGTCTCTTGTTAAATACCAGAAATTTGTCAGTAATCTGAACAACATGAATGGAGATTCCTGGATTGGTCTAAAGACAGAGTCAACAGGAGAAAGACGTTTTGAATGGAAGTGGGTGGACGGATCACCGCTGACAGAAATGTGAGACATTTTAAAGATTTTATTTCTTTCACATTTCCATCAAAGTAACCGCTTATCTTTAAAATAAGTGTGTTCTCAAACTGAAAAATGAAAAAAGTGTCTGTTTGTGAGGAGGTGTGGAGCTGCTTCATCAACCAGCACTACAGTTATAGTTTATATTACAGTATGTGCTCCAGGATCATTTGTTTGAAGGAGAAAACGTCTTCTCAACTCTGTCAAATAAATGTGAATATTATTAATATTATCAACTTAAAGAGACACAATGATTGGGAAACCATCTTTGTGTTTCTGATCAGTGAATCTATAATCTCTTTCTTTTTCTGATTCATTCCTGCAAATGCTAATCACATGAATTACTATAAACAGAGAGACAAGATTACTACACATATTAAATGAGTTATTGAAAAACCATCAAAAACATAAATATTTGAGGTAAAATTCAACAACTTATTTCAAATTGAAAATAATCAGAAGTTTCTGCTCTGTTTAAAAGCTAAACATTTTCTTTGTGCTACAGCGTCCAGGCATCAGGACTACGAGCTGCTTTAGGGGACCAGTACAGAACATACTGCAATCAACGAGGACAATGGAGACAAAGCTATGATGGAAATACTAAGCCCTATATCTGTGAGAAAAAGATCTCTAGCATTCTATGATGACAGAAGTGTGTAGTGTTGAGGTCAGCTCTGTAAACTCAGACACATTTACATGTATTGTGTGTGACATGCTAAATAACCTGGATCACACACATATTGTTCCTCTGCCTTACATGCTGTATAATCTGATTGGAAGTGATCCAACACGACTACATGTGTATTACTTACTCTGCAGCCCTGCAGGATTATCACAATAAAAGCTTGTCTTTACTTTGCTTTAGTTGATTCATAAGTTTGTATTCAGTTCGATCTGTCTGCGTTCAATATGTGAAAATAATGACAAATTTGTCTGAATCCTCTTTGATACACCAGCTGCTAATTTTCAGTGTGAAGCTTCGACAGGAGACTGAAACATGCTTGAAGGTTTGTGTTCTGCCTCTTTAGCCTGTGTAATGTGCTTCTGTCCAATTCACATGATAATTCAATGATAAGGACATTTTCTAATCTTAACCAAGGCCCCATTTAAACTTCATTTCAACTGTCTCATATCTGGATCAAACCTAGATGCAATTTACATTGGTCATTCATTTTGGATGTATGATCTGCACTCCTACACACTGTTTGCATCTGTTATCTCTCCGTGGGTCACAAGTTGTGCATGTAGCTTAGCTAACTATAAAGATAACAGTGCGATAGCATCACATTTCCTGTGTAATACACGTAAATGGGTGTATAAACTGTGTCTGCAACAGTGACTGCAGCTCAGGACAAAAATGTGTATGTGAACACACAAACTTTATTTCCTCAAAGTCACTGTCAAGAAATAAAGACAAAAAACAGCTTCAGTTTGTAGCTTCAAATATATTTATATTGTTTATTTGAAGAGTGTCTTGATTCTGATGAGGAAACCATTAAAAGTCTAATTTTTAAGCCATTTTAAGTGAAGTGTGTCTTTTCATGTGTTTAGGTGTGGTCTGTCCTGGTGTCACTTCCTGTGTTAGAGGCTGTCCAACTCAAAGACAGACAGCTGAACTACACAGTTAAACCTTCAACAACAGCTTCAGTTAAGTTTTCAGTTTGTAAAGATGTCTGCAGAAATTCTTGCTGCACCAGATTCCAGCTTCAATGTGAGATTCACCAGAAGAGAGAACAGAGGAGAGGGAGAGGAGATGGAGGTGGAGATCTTAGACGATGAAGAGCATCACGCTGATCTTGGGTCACAACAAGCCAGTAAGTCTTAAATGATGACTATTGGACAAAGGGAAGTTAGTTCAAATGTTTATGTGGCTATATTTAAATGAAATACTGAGTGAAAATGATCAATTCATCCATCAGTTCACCATCAGTCACCGCTGACTACGGGTCATTATCAGCTGTCTTGGTGCTCTAATCTGGTGTAATGTCAGTCATTATTCTTATAGAGAGAATGACAATGAGCAACAGATACTCCACAGTTTAAAGTGGCCGCTTCAAACTTCACACCAACATAATAAAAATGTTGTCTATGTATTTTTCCTCTGTAGGACCAAACACTGAAAAGAATCGTGCAGCTGTCAGAAGAAGGTGTTTCAGAGCTCCTGCAGTGACTCTGGGAGTGATGTATCTTCTCATATTGGCTGGAATCTACATACGCTGTGAGCAATTCAGTTTTTAACCCAAACTGTCATATCTTGATGATTTAGTAATGTCATGTTTTAGGCTTCTTTCAGTTAGATAACACAATAGGTGCGTGTTCATCTTTATTATCATCGTATCACTTTCTTCCTGCGATCAGAGTTTTGTCCAAGAGACATTTTAGGAAGAACACTGAAGCTACTCAGCACAGGTTGTTTCTTGTTTCACTCTGTGTAGAAGAGGAAGTTAACATTATTTATGAAGACAAATACATAATCCTACACAATCCATACACTGTTAGGTGAGCATTTCTCTGAGGATGTATAGAAATCTTAACCAGGGACCAACAATAATGTTTCTTGCCACTGGCCCAGTCTGGTGAGTCTGTTGAGAATCTACTGGTCCAAACTCATTTTTTACCGGCCCTGAATGCAGTTTGTACTTGGAGTACTTCTACTCCATCACAGAGGCAACTACTGTACTTTTAACTGTATGTACGTCTCATGGTTTTTAAATGATTATTAACATCATTATCAGCTCTGACTTAACAGTTAATGTTTCTGCAAAACCACAGATCAGTTAAATCTGGACGTTTCTTTATGTTGCAACTTTAGGTTTGTTTCGGTTGAATTTTCTATTTCTCTCTCATAATAATTTATAATTGAGGCACAAAAAACACTTGGTTATGGTTAGGAAAATATAAAGGGGGAGACAGTGACGGGTGAACTTATATAAAGTGCCTTTATTTTGAAAATGTACACAGACATTTTGATATTTATTATGAAGGAAACATTTTCCGTGGAAACATAAAGAAGTTATTGTACTAAAAACACAAAGCCCATGCAACTATTCAACTTGGGTATCTTCGAGTAATGAAGCCTCATCTTTGGCTGAAGAAGACTGTGTTTCTTGTGAAGGATCAAAGGCAGTTCTGAGAGGAGGAAATGTTCATTCTTTCAATGTCCACATGACATGTGAGTCTGAACCTGTCCTTTAACAGCAAAATATACCACATAACTAAAAATCATTTTCAGAATACACTCTTTGAACCTCATTTAAGCACAATTACTTGATGTTGTTGATCTACTCTGGTTCTCGTTCATACTTGAAAACTGATAATCCACTTGTTATGACACCTCCACATACTGAACAAGACAGGTTAAAGGACAAGTACACCAAATAACTAAATTCCCCTTTGGAATAGGGAGAGTGATTTTTCATTGTGCACAGGAAGTAAGGTAGTTGGTCTTCAGTATAAAGCACAATGATTTGTTTGTGTTTCTTACTTTGTTCTGGTTCTCACCAGATATTCTGTTCACTCTGGAAAACGACCAGCTGCAGACCAGATACGACAATCTGAGCAACAACTACACCCAACTCCAGGAAACAGTTTCAGGTAAGAAAAAGTCTCAAAACAAATAAGCAAATACCAAATATACAGGATCCGATTTTTCACTACATACTTAGATTAAATATTTTCACATTATCCCACTGTTTATCTATTGTTGTGTTTCTCAAAACATGACAGTCAACATCAGTCAGTTACAGGATGAGGTAAAGAAGCTGAGGAGCAAAATTAAAGGTGAGAAAAATTGAAAATGAGCAACTGTAATGTCAATTTATATGATATAACTTGACTGTGCTTCAACTTTTAATTATAACTGTTTCATGTCGTTGACATTTTTTGCCATGTGGATATTTCAGACAGTCACAAATGAGATATTAAATCCTGAGTGAAAATACAGAGTAAACATTCTGATAGATCTGATTAGATCTTAAACCAAATAGAGAAAACTAAGTCAATTTGACACAGAATGACATGAAATCTAATTTTAAAACACGTGTTTGACATTAAGAGAAAAGGTGTCCTGAGGGATGGATGAGATTTGGATGCAGCTGTTACTTTAAATCCAATCAGAAGAGAACATGGTTTGGAAGTAGAACTGACTGTCAGAACAAAGGAGCAGATCTGGTGGTCATAAACAACAAAGATGAACATGTGAGTGTGTTTGTCAATGAGTGTTTGTTAGTAAAGTGTCTCTAATTCAACCTGCTTTGACTCTGTCATTTGGACCTGTTTTCCTGTCAATATTATTTTCATATTTCAGGCTGTGTGTATTTTAAAGCTTGGTTTTGTTGTTTTGTTTGCAATGAAACATTGTAATAATTATTTATATTTAACAACATTTCTTTACTACAAAAGAAATACTGAATGATGAACAGAGAAATGATTTTTGTCTCTTGTCAAATACCAGAAATTTGTCAGTGGCCTGAACAACATGTATGGAGAGTCCTGGATTGGTCTAAAGACAGAATGGTCAACAGGAAGTAGTTTTGAATGGAAGTGGGTGGACGGATCACCGCTGACAGAAATGTGAGACATTTTAAAGTTTTTTTTCTTTCACATTTCCATCAAAGTAACTGCTTATCTTTAAAATAAGTGTGTTCTCGAACTGAAAAATGAAAAAAGTGTCTGTTTGTGAGGAGGTGTTGAGCTGCTTCATCAATCAGCACTACAGTTATAGTTTATATTACAGTATGTGCTCCAGGATCATTTGTTTGAAAGAGAAAACGTCTTCTCAACTCTGTTAAATAAATGTGAATATTATTAGTATTATCAACTTAAAGAGACACAATGATTGGGAAATCATCTTTGTGTTTCTGATCATTGAATCTATGATCTCTTTCTTTTTCTGATTCATTCCTGCAAATGCTAATCACATGAATTACTGTTAACAGAGAGACAAGATTACTACACATATTAAATTAGTTATTGAAAAATTATCAATAATTATAGAAAACATAAATATTTGAGGTAAAATTCAACAACTTATTTCAAATTGAAAATAATCAGAAGTTTCGGCCATGTTTAAAAGGAAAATATTATTTTGTCTGACAGGTTCTGGGCACCAGGACTGCCAAAAAAATCATGGGAACAGTACACAACATGCTGCAATCAACAAGGACAATGGACACAAAGTGGAAATAGTGATTTTAAGCACTTTATCTGTGAGTACTAGACTTCTTTCATTCTATGATGACAGAAATGTACCACACATTTCTGTCTGGATTGCTCTGTAAAATCAGACCAACTTAGATTTCACATTTGTTCATTTGTTTATATTGTGTGACATGCTAAATAACCTGGATCACACACATATTGTTCCTCTGCCTTACATGCTGTATAATCTGATTGGAAGTGATCCAACACAACTACATGTGTATTACTTACTCTGCAGCTCTGCAGGATTTTCACAATAAAAGCTTGTCAATACCTCGCTCTACTTGATTCACAAGTTTGCATTCAGTTCGATCTGTCTGCGTTCAATATGTGAAAATAATGCCAAGTTTTGTCTGAGTCCTCTTTGATACACCAGCTGCTAATTTTCAGTGTGAAGCTTCGACAGGAGACTGAAACATGCTTGAAGGTTTATGTTCTACCTCTTTAGCCTGTGTAATGTGCTTCTGTCCAATTCACATGATAATTCAATAATAAGGACATTTTCTAATCTTAACCAAGGCCCCATTTAAACTTCATTTCATCCGTCTCATATCTGGATCAAACCTAGATGCAATTTAACATAGGTCATCCATTCATTTCTTTGTTCTGCACTCCTTAGACACTGTTTGCATCTGTTATCTCTCCGTGGGTCACAAGTTGTGCATGTAGCTTAGCTAACTGAAAAAACAACAGTCCGGTAGCATCACATGTCCTGTGTAATACACGTCAGTGGGTGTATAAACTGTCGGCAACAGTGACTGCAGCTCAGGACAAATGTGTGTATGCGAACACACACTTCTGCTTTATAGTGAAAACCTTGTATTTCCTCAAAGTCACTGTCGAAAAATAAAGACAAAAAACAGCTTCAGTTTGTAGCTTCAAATATATTTATATTGTTTATTTGAAGAGTGTCTTGATTCCAATGAGCAAACCATTAAAAGTCTCATTTTGAAACCATTTTAAGTGAAGTGTGTCTTTTCATGTGTTTAGGTGTGATCTGTCCTGGTGTCACTTCCTGTGTTAGAAGCTGTCCAACACAAAGACAGACAGCAAAACCAGACAGTGAAACCTGTTCAAGAATAGCTTCAGTTAAGTTTTCAGTTTGTAAAGATGTCTGCAGAAATTCTTGCTGCACCAGATTCCAGCTTCAATGTGAGATTCACCAGAAGAGAGAACAGAGGAGAGGGAGAGGAGATGGAGGTGGAGATCTTAGAGGATGAAGAGCATCACGCTGATCTTGGGTCACAACAAGCCAGTAAGTCTTAAATGATGACTATTGGATAAAGGGAAGTAAGTTCAAATGTGTATGTGGCTATATTTAAATTAAATATTGAGTGAAAATGATCAATTCATCCATCAGTTCACCATCAGTCACCGCTGACTACGGGTCATTATCAGCTGTCTTGGTGCTCTAATCTGGTGTAACGTCAGTCATTATTCTTATAGAGGGAATGACAATGAGCAACAGATACTCCACAGTTTAAAGTGGCCACTTCAAACTTCACACCAACATAATAAAAATGTTGTCTATGTATTTTTCCTCTGTAGGACCAAACACTGAAAAGAATCGTGCAGCTGTCAGAAGAAGGTGTTTCAGAGCTCCTGCAGTGACTCTGGGAGTGATGTATCTTCTCATATTGGCTGGAATCTACATACGCTGTGAGCAATTCAGTTTTTAACCCAAACTGTCATATCTTGATGATTTAGTAATGTCATGTTTTAGGCTCCTCTCAGTTAGATAACACAATAGGTGCATGTTCATCTTTATCATCATCGTATCACTTTCTTCCTGCGATCAGAGTTTTGTCCAAGAGACATTTTAGGAAGAACACTGAAGCTAGTCAGCACAGGTTGTTTCTTGTTTCACTCTGTGTAGAAGAGGAAGTTAACATTATTTATGAAGACAAATACATAATCCTACACAATCCATACACTGTTAGGTGAGCATTTCTCTGAGGATGTATAGAAATCTTAACCAGGGACCAACAATAATGTTTCTTGCCACTGGCCCAGTCTGGTGAGTCTGTTGAGAATCTACTGGTCCAAACTCATTTCTTACCGGCCCTGAATGCAGTTTGTACTTGGAGTACTTCTACTCCATCACAGAGGCAACTACTGTACTTTTAACTGTATGTACGTCTCATGGTTTTTAAATGATTATTAACATCGTTATCAGCTCTGACTTAACAGTTAATGTTTCTGCAAAACCACAGATCAGTTAAAACTGGACATTTCTTTATGTTGCAACTTTACGTTTGTTTAGGTTGAATTTTCTATTTCTCTCTTGATAGTTTATAACTGAGGCACAAAAAACACTTGGTTATGGTTAGGAAAATATCTCAGTTCGGCTTAAAACTGGTTCTGGTCTCCACAAAAACTACTGGAAATGTCTGCAGCTCTCCTGAAGAAACACCCGGTTTTGTCTTCAGAAGAACAGATGGAAATGTCTCTGGTGTCCTTAAAAATATCCAGTGTTGTGAGTTGAACTGCAGTCGTCTGTTTGGCTGTAATAACACCACCACCAGCTGCAACAGCTGTTTCAAGAACTAGAAGATAAACACAGTTTTGACTGAAGGGGGGCTTTAAATATTTGTCTGAAGCTATTACTTCAGCAGTCTGAGTTATGAAACTCAAGTGTGTATCTTGGTCCTGGTAGCATGTTGGTTCAATGCTGGTCTGTGTCCTAGCCAGGACAGTCCCACACCAAAGCATGTAATAGATCCAAAGGTCCACTAGAGGACAGCAGCGAGTGTCCCAGTTTGCCTCGTCTCGGTGGGAGAGGTACCTGCATGTATGAATGTGCAGAACCAGAAGAGGGTGATGATGACGTATAAAGTGCCAGAAAGTCTGCATAGGGAGGAGGTTGGGGTTTGGATGGGTTTGAAATTCACCCAGAAGACCAAAGTTTGAATCCTGTGTGAAGCTAAAAGCCAATGGTGACTCTTTAAAGGAAGTAGAACATTTTCAATCCGAACCATGACCTTTTCCTAAACCTACCCAAGTAGTTATGGTGCCATTATTTTTAAAGTGTAGCCAGACGTCTTTATATTTAATATGAAGGAAACATTTTCTGTGGAAACAAAAAGAAGCTTTATTGTACTAAAAACACAAACCCTTTAATTTGAGTAACAAATGAAGCCTCATCTTTGGCTGAAGAAGACTGTGTTTCTTGTGAAGGATCAAAGGCAGTTCTGAGAGGAGGAAATGTTCATTCTTTCAATGTCCACATGACATGTGAGTCTGAACCTGTCCTTTAACAGCAAAATATACCACATAACTAAAAATCATTTTCAGAATACACTCTTTGAACCTCATTTAAGCACAATTACTTGATGTTGTTGATCTACTCTGGTTCTCGTTCATACTTAAAAAACGATAATCAACTTGCTATAACACCTCCATATACTGAACAAGGCAAGTTAAAGGACAAGAGCACCAAATAATTAAATTCCCCTTTGGAATAGTGACAGTGATATTTCATTATGCACAGAAAGTAAGGTAGTTTGTCTTCAGTATAAAGCACAATGATTTGTTTGTGTTTCTTACTTTGTTCTGGTTCTCACCAGATATTTTGGTCACTTTGGAAAAAGACCAGCTGCAGACCAGATACGACACCCTGAGCAACAACTACACCCAACTCCAGGAAACAGTTTCAAGTAAGAAAAAGCCTCAAAACAAATAAGCAAATACCAAATATACAGGATCCAATTTTACACTAAGCTAAAAAAATGTTTGTATTATCTCACTGTTTATCTATTGTTGTGTTTCTCAAGACATTACAGCCAACATCAGTCAGTTACAGGATGAAGTAAAGAAGCTGAAGGACGAAATTAAAGGTGAGAAAAATTTCAAATGGGCAAATGTAATGTCAATTTATATAATATAACTTGACTGTGCTTCAACTTTTAATTATAACTGTTTCATGTTGACATTTTTTGCTATGTGGATATTTCAGACAGTCACAAATGAGATATTAAATCCTGAGTGAAAATACAGAGTAAACAGTATGAATAGGGAAAGTGGTGATCAAGAAAGATCTTAAACTAAATAGAGAAAACAAGAAGTCAATTTGACACAGAATGACATGAAATGTATCTTTAAAACACGTGTTTGACATTAAGGGAAGAGGTGTCCTGACGGATGGACGAGATTTGGATGCAGCTGTTACTTTAGATCCAATGAGAAGAGAATGTGGGATCAGAGCAGAACTGACTGTCAGAACAAAGGAGCAGATCTGGTGGTCATAAACAACAAAGATGAACATGTGAGTGTGTTTGTCAATGAGTGTTTGTTAGTAAAGTGTCTCTAATTCAGCCTGCTTTGACTCTGTCATTTGGACCTGTTTTCCTGTCAATATTATTTTCATATTTCAGACTGTGTGTATTTTAAAGCTCGGTTTTGTAGTTTTGTTTGCAATGAAACATTTTAATAATTAGTTAAATTTCACAACATTTCTTTACTACAATAGAAAAACTGAATGATGAACAGAGAAATGATTTTTGTCTCTTGTTAAATACCAGAATTTTGTCAGTGACCTGAACAACAAGTATGAAGAGTCCTGGATTGGTCTAGAGACAGAATGGTCAACAGGAAGTAGTTTTGAATGGAAGTGGGTGGACGGATCACCGCTGACAGAAAGGTGAGACATTTTAAAGTTCTTATTTTTCTCACAAATCCATCAAAATCACTGTTTGTCACTAAAGTAAGTGTGTAAAAAAGGTCTGTTTGTGAGGAGGTGTTGAGCTGCTTCATCAACCAGCACTACAGTTATAGTTTATATTACAGTATGTGCTCCAGGATCATTTGTTTGAAAGAGAAAACGTCTTCTCAACTCTGTCAAATAAATGTGAATATTATTAATATTATCAACTTAAAGAGACACAATGATTGGGAAACCATCTTTGTGTTTCAAATCAGTGGATCCATAATCTCTTTCTTTTTCTGATTCATTCCTGCAAATGCTAATCACATGAATTACTGAAAACAGAGAGACAAGATTACTACACGTATTCAATTAGTTATTGAAAAAACATCAATAATTATGGAAAACATTAATATTTGAGGTAAAATTCAACAACTTATTTCAAATTGAAAATAATCAGAAGTTTCTGCTCTGTTTAAAAGATAAACATTTTCTTTGTGCTACAGGTTTTGGGCATCAGGACTACCAGCTGCTACATGGGGCCAGTACGCAACATGCTGCAATCAACAAGGACAATGGAGACAAAGTGGATATTATGATAAGAAGTACTGGATCTGTGAGAAATAGATTTCTTGCATTCTATGATGACAGAAGTGTGTAGTGTTCAGATCAGCTCTGTAAACTCAGACAAATTTACATGTATTGTGTGACATGCGAAATAACCTGGATCACACACATATTGTTCCTCTGCCTTACATGCTGTATAATCTGATTGGAAGTAATCCAACACAACTACATGTGTATTACTTACTCTGCAGCTCTGCAGGATTATCACAATAAAAGCTTGTCTTTACTCTGCTTTAGTTGATTCATAAGTTTGTATTCAGTTCGATCTGTCTGCGTTCAATATGTGAAAATAATGCCAAGTTCTGTCTGAGTCCTCTTTGATACACCAGCTGCTAATTTTCAGTGTGAAGCTTCGACAGGAGACTGAAACATGCTTGAAGTTTTATATTCTGCCTCTTTAGCCTGTGTAATGTGCTTCTGTCCAATTCACATGATAATTCAATGATAAGGATATTTTCTAATCTTAATCAAGGCCCCATTTCAACTTCATTTCATCCGTCTCATATCTGGATCAAACCTAGATGCAATTTAACATTGGTCATTCATTTTGGATCTTTGATCTGCACTCCTACACACCGTTTGCATCTGTTATCTCTCCGTGGTTCACAAGTTGTGCATGTAGCTTAGCTAATTATAAAGATAACAGTGCGGTAGCATCACATTTCCTGTGTCATACACATAAGTGGGTGTATTAACTGTCTCCGCAACAGTGACTGCAGCTCAGGACAAAAATGTGTATGTGAACACACACTTTATTTCCTCAAAGTCACTGTCAAGAAATAAAGACAAAAAACAGCTTCAGTTTGTAGCTTCAAATATATTTATATTGTTTATTTGAAGAGTGTCTTGATTCCAATGAGGAAACCATTAAAAGTATAATTTTGAAACAATTTTAAGTGAGGTGTGTCTTTTCATGTGTTTAGGTGTGGTCTGTCCTGGTGTCACTTCCTGTGTTAGAGGCTGTCCTACTCAAAGACAGACAGATAAACTACACAGTTAAACCTTCAAGAATAGCTTCAGTTAAGTTTTCAGTTTGTAAAGATGTCTGCAGAAATTCTTGCTGCACCAGATTCCAGCTTCAATGTGAGATTCACCAGAAGAGAGAACAGAGGAGAGGGAGAGGAGATGGAGGTGGAGATCTTAGAGGATGAAGAGCATCACGCTGATCTTGGGTCACAACAAGCCAGTAAGTCTTAAATGATGACTATTGGACAAAGGGAAGTTAGTTCAAATGTTTATGTGGCTATATTTAAATTAAATACTGAGTGAAAATGATCAATTCATCCATCAGTTCACCACCGCTGACTACGGGTCATTATCAGCTGTCTTGGTGCTCTAATCTGGTGTAACGTCAGTCATTATTCTTATAGAGGGAATGACAATGAGCAACAGATACTCCACAGTTTAAAGTGGCCACTTCAAACTTCACACCAACATGATGAAAATGTTGTCTATGTATTTTTCCTCTGTAGGACCGAACACTGAAAAGAATCGTGCAGCTGTCAGAAGGTGTTCAGAGCTCCTGCAGTGACTCTGGGAGTGATGTATCTTCTCATATTGGCTGGAATCTACATACGCTGTGAGCAATTCAGTTTTTAACCCAAACTGTCATATCTTGATGATTTAGTAATGTCATGTTTTAGGCTTCTTTCAGTTAGATAACACAATAGGTGCATGTTCATCTTTATCATCATCGTATCACTTTCTTCCTGCGATCAGAGTTTTGTCCAAGAGACATTTTAGGAAGAACACTGAAGCTAGTCAGCACAGGTTGTTTCTTGTTTCACTCTGTGTAGAAGAGGAAGTTAACATTATTTATGAAGACAAATACATAATCCTACACAATCCATACACTGTTAGGTGAGCATTTCTCTGAGGATGTATAGAAATCTTAACCAGGGACCAACAATAATGTTTCTTGCCACTGGCCCAGTCTGGTGAGTCTGTTGAGAATCTACTGGTCCAAACTCATTTCTTACCGGCCCTGAATGCAGTTTGTACTTGGAGTACTTCTACTCCATCACAGAGGCAACTACTGTACTTTTAACTGTATGTACGTCTCATGGTTTTTAAATGATTATTAACATCGTTATCAGCTCTGACTTAACAGTTAATGTTTCTGCAAAACCACAGATCAGTTAAATCTGGACGTTTCTTTATGTTGCAACTTTAGGTTTGTTTCGGTTCAATTTTCTATTTCTCTCTCATAATAATTTATAATTGAGGCACAAAAACCACTTGGTTATGGTTAGGAAAATATAAAGGGGGAGACAGTGACGGGTGAACTTATATAAAGTGCCTTTATTTTGAAAATGTACACAGACATTTTGATATTTATTATGAAGGTAACATTTTCCGTGGAAGCATAAAGAAGTTATTGTTCTAAAAACACAAAGCCCATGCAACTATTCAACTTGGGTATCTTCGAGTAATGAAGCCTCATCTTTGGCTGAAGAAGACTGTGTTTCTTGTGAAGGATCAAAGGCAGTTCTGAGAGGAGGAAATGTTCATTCTTTCAATGTCCACATGACATGTGAGTCTGAACCTGTCCTTTAACAGCAAAATATACCACATAACTAAAAATCATTTTCAGAATACACTCTTTGAACCTCATTTAAGCACAATTACTTGATGTTGTTGATCTACTCTGGTTCTCGTTCATACTTGAAAACTGATAATCCACTTGTTATGACACCTCCACATACTGAACAAGACAGGTTAAAGGACAAGTACACCAAATAACTAAATTCCCCTTTGGAATAGGGAGAGTGATTTTTCATTGTGCACAGGAAGTAAGGTAGTTGGTCTTCAGTATAAAGCACAATGATTTGTTTGTGTTTCTTACTTTGTTCTGGTTCTCACCAGATATTTTGGTCACAATGGAAAAAGACCAGCTGCAGACCAGATACGACAATCTGAGCAACAACTACACCCAACTCCAGGAAACAGTTTCAGGTAAGAAAAAGTCTCAAAACAAATAAGCAAATACCAAATATACAGGATCCAATTTTACACTACATACTTAGATTAAATACTTTCACATTATCTCACTGTTTATCTATTGTTGTGTTTCTCAAAACATGACAGTCAACATCAGTCAGTTACAGGATGAGGTAAAGAAGCTGAGGAGCAAAATTAAAGGTGAGAAAAATTGAAAATGAGCAACTGTAATGTCAATTTATAGGATATAACTTGACTGTGCTTCAACTTTTAATTATAACTGTTTCATGTCGTTGACATTTTTTGCCATGTGGATATTTCAGACAGTCACAAATGAGATATTAAATCCTGAGTGAAAATACAGAGTAAACATTCTGATAGCTCTGATTAGATCTTAAACCAAATAGAGAAAACTAAGTCAATTTGACACAGAATGACATGAAATCTAATTTTAAAACACGTGTTTGACATTAAGAGAAAAGGTGTCCTGAGGGATGGATGAGATTTGGATGCAGCTGTTACTTTAAATCCAATCAGAAGAGAACATGGTTTGGAAGTAGAACTGACTGTAAGAGCAAAGGAGCAGATCTGGTGGTCATAAACAACAAAGATGAACATGTGAGTGTGTTTGTCAATGAGTGTTTGTTAGTAAAGTGCCTCTAATTCAACCTGCTTTGACTCTGTCATTTGGACCTGTTTTCCTGTCAATATTATTTTCATATTTCAGGCTGTGTGTATTTTAAAGCTTGGTTTTGTTGTTTTGTTTGCAATGAAACATTGTAATAATTATTTATATTTAACAACATTTCTTTACTACAAAAGAAATACTGAATGATGAACAGAGAAATGATTTTTGTCTCTTGTCAAATACCAGAAATTTGTCAGTGACCTGAACAACATGTATGGAGAGTCCTGGATTGGTCTAAAGACAGAATGGTCAACAGGAAGTAGTTTTGAATGGAAGTGGGTGGACGGATCACCGCTGACAGAAATGTGAGACATTTTAAAGTTTTTTTTTCTTTCACATTTCCATCAAAGTAACTGCTTATCTTTAAAATAAGTGTGTTCTCGAACTGAAAAATGAAAAAAGTGTCTGTTTGTGAGGAGGTGTGGAGCAGCTTCATCAACCAGCACTACAGTTATAGTTTATATTACAGTATGTGCTCCAGGATCATTTGTTTGAAAGAGAAAACGTCTTCTCAACTCTGTTAAATAAATGTGAATATTATTAGTATTATCAACTTAAAGAGACACAATGATTGGGAAACCATCTTTGTGTTTCTGATCATTGAATCTATGATCTCTTTCTTTTTCTGATTCATTCCTGCAAATGCTAATCACATGAATTACTGTTAACAGAGAGACAAGATTACTACACATATTAAAGAGTTATTGAAAAATTATCAATAATTATAGAAAACATAAATATTTGAGGTAAAATTCAACAACTTATTTCAAATTGAAAATAACCAGAAGTTTCAGCCATGTTTAAAAGGAAAATATTATTTTGTCTGACAGGTTCTGGGCACCAGGACTGCCAAAAAAATCATGGGAACAGTACACAACATGCTGCAATCAACAAGGACAATGGACACAAAGTGGAAATAGTGATTTTAAGCACTTTATCTGTGAGTACTAGACTTCTTTCATTCTATGATGACAGAAATGTACCACACATTTCTGTCTGGATTGCTCTGTAAAATCAGACCAACTTAGATTTCACATTTGTTCATTTGTTTATATTGTGTGACATGCTAAATAACCTGGATCACACACATATTGTTCCTCTGCCTTACATGCTCTATAATCTGATTGGAAGTGATCCAACACAACTACATGTGTATTACTTACTCTGCAGCTCTGCAGGATTTTCACAATAAAAGCTTGTCAATACCTCGCTCTACTTGATTCACAAGTTTGCATTCAGTTCGATCTGTCTGCGTTCAATATGTGAAAATAATGCCAAGTTTTGTCTGAGTCCTCTTTGATACACCAGCTGCTAATTTTCAGTGTGAAGCTTCGACAGGAGACTGAAACATGCTTGAAGGTTTATGTTCTACCTCTTTAGCCTGTGTAATGTGCTTCTGTCCAATTCACATGATAATTCAATAATAAGGACATTTTCTAATCTTAACCAAGGCCCCATTTAAACTTCATTTCAACTGTCTCATATCTGGATCAAACCTAGATGCAATTTAACATTGGTCATCCATTCATTTCTTTGTTCTGCACTCCTACACACTGTTTGCATCTGTTATCTCTCCTCGGGTCACAAGTTGTGCATGTAGCTTAGCTAACTGAAAAAACAACAGTCCGGTAGCATCACATGTCCTGTGTAATACACGTAAGTGGGTGTATAAACTGTCGGCAACTGTGAATGCAGCTCAGGACAAATGTGTGTATGTGAACACACACTTCTGCTTTATAGTGAAAACCTTGTATTTCCTCAAAGTCACTGTCGAAAAATAAAGACAAAAAACAGCTTCAGTTTGTAGCTTGAAATATATTTATATTGTTTATTTGAAGAGAGTCTTGATTCCAATGAGGAAACCATTAAAAGTCTCATTTTGAAACCATTTTAAGTGAAGTGTGTCTTTTCATGTGTTTAGGTGTGATCTGTCCTGGTGTCACTTCCTGTGTTAGAGGCTGTCCTACTCAAAGACAGACAGCAAAACCAGACAGTGAAACCTGTTCAAGAATAGCTTCAGTTAAGTTTTCAGTTTGTAAAGATGTCTGCAGAAATTCTTGCTGCACTAGATTCCAGCTTCAATGTGAGATTCACCAGAAGAGAGAACAGAGGAGAGGGAGAGGAGATGGAGGTGGAGATCTTAGAGGATGAAGAGCATCACGCTGATTTTGGGTCACAACAAGCCAGTAAGTCTTAAATGATGACTATTGGACAAAGGGAAGTTAGTTCAAATGTTTATGTGGCTATATTTAAATGAAATACTGAGTGAAAATGATCAATTCATCCATCAGTTCACCATCAGTCACCGCTGACTACGGGTCATTATCAGCTGTCTTGGTGCTCTAATCTGGTGTAACGTCAGTCATTATTCTTATAGAGGGAATGACAATGAGCAACAGATACTCCACAGTTTAAAGTGGCCACTTCAAACTTCACACCAACATAATAAAAATGTTGTCTATGTATTTTTCCTCTGTAGGACCAAACACTGAAAAAAATCGTGCAGCTGTCAGAAGAAGGTGTTTCAGAGCTCCTGCAGTGACTCTGGGAGTGATGTATCTTCTCATATTGGCTGGAATCTTCATACGCTGTGAGCAATTCAGTTTTTAATCCAAACTGTCATATCTTGACAATTTTGTATTTTCGTGTTTTAAGCTTCTTTCAGTTAGATAACACAAAAGGAGCATGTTCATGTCATCATATTACTTCCTTTCTGCTGTCAGAGTTTTGTCCAATAGACATTTTAGGAAGAACACTAAGGACGCACTCACACTAGGCAATCCGTACTGTGCCCAAGCACGTTTGACCCCCAAAGTCCAGTTTGTTTGACTAGTGTGAGCGCTCCGTACTGTGCTCAAGCACGGTAAACTTCTTTGGCCCTGGCACAGTTGGAAGAGGTGTGCTTCGGCACGGTACGGTTGCTCATGCACGAGAACAAGCAAGGGTACGCAACATGGACGTGCACAAAACTAACCCATGCAGGCCCGGCTGTGGCCGGAGTACTGTGAGTGTGGGCTAGCAGGGGGACTGGGGAGGAGGGACAATCATGCTTCGGCACAGTACAGAATAATAAGTGTGAGTAAACCCTTCCTCTTCTCCTCTGTGTAGAAGAGGAAGATAAGAATATGTGAACACTTGAAAGAAATAATCCTACAAAATTCATACACTGTTCGGTGAGCATTTTTCCCTTAGGATGTTTGAAAATATCAACCAGGGAGACACATTGTTTTTGCCACTGGCCCAGTCTGGTTAGTCGGTTTAGAATTTACCGGCCCAAACATTTTTGTTTTTACTAAAAAAATTAAAACTTACTAAAACTAACAGAACTTCTTGATATTCTCACCAGATATTTTGGTCACAATGGAAAAAGACCAGCTGCAGACCAGATACGACAACCTGAGCAACAACTACACCCAACTCCAGGAAACAGTTTCAGGTAAAAAAACAGTCTCAAAACAAATAAGGAAATACCAAATATACAGGATCCAATTTTACACTACATACTTAGATTAAATACTTTCACATTATCACACTGTTTATCTATTGTTGTGTTTCTCAAGACATGACAGTCAACAACAGTCAGTTACAGGATGAGGTAAAGAAGCTGAAGGACGAAATTGAAGGTGACAAAAGCTGAAAAACTGTCAATTTATATGATATAACTTGACTGTGCTTCAACTTTTAATTATAACTGTTTCATGTTGTTGACATTTTTTGCTATGTGGATATTTTCAGACAGTCACAAATGAGATATTAAATCCTGAGTGAAAATACAGAGTAAACATTCTGATAGATCTGATTAGCTCTTAAACTTAACAGAGAAAACGAAGTCAATTTGACACAGAATGACATGAAATCTATCTTGAAAAAAAAACACGTGTTTGACATTAAGGGAAAAGGTGTCCTGACGGATGGACGAGATTTGGATGCAGCTGTTACTTTAGATCCAATGAGAAGAGAACGTGGTTGGGAAGCAGAGCTGACTGTCAGAACAAAGGAGCAGATCTGGTGGTCATAAACAACAAAGATGAACATGTGAGTGTGTTTGTCAATGAGTGTGTGTTAGTAAAGTGCCTCTAATTCAACCTGCTTTGACTCTGTCATTTGGACCTGTTTTCCTGCCAATATTATTTTCATATTTCATACTGTGTCTATTATAAAGCTTGGTTTTGTAGTTGTAGTTTTGTTTACATTTTAGGTATTTTTCTAAATAACTAAATAATAAATTATGACTTCAAAATACTTGAATGATCTATAATGTCTAATGATCTTAACCTTATCTGATCTAGGTTCTCAACCCACATTGTAGCTGAAATTCAAAGCAGAATTAGGAGATATTGCATGAACTATAAATTGATTCAACTTCAATCTGCAATCTAAAGGGGTACAGAACAATTTATAGAAAAACAGGAATGCAATGAAAATATTTAAATATCAAACTGATTTTTTGCGTTTGGAAAAACACTTAAAAGATCTTGACATGTTTATTGTTCCTCATGAGTACTAAAGGTTAAAGGTGCAGTTCCTTCTCCATTTTCCCTTTCTCTGTGTATGAGTGGATCTGTAGGTTACGTTGTAACCATGGTTCTCTGGCTGAGGCGACTATCTCTCCACCCAGCTATATATTCCATATGTACGGGGAATGTTCCCACCAGACAGATGACGTGGATAATTATTTAAGTGGCCCATCAGTGGCTCCACGGCCTTCTGTATGCATTTCCCCCTTTCGGTCTTCTTCCTCCCCTCCTGCAGAGGATTCTGATTGAGAAAGTGCAGTTAGACGTGGTAGTCCCATACTGGCCTCACATGGTCTGGTGCAAGCTTTCTGAGGACTGTTGTAGCCTCATTGCACATTTTTTGGAAGGGCGCCCAGAGACTCAGGGCTCATGTAAGAGCCCCTGCAGTCTCACCTTGGGACCTGGGGTTGGTCCTGGAAGCTCTGAATGATCCCTTTGAGCCCCTTGAGTCGGTGAGCCTAAAAGGTGTCACTCAAGGCAGCATTTTTCTGCTAGCAGGAAACAGTGATTCAACATCTACTTTCTCTTCCTCTCCTTCTGCTATATCTGTGGGCAGGAGGTACGGCCCTGCAGTCATCCCTGTCCTGCTCATCCTGGTGGATGTAGGGTTGGAGGCGGGGCCTGACCATCACTGCGAGCTTAGCTTATTTTGCTCCGCCCTTTTGGTACACTTAGCTTGTTGAGCTACTGGAGTGGAAATGGATAGGTCTTTTCCCTTTAATCAAGAGGCACCTTGCCTGGCATGCTGGCATGATAAAGCAATTCACGCAGGATGCAGGGTCCTCACTGGCTGGCATGGCCTGACTGTGGCCGAGGCAAGACACACATTCATCATGCCCATCTTCTGCAGGCATGCGCACACCCCAGCCTGCAAATGGGTGACCTCTTGCCATTGCCATCAATCTTTTTATTTATTTATCATTTCAGATATAGGGCTGCTTTCTCTAGTTCATATACACATATCCTCACACTGATATTTTTGCGACCAAACAGCTCGCAGATCACGGCCTTTAGCCTTTCTTTTTCCCTCTTTTATCTTTGTATTTATTTTTTGCAATTACAGTGGAAAAGTGAGAAGCTGCACACTCAGTGGCTTTGTGCCCCAGATTTAAAGACGCGGAAGCGGGCACCGCCACGCAATACGTCAATACGGTGCACACCTATCACCCTGGCAGATTCAGCACGCTCCGTTGCTTCACACCTACAACGCCTGCTTCCAGAACGGAGAGACACCTGGGACATCAACGGGAACACCACATAACAGCCACCAGTGTGCTTGAACTGCCAGAGAACCCTTGAAAAACCTACAAACAAGAGGCAACAGGAATCCAGAGAGGAGCCTAACACCAACTCTCATCTGCCCCTGAGTAGTGGATTTAAACGCCTGTAAAACTCGTAAATAGAATAAAATAGATTTTTTTATTCTTTCCCTTTCTTCTTTGCTGACATCACATGTCTGCACTGCTCAGTGGAGATTGAAAAATCAGACTTATCACGCACACCTGTGCCTCATATACCTGTGTGTGCCAGTACACCTGGTGTGTCTTAAATAATTATCCATGTCATCTGTTAGGTTGGGAACATTCCCCTGTACATGTGGATATGTAGCTGGGTGGAGAGATAGTCTTGATACGATATTGTGTTTGTTGTGGCTTATGTCAAAATCAATCAAATCAATAGTGAATGATGTTGGCCCGAAGTTGAAACAGATTTTCTTTTTCCTTCAGACAAAGTCACAAAATTTCTTTACAACAATAGAAAAACTGAATTATGAACAGAGAAATGATTTTTGTCTCTTGTCAAATAATAGAAATTTGTCAGTGACCTGAACAACATGTATGAAGAGTCCTGGATTGGTCTACAGATAGAATGGTCCACAGACAGGAGGGTTTTTGAATGGAAGTGGGTGGACAGATCACCGCTGACAGAAATGTGAGACATTTTATCACAATTCCATTAAAGTCACTGTTTGTCACTAAAATAAGTGTTTTCAAACTTAAAAAAAAAAAGTTTATAAATGTCAGTTTGTGAGTAGGTGTTGAGTTGCTTCATCAACCAGCACTACAGTTATTGTATATATTACAGATGCAACCGCCTCAATTTTCCCCTCCCAACCAAAGGCCTTTTGGCTGCCAGCTGACCGCCAGCTGGTTCCTAGTCAGCCACTGGGAGTCCCCTCCTCCTCCTGGGGGTGTGACTAGTTTCCACTGAAAACACACCCATTCATTATATTTCAGGGTGTCACCATGAGATGGCACTTCCCTCACAAAAAACATTCCACGACATTTATTTTAAAGCTTTAGTTTAGCTGGCATTAGACCGAATGATCACTTTACTTACTTTATTTATATTTTCTATCAATAATTTAAACTTACAGTAAAGAGTTAGAAGAAGTAGTAGAAGTTAATATAAATATGTATATATTATATAATAATATTAATAATATTAATGATTTAACAGGAAGAAAAAATGTGCAGCACTCGTCTGAGTGGCTGACTTTATCTGCAGTGGTACCAGCACAAACTGTTTGTTATTGTAGTTATATAAATGTCATTTCTCATGCTGTTAGATTACTGCTAGACCACGCCGCCAGGTGCGTAAAGAAATCCGAGAGCAAACTTATTTTTTGCGACAGTGAGAATGTTGTTTTTGAAAGGCTAAACGCCAACAAATATGGATTGAAGCAGAATATTTCGTTAGTTAAAAACATGTTGTGGATTTTGCAAATAATGACATTGATCTTTTTTCAATATATTTTGACTTCTGGACTTTTCAATTATTATAAGTGTTCAGATTACATGAGTTGTAAGCAACGTCACTTTCATGCAGAATTGTTGAAAAACAAAAAGATGAAGCATAATATTGATGACCTTGTGATATGGAAGCCTAATAATCATTACATATGGACCGGTTAGGGCCCCGTCACGGGGGAACAGGATGTTTTAAGAGGCTGCGTCTGTATAGTATGTGCTCCAAACCATCTTTGTGTTTCAAATCTGTGGATCCATAATCTCTTTCTTTTTCTGATTCATTCCTGCAAATGTTAATCACATGAATTACTGTAGACACAGAGACAAGATTACTACACATATTAAATGAGTTACTGAAAAACTATCAATAATTATAGAAAACATAAATATTTGAGGTAAAATTCGACAACTTTTTTCAAGCTGAAAATAATCAGAAGTTTCTGCTCTGTTTAAAAGCTAAACATTTTCTTTGTCCTACAGCTTCTGGACATCAGGACTACCACCTGCTTCATGGAACAAGAACGCAGCATACTGCAATCAACAAGGACAATGGAGACAAAGTGGAAATAGTGATTTTAAGCATTTTATCTGTGAGAAATAGATTTCTTTCATTCTATGATAACAGAAATGTGTGGTGTCGGGACTGCTCTGTAAAATCAGACCAACTAACATTTGACATTTGTTCATTTGTTTATTTTGTGTGACATGCTAAATAACCTGGATCACACACATATTGTTCCTCTGCCTTACATGCTGTATAATCTCACTGGAAGTGATCCAACACGACTACATGTGTATTACTTACTCTGCAGCTCTGCAGGATTATCACAATAAAAGCTTGTCTTTACTTTGCTTTAGTTGATTCATAAGTTTGTATTCAGTTCGATCTGTCTGCGATCAATATGTGAAAATAATGCCAAGTATTGTTGTATTGAGTCCTCTTTGATACACCAGCTGCTAATTTTCAGTGTGAAGCTTCTACAGCAGAGAACCATGCACAGAGGTTCATGTTATGCCTCTTGAGCCTGTGATTGTGCCCCTGTCCAACGATCAAGAAAAATTATGTAACCATAATAATAATTGTTGCTTAGCTTCAACCATGATATTGACATTTTCTAATCTTAAACAAAGCCCCAATTTCCACTTTATCTGAATAAAATCCAGAAGTACTCCATTCCTGAGGGTGGCGGTAGTGCACAAACAGCTGGAAATGCCAAAAAGAGCCACAAGAGAAATAACTTATATTTTGGGTTTAGTTGTAACAACAATACTTGGGCTAACTGCCGATAATGCACACATATACATAAACCGATACATTTAGAAGGAGGCAAGGATGGATCACGAGTGAGATACAAGTAATCTTCCAAATCGGAAATCCTCTAAACTGGAATATAATATACGACGCATACAATTCAAATATGACTGAAAAGAAAACTAAATAGAGTACCCTAACTACCTCGTAGAAAAAAAATACCACAATATTTTTTTGTTTTTTGGCAATAATATATATTCTCAAATTTGAAGGCAAGTGTTCTTCTTGGCCTCTCATTCACACTGCTCTACAGAGATGGTTCAGTGGTTGCACTGATAAGGGATGAAATAAATGACATCACAGACATCACATGCATAGCATCCGGGGGAATGTTGGTAATGTTTGATTTAGTGTTACTCAAGCTGTTACTCGAGCCACCAAACATTTACAGACAGTTACAGGAGTAAAGATTATGAACTTGATAGCATTTTGATTTTGACTGATTAGATTTGGTTGTGTTAGGATATGATTATCATGCCACTGCTGCCAAGGGTGAAGTAAAAAATATTGGTTTAAGATATTTTCATGGTTGCAAACAAAGACAGTTCCCTGTTACATTAATGAATGTTTGACTATCCAAAGAAAATGGTGGAAATTCTATTTTTATCCCATTAAGTTAAATTTACTTCCTGACTCGTTACTCAACAGTTAATACCAGACTGAAAAAGAAGAGCTGCTGTGGGGATATAGTGATATGGCAACATATCCGATAGCGTGCAGCAGCACGTGCTGATTGTGTATCTGTATCTGTGGTTTGTCTTGCTGCTACTTCCTTGATGCTCGCTTGTTGAAAAGCTGACACACTCACAGAGAAACAAACAGTGAAGAACAGTTTTAGGTTCATTCACCTCTCAAGATGTCTACAGACGTTCAAGCACCAGATTTGAGTTTGAATGTGAGATATAGCACACGGGACAAAAAGAACGGAGCAGAAAAAGAGGAAATCCAGGTGGCAATCTATGAGAATGAGGATACTCGGAAACACGGACAGACTGATCTTGGGCCCCATAAAGTCAGTAAGTATAAAATAACAACAAACACAGACTAAGAAGTGTGTGCATGTTTGATTAAATATTGAACAACGTTCCTCTTTTTTCCACTTAAGTGTTTATGGAAGGTCTGAGCCTGTGGACTGAGACTTGAAGATGTTGAGATGCAATTTAATGCCACTTGAGTTAAAATGTCTGAGTTCTTCAAATGCGCTTCATGAAAATATGTTTTAATGTACTATGTCTCTGTAGGACCACGGACCCAAAACAATCTCTCAGCTGTCCGTAGAAGACATTTCACTACCGCAAGCATTCTGGGAGTGATGTATCTTCTGATTTTGGCTGGAATCTTCACGCGCTGTGAGAATTTATCTTCCATTCTAAACATATCAGGCTCTAGTTTGTGCTCAGTTTTTGTACATTTTTTAATAACAAATTAAATTTTTGTAAATAAATAAATAAATGTGCAGCATTAATGGAGTAATGCTTAAAATGTATATTAACTATTTCAATGAAACAGTCTCCAACATGTAGATGCATTTAAACGAGCATCGAAAATTTGCTTTTAATGTTGTTAAAGCAGGATTATGGATAAAGCAGTCGCATGCACTAAATGAAATTAATGAGTGATTCTTAAACTATTCAAAGCTGCTCGCTAGACCATACTCTTTAATACACAGTCCCACCCTCCACCATGAGCAAGTTCTCGGCGACAGTGGCAAGAAAAACTGCCCTTTAATTAATTTTGTTTTAATTTCAACACAGAAAGGAACTTAACATCTCCATAACTTTAAATCAAAGTCATGTTATGTTGTTAACCTGCATTTTGTTTTGTTTCTGTTCTCACCAGATATTTTAGCCACGTTGGAGAAACAACGTTTGGTGACAGAAAGAGACCAGCTCAGTATCTCTCTGAACCAGGCACGAGCCACAATGATTAATCTCACTGAGGAGGTTCACGAGCTACAGAGAAGAAATGACATCTTAGAGGTTGAACTAAAGCAGCTGAATGGTGACTTAGAAGGTGAGACTAGTTGTGAAATAAACAGATCTTTGAGTCTTGAAAGTGTTGAAATTAACGTTTTGGTTTTTTTTCTCCCAGGTTGTAGAAAACAGTTCAGTGACCCGGAAGTCCGTAACTGGTGGTGTGGCAACCGTCACCCATTGTAGAGATGATTCATTAAGGTTATTACGAGTCTGCACCTGTCATGTACCTGAGGGGGACATGAATGTCTGAGCCAAATTTCATGACAATCCATCCAATAATTGTTGAGATATCTCAGTCTGTGAATCCACAGACCATCCATAGAGAGATGCCTGTAGATTAAAACCAACCTGTACAAATACTATTTCACTGAACTTTAGTGAGTACAATCAATATTGCTTTAGACAAGATACAATTCCTATACAAGTTTAGAGTTAAATGAACTTTAAAGTACTTTAATGACCAAGACTTATTACACTTTTAAAGCGAGATGTAAATAATAATTACTGATCGACTTAGAGCCTGATTTACCAAGAAAACTCTACTGAACTTCTTTCAAAATCTTTCATGGATTGTAAAAAATATGAAAACAACTGAGTCTGGAAAATCCTGACAACCTGATTCTCAAATAAGTTGGGACGCTGTGTGAAACATTAATTAGACAGAACGGCTAATTTACTAATCCTCCTGTGACATCTACTCTATTGAAAACAGTATCAAGAAGCGACATATTTGATGTTTGTTTTGATTTTTGTAAATATATGCTTATTCTGAATTCGATGGCAGCAACATGTTTCAAACAAGTTGGGACAGGAGCAACAAAAGACACTAAAAAACACCTGTTTGGATCACTCTAGAGGTGAAGAGGTTCATTGGTAAGAGACGATAGTATCATGATCGGGTATGAAAGGGGCATCCTTGAAAGGCTCAGTCGTTCAAAAGCAAAGATGGGGCGAGGTGTACTACTCTGTAGAAAACTGTGCAGCCAAATAGTCCAACTGTTCAGTGCACAATCACAAGTAGTTTAGGGATTTCTCCATCTACTGACCATAATATCATTGAGAGATTCAGATGATCAAGAGAAATCTCTTTAAAAAGGAGCCAAGCCCAAAACAGTCCTTGTGAAAAAATGTATGTAACTAAAAAAAACAAACAGCAACAAGGAGAAAGACAGTGGGTACTTACCTTTTCTGGTTTGTGTGAAATTCTCGTCTGCACTTGTTTTTTCATCGCAAGATTATTTTTTTTGTTTTGTTGTTATATTGTCAAAAATGTTTTGCCTTTTAAAATGTTATTACTTTGTCTGTATTGTTCTTTAAGGGTTGTCAGGATTTGAATTCATGATAACGATGTTATTGTGATATTTATACAATTTTGTGTATTTTGTGTATTTTGTCTGGGTTTTGTGTAGGGAGGTGGAGAGAGAGTCTGTAAGTGTATACAAAGAACAGTTACTATAAAGTAATATTATATATTGCAACCGCCCTAATTTGTTTTATGGAGTATTTTATTCTGTTAGCAAGTTTTTTTGGTGTGTTTGTCTGAAATGTGTGATTTTCATTTGTCTTTTTTTCCGTTTTGTCATGTTACATCTGAAATGTTTGTTTTCTGTATTGTTGATCAGTTTTATGAAAGACTGTTTTTCTCTTTTCTCATGTATTTGTGTCATGTTGTGTTGTTTGGAGTTATGTATATATATCTGTTTTCTTTCTTACAAGCACTGCATCTAATAAAGAAAATGTGCCTGAAATATTACATTAATGACTCTCTATATGTATGATTCATTATTGGCATTGTTTTGCTTGAGTGTGTATGTAGGTGTACAGAAGTTGAGTGTGTGTGTGTGTGTGGCTGTGAGTGCTCACAGCTGCCATGTTCACTAGTATAATAGAAAGACAGTGACCTACTTGACAACAGGCCTCTGTCTGTCAGGCTGTTCCTGCAAAACTTACCTGAATAAATAAAACAACAAAATACAAAAAAAGAAAAATAAGATGACCTCTGACAAGCCGGCTACGGTAGCTTAGCCAAAGCAGATACAATGTAAATACAAGGAAAGCCACTGAGTATCTGCTTTTTGCTCGCTGAGAGCAGGATTTAAAGGCAACGTAAGCGTCTGCTAGGTTGCAGCTAGAGGATGGTTTCAGATGACCTAATAGATATATGATGGCACAGCCTGATATGCACTGCATCTTCCTGTTTTTACTCTAGAGCCGCAGGTTCTCACACTTTTTACTTCTCGCTGTTTCTCAGAACAAGTAAAAAAAAGAGTGAGTGTGAACTTACCACAGGGCCTGGCTCTCCACGATCACCTCTGGCTCCTCTGATCCCTGGGCCTCCCTGTTTGACACAAACAAATAGCATAGAGTTGGTACACAATCAACACATTATTGAGTTCACAGAGAATGACCCGATCACAAGTGGACAACTCTGAGTACAACACTCAAACCACATTGGTTTGAGCCGCATGTGACCACATATCTACTAAACTGACATCCTCTGTGAAACAAGAAGAAGAAGAGGCCACAACAAGAAGTTATATGGATTCAACACTGTCTGGTTTCCAGGTGGTTAACTGTGACCCTCTATTAACCTGCCAATGTCAGTGACAGATGTTTGTGAACGCACCGTTTCAACTAACCACTGAACTAGTAAACACAATATCTCCTGAGTTGTTGCCTGAGCAGAAAACTGACAGAAAAAGTTTCCAAAATCCCTTAAAAGAATCGCTACATTTTGTGAGTTGTTGAGTTTGGAAAAACTTTCTAAACTTTGTAAAACACAAATTTTTTGACAAATTCTAAATCATTGGTGCCTTCTTGTAAATTCAGCATTAAATCAAAACATGAAGTTGTTTGTTTCCTTGTAAAAAGTGTCAGTTTGTCGCGGCACCGCTGTACCAGCCTGTCTGCTTCTGTGTCTAAAGTGCGTCTTACTGTCTCACACTAAATGTATCAAAGACAACATTTTCACGACGATAAACGTGCCAAATTTGACAAATACAGTAGACATTAACCAATACAGGCTATTTCTTTGTCACGTGTGGAGAAAATCCCCTGACTCCCTTAAAAAAGTCACAACATTTTTGTGAGTTGTTGAGTTTGGAGAAATGCTGTTGTGTACCCATTTATGAATTCAGAAAATGTTATACATGAAGATATTTCTGTATTTGTGTAAAACTATCACATCCGTTTGTTAAATTGATGTATGTTTATTTATTTATAGAGCAGGTAAGTGAGATCCGATCACAAGTGGTCCCTCAAGACGCATGTTACTACCAGATGTGAACTGACAAGCCTACTGCAAAGCTGTCCACTTCTGATCGAATCACTCAGGACAGATGTTGATACTAAACGTGATCAGCCTCACAGTGTCTCACACAGTAGTGCACAATGTGTCTTTACAGAATGACAGCTAATCTTACAACAAACAAAACTGACAAACAAGCTGAGAAACACAAGTTTTAATCTGCAAAATGGAAACTGAAAAGAAAACTGCACTGAATAAACTTCTGGAACTCAAACTGTACATGAAGCATATGACGTGCAGGTGATGTCGAGCGTGCTTCGGTTGTTCACTGCCTGTTTTCTACCTGCTGTTATATATCTAACATGCCTGAAGAAGCCTCTGTGATGAGCAGGTGTGATCAAGATGTATACTTTATATATGTGTATTTACAATATGATCCAAATCATTAACTTTGTGTGAGTGGGTATATATTTGGTGTATTTGTGTGTGGCTCACTGGAGGTCCAGCAGGGCCGGGGGGGCCTTTGCTGTCCTGGGTGCAGGTGCAGGCTTTGGGCATGGCTGGGCAGTCTGCCTCCTTCCTCTGGATGATCAGAGCATGATGAGGATGACACGAAGACAAAAAAACCCCAAAAAAAGGAAAAAGAAGAAAAGAAAGAGAGAAAGAAAGAAAAGAAAACATATGGCAATGACATGTCATGAGAAGTGATAAAATAAAGAAAGCAAAGTGCGAGTGTGACTTATTAATTCACAAAAAACATGAATCTCTGACAGTTTCCACATTGTGTGGCTGTAACGTATATTCAAGCTGACAGGGAAAGCATTTTCTCGCTAACTTCTCTGACACGTCTCATTGGAAACAGGAAATATCTAGTTGATTTGGTTTTAGGCGTCATTTCCACCTACAGATTATAGATTATCAAGTTACCGTTAAAGACACAGTGTTGTCAGGTTTATAAAAGAGAAGATAAACATAATGTAAAAATGCTTAAAAAGGTTTTACAATACTTCCCAATGCACAGATGATTAATGGTCGTGTACAAGATACAGTAAATTACTTTCAACAACTATTTACCTGCTAAATTGTTATTCTGTGCACAGACAGAAGAGTTAACTGGAGTAAAGAGATGTTTAGAGAGAAATGAACTTGACCTCACCAGACCAGGAAGTTCGCAGCATTTGTCTCTGTTTGCCCACGAAGTGCTGCAGACGATGTCAAAGATCTGGAGCTGGAACTGCAGAGGAGGAAAACACACACAACAACCTTTAATAACACAAACCAGCAAGATATGCAGGTGAAATAACTGACTGAACTGAACTGAAGTACACAGCGTCCCACAAGGCTGGAAATGATCCAGTCATTAAATGAAGTAGTGCAAGAAGGAGGAAGAGTTTTCTTGTGTTTCAATAAACAGAAAAATCTCTTTTTGTGGTTTTAGTCGACGTATTTTACTCACGCAGTGATCAATAACTGTTCACCATCTCCAAGCAAATAAACTCACACAGGGATGAGACAGTTTTATATAAAGACCTGACTCAACATTACAGGGTAACTCTATTATAGGGTAAAGCAAATGATCTAAATCGATACAGCGAGAACCAGAGATATAACCTGTTTTTATTCCTTTTTCCTTTTCTAAACAAGCTGCTTACATTACCCACAATGCAACGTAACCACTGAGTGACATCACTGGAGCCAGTTTATCAGATTACATAGCTTCCACTGAAGCCACAAAAAAAACTTTGAACTACTTTTTGTCACATCTGCAGTAGTACTCGCCAAAAGACCCGTAACCACACTTTAATGTGTGACATTTGTGGAGTTCCCTTCAGTTTTTTTGTGAAACAAGAAGCACTCAGAGTGCTCATGTCACAATGCTGACACCAGTAACTTTGATTAAATAAAGTAAGCAGTGTAAATTCAATCAAACACCTACAACGTTCTCGACCACAGAGGAGGAAAGTACACAAAACCTGAGTAAATCAACTGTGATAAGAATCAACGGAATGGAAATAAAAATGCTGTTATTTTTATTTCAAATGACACGAATAAAATCACTGACGATCTCTGCAGCTGCTACAAATCACTAGCTGCCCTGAGGTATTTCAGTGCTGTGCAAATGAATCATAATCCTGCCTCTAATGCCGAAAGAGAAAGATTACCTCAGGTTTACAGCTTTTCTCTGAACCTCTTTGCAAGTGTCTGTGTTTTCGGTTTGTCTAATTAGGCGTGGTGAATTCTGAGGTACAAAATTAGAGTAATAGTCAGGGCCGCCCTGTGATTCATGGGGTTTAAAACACAGCGGGAGATTATAAGCCTCATCTTGCATTATAAAAATATTCAAAGAACCAAAGAGCACCTTCAGCTACTCCTGAAGGCCATGTATGAAAACTGTCTGTCCTTCAGGAGAAGCTGAAATTGCCCTTTATTTCTGCTTAATTTCTGGCTCAAGATGAGAAAACATAGAGCTTCATTTAAGAAGGAAGAAAATTATTGTGCTCAAAACTATGTAATTGGTCAGGTACGCTATAACCAGCAGCCTACTGGTGCATCACACCAGTCTATTTAAGTAAACCTAAATAAATATATGCTGCTTGGAACAAAAATATTTGTCTGATATGGTTTTTCCGCAAAAAAGTATAACTACCACATTAGAATGACTCTCATTAAAAAATGATTTACAATTTCCCAGAGCCCTGCTGGTCAAACCATCCGACTAAAACCTAAAGACTCTTCATTTACCATCATTAATGACAAGAAGAACAGCAGCAGAAAATGACATTCAAGAAGCTGGAAACAGTAAATGTTTTACATTGAAAAATGACAAAGTCAGCACTCCTGATTTCTTCATTGATGTGCTCTCTTAAAACTGACAGTTGTTTCTGTTCTGTCTTAGATGTTCCTTTAAACACAGCAGCACTCTGCAGATGTTCTTGTACTGCTGCATCTAGTGACGCTACAAAAACCACTAGTCCTCTGAAAACACTCAGATCTTCTGAGCGTACACTTCTAACACTCTACAAACTTGAACTTCTATGCCTTCTGCTTCCTTTTCGCTTTATTTTTCACGGCCTTGGGGCGGTGAAAGTCACAACCAGCGAGCTCATATCTCTTGTATTACAGCGTGTGAAGCGCTCATGTGCGACTTACAACGAGGGGCTTTTCCTTTTTTTTCTTTCAGACTTCAACATTTCTTGTACCACTTTTTCTCCATTACTCTCTCTTTCAACTCCTCGTTCTCCTTGATGAGACGGGGCATTTCTCTTTCCACAGCTCATATCTTGATTTTGCAATCTTTAATCTCCGCGGCGTTCATCTCAACTAGTTTAATAACATCACATAACATAACATAACAACCATGACTGAATTTTCCCTCAGCTCGACACCAAAGTTGTCAATTTTGGTGGTTGGCTTTTCTATAGCATCAACAAGGGTCACATTTGGGACTTCCTTTGGTTCCTGTGGGGTTTTCATGTTTGAAGGAGGTGCCAGGATTTGTGTTGGAGTAACAGCTGAACACCAACAGAGAGTTACAGAGAGTAACACCCTCTGTAACTTTACACAACGTAGAACATTAATCACGATTTATTGCAGATTATACAAGTTACTCACTAACTGTATAATATTTAGGTTGCTTATTTAAAAACAAAGTCTTTTTCAGTGAAGGTCTACATGATTCTTCTTCATGTGGGACAGGTGGGGCGGCACCACCTATTGACCAGCTACCTCTGCTAATTAGACAAATGGAGGAAAATAAAATAGTAAAAGAAAAATAGAAAAAGCAGAATCGACAAGATGTTGATAAGTAAATAATAATATTGCTCATGAACCTTGTACTAGCAGCTGTGTTAGCGACCTCTTAAAGGCACATATCTCACCTTTGATCAGTAATTTGTTTCCTTCTGTAAAAATAACGAACTCAACTGCTCAGTTTTGGCCACTCACACAACTGTGAGCGGTGGAAAAAATGTTTAAAAATGACACTAGTGGGGATTATGTGACACATAAGTGGAATTCTTCAGCTTCAGAGCAGAGTCAATGTCAAGGGTTTTCTCTTCAAAGGGAGATCAAACCAATCAGTCACAAAGTCGGCTTCTCTGCTATTTCTGGAGGAGAACGGCTTGAAATTGATTTGTTTGCATTCATAAAGCCGCTCGAGGAAATGGCTCTGCTTTGATGAAAAAAAATTGAACATAGATGAAACCTCTGCAACAGCACAAAATCAAATACTGTGAATTATAATTCATGCCGTTACTACTTTTCTGTTTTAACTGGGAGGTAAAAAAGAAAAGTTGATCCATGGTGGTGATGTTGAGTGCCTTCTTTACAGCCAGTAACAGTAACAGCCTTTACAGCCAACAACTGAGGCAGCTGGAGACTTGTTGTAAAACAGAAGTAAAAAAAACAAAAAACAGCAAAACAGTGAGTCAAAATCAAATCAATTTCACATCTTGGGGCTTCTGGAGACTTGGATTACGTTGGACGAGCTGTATGGAGGCACTTTTGTTTCGTTTTTTCCCCCTAGTTACTTCAGTTGTTTAGGAAAATGCTGCAACGCTGTTTTGCCTTTTCATTGACTACGAAACTTCACCTGACTTTCCATCAGCATGGGGGTGAGTGGATACTGAGAGAATTTTCGATTTTTGAGTGAACTGCTCCTTTAACATTTAGTAACTTTGAACATTTTGCTGCCTTTACTTTCATCCGTATCTTGTGAATACGCAGTCGTGTGTGCGTGTGTGTGCCATCCTCACCGGTGCAGAGTTGTCTTTGTTCCCCCTGGAGCGAACCATCCTGCCCAGGACTTCCACTCCGTCTATGGTGATGTTTCCGGCTGCGTTGATGTTTTTCTCGGCCACCATCTTGCAGTCGATCACCACTTTGGCGCTCGTCTTGCTGATGGCAATGTGGAGCTGTGCGAGAGAAAACATTGGACATGCTCACTCAATCAGTCACCTCTTTAAATTTGTTTTTAGTGCTTCATGTGATAAACACCTGAAATATTTCATCAATAAATCACCTGAGTTGATGACAGTTCATCAGCTTTACCATGTTTCAAGCAGAATGAGCACCCAAGCGCAACGGCACAAATGTGTTAACTTTTCCTTATTACAGGTCATTTGCCTACAAGTCAAAACAAGTAATATGAAGACAGTTTGGCTGTGGTGCAGCCGTTATTTTGATTTTTTATAGACTAATACTCCATCAGGAGAATCAGTGTTTTACTCGTTCCTATATTTGCAGCCTGTACAAGGTTTTAGCTCTATTTTGCTGTGGTAGAACAGCGCCCTCTTCCTGTGTGGTGCTGAAAAGAGTAAAGCAGAGAGCAGAGGCTGATCATGGCTTACAGTCCAATTTACATTGATCAACATAAACATGATATAAATGTTTCAGATTTAGCCAAAAGTCTCGTTTTTGTCTGCATCCCCTGGTCAGGCTGTCCTACATTAACGGTCCTATTTGTTTATATTTTCAAGTAAAGTAGGTGTTAAAATGTGTTTTAGTATGGTCTACAAATTAAAGGGGCACTATGTAGTTTTGGGCAAGAAATTCAAACGATAAGGTCCCCAGAATGATGTTTGAAGCTAGAAAGGTGGCAGGGTCCGCCACATATAAACAAGGTAAAACCTTTGAGGTCAGTCTTCATAGTGCAGATTTAAGTCTAAAAAAGTCTTAGTAGTCTTCATTTTTTTAGGGAGGCTCTTAAAAAACGTCTAATTATCCAGTAAATAGGCTTGAATTGTGTCTTCACAGATGAATACGTGCTGCAAAGTGATCCAACTACTTTCATCTTGAATAAAAACAAACAAACCAAATGAAATTCAAAATGTCTGTTTGTGAAAGAAATGTGACCTGATTTCACTTCGCATGTCAGACTTGGATGCAGTGCAAGCTCCTGTTTAAAATGAACGCCTTTACAGCTCCGCAACCTGCAGCAGAGGTGGAACTGGGACAGAGATCCTGAGAGCAAATGAAGCTAAAAGTACCTCTCTGAGTGACGCTGCTGTTTGTATTTACACATGCAGGAAGTTCTGTCACCATCGTGGACAGTCAAGTGCTGAACTGTGAGGCGGATGAAACACCACCTGTCTGTGCTGAGTGGCTCCTCGACACCGTTACCCTCCTCTCCTCTCCTGTAACGGAGCTGCTGTCAGTGATTAACCTTCCTCTGTCAGCCTGCCTTTGTTCGGTGGGTATTACGAAGAGTTTAAGCAACCGAGATATTCGCTCGCTTGCCTCCTACAGTAGGCGACGGCTTTATTTACAGAGGAGGAATATCTCGGGTTGTCTGTGTGCTTCTCTACTTTCTTTTTTCTCTATTTTACATATTTAAATCTGCATGTCCTATAGGCTACAATTAAAATTCTCAGCAGTGCACATTAGCTTGTTAAAATACACCACGTTTGTTCTGGCAAAGTGTATATTCAAAATGCAAAACACACGGCTCAAAGGAAAACAGGCTGTAAACCTAAAAAGTCTGCTCTGTAAATTTCATTCCATATTTCCGAGCGCAGTTGTGACATACTGTACATGCATGACTTGAGTTGGGATAGTCAGAAATTACACTTGTTTTTCTTTTGTTCTTGACACTAAAAATGAAATTCTGCTGTTTTTGGAGCTCTTGGAAGACCTTTGTGTTCAGATCAGAGAAAATAAATGCAGCATTTTATTTGTACTTGTGCCAAGAAATTCATGTTTCTGTTTACTTCAGCAACCACAGATGGTTGTACAGTCTGCAAATTACACAGTTTTACAAACAGCAGGATGCAGACTGTTAATAACCTCAACACCCTGTAATAGTGAGCTTCATTTCCATGGCTGTAATCAGCCTGTCAGAGAAGGGAGGCAGTGTGACAGTTTGATTTCTCCTCTGGTTAATGTTGCGTCAGAGTTAGAATCGAACATTATTTTTTATCTGCTAATGGAGATAAAATGAAACTCGTTGGTTTACCTGAAACCAGCTTACACACTTTTTATATACAGGTGATTTGATTTAGAGTTTCTTATATCAAACATCAGCCAAGTCGCAAGCAAGTCGCTCGAAAGTCGACGGGCCCTGATGGCAAAAGTGCTGTCACAGATAAACTCTTGTGTACTATTAATCATCCATCAGCACCAACTGTGATTTACAATTGTTCGTAAAAAATATTCTTAAATTCAACAGACTCACATTTTGGTAATTGTTGATTTTGTTTTGTTTTTTAGTAATTGGTAAATTGTTTTCATTTCTACTTTTAGCACATCAAGGTTCAGATGGAAGTATGTTCATTAATGTGGCTGCAGATGAAAATGTAGAAACTCTGAACGTTATCATAAAAGCCAGCCGCAATCATAAGCTCTATGTTCACTTGTGTGTGTGTACATACAGACTGTACACGTTCACATTCCCTCTGACCTGCATTAACACTGCAGAACTATAATATAAATCCTGTTGAGTGTGTGAAGTCTGAAGCAGCGCTGCTCTATCAGTCTGACAACCTCACTAAAGGAAATTTATACACTGATGTCATATTCCCGAGCAGTCAGCTTTTCAGGAATTAAAGAAATCTGACAGCCAGAGAGATTCAGAGTTTATCTAAAAAATATGAAAGCTGAGGAAGAACTGAACTTTAGTAACCCATAGGGGACCATTCAACCACTAAAGCTGGTGTTTCTACAGGGAGGGATGTCCTCCGGTCCATAATCACATAAACCTATACGAATGTCACACAGACTCTTCAGGTAGGCGCTGCAGGTGCTGGTCCTCGGGGATTATAAAACCCACTATGTATGCAGTCGCACTCACACACACAGCTTGCAGAACAAAAGGTGAAAAGGTAAGCAGCATAAGCTCTGCTGACAGCAAGCAGACACAAGTGACTGCAGATCAGTCAGTGAGTCCCTCAGCGCTGACACACTGACACTAACACAACATGACTGTGAGCAGGTTCAGGCTCAGGGCATGACTCAAATACAGTCAGCCTGTCAGGCCTCATACTACCATCTCACTGCTCAGCAGAGAGGTTTGAGAAAAAGGAAACATGGGTGCAATGAAAGAAGGAGGCAGAGAAAGAAAAGGAGGGACAACTGAGCAAATAAATCAAAGAAATACACTGACCAATCGATCAAAAGCCAGCCTGTCAACAGAAAACACGAGTGAGGCAGTCGTTTAGTCTGTTCACATGTAAGTTTGTCAACCAATTAGTCAATCAGCAAGTAGATTGAACACTGTTTGAAGCTAGAAAGGTGCCAACAAAGTAAAACAGTATGAAACTGTGTTGTCCTTTAAGGTCAGTTTGTTTATTCAGTCATGAAAACAAAGAGAGTTTGTTTATTTAGAAAAAAACAGAACGGTGTTGCGACATAACATTGAAAATTGAACCTATAGAAACATAAAGTTGCAGCATAAAGAAATGGAAAATGTCAACATATTTGCAGTGTACAGAAACGTACATTGCAACATTCATTTTGGTGATTGGGTGGAGGGAGTCAGCCAGACATATCACACATCAGCTAAAGATTTAAATATTTATTTAATATATATTTATTTAGATTTTTGTCATGAAAAAGTTTGTGTTTGTTGTTCACTGACAGAGCAGACTTCAGAAAAATCAATCTCAAGTCCGTCAATCACTCCGACAGATGATCAGGCAGTCAGTATGTCAGTAGTCAGTCAGACGAACCAGGACAGGAATGAATCTCACCTTATGGAAGCTGCCGTAGAAAAGTTTTTTGATCTCCGGCCCTTCGAAGGTGACCGTCTGGAACTCTCCTTTGTAGTCGTTGTTGAAGAAAGTCAGAGTTTTTCCTCCATCTGCAGGAAGACAACAAAATAACACTCACACAGATCAGTCCTGACATTAACACTTTTATCCAACGCACCTAATGGGGTACAAAAATCTTTCTATTTATATGTCCTTCTGTGTGATCAAGCCTGTGATGGAAGTCAGTAACGGACAGATTTTACCTGAGTTTGTCTTCCCTAACAACAGTAAGCATCCTGCTGTTGTGCACATGATTCAGATGGGTTCGTATTTATAGATATAAAGCAAAAAACAACAGAGACACATGAATGTGTTCACATTGATTTGTTTGTGCTCTCAGACTCACTGTCCAGGATGACTCCCACCAGCGGCTCGTTGTCCTTGTTGAGGATCTCCCAGAGGGCGAAGGGCTCCTCTGGAGTGTCGGGCAGCAGTCGGAAAAGCAGGGTGATGGTGTAGTCAGAGGGCAGCCCTTCAGGGTGGAGGTACCTGTGAGCCACAACACAAACATCAGACCCGGGGAGATATTGTGAAGCCTTCTGATCTCTATTTATGGGTTGTGGATACAGTCAATAGTCAGCTGGAGATATCAGAGCTGCTCTTTCATCTTATTCTGAACAACACACGATGATGTCTGTAACATTCAGGCAGCCGTTAGCAATAACATATGAAACATGTTAAATATGTGTGCGTACCTGGTTGGCTGTGCCAGGAAAGCGTCACTGTGCAGGTGGAAACAGGGGAAGGTGTTGAAGGTGCCGGGTACCATGGAAACACCAGAGACGCTGTTGTACCGATTCTCCACCAGCCCGAACAGCTCCATCATACGGAAACCTGACAACAGATGGAAAGAGTTCAACTTCATGAAAGTACGGCTGAGACGAACTGATGATTTAATTCATTAAAATCGTCGTGGACAGTCGAGGTTTCACAGAATATTACTAACAGACCCACTGGTCGACACTGTGTTTGCTGTCGACTAATCGGTCATCTGAGATTTTAGCTCAGAACTGTAATAACTGACATCATAATATATGCATCAACAAAGGCTATCACAGCTTTTGAGATCGCTTTCTGGTTGGTTTGTTCGCAGGATTACACAAAAAATACTGGAAGGATTTCCTATTAGCTGATGAAATTTTATTTTTATTTTTGAATCAGGAGAATTTGATGCAGATACAAATAACAATTTAAATATGTTAAATTTGATACTGGAGCATGTTTGATTGAATTAAAGCCTCCCTCCAGTGTGTTTTGGTATTCTCATATTTCATATTTTGGAGTCCTTTCCTGGCAATGTTGATGAGCTACACACACACTGCCTGACAAATTACCAATTTTGTGCACAAAGACACGAAATTTAAGCTGTAGCCAGTGTTAGCGTCCGAAGCAGAGGGGAAAGTTTAGTAGAGAAGTTGTCTCGTGGAAGTTAATGTACAGTACAGGTTACAGTTTATTGACCATGAATAAACTCTGCAGCTCCTCAAAACACAAGAAGAACTTCTGTCTGAGTGACAGCTATCACTATTGCTGCTAATAATCATGCTGCTGGTCCATGCTAATATCAATGCTAACCACCCCCCATCCCCCAGTCTTAGTGGAGGCACTCACATTTTACTGAGTGAACACATGGAAAAGGCCACAAGGTTCACAGTAGATTTATACACAGTGTGAGTTAACTCTATGCTGCTCCCTTTGTTTCTGTTTATCCATAATTTAAGGATCGACACACTAAAGACACACTACAGCACACAGCATGTTTAATCTTTTACCTGGTGTTGTGCTGCCGCTCATCGGCACAGATGGACAAGCTGGGAAAGAAAAAAAGGGCGTGTTTATGCACCAGAATCACGTTAACACAGTCAAATGTCACTTTACACGATGTTGGACTGTCCCTCGTAACAATAACACAAGCTGATGTCTTGTTTGACAAGCGTTGGTTACTCACTGGCAGTGGCTGCCTCACACACAAAGGTCACCAGCTTCTCTTCGATCTTCTTAAAGGCGTCCAGGTCGTCCACGAAGAACACGTGTCTGTCGCTGGGTTTACTGGCGATGCTCACCAGCTCACCGTAGTCGGCATCAGCGAAGCCGAGCGCAAACACGATGTAACCTTTACAGGAAGACAGAGAGAGAAGAAACGTTTGTCTTCAACATGGAAACAACCAGAGGGAGAACGTGTTATTCCTGAATTTCAAATAACATAACATGACACGTAATAAACAAAGACATCTTTACTGTACTATATGTGTCTGCAGTGTTCGAGCTTCGTGCCAGTATGTACATGTCAATATTAAATTAATGTTTGTGACTATGATTGAGTCTTTTTAATTAAATTCAGTTTATTTCTGTTCAAGCTTCATATTTAATAATTTAAAACAAATGAACTGCAGAGCTATGGAACTAAACCAAACAGGCCAAACAAACCATCAAACCATCAACAACACGCCTCTGACCTGCCATCTGCATCTCCTTAGAGACCTTGTTGACGTCGTCCTGAGACCGGCCGTCGGTCAGGACCACGAGGACGTTCGGGATTCCCCTCCTGAGTCCTGCTGCTGCTGTGAAGATGTTCTCCTTCACATGCTGGATGGCTCGACCTGATTGGGCAGACGGAATTGTCAATCAAACCCATCATCCAATCAGTTTGCAAGACTGGAGTTACGGCAGCAAAGTTCAGATGAATAAGATAGTTCAACACTTTTAGCTGAATGCTGTGATCATTCGTATCATTCTGGAAGTATTATAACAAAGGATTGATCCCACCTCCATTAGAGACGGATAGGTATGTAACAGAACTACATTCTGACATGGAGAAGAGAAGTGAAAGAGAAGATGAATCCTCCCCACATGCTGATGTTGTTCTGAGGCTACATGATTTCACTTTGGTGATACTTTAATTGCTTTTTATTATTATTAATAATTTATTATGAGGCTGCAACTAACAATTATTTTCATTATTGATTAATCTACAGATTATTTTTTTACAATTAATTGATTAATTGTTTGGTCTTTAAAATGCCAAAAAAACTGACCAAATGCTGATCAGTCTCCCAGAGCCCAAAGTGACGTCTTCAAATTGTTCAAAATGTATGAAATGTTTAATTGATTGTCAAAATCGTTGGTGACATTTTGTTTTGATTGACTGATTGATTAACCGATTACACGGCAACTGAATTCCATGTGTCAGTAAACTTTAAGGTTTCTTGCTGCATTAGATGATCTACTTGTCCTTCACTGTACCGTTTGCTCTGTGGCACAGAAGTGAGGAATGATGCAGTTTACAGTACAGAAGCACATTGATGTCTGTTGTAAAGAAACAAACAATTAATAAAGAATAATTCTCGGTAAAAACAAGAAGTTTAACGTCAAAGATGTCACCCTTGGCACTGGGAACTTCTGTTGGGTGTTTTTATTATATATTATATTATATATTTTATTTTATATTCTTATTTATTAGAAGGTGCACTATGTATATGGGGAAGACATTTTAAGGAGAAGAGAAAGATCTTCACTGCCTACACAAACTAAATAAACAAACTATTTGTTTTCATGACTGAATAAACTGAATAAACAAACCGAATTTAAAGGACAACACAATTTATACTGTTTTACTTTGTTTATATGCGGCGGACTCTGCCACCTTTCTAGCTTCAAACAGCTTGTTTATTCACGTATGGAAAAAAAATTATTTATGAGTTTGTTTCATTACTTTATTTATATTTTAAATATTTAAATTGTGAGTTTGAATTTCTTCTCCAAAACTTCACCGTGCTCCTTGAATATTATATATTATACACTTAACTGCAGAAGCGGATACATTTGTTGCTCATTTTTAAAAGTCAGTTTCTCCATTTTAAAATGGCAGACTGTGCACTGATCCCAGGGTTTTCTTCAGGATGTAATGTTTGATGCAGGCTGGCCCACTGAGCTGCCACATGTTACATTTCAATAAATAGATCCAATAATGAAATACTCCTCGGGCCTGTGGGAGCACCGGGAAGCGGATCGTTAATTGCAGTGTGCAGACCGAGGTGACTGAGTGCTCTTAAACTCCCCAAACTGCTGCCTCCTTGATAGAAAAGGAGGATTAGTGTTTTACAGTGTGACAGTCGCAGTGGGTGAATTCCTCCCCAGCAGTGATGCTGTTACAAATCAGTTCTCTGCAGCTTCGTCCCTGCAGGAGAAACTGGCTGCGCAGCTTTGTAAACAGTGATTAATGACTGCACGTCTCCCTGCTCACCCACATCCTATCATTACACACACTCCAAAAATACAGGCTTGTGAGCACTTAAACACGTAGAAGATTGTAGGTATTAACTCAAACATGCACAGATTCTTAGGTAAGCATGTTTTACATTAATGTACGAATGAAGACGCATGTTCACAAGGAAAAGAAAGTCCAGGTGTTTGACTTGCGCACACACATATTGACACAGGAAAACAGACACACACATTTAATCTGTTTGTGTTTGCCTGCTGCTCAATAAGTATCGACTATGTTATTAGGAAGTTCTGACTGATTTGTCTCACACAGGTGTCTTCCTTGGATTTAGACGTTATTTCCTCTGGGCAGCTGGATTTAATCAGCTGCAGTCACAGAACTTGAACACAGTCGTTTCTGTGTTGCAGTGGTTTTCTAGAACACATCCAAGTGTCTCAAACTCATTAGTGACGTTTCAAAGTTCTCCTCATATTGTCGGCCGTGGACTCGCCTGTCTTGGTGTTTCCTCCCTTGTAGGAGATCTTGTTGATGGCGTCCAGCAGTCGCTCCTTGTCGTTGTACGAGTTCAGTTTGAACTCAGTCCGGGCGTCGTCACTGAACTGGACGATGGCCACCTGTCAGACAACACGGGGACACAAATGTGCAGATTTTTGCACCGTGTTTAGTTTAAAGGTCCAGTGTGTAGAATTAAGGGGGATCTGTTGGCAGAAATGGAAATTAATATTCATAATCATGTTGTCATTAGTGTACAATCACCTGAAACTGAGAATCGTTGTGTTTTTGTAACCTTTGAATCAGACTTTTATATCTGCAGAGGGAACAAGTCCTCTTCCTGTTCACCGTGTACACTGACCATAGAGAGGGGCCTTCATGTTTTAATGTTCTCGGTGGTCTCCGTAGGGGAGGTTGACCTTAAAATTGTCACTTAATCCCAAAAAAAAAAACAGAAAGAAAAATGTATTTGCCCCTGGTGTTATCTACACAAGCAGATTTATTTTAGATTGAGACCATTTACACGCCGCGTGTGGATTAAAACTATGGGTACAATTATCCATCATGTCCGTAAATGTTAAATATGTAAGGTTCTATATCAAGGTCTTTATAATATGCATTACTTAATAGGTAATCAGGCCTGTATAAGTCATTATAAGATGTTTATTAACATTTTTAGGTGCTAAGACCATCTACATGAGCACTTATAATAAACTTGTTAAGATTTTACAGACAACTTAAGAACATAAATGTGAGTTTATAATTATTATTGCTCATAATAGGATTACAGACACAATCATTGATTCACATTAATTAATTAAGCAACAGCTATGGCATTGTTAACATTGATTATGATGAATACATTTTATTGTGCATTCATTAACAGTTAACTGTGCTTTTTTGCAGCTACCTGATCTAAGATGTATTTTTGGGCTTGTGCCTTTATTGGATTATCAATATTTATAAAACCTTATTAACACATAATTAGCATCATATAAAGGCCTTACTACCTACAGTTTTAACTAAAGCTTATCAGGAGGACTTTAATATAAAGCACTAAATTATTCAGTATACATAGTTTTTTTATCTTTTTTATTTTATTGGCTTGCTTTTTTTTGCTACACCCATCATTTAATCACCTTTTCTCCCTCAGTTACTGATTCTTGAACTGTTTGTAACTGTAACAGTTGAATTTCCCTGTCAAAGGATCAGTACATTCTTATCTTATCTAATTTTTTCCTGCTACTATGGACACGTGTCAACTGTAATTTTTCAATGCATCAAGAAACAGAAACAATGGCAGTCGGGGCAGTGGATGGCCAGTGATGATCTCTTTCATCTCCTTGCTCCGTCTGTCCTGACACAGCAGTAAAACATGACAAGTCACCAAAAAACAGAACAGCCGCAAACATGGCAGACAAGTGCCTCAGGAAAACCCAATTTAACTGGCGTTTAAGTGCTTTTGCCGTGCTGCAGATAGACTTCCATGTCTCTGTCTCTGGTTGTTCAGTGTCTGTTTTGTGGTATTTCTGCTCTGTCCCTCCCTGTCAATAACCTGTCAATCACAAAGCGTGGTGGGAGAGCTAGCAGACACAAAGTGTCAAGAATCCAGAAGAGTCCCGAGAAAAAAGCAAAACCAACAACGGCAACATTCATGACGATATCCTGCCCACTCTTCTGTGGTACCTGTGTGCCGTCGGGGCCAATCCGGTCCAGAGCTCCAGTGGTGCTGTACAGGAAGCGGATGATCTTCAGGAAGTTGTCATCGCCGATACTCCAGGAGCCGTCAATCAGGAAGACCAGGTCAGCTTTGGCCGCCTTACAGACTGGATGGAGAGAGAGGAAAAACTGTGGTGAGGAAAAATACAATCTGAGGAGAGAGATGACCGAAGAGAACTTACAACAGATCTGTACTTTCTGTCTCCATCTCTCCTGAAGAAGTTCATGTTTCTGTTTGTTTTGTTTGCGACAAGGACGAGAAGATAAAAGGAGGAAAAAAGAGACGGAGGACGGATAGAAAAATAATGTAGAGGGCGAGATGGAGAACAGGATGGAGACAATGGCACGCTTTAAATCCACACATCTCTTTTCTTCATATTCTCATGTCCCTCAGATTGTTGTTATTACATAACCTGATACGGTGTTGATATGAGTCATATTTCTTGCCAGACATTTTACTGATATATTCCACTGGTAGTTCTGTGAGGCTTAAACTGATTGTTGTATATGCTGGTGTGACCGCCACGTGATAGATTCTCATATATGTTTTCAAGCGGATAAAAACTGAGGCTAGAAAATCAGATGGCTGTTTGATCTTTTTCCATTTTGATTCAATTGAACGCTTTAGATATAAATATTAACTTCTGCTTCAGTACGTTGCTTTTGGACAATCATTCCAGCTGTTTGTTGATGATTTTAAGTGACATTTATCATAAATAAAAACAGACATTTATTGTCTTCGTTTCACTAGTTTTATAACTTTGCCTTCACCTCTGTGTTTTCTCTGTTCAAATAAACAAACTTGATTTTGATGGATGACGACTCAGGAATAATAAAAGAGAATCAGCTTCTAAGTGATTGATTAGATCTGAAGAAGTCCCCGTTGGTGAACGATTGAAAAGGTGGTAAACTCATTAAAGTCGCCTCCGTCACTCTTCACCAATTATTCCAATCACTTCCTTTTCTCCTCTAATAAAATTAGATTTAAGAGTCAGCTGGCGCCTCATTGATCTGCAGACAGCTTTAATTCTGTCATCTGCTCTGTTTACTGAATAAACCAACAAAGTCCAAAAACAAACTCACTTTCTTTCATAATAAAATCCCTCTCTGCGGCTTGCATTAACCAAGAGTCCCGACTACACACTGTGCACTAATAACAACGTTTTGAGGCTGAATTATGTTCAAAGCAGAAAACAAATCAAGTATACTTAAATGCATCTCCATGCCAACTAGATTTACTCAACTGATTTGTGCTTACAGCTTAAAAAAGGAAGGAATAAGTCACCTCCAGCAACGGAAAATGAAAAAAAATGTTGAATAAGAAAAGTATATTTTAATTATTCTTTGTGACAAAATGTAAAACTTTGTTCTTGTATTCTTCCTCCTTTTAATGAACCCCGTTTGATGTGCGTATTGAAGATGAAAATACAGATTCCAGTCTGTGTGAAAAAGCTTCACTGTTAAAAGAAAACTCTAATTTTTTCTATTTATTTTACAGATTTTTACTGTATTTTTGAAAAACAGAAGATCACAAAAACAGCACCACTGTGCTGCAAGTTTAAGCTTGGTTGTATGTATTATAATAGTGTTTGATCATCTTTAAACATAATTTCATTGTTTTATAAGTGTAAATATTCTTAATTTAAAAATCAAAAGGCCAAAAAAAAAAAGATCTCATGTAAAATTAAAGCTAAATACTGTATTTTAATTATAGAAATTTTTAGGAGATTTTCTTTCACAGTATTTTTGGCGCCCCCTGCTGACAGGATATTATGTTGGGTTCTTTTACATTTTTTTTTCTTTTTACTGTGTTTGCTTGAGATTGTTATGCTGATGTGTTCATTAATAATTGAGGAAGGTAGTTGAAGCATGAGCGTGGACCCGACTCTTGTCACCTTTTGGGGTTTTAGTTTTGAAATTTCCTGTTAATGTTGAAAGTGTATCCTCATGTGTCACGTTTTATTTTTTCACTTCCTGTCTTTGTCTGTTTTCCTGCCCTTTTTCTGTGTACACTGTGTTCTATCAGATAATCAGTCCAGTGTATTTAAGCCTGTGTTTTCCCCTCACTCTCTGTTGGTTCGTCTGTGTCTCCTGTGTGTCTCGGTCCTGTCTTCCTGTTGTGTTTTACCTGGTGCCTGTGTCGTGTGTTATTCTGGTCTGACTTTATTTTTGGTAAGTACTTAGTTTAGTTTTGCACAGGACTCATCCACAGGCAAAAAATAGCCCTTTTGCCTTCCTTTTGTTTTGGATTATTGGATTTTGGACAATATAATGAGAGTTCTGTATTTGGGTTATCTTTTGATAACTTTGACATTACTCATACTCGCTTTTACCCTTGATGTGCAGCTACTTCTGTTGTTTGGGAGAGTTCTGCAACGCTGTTTTGTTGTGAAGCTCCAGAAATGTTTTGCTTTCCTGACTTTCCATCTGCATGGAGGCTGACAAGATAATGAGTGAACTTTAATTTTGGGGGGAACTGGTCCTTTCACATGCAGTGGGAATGAATTCATCTGACTGAAGCCAGTGTGGAGCTGCACACTCTCTCAAGTCTCTTTAACTGGGCCTGTTTGTTGAGCACCATCACCTTCATGAAAGTATCTTATGAACATGAAGTCTACTTGAAAAATGGGGCTTCTCTTGCTGAGTGATTAGAAATATTCCCTCTAAAGACAGAGGGGGAACATCAATAGCATGTTGCTGTACTCATAGGTACTTCATCTTCTTTTCTTCTCCCTTTAAGTAACGCTGATTCTGTCGTGGCAGATAATTCGAAGAACGTGAATAACATGTTTGTGTAACAGATCCAAGACTCACCAGGTTTAATCTTAAAACATTTATTTACCCTTCTGTTGAAGATTTATCTCTGTAATTATATGTTCACTCAGAACTGAAAATTATCGGTCCCTTCTCCACCATTTTCAGACATCTTTGCGCCTACTTTCATGTGTTAGAATTAAGTGTGTGTGTGTGTTTCAGACACTTTGCTGTGTGGGAGGTGAACAGCTAAAGCTTTACTACTATGATTGTACAGTATCACTGTACATTGACACTAAACTGTCATCTGCACACACCTCAAACTCCTCCTTTCCAACAAATAACATGTCACATTTTGTGGGTGGACAGTGAACTAAACTTAGCGGCTGTGTCGGTGAGGAAACAGTAACATCAGGAGGGGGAAAAAAGGAAAATTTAAAAAAAAAATATCGCTGAAAATAATCTCAAGTTTATGATACAAACACGTTTTGTTCATCAACATTATCTTCACAGATGAACACCACTTTTGTGATTTTCAAAGCGTAAATTAAATGTGTAGCAGTAAAAAGCTAATGTTAGGCTACATACAGACGACATCACGGTCACATGACTTAAACGTCACCACCACTAAGCGTCTTACTACACAATTACTATACAGGTTTTCTATAAACCGATCAATGTACAAGTTGCAAAGTCAGAGTTAGAATAGTTTGTAACTAAAGTGGGCCTGTAAAGACGGACTAGTGAGTAGATGAGTCTCCGTGTTCACTGTGACGACGTTTAATGTCCCCGACAACCTCTGTAGTCTCATTTAGACACTTGTTAGCAAACAAAAATGTGACTGATGGACAGACAGATGCACCGACCGTCAGCACATGAATGTAATACCTCTGGCCTCAGCTATCGCCAGCGCTGAGGCATAAAAAGATCAGAGATCATTCAAATTAAGACATCAACATCGTAAAATGGAACAATACAAAAGCAACTCTTACCTTCCTTGGCAGGAGGAATTGTGGGTAACGGCGTGGTGGTGGGGGGCTTGGTCGGTGCCGGGGTTGGGACGGGTACTGTACAGAGAGAACACACAAGACACACGTGCAGACATAAAAAACTGCACTTATGAAAACACTCATCATAAAATAATCACCACATGCTATATGATCCTAAAATTAAATTTCCCCTCAAACCAACTGAAGAGAGAGCCGAGCCTCAGACAGCCCACACACACACACACACACACACACACACACACACACACACACACACACACACACACGTAACATACAGAATGTGTGAAATAACTACATTCAGCTCTGTGATTTCAGCTCCTGTATAATTTGGTAGATTCATCACAGCGTCTGCAGCGGGCGGTTTAAATCAAACTCACGCTGTCTCTGCTTTCAACTTTTTTACCTTTACTCTGTGTGTGGGGGGGTGGGGGGTGGGAATACTAGCTACCCCCTGCCAAACAGACACACACACACACACACACACACACTGTTTATCCATTGGGTGGTGTTTAGGCAGTAAATCAGCTACCTGAAGCTGTGAATTACTTGAGACGGCAGGTAGGGAGCGTTCAGCAGCGGCTGCCTGCAGCGATGGGGATAGTCATTTGAAGAAAAGGCTCTGGCTTTCATTTGCATCAAAACAAAGCAATAAATCACCGTGGAGGCTCTCTGCAGAGCTACAGAACGGAGGGGAGCAGCTTCAAGCAAACAAATACCTGCTCAGGGGAAGAAACATTCTTCCTTTAGTCCCTCCTTTCTTTTATCTCTGTGTGCTTCCACTTCTTCAGCCTGACATCTCTGCCTCTCCTCTCTCTTTTCTCTTGCCTTCCGCTTTATTTCATTGTCCTCACTTCATTAATTTCACCACGCTACAAAAATGAACTTGCGTTGACTCCAAATTTGCTCCTGAAAGGTAATCCATCACAGGAAACATTGTGCCTGCTATGATTTTTGTCAAACTTCCATTCTAATTGCCTGGCAGTGCAGTCCAGACTTTACAAATTAATTAACACCTTTAAATAAAACACCAAGCTGAACCATAACACCTCTGACTAACTATGATGCTGGAAGCGCGTCTCAAATCTCTCAATTTTGAGAACATACCGATGTACACCGAAACAAAGAGCTGCTTCCAAAGAGACACAGAGCACTTCACACACAGTATACATCATTTATAACAATGGATTTAGGTGAAGTTTTGTGCACCGGGTGAGTAAAGTTCTGCCTTCGTTAGCTACTGCTACTAAAAGGGCATTTAAAACATAACAGGCACCTACCTTCCCTCGTGACTAACTTACTTATTAACTTACTTACACTCTGCTTATTTTATCCATTATTAACTTTAGTTGATTATCCAGAGAACGTATTATTTCATGATATATATTTGAACATTGCTTTGTAAATTGACTTTGTCCATGATAGTGTTTTTTATCTCTATCACCCACTCCTAATCAAATTCAGGATAAACAACAACACACTAATGTGTAACAGGAGGATCAGTTTTCAGGCAAAAACAGCAAATTACTATTTTGAAGCCCAGTCGCCAGAATTAAATGTTGGAATTTTATGTTTCTGCATTTCTCATATCAGCATTTCTACTTATGAGTGTCTTACTGCAGCACAGACTGGCTCAGCAGCCTCTGTATAAAAATTCAAATTAAATCAACTCCAGATATGTGAGCAACCCACGTTAAGAGCTTGCTCAGACATGCTGATTGAAAATTGAAAATTAAACTGGAAGAAAGTTGCAACATAAAGAAAATGTAAATTGCAGAAACCTGTAGTGCCAGCATTTATTTTGGTGACTGGATTCATATTTGATAAATTCTGATCAAACAGAGTCAGATGCTCATATCAACCTGATCTGAGACCTCTTATAAGGCCACCAGAAGTGATGTTCTCACTCTCATGCTGTAGAACGATATAACACTTTCTACTTTGACAGTTCACAGTATAAAGAGTTAGAAGTGAAAGAAACTGTTCGCACAGTTCAAACGTTCACACCCACATGAGGCTTGGGTAGGCGGGTTAAACTTGAGGAGTCTTCATCTACGCGTTGAAGCCAGTAAATAAAAATGTATCACAACTAAAAGGAAAATGGCTACAACTACTGAGATATTTGTAAACTTTTTTTTTTTTTAAAAAGCAGGGTAAATTTACCTTTTAACCCTGATAGATTTCAATGCACATTGAAAAAGAAAACAAACCCCCCCCCCCCCAAAAAAAAATCCAACTCCTCTCTCCTCCCTCCCCTCCCTCCCCTCCCTCCCCTCCAGACAGTAGGTCTTGATTAGCGTTCGGGGCTGCCGCTGCAGAACAAATGTCTCATTCTGAAAGGAAGGACGAGGATTCAGCTCTCATCCCAGCTCCCACGAGGATAAAAGATGTTTTATGTTGAAAATGACGTGATCGTCCTCCCAGCCTGTGGTGGGCTTCTTTTATACACCATGACAGCTGACAGCACTTTCTCTTTGACTGTGTGTGTCTCTGCTGTATTGTTATTGTGACACATGTATGGGGGCATTTAAATGGGAGTTTGGCACATTGTATGGAGGAGGTAAAGTGTGTTATGAGTTTGTTTGTGTATCACAGCCTCACACGAGAGACAAACATGATTTGTGTGTATGTGTTTGTCAGCATTTCGGCTATACAACGTCTCCGAGATGTTTTCAGGCTCAGATAATCCTAAAAACAGCAAAGTCGGCCCACAATCTGCACAACTCTCATTGTGAGAGATGGATTTTGAGTAGGCTCTACGATGACAGGAGCCCTTCCTACACACAACCGGACAAAAGTACTACTCACTGTCACCGGCTGTTTGAATCAGAAAAATCACAGCGGTTGGTCTGAAAAAGCCAAATATCTCATCAAATGTTCAGTATTTTGCTTTTGCTTACTGGCCTGGCACATTTATGTTCAGGGTAAATCAGTTCTCAGGCACATGTTTGCAGTTAAAATCTGTTGGTGAAAGCTGATCTTGCAAAATCTGATTTTTACAGCTGTGAATGTCGAACTTCTTTCAGGTTGTTTCCATGTGTTGACATTCCAATCCAAACGTGAAAAAAGCCAAATGCGTATAAACAGATGTTATTCCAATGTAGAAATCCAAATGTCTTATGTGGAAATTGGTATTATACATTATGTGAAAAGAGCTTTTTGTACTTCTGTCAGTGTTTGAAGGTGTTACTGGGAGTGTGTACTTACATGTCTTGTCATTAACAGTGACTGCAGGTCCTTCAGTCCCGTCCAGCAGCTGAGCATACACACTTATCTTATACTGTGTGTTGGGCTTCAGGTTGTTGAAACAGTGTCTGCTGGCTCCTCCGCCCAGCTTCGTCTCCTGTTTCTGACCATCTGCGGTAAGAATACAAACATCTCCCGTTATCATTCAGGAAAGGACGTCGTTTTCACACTGATCTTGTATTTGCACTGCGGGGAAATGTGATATTGTACATACAAAGAAGGAACAATGTAGTGGATGTGTAAATATTTCACAGTATTCACAGACACTTCCTGCAGCTCTTGGTGCCAATTATTTTTTTTTTCCAAACTAGGCTTCTTATCAAAAATGCCTTTAAATTACTTAAATCATTTGGTCCAGTTGGTGCGTCTCATGCTGACTGTACATTGGTCAGAAAGAAGGCTACAGGGATTCTCCAGTCAGTGAGGTTTGAACTTTTTAACTTTTACAGATTCAGATTGTTTTCATTGCTTCACAACTGCATTCATTCTCTGCATTCAGCACACACTCGGATCGAAATCTAGAAGCTGACAAACAACTGTGAGTCATAAAGACGACTTCCCTCTGAGAAAGATGGTCTTGTGAATCCCTCTGTACGTTCCAGATGTTGTTGATAATGATGATTAGCACTAAATATAGAACCATTAACTGACTCACTCAGTTTTCTCTCTCGGAGTGAGATGTTGCTAACGTCTCTGGGGACTGTCGTTTGATAGCTCGGTTTGTTTTTCTGCCCAAATAAAACTGAACAGAATTAAACTTTTTCACAGTCAGGAGTAAGTGATGAACCAAATCCAATTACTGAAATAATCAACATGTGTTTGTTGTTTTTGTTCACTCCATGATGGTGGTCTACTGGCAACGTGTCAAATGTATTTCTGAGAAAAAAAACGTATTATCACAAAAACACGATGCATTACATTTTACAGCGTTATCACAGAGGGCAGGTGGAACATTTTAATGAGTGAAAGAGCTGCAGCACTGTGCCAAGTTAATTATTATAGCTGAAGCTAATGATAAAACTGCCAAAATAAAACAACATCCAGACAGACTTATTTTCATACTGTGAATGTACGTGTGCAGATGTTCAACATCACAACAAAACTAAATGAAGCTCTAGCGAAAGTTCAGACAGGAAGACTTGTTTAATTTTCATACCATCCTTTCATTCAACCCTCTAACTCTTAATGGCTTGTCATTATTTGATATCAGCTGCTCACATCAGCCGGGCACATCTATCCAACAGCTAAGTGACTGTGGAGCTGAACTGTGGGCCACGCCCCTCCAGCCTGGATACACCAGGTTGAGTGCCTCTCGCAGCTGAATGCAGCAGGCTGAGTGCACCAGGTGAGGGTGGTTGGTTAATTAGCTGGGTTTGGAGTCACACACACACTCACAATCACTACAGAGCAGCAGTGGGAGCACGCAGCATGAGAGGTGACTGAGATTTGGACCAGATTACCAAGATTTGTTTGTGCAGAGCTGGGCTTTCGGGGGAGATGCAGCCGGTGAGCTCTTCGTATTTTCATGTTTGTTGCACTGCTGGTGTCCACTTAATGGTGGTGAGCACTTGGGTGATATGGTTGGGATCACGTTAAATGAATGAAATTAAAATATTTTATGGTTAAATGCAGTTTAAAGTATCACATATTTGGATTTATCCTGGAGAGCTGATTTATTGCAAAGTTAAAATCTTAGAATCATAAGGTTAAATCAAATGTTTGAAGGTGATAGCTGTATACGGTTTAACTTATTTATTTGGGATTAATTATTTGCTGCTTATTTACAGGGTTTATTTCTGGTTATATAAAGAATTTGTATGTTTATCTTGTTTCATTTTCTTAACATGGTGTTTGTTTGTGTTTAAAGGTTTTTCACCTGACCACTATTCACAATTGCAACCAACTTCCATAAATAAAAAGAAAGAAGTAAAAAGAGCAAAGGTGTGATGAGTGGAATCCTGTGAAATCCTCCCGAGATTAGCTACCTTTCAAGTGGGGAGTTCTGCACCAATACCTTTCAACAGTGAGGGCACTTGACAGTGAAAAACCGGCTGCGTCTGGAGAAGAGAAACCAGAACAGCGACCGGCCAGGCCTAGAAGAAGCCTGATGAGATACTGAACGTCACCTTACTCCATTCTGCTGTAAAAGAAGATGGCTGACTCAAAGTCACTGGAGCAGCTTAAAGCCAACAGAACGACGGCGAAGCGTCAATTCTCCCGGCTGGCCAACAATGTTGTGAGGATGCATGCAATATTGCCTGAAGAGGAGCTCAGAGACAGTTTCAAAAAGCTTACAATTGAGGCCAACAAAGTCATGGAGGCAAATGAGGATGTGGAGGCCCAGTGTATTGCAGAAGCAGAGTCGGATGCAGGTGCTGAAGGAGGTCCTGCGTTGAGTGAGCAGCAAAAGGCCGATATTGAAAAAACTGCAAGTGAGTGTGAAACGAAACTGAAGGAGGTGAAGGACCTCATCCAAAAGACACTCTGGGCCAACTTTGGAGAAGAGGAACTGACTATGGCAGTAAAGGCAGCAGAGGAGAAAGTAGAGTGTGTGGCGTCCTTCGAGCTCAGTGGAAACAAGGAGGCCTTCAACTTCATGTTCGACTACCTGGAGAGACTGGTCAAAAAGGCAAAAGAGCTGCATAAGCAGTGGAAGTGTTGGGCCCCTCCTGCTGAGCAGAAAGACTTCCAGTGGCGCATGCGTCAGCTTGAGCAGGCTATTCCCAAGTTAATGTCAAGAAAAGCAGATTTTATTCAAGCAAAAGCTGAAGAAGATGCTGGAAAGGTTGTGACTGCAGCTCTTAACAGCTACCCAACATCAGTCATAAGACTGAAGCCAACCTCCCTCCCTAAATTCACTGGCATCAAGCGTGACTTTCACCGCTGGAGAAGAGACTGGGAGGCCCTCCAGATGCAAGGGGAACCAACTGGGTCAAAAGAAGTCAAAAAGTTCCAGCTACTTGACAGTTTGGATGAGAGAATAATGAGAGATCTTCGCTTGACAACTTATAACACGGCAGAAGACATCTTCCGTGTGCTGCAGAATCGGTTTGGAAGCCAAACTGCAATCGCCATTGAGATAGTCGAGGAACTGCAGAGGCTTCCAGCTGTCAAAAGCCACCAGCCAAAGAAAATTGTTGAGCTCATCCAAGCTGTTGAGAAAGCTCTTGAAGACCTGAGGGACCTTGGTGACACTGGTGCTTTAAAGAACCCTCTAGTGACTAAGTCAATTGAAAGCAAACTTCCTGATGCATTGAAGAAAGAGTGGCTTCTCCATGCAGCTGAGAGGAGCAGTGCTGATCCAGACAGGCGCTTTGACAGTCTGCTAGCTTTCCTCAAGAGTCAAGAAAGCATCTATGAACAGCTGGACCAGTTGAGGGATGAAGACCCACCAAAGAGAGAAATCCGGTCTGAGCAAAGGCAAGCCAGAACCAGGGCATCAAACCAGTCAAGTAGCCATCCTTCAGAGTGTGTCGTCTGTGGTGACATCAAGCATAAGAGAAAGCTCTACTTCTGCAAAAAGTTCCGCACGCTCAGACTCACAGAAAAGAAGGATGCAGTAAGAAAACTGGGAGCCTGTGGGAAATGCCTGGAGATCCATGATCATGAGGGTCACTGCAAAACAACATTCCTGTGCAGAAATCCTGAATGCGGAGGCAAGCGAGCCATAGAACACCACTACTACCTTTGTCCCAGTGCTGAAGCATCCAGAGGCAGCGCAACCCAGAGGAAAAGCAGCATGGTGGGAGGTGGCAACAAAACTACGCCAAATTACACTGAGGCCCAAGAAGAATTCTTCAGCAAGCTATCGCCTGAGTTAGCCCAACAATGCCGAGATGCATTCAGCAACACAGTGTCCAGAACCTCCCATTCTGCAAAGAGTAACTCAAGTCTTCTGGCGGGAGGCGGCTTGGTGGAATGGCCTGTCATCATGATGCTACTGGAGGTTACGGCCAATGCTGGACAAAGAATTGGCACCCTGATTGACCTAGCTTCAGACACCAATTACATCACCCACAAGGCAGCTGGTCGACTCAATCTCAGAAGCGAAGACATCACACTCGTGGTTCATGGTGTAGGAGGCATGAAAGTCTTTGTCCAAACGAAGCGTTACCTCCTAAAAATCCGTGTTAGCACCTCACGAGGCACATTCAGATCCCACCAGCTGATTTGCTATGGCCTGGATAGCATTGCAGATGTTCATAGGCATGTGACAGCCGAGAAACTGCAAAAGTTCTTCCCAGACATTCCACTCGGTGAGCTGGTAAGGCCAAGAGAGATCCAACTCCTCGTAAGTCACAAGGAAGGTCAGCTGGCTCCCCAGAAAATCCGCACAGTGGGGGACCTTGTGCTGTGGGATGGACCACTGGGAAAGACAGTTGCTGGCGCCCATCCTGAGTTGTTTGAAGAGGTCACAGTATCAGCCCATACGTCTAGAACGCATTTTGCAAGGTCGATGAGAACTGCTGCTGTGAAATATGAAGAACGTACCTGTGTGGTCCCTATTCATCCTCCACAAAATCAACAAGCCCCAAAAGCCATCCAAGGTCAGCATTCCAGTTCAGCAGCTACTGCCTCCAACTTCCTCGAGTGGTGGAAATGGGACAGCATTGGTGCCGGCTGTGTCCCAAAATGTGGAGGCTGCCGCTGTGGAAACTGCCAGCCAGGCGGCAAAGAAATGACTCTTGCTGAAGAAAGAGAGCTGGAGGTGGTGAGGAGCGGCCTTACATATGCAACTGCTGATAACCACAGTGAGAGGCCACACTGGCATGCCAGATACCCTTGGGTGGAGGATCCAGCCGCATTGCCAAGCAACAGGAAGGCAGTTGAGGCCACCTTCCTGAGGACAGAGAGACAGCTGGCCAAGGAACCAGAATGGAAGGCTGCCTACGCTGCTCAAGTTCACGATATGGTTAACCGCCGGGCTGCAATGAAGTTGTCTGAAGATGCCCTGCGTTCGTGGACCGGACCAGTGTGGTACATCAGCCATCTCATCGCACCCAATCCACACTCGGTCACGACTCCGGTAAGACTTGTCTGGAACAGTAGCCAGAAGTTCAGAGGCTTGAGTCTTAATGATCTCCTGTTGAAAGGCCCAGATGTCCTTAACCCAATCCGTGCTGTGCTTCTCAAGTTCCGGAGGGGAGTCTTTGCTGCTTTGGGAGACATAAAAAAAATGTACAATTCAGTCTGGCTCGAAGACCAAGAAGTACATTTGCATAGGTTTCTGTGGCGTGACTCCGAAGAAGAAGAGCTGGGCGAATATGCAGTAACAAGAGTCAACATTGGAGACAAACCAGCAGGTTGTATTGCTCAACTAGCCATGAGAGAGACGGCTAATCTCCCCCAGTTTAGCCATCTTGTGGAGGAGCGCCGAGTGCTACAAGAAGACAGCTATGTCGATGACCTCTTGACCTCTCATGACAACCTGGACGAGCTTAAAATCATCACAGCAAATGTGGAGGAAATCCTGAAAGCAGGGGGTTTCGAGTTGAAGCCATGGGTTTTCTCTGGCCAAAGGAGGGAAGAGCCTGCTGGAAAACAACAACAGGAGGCAACTGCAAAGACTGTGGTCCTGCCGAACCAGCTTAAAGATGAAGACAACAAAGCTCTTGGCCTTGGCTACACCTTGGAGGATGACAAGCTTCACGTCATGGTTGGGATAAACTTCTCAAAAAGAAAGAGAAAGATGAGACTTGGCCAAGATCTTGTTTTGGAGCAAGTGAGAGTCCAGACGCCAGACCCACTGACACGACGGGAGTTGCTCAGTCAAGTTTCTGGGCTGTATGACCCCATCGGTCTGACAACGCCTGCAAAGCAGAAAGGGGCCATCTTGGTTCGAAGAGCATTCCAGGAAGCCAAACCTAAAGGTAGCACCACCAAAGACACATGGGACCTTGCGCTGTCAGACAAGCTCAGAGAAGATGCCATCAGCCTCTTTGAGGAATTCGTTCAGCTGAACAAGGTCAAGTTTCCTAGAGCCCTGACCCCTGTGGACGTCTCTGCTAAACCTGATGCGATCACCTTCTCTGATGGCAGTGAGCATGCCTATGGAGCCGTCTCATACCTGCAGTGGGCCTGTGACCATGGTTCAACAGTGAGATTGGTGGAGTCTAAAGCAAAGTTGACGCCTCTAGACCACAAGGGGGAAGCAGTGAAAGCTGAGCTGTGTGGAGCAGTCTTCGCCGCCCGCTTAAAGAAGTACTTTGAGAAACATGGCTGCATCCAAGTCAAGCAGTGGTACCACTTTGTCGATAGTCAAACGGTGCTTGGTGCAATCCAGCGTGAGAGCTATGGCTTCCAGACTTTCTTCGCCAACAGAATTGGAGAGATCCAAAGCAGCACACGACTTGAAGATTGGTGGTGGATCCCTGGACCCCTGAACATTGCCGACATCATCACTCGAGGGGCTAGTCCGAAAGACTTGGGTGAAGATTCAGTATGGCAGCAGGGGCCAAAGTTCCTGAGTCTACCGGCTGATGAGTGGCCAATCAAGTCTGCAAAGGATGTGTCGACAACTGCCCGAGAGAGCATCAGTAAGATGCAGAAGAAATCCTTTGTTGCTGCACTTACAAGAGCTCAGGAAGAGAAAGAGCCGCCTGATCAAGAGCATCGAAGGCCACCTGCCGGCGCAGCTATCCGAAACCTGGTGAAGGAAGGACGGTTCAGTGATTTGACTCACCTGGTCAAAACGGTTGCGTGGGTCTGGAGGTCAGCAAAGAGGTTTGCAGCACAAAATAGTACCTTGAGAACTCCAAAGTGGGAGGCAGTTTCATCAAGCGGAGTCATCACTGCAACAGAACGTCAAGATGCCCTAAGAGACCTTTTCCTTGCTGCACAAGAGGGCGTGACTTTTCCCACCACCACTACAGACCGGCTGGTAGTCTATAAAGAACCAGAAACTGGACTGCTGATTTGCGGTGGGAGGATCCAGGCCTTTAATGAAGACAAAGCTGGTGTTCCCCTCTTACCTTACAGTGCTTGGATCTCAACGCTTTTGGTTCGTGAGGCTCACAGCAAGGGTCATGAGGGAGTGGCTGCGACTCTGCTGAAGGTGAGAAAGAAAGCATGGATCATCAAAGGAAGAAGGATTGCTCAAAAAGTTATTGACAAGTGTGTGATCTGTAAGAAAGCCAGAGCCAGGAAATGTCAACAAGTGATGGGAAATCTGCCTCAGGAGAGAACTAGACCTGCAGCCCCCTTCGAGTTCACAGCTGTGGACCTGTTTGGACCTTATCAAGCCAAAGACGATGTGAGGAAGAGGGTCACAATGAAGGTTTGGGGAGTCGTATTCTGCTGCATGGCCAGTAGAGCGATCCACACAGAGCTGGCCAATACCATGTCGACTGAAAGTTTCCTGATGGCTTATCAGAGATTCACAGCATTTCGAGGGCATCCTAAGAAGATTTGGTCTGACCCGGGGACCAATTTTGTCGGTGCCAAACCTGTTCTGGAAGAGTTGTACAAGTTTTTAAATGGGCTGGACAGGTCTGCTGTGGAAGAGGCTGCAGCTCAAAATGGGACCGACTGGCAGTGGAAAATCCAACCAGCTGATTCACCACATCGTAATGGTGCTGCTGAAGCAGCTGTTCGCATTGTGAAGAAGGCATTCCAGAGTTTGGGGAGAGAGTCGTGCCTCAGCTACAGTGAGCTTCAGACAACCCTCCAGCTCGCTGCTAATCTTGCAAATGAACGTCCTATCAACGCCAGGGTGCAGAGCCTTGAAGACACCGTGCAGTACATCACACCAAATGTGCTTCTGCTGGGACGAGCATCTTCAAGTGGTGACTGGAAGACGTTTGACTTCACGAGCTATCCCTATAAGAGACTCCAAGAAATGCAACACCAGGTAAACAAGTTCTGGAGATCATGGAGCCAGCTTGCTGGTCCCAATCTGTTTGTAAGAAGTAAGTGGCACACTGCACAAAGGAATGTTGCTGTTGGAGACATCATTTGGCTGTGTGATCAGAATGCCATGAGGGGACAATTCAAGCTTGGAAGAGTTGTCAGTGTCAACCCGGACCCCCGTGGCATCGTGCGGGATGTGAATGTCAGGATTGTTCCAAGCTTCTGTATCCCTGAGGTGAGACCAGCAACATCAGTACCCAAGCATCCTGTCTCCAGCATCCAGAGGGACTTTCGGTCCACAATACTTCACCGGGACGTCCGGCGACTGGTTGTTCTGCTACCAATTGAGGAGCAGGCAGGGGACCCAGGAGGGAAACTCTGACCACAAGTGCACCAGGGTCTGCGATCGTTCCAGCGGTTTCCCTGGAAAGATCGAGTGGGAGGTGTGGAGCTGAACTGTGGGCCACGCCCCTCCAGCCTGGATACACCAGGTTGAGTGCCTCTCGCAGCTGAATGCAGCAGGCTGAGTGCACCAGGTGAGGGTGGTTGGTTAATTAGCTGGGTTTGGAGTCACACACACACTCACAATCACTACAGAGCAGCAGTGGGAGCACGCAGCATGAGAGGTGACTGAGATTTGGACCAGATTACCAAGATTTGTTTGTGCAGAGCTGGGCTTTCGGGGGAGATGCAGCCGGTGAGCTCTTCGTATTTTCATGTTTGTTGCACTGCTGGTGTCCACTTAATGGTGGTGAGCACTTGGGTGATATGGTTGGGATCACGTTAAATGAATGAAATTAAAATATTTTATGGTTAAATGCAGTTTAAAGTATCACATATTTGGATTTATCCTGGAGAGCTGATTTATTGCAAAGTTAAAATCTTAGAATCATAAGGTTAAATCAAATGTTTGAAGGTGATAGCTGTATACGGTTTAACTTATTTATTTGGGATTAATTATTTGCTGCTTATTTACAGGGTTTATTTCTGGTTATATAAAGAATTTGTATGTTTATCTTGTTTCATTTTCTTAACATGGTGTTTGTTTGTGTTTAAAGGTTTTTCACCTGACCACTATTCACAATTGCAACCAACTTCCATAAATAAAAAGAAAGAAGTAAAAAGAGCAAAGGTGTGATGAGTGGAATCCTGTGAAATCCTCCCGAGATTAGCTACCTTTCAAGTGGGGAGTTCTGCACCAATACCTTTCAACAGTGAGGGCACTTGACAGTGACACACCTTCATTGTTATCATATTGCTGCTGTCTTTTTAAATATGATTGTCTCCCACCTCTAGTTTATTCATTCTGCTTTTTGCGCACAGCCTCCACCTCCCAATCACCGCCCAGTCTTCACAGATTCACCAGCTTCATCGTTTCATCAGCCTATCTGCCTCAGAAGAGTCATCAACCACCACCCGTGTCTGGACTCCATGGGAGGGATTCCTCTTGCTCCTGCTGCTCAGGGCAGACGCCCTTTGATCACAAAAACTCCCTGTAGCGTCTAAGCACCATAGACCTTCATTATCACAAATCATCTGCTGTAATAAACATTTTCTTTACTTCATCACTAGTCTCTACTGACTGAAATACATTTCCTTATGCTTGGGAAGCAGTGTGTTTCCCACAGAATGACCTGGACGTGAATGACTAGGTTCAGGGTGATATTGATCGACCTGAGAATGAAAGAGTCAAAAACAAATAAATACATATTTCTTCAGATTAACTTTAAATGTTTGCCTTCATAGTGTCGCTTTAATTGTCTGCACGCACACTGGCTTGCCTCGCCTTTCTGTTTCTCTCTCCCTGTACGTGTCTGCTCTGTTCACTTTGTTATGTTTCATAAAGTCACAAAAAAACACAACTCACGTTTTGGATTTTTTCACCCCTGATTCTGTTTTCAGAACCCTGAAACTAATCAGGGCAATCACACAGGTGGAAGGAAGACAAGACAGGAAGTAAAACAAAATATGACATGTGAGGAGAGTGAACTTACAAAATAAAGCAGGAAATAACAAATTAAAAGCCTGAAACATGAAAGAAAGGAAATGTGGTGGAGCTCTTGGGTAATGTAACAAAATAAGTGGTTGATATCTGGGCACTGACATTGTAAACTACCATATAAGACCAACTTTAATTTTTCATATCTAATGCAACAGAAGCAGTTAAGTCTGGTTATTAAAAATGTTTGATACTCAGCCACAAGCGTTTTTCTGGCAATATGAAAGTACAGATTTAATCACAGGAGTTTAATGATGTGGGAGAAAGATATTATCTTTACTATGGCAACCCGGATATGTGCGAGTGTATTATTTTCAATAAGTAGGACCTTATAATGAAGGGTTGATCTGTGTAAACTCCAGTTTAATTCAGCAGTAACTCTCTGTGCTACAGGAGGATTTGTGAAAAACACTTTATCAGCTCTTCATTGTTTGTTCTTTATTGATCTTTTTCTCCCTACTTTACCGCCTGTTTTTATTTCCTACCCATCCACACCAAAACAGTGTAATTTCATCATTTCTCTCTTTCTCCTGCAGCAAACACATTTCTCTGGTAATTATTTACCAGCTGCACAAACATAAGTCCTCATTTAGCTCTTTTTTGCATTGAGGGAATCGAAACTTCGAAGCTCCCTGAAGAAACACGGAGGAGCTGCCATAATATGCGTCTTTTATGTGACGTTAATGACGGCAGTGTTGTTGCCGGAGGCCTGAAGGTGATGAATAACAGCTATTACTTTCCTATTTTGGTGGATGACGGCTGTTTTAAAAGTCAATCTTACCTTTGAGGTGGTGGCTGAATGGTGGACGTGTGCAGTCGAATCGGGGCCGCACCATCTGTTGTTTGATGTTATTTTGGTTTGTTGGAGTGTGTTATCAGATTCAAACAACACAATTATTTCTGTTGGCGCTGAGCCTGTTGGCTTCAGAGAATCAGAACCGAGAATACCACTTCAATAATTGCAAGGTTGTTTTATGAAGGTGACTTTGGTGCAGAGTTATTTTTGACAGCTGAAGTAGGAGACGACGACTACATCAAAGTACATCAAACAAAAAAATAACTTCATCAAGAGTTCAATGAAGACGGTAATTTGAGGACAGCGTTAAACTTTCTTAAAGGCTGTCAGAGGTTTACTGTGAAGTAGCTCTCAAATTTTCTCTTCACCATCCAATATTTCTAAAAGTTTAATCATAAGAGTCACATGAAGGTCGTCCTTGTGAGAGAGTTTTATAGCAAAAACCTCTGAAACAGAATTGAAATCATCAGAAGGAGCCAAAAATCTCCACTGAAACTTAAAGGCATATTATGCTAGAATCACAAATCGATGCCATTTCGTAGAAACTTTTTTGGATGGTCTACTGTTTATAGCTGTTGTTCATCAGTGTGGACGCTCACATCATTATCTTTATAGTTAATGTTATAGTTCTTAGGGTTAACAGCCTTTTATGACCCACTATAAGTGATCGGTGGTGTTCGTATCTGCAGAGACCCTGCTCTCTGCCTGTACTTCCTTATTTTCTTCTTATTTTGCTGTGTTCGGGACGATTCTGGGTGTCAACCTTTGGTCAGTGATGCGTCGCCCCCAGACAATAACATCTGCAGTTTAGGAAAACGCAGTGACCAGGTGACATCGCTGACTCTGTTTCTTTCAGTTACTCTTTCTGTGTGAGCCACTGGTTGGGTTGAACTACACACACACACACACAGAGCCGAGAGGTAAACAGTGGACACGATGAAGTCTGGCTCCAGCTGAATTCACACAAAATCCAGCAGTGTGGCAGCTGCCTGCAGGGTTGTTTGTTTGTTTTGTTCCTTTCATACTAACACTGCTCCCTCTCTCCATTCGCTCTCCAGCTCACTTGACCAATGCCGCTCTCTCAGTGTCAGGATGGGCCAACTTTGAATGGTTTGTTTTCAAACAGTAACAAACAATAGCTGCTAATTATGCCTCTAAACCACAGTGAAAAGAGGCTTCTAAATCAGACGACGTTTGCCAAAACATGTAAATAAAGTCTTCTCTATATTTCGAGGTTTGTGTGATAAAATTTGTACTTTTACAAGAGAATGTTGCTGCAGGACTTTGTGTTTGTTTTTCTGTGGCTAGAAGCCCTGACAAATCAGAGGTGACCAACACTGAATGATGTATGATATTTTATAAAAGGACACTTTATATAACAGCTGCACGGATCCACATTAAGTTCAAAGAAGTTCATTTTGACAGACAATAGTGGAAGCGGTGAAAATTGTACGTTTTAGTATGTCTTGTTCCAGAATTTGTATTAAATTGGATAAAACATGCAGAAATAACTTCTAACAGCATCCAACAACGGCATCACACATGAGACTTTATAAACATTTCCATCCAAGATACAAGTACGGCTGCTGACTTTACTTCTGTGACCTCAGAAGTCACTAAAGAAGAAAAACAACATTTAGAAACGCGGGTTTGATTGTCATTTACATCTGCGTCGTCTCATCTGGACAGCAGCCTTCAGCCTTCGTTGATTCTCCCACTCCCACACACACATTCAACATGAAATAAAAGCACTTGTTTTGTTTTTCTTGTTTTTATGGAACAATTGTCTCGCAATCAGAGAACATGCTGCAGGTGCAACTAAAACTAGAATAGACACAACAAGGCATAATTACTGTCATTCCTGTACCATCACATCGCTAGACACTTGGCAGCCATAATACCGACCTTTTGTCTTTTCTTCCGGTATTTTACCTCACGCAGCAAATGTAAATGTCAGCCGGGCTGCGTCCGTAAGCCTTCCTTGTCTACAGAGCAGCTCAGTGTCTGATTGCACAGCTAAACCTTTAAGACTGTCAGCACGGCTCAGATGGGATACAACAATATCTTTGTCATCTCAGGCTGCTTAAGGATTCAGAAAATTGGACATTCTCTCTGCACTGCATACTGAAACTCCCACTAATGAAAGCATGCGAGTATGCATGAGGGCACCCCCCCCCCTTACCAGCGCAGATATGCAGCGTAGGAGTTTGATGGGAAAATCTGAGGAGAACAATCACAGCTGCATATACGGTATAATGTATCCCCCTTTGTGGCTGATGTGGTGTTAGTGATGCACAGTCACGTTTGATAACCTCGTCAGCCGCAGCATAAAATCCTCCAGATAATCTTGAGAGGCAGGAATGTGGCAGAAGAGGAGTCAGTATCGGTGGGTACGCATGTTATTTCCATACATCGCCCTGTATAAAGGTCGAGGGGATCTTCATTATCTCAGAAGAAATTTCTGATGCAGGCAGACCATAAAAACAACAATAAAAAACAACAACAAAAACATTCTTTTTGGACTACTCAGAGCCCTGCCAGGGTGTTCAACTGCACCAAGTCCTGGCTGCACATCATCCCAACCCTCCTCCACCTTCACTGGCACCCAGTTAAGTTATAACTACAAAATCCTCCTTCTCACCTATAAATCCCTCCATGCCCTCACCCCTCAGTACCTCTCAGACCTCCCTCACCCATACACCCCGCCCCTGACCTGCTCTCCATTCCCCACACCAGACTCCGTACCTCCGGAGACAGAGCCTTCAGTGTCGCAGCCCCGACCTTCTGCCTTGCTCTCCTCGCTTCATCTCTGGATATGTCTAAAAAACTCCTCAAACACCATCTGTTCACTGCAGCCTACAACCTCTACTGACTCTGTTTCCCCAGCAGACGCTCAACTTTGTTACTTGTTTCAATTTGTTTGTTTGTCTGTTTGTGTAGCATTTATTCTCCTGTGTAAAGTGTCATTGGGTTTCGTGACCGGCGCTATATAAATCCAAGCTATTATTATTATTATTATTACTGAAACAATATCAAGATAAACACGCATGTATTGCAACAAATATCCCAGGCTGAACTCCAGTTACCTACGAAGTTGGATGAATCGCTACTCAGCTTAACACCTGTGCATGTGTGTGGGTGATGTACAACAAAGAGTATTGTGCGATATATAGACCATGCTGCTGTCTGTGTACTCACTCAGCAGCGACTCGATGATCACTCTGTAGGCGCTGGCGTGTCGGTGAGGCTGCCACTGGGTGCACAAGCTGGTCATCCTCACCTGGTATGCGTTAAGGTTCGTCACCCCCAGGTACACTGCAGGAAGGAAAGAGAGGAATCACTTATGGTGTGTTTCTCCATGAAGAGCACACCTTCTCAGTCGTTATGTCTGCATGTGACAGCATGTTCGACAGAATTCATAAACACATTTACAATTATTATTATTCCATCAAAGGTTTGAATCTTTACAGCAAATGAATGAGTCTCTGGCAATTTTAAAGAATAATGCTCCACAAAGGGGACTTATAGTGGCATATTTGAGGGTGTCTGACTATTTCTCACAGCCTTCGATCATCTGTGGTCGCTGTTTCTGACATATTCTTTTATTTCCACCCTTACTCCACCATCTTTGGCAAAATGTTGACATTATAACTGAAACGATGACAAAAATAGTGTTTGTATGTAAAAAAACAAACTCGTAGCTTCTTCTGAACTCTAAAAATCTGCATTATAAAGTTGCTTCCTTGTCTACATGCTGCTGTAATAATAAAACTGCACTGAGCACACATCTGAGAAACCACACGCCATCGTGTTTCCAGATGACAAATTTAGAAATATATGGCCGGTTAGCTCCGAGGACACGACATGAGAGTTATTTACAGACAGAGAAATATAACTTCACTGACTTTGCTCCAGAAGTGTGGCTTATGCATACACATGCACACACACGCAAACCCACACAGATTCTATTTATGCAAATGGTAGGAATGCACTTTTTATTGACCGACATTTTTGAAAGTGCCACTTGTTCTGAGTTCAAAGACATTAGCATGCGTGTGTCTGTGAGTCAGTAATGGCCTCGCACATCACAGTATATTTTACATTCCCTCTGACATAACATTTTCTGGTGGAGCCAAATATCACCTGCATTATAGTGGGCCCGATGCATAATGTATCTCTTCATAATGTTTATGCAAAATCTCCCCATTGGTTTAAACTAGAAGACACAAAGGGATTCAGGGAGCATCTCAGCTCGCTCAGTCCGGTACGGCATCGACATTACTGCTGGCATGGCACGAATCCACCTGTCAGGCTCCATCTCGTCATCATCCAACTCCAAAGGACCAATCAATCCACCTTTTAGCAGCAGAGTGGCCTCAGACTTCCCTGATGCTTCACATTCGGCTACAAACTGCCCCGGAGTTACAGGAGATCACAGTCTCAGGAAGAAACCACTGCTTCCTCACATTGTCAGGAGTCAGTTGAGGTAGTTCAGGCATCTGATGCCTCCTGGACGCATGTCTGCTATGGTGTGTTCTTGGCAAACCATGAACACACACGAGGGGTTACATACTGGATCTCATCCAGCCTGGGAGGCCTGCAGGAGTAAGGAAAAGGATGTATGGGCTGCTTTAGTTGGCCCGCTGCTCGACTCAAGTGTTTACTGATGAGCAACCTCGAGGAAAGCAGTTCAGTTCTCTCTATGTAGAAAAAGGACAGAAGTGGCGTTGCAAGAACAGATGCTGTTGACTTATGATGCTGAACACAGCGACTGAAACTTTTCCTAACTTCACCAAAAAGCTCTGGTTGCCAAAACCTAACCAAATCTAAACTATACTGATGATCAGTGTTTAGACTTTTTAGATTTTACAGTCATGTAACATCCATTTTTTTTAATTTAGCCTTGTGGACATGTGAAGATGAAAATAACAATAGACAGATTTTTGCTATAATTTAACATTATGAAGTAAAAGTTGAGCGCTCAGTGTAATGCCTGTGGAATATCTGATCAAAATTAACTTTCCATTACTCTCAGCTAAACCAAAAGCAGGATCGGCGATTTTCCCAGTATTTTCTTTCCTCTCCACCCTGCCGACTTTAAAAAAAAACTTCAAAGACGACACAGCTAGCTTAGCATTAGCCTGCAGCTGCACTTTGGGAATCTAATTCTGCACGAGGACGATCAGGTGGAAACTCAGACAGCGTGGAAGATGTTGGCTTTTTTTCCCCTCCTTTATTGATTTGTTCATGAAGAGGGTTTACTTGGGAAAGAACTGAGAAAGTGACCTTTGTAAAGTACTGAATTTCTATTTTGTGCTGTTAACGGTTGAATCCATGAAGACTGGTATTGTCTGTAAAACTCTTGAATCTTTATCTGTATTATTTGAACTTGTCTAACCCTAACATGCAAAAAGACACCAGAATATAGTCAAGCTGCTGTTGTAAAATATCCCTATCTTTTAAAGACGGGCATAAAACCAATGATCTGTTAATCTTTACAAATACAGACGTGATAGTCTAAACAATGGGAAAACCGACAGTGCTGAAAATTAAATCAAATCTTGACCTGATCCAGTCCAGTTGACATCATCACCATCTGTTTTCATGTCTCCTTTAGAGACTAATTGAATGAATAAACTCGTGTTTTGTTTTGGGGTAGAGTTTCCATTTCAAGATCACAACTTACCCTTTGTTTTTGTGTTACTTTTAGCTGTTTAAGATCATAAATGATCAACTCATCAGATTACCCTTGAGTAAAGGTTGGTCAATGGCAGAGCAAAAAAATCAAACCAAAAAACATACAAGATCAGCAGCTATTTGAGCTTATTGCTTTATTTTTGATGACCCACATAGTCTGGACTTGTTTATTATCTTTAAATTACAGCAGACATTAAAGCTCCAGCACTGCCCATCAATCGCTGGCTCTTTAAACTACACCCACTTACTATAAAATTGTCCACCATTTAAACTAAAAGCTCTCTGAAAAGGCATTACAGGAAAGTCAGTCTCCTTTTTGTCCCCAACATCTGTGATACTCGTGCTGCTGAGTGACATTGAAGCATCAGTCCACTCATCTCTACTGGTCCGTCGGCTTCATTAACATGCTGCTGAGCAATATGACAGACGCTCCATTCACCTCCTGGGATCTCACTGGCCTCATATCATAAACTCCACTGTCCATCTTTCTTCTTCCGTTCGCCATCTTCTTCAGCTTCATTCCTCTTCTTCTCTTTTCTTTTTTCTCAACTAAAAAAAAAAACTTGTCCTTCAAATCAACCAAGAAGTGCTTAATTATCATGCAGGAGAAGTAAAATGTGGCTCCGATGCAAAGCGATGTGCCTGCGATCCATTTAAAGCTTCATGTTCGGGCATTAAGCTGACACTTGCAGTGAGAGCTCTTACCCAGAGAGAAATGAGAACGGATGAAAGGGTTGAGGTTCAGCATCCTGCTCAAGGACACTTCAAGAGGACACATGTTTTTTGTCGCTCGCTTTGGCTGTCATGGAGATCAAACCAGAGACCTTTCAGTTTCAAAAAGGGCTATTTCACCACAAGGCCAGCCTGCGGTGAAGTGGTTAATTATCATGCAGGAGAGGGAAATCCAGGCCCCCACTCAAATGATTGTACTTGAGAAGCAGTGATTGATTGAGCCAGGCCAGACACTCACAGAGCCTCGGGAGGTGTCCGCGTCTCCAGTGAGATAACTTAAATCTATCACATCTATGGTTCAATCCAGGGCCGGGCTGTAATTAGGTGAAGTTGCCATTAAAGGTGTCAGATGGATATCAAGATATCGATGTCTGCAGGCGTCTGGCTGCTTCTTCACTATTAAGTTACTGACAACAAGATGATCTGAAAGCAGCATCAGTCGAACTGATGAGAGTTCATTACCATGCGGACGTTCAAGTCGTGTGTTTCCCTTGTTACAGAAGCTTTCAATAATGTGTTAAAGCAGAACACTCCACTTATGTAATTTGTCTAGTTGATTAATTTGCTTAAAGCTGAGTAGATTTCCTCAAAGGAGATATTGGCACATCCAACTCTCTGAGATGATCACCCGCACTGCTTCTGCTCAGAGGAGTTTGGAGATTTTATATACTTATTAATGGCAAATTCAAGATACAAGTAGTTTTCCATGATTACACAACTTTGAATGTCTTCCGATGGCCGATGTTTTCATTTGCAACTGCAGTAAATATTCTTGTAAATACACTTAATTATGTCTCCTGTTGTCTCACACTGTTTCTGTTTTACTTATGTGTGGAATATAACGCAACAGATTGTGCACATGTCACTGACAGTTACTGAGAGACCTGCACATATGCAAGTGCAGGTGAATGATCATTGCATGCTGGTGCTGAATGTGGGCAGTGCAAAATGTGAGGCACACAGACTTTGTCATGGTCACGTCTTATGAGTTATGTGTGTTTTGTTTCGTGGTGTCTTTTGCCCTTTTCCAGTGCCCCGTTTTCCCTCCTTTATTTCTAACCTAATTTTCCCTCCACACCTGCCTGCATCTCCTTTATCAGCTCTCCTCTTCAGTGTTTTTCCAGCCGTTTCCAGCCTATCAACCCCTTCCCTGTTCCTCGTGTTTGTCCATTCATTGCCTTCACCTGTGTTTCTCCGCCTTACTCCACCTGCACCTCATCCTCTCGTTAGTTCAGTTCATATTTAAGTCCCTGATGTTTCTTTGTGTTTTCCTGTTCCTTGTGTTGCTGTGATTGAGATTAAAACTTCACACCTCTGAATACCGTTAAGAAATAAGTTATTTTTTTGCTTTGTAGATTATCAGACACTTTCAATGAGGATGCACAAGCTTTTAAACATTGTGTATTAAACAGGGGTGGAAGTGACTAATCACAACTACTCACATTACTGTTATTCAGTCAGTTTTTCTATATTTGCACTTTTAAACAGTATTTTTTCAAGCCTGTAATTTTACTCATACTTAAGTAGTCATTGCACCATGTAATCTAGTTATTTTGCAATCATAATTGAGTACTGAGTACAATTTCAATTAATATCTGGAAACTTTCATCTACATTTTTGTAGCCAATAAGGCTGTCCGATCACAAACGTCTGTTATTAATAATGCATTAAACATCAAAATACTCTGAGTAGCGTTTCAGAAGAATACTTAGTATTATTATAAGTATTATTTTAATACCAGCAGTTTTGCTTGTACTCTTTCCACTGCTGGTATTAATACACATACATTACTAGAATTTCTTAAAGAACAGGTGATGTAAAGAGGAGGGTAAATGGACAGTTTATGGTGATGCAACTTCGCCAAACTAAACACAATCCAATCCATACCATCTTCATGGTAAACCGGCTGTCCGTTCTTGATAGAACAAAGAGCTGTGACTCGAACAAGGCAGCAGCTGAAAACTTCAATCAGACGATCACAATAACATTTTCAAGATGGCATCTTGTAATTAGTTGGGACTGCAGCTGAAAGCTTCTGGGTATGGGTATTCGACTGACTGCTCTTCTTGGTGAAAAAACGTTAAATTTAAAAGACACTTTGCAGATGCATCCGATAATGTCTCCAACTGCAGCTGTCACTGTCAAGGAGGTCCAGCCAGAAAAAATCTTTGTAAAAATAAAGGTTGACATCAACATTCAACAGCTGGGAAACAAAAAGAAGAACTAGTGTGATTGTAGGTATGAGGACTGAAGCTTTTTGTTGTTCTGTATCTAACTGATTTGGCATGTGCAGTTTCAACTACTGAGGCAATCAGATGATTTATTAGTGTTGTACGAGATGGTTTGATAGATACACACAACAACTTAAATGACTGTTAGAAAATACCTCTTTGAAGGTGGTTAATTTCTCTAAGTAAGCGTGGAGACTGAGGAGGAGAGCAGTGTTTAAGTTGTTGCTTGTTATCTTGCACGTTTGTTTATTAGTTCTTTTATTTTGCATTTATATTAAACAGGCTGAGGCTCGAATATGTGATCAGCAGAGTTGAGAGCTGTTTCACACACTGAATGAACCAGCAACAGATCGAAGAAACAGAAGGAGGACTTACAGGTCTTGGCCCTTCCTGAAAGGGCCTCGCTGGATCCGGTGGTGTAGGAGGCGATGACCTTGACACTGTACTCCGCCCCGCTCAGCAGGTTGACAATCAGCATGGTGTTCACGTCTTCTCCAACAAACGTTTCCAGAGCCGGTCCAGGGGCTGCAGAGGAGCGGGATAATTGAGGTGACACGTCAAGGAGGAGCAAATGGAAGGAGCACAGAGGAGTGAGTTCAGAGACGATCATTAGCTTCAATTCAAGTGAGTTGGAACAAATGGAAGATAACTCTGTGATGTAAAGTGACACAGGCAGGAGAATGACACAATAATATGAAAGATTATGACCGGAAAACGTGTCTGTGCATCAGTATCAATAGTGTTATGTTTAGATTCATATAAAGATACATATTTCTATTGATCCAATTTAGCATGATAGAAAACAGAACAACTGAGGAGTATTTATTCATCTGTACGTCTGTTCGTCTTGCTTTTGTGTTTAATTATAAAAACACATTAAAACTGTTAGAAAAAGTGCCGTTTTCGATATTTATACCAACTCTTGATTTTCCAGAGGACAAATTCTTATGATCTTGTCAGCCTGTTTATTTCTCCAGCGCCACCATCAGGAGCCAAGGAAAAAAATCTGATATTTCACAATAATCTCTGGGGAACATAAGTTTACCTCTCATCTATTACTTTTAGTCACTTTTAGTCACTGCAGACAGGTGAGCATGTGTGTGTAACATACCGGATACAGGTTGGTAGACGACCCTGTAGCCCATCGTGGGTGAAGGCGGAACATCCCAGCTGATCCTGAAGCGGTTGTACCATTCCTCTGATACCCGCAGGTTCTTTGGAGCTGAAAGAGGAACTGAGGAGAGAAACAGAGACGAGCAAATTTGATGTTTATGATAAAATATATAACATACAATATAATATGGCTATCACCAAGGTGTGAACTCTTTCACTCTATATATACTTGGTACTCTGTTGGTCTTATGGTTTTGCAAAAGCATACTGTACTGTATGTCCCGTGTCTCAGGTTAGGTACTGATTACCAAGTCAGTATCAAAGCCAAACCTTTGGTATCATGACCACACTAAAAACAACACAAGGTAAATACAGTGAAATAAAACCAAATCTGTGAACAGAGTACTTTCCAAAAATGTAACTCGTTATGTCAGAATGATTGAAAGTTCTTTATAAGAGGAATCTGTCATCACACAGCAGAAGGTGAAAAGTACAGCGAGAAACTGGAAGGACAGAAACCAAGTTGGCAAGAGGAAGATAATGAGGAAGAACAGAAGGAGGATGAAAGTTTGATAACACTTAATAACATTTCAACAGTCAGTCAGTGAAAAGTGTAAGACCATTTGATGTTACAGAGTGTACAGTTGAATTAGTCTGTCAGAAAGACACTAAATCCAGAGGACTTATCACTGGGATGACAACTGGGACACAACTCTGGGAAATGGAACTAATGGCAGGATGGTATTAATTTAAAAACCACTTTCTTTGAGGGATGTGTGATTTTCAACCCTCATACATTTGTCATCTCTGCAGTCCACCATGTTCGTCCCAAAACACCATAGATTTGACTCCTCTGAAGATCCCTTTGGTTAATAGGAAACATGAGACTTTTTCAGGTCTAAATCCCCGAGTAAATCTGCTGGCTGTTCTGTTGCACATTTAAAATGCTAAAAGGCTTCAGTCATTCTCTCCATGTTCCATCATTCCTCTCTGAGTATCCATCCATTTTGCCGTTTTACGAGCCGAAACCTGCAGATTATTCTGGCTCTTATGCCTCATTTTCCCTCTTCACCTTCCGCGGTCGTTCACCATTAAAAAGCCAATCATCCTCTCTACGTTCAGCCTCACTCCCACCTCTCAGTATCTGCTGCATCCTCGTATGCTCAAATCCTCACATTACACCTGCCTCTTCTGTTGTATTATCTATCTTCTCTGTCCCTTCGCTGGTCCTGAGAAAATTACTATCATCCTCTGAGCACTTTCTGCCATTCCTCGCACTGTGTTTTCACCCTTCAGGCCTAACGTTAATGAGAAACTGGAGATTTAATGGCCAGACTACTAATGACCAACGGAACTCCTCCAACAGCTCAGGAATGTTTTGAGGAAGTCGAGAAGTATTTCTGCATTTTAAGTCCACAAAACTAGCTTTAGTTTTGCTCCTACGGGTAGGAATTTCAACTACTGCAAAGCCCTAAACATCACAAAGTGTTGCTGTATCGTCACGTCTTTGAGATGCCAAATAATGAGCACACAAATCTGCAAAAGGAACAAGAAGTCCCCAAGTGTGTTCTTGATTTTTAGCTCCTGGGACCATTTGATAAGGATGGCAAAATGAGGCCTTTTTTCAGCACTTGGGAATTCAAGCTTTTTGGTGAAAATAATTTTGAAAGCCACAACATAAAATATGACTATGTGCTACTGTCATAGCAGAAGCATTTATAACACGGTGTAGTTCTACTCTTGTAACCAAAAAGGAATAATAAACAATATCACTTCAACATATACAGATATTATTCTCTTTATAGGATTGGGTTTGCTCTTGCTGTTCATTTTCAAATAAAGAAATAAAGAAATAAATAAAATCAAAGCAACATTACAGGACGTAAGACATCTTAAACCTATGTATGACTCGGAGTCAGTGTGAAATTGCAGTGAGATTGAAATAATCTGCTTCTGAGGACAAACATACAGCCCAGACCTTAACAACTGATCACATTTCGCCCCGTATTACGCTACTCATGATAATGGTGATATAAAAAAATTCTATTTAAATTTAAATTTCTATAGCTATCATGATAATATCGTTATTATGAATTTATTTGGCTAGGATAATTGAGTATTTAAAATCTGATATCGTGACAGCCCTAGTATCAATCCTATCATCATTTACAAGCAGTGATTGATAAGTTCATGTCCTCAGGTAGAAGGAGGTGAGTTATACAGATCTTGTTCCAAGCACTTTAACTCTTTGAGTGATTATGCAGAAAGTCTGAAGTTAAGTTGTTCGTTATATCTGTTTCAGGTAGCTGAAAATGGCAGCTCCGCACTGTCTGAGAAAATGGACAAGAACAAAAGTCCACTGTGGCGACAGCTGCCATCCAGGAATGCAGATTTGAACTCGTCCAGCAACCGCCCTGTTCACCTGATTTTACACCCTCAGATTCAGAGTCAGATTCATTTAACTTTATTAACAGCTTCCCTTGAACACATGCTACAACATACAGTAACATGTAGACACAAAAATACTTCAGTCTACTACCCTTTCCCTAAGATGAAGAAGGAGCTCAGTGATCGCCGTTACAAAGTGACCAGATGAAGTGTTTAAATGTAGAAGGCGACTTTGTTGTACAAAAATGTCACTAGGTGTTCAGAACGTAGCCACAAACGTATCAATCACACCTTGTATCATCGCATTGCAATTTACTTCCCAACTAAAATCCTCGTCATCCTCTGCTTTACCTCCTTTATCACCTTTGAGTTGTCCTTACTTCCCTTACAGATTCAGATTATGCTAAATTCCCTCTTTCTTTCAGCAATAAATGTCTTCCTTACATCTTCCCTGCCATATCTTCCTGCACTGTTTTTCACCTCAGTTTAAACCTACCAGAATCATAGATCTAATGTTATGGGTTCATGTCCTCAAATAGTTTTTACCTGAATTTCATATTTTATTTTAGTTCAAAGTCTGACTTCATTAAAATCACTGTCATTATCATGCCCTTACCCTCCTACTGTACATCTCCCTCAGTGATTCAAACCCCCCACTTTCATACTTGTCCCCTCCGTCAAAAAACATTCTTTCATCGTCCCAAATACCAAAATCCTTTCAACATTTGTCTTTGAACATATTTTTTACTCTCCTCAGGCATTTTGTGATTGAAAATTGTCATTTAACTCTGACTTTATGGTTCCAAGTACTCAGATCACACAGCAATCACACATACTATATTACATTAGTATTCTTACACAAAAAACTCTTCAGCTTCTCCTTCTGCAAACATCTCAGCTCTCACCGATTCAAATCCTCCATGAAAACAAAAATCTGTAGAGATCAAAAATCCCCAAATCCTCTATTTCCTCTTTTAGACCAGTGAGACATCAGCTCATTGGTCATCGCTCAGTGCTTCAAATCCCCAGATTAAACTGGTCACAATACTCCGGGTCATACGTGACTTTTCTGTTTTTATTATCTATTTTTTATTCCGTCTTTCACTACTGAAAACTCGTGTGTCATCCTCTCTGTATTCCACCCAGGCCTCTCCCAGTGATCACCTCATTCCTCGGTGGATCAAACGCTCAGATTATTCTGCCTCTTTTGTCACATTATCTATCTTCAGTTTGAGGCTGAACACCCAATCATCCTCTCTGCATTCCCTGTCATGCCTCCCTCAACGTTCACCCCATCCCTCATAGGTTCAAGTCCCCAGATTACACTGACTCCCTTTGTCACATCATATATCTTCACTCTAAAAAAGCCAGTCCTCTCCCTTCTCTTCAATCCCTGTCGCTCCTGCTTGGGTGATCATCTCATCCCTCACTCGCTAACAGGAACCATTCATCATCACGAGGTGTCGGAGGCCCCATCGCTTAAAAACCAGAGAATGTCATTAGCGTCTGCTAATGTGTGTAATGCGCTGCACAGGGAGACGTGATGGGATGGTGTGAAAAGATGAATGACTTGAATTTAGCGTCTCCTCCTCGCTGAAAGTCGAGTGTTTGCTCCGTAATGCACTTGGCAGCAGAGAAAATCATCAGCCTCTGAAGGTGCATTCACAGCAGCGCTCAGTCACATTCAACAAAAGGGGAAAGAATGCTTCCCACATATTTCTGTCTTCAGCTCCACAGTTAAGAAAATGGATGTTGAACATTTAGCTACCACGACAGGCTGCTACCTCTTCCAACTCCCCTGAAATTGTCCCGAGTTAATGAGCTGCAGAGACACAGGATGGGTTGAAACAGAAAGCACCTGAGCAAAGTGCTCCTCTCTGCTGAGAACGCCTCACACTAAATGCCAGTTAATGGAGGTGCTGCAAAAATGTATCAGGAAGTTTTGGAGGGGAAGGTCATTGCAATTATAAAGTATTTTCATGACACTTATCCAGAATTATTACAATAGATTTAACAGTCAAGTTACTGCTTTAAACTGGAGGCACAACTCCAATTCTCCCAGAACACTCTAATATATGTTTAATAGCTCAGATGGATGAATATCATTTCAACAACTGAATGACTATAACATTCATTAACAGGTTTTCCCTCCTTGTTTCTGTCACGGTTTATAGTTTATAAAGTAGAAATTAATCCCTTTTTTCATTTATTTTGGTTACAAGAAGGACAACTCCTTCTCCATCCATCTCCACTCCCCCTCTGACAACAGTCCTGCAACATGTTCAGCAAACAAAGACATCCTAAAGAAGTTAACAGCTGACAAGTTTCTGTTAAATTGCAATGTTTGTCTGTAGCACGACAAGAGTTTAGTTTAAGCCGCTGTGACTGGATTTCATCTTGATTTCATCTAGAACCAGAATGGCACTCAGGAGAGCGCATTCCTCTGCCAAGGCCCAACAGCACCATAGACGTGTACAATACAAACTTAAAAGGTGATGGAAATGTACATTTTGTGTTCACTACTTGTTTGTACTGCCCCCAAGTGGCCAAAAAACCATACGGTCAAAACAAACTGGACATTAACGACTTACGTGTTCGGCCCATTCGTGATGCCACTGGTCCGTCTCCTTCAGGGTAAACAGGAGTGATGGCCACTTTGTACTCTGTATCTGACAGCAGAGGCTGCAGAACCAGGCTGCTCTGACCCGTGGGCACCGTCCTCTGCAAACAGAAACAAATTTTAATTTTAAGTACATTCAAGTGAAAAACTAGTATTTCCAAAACCATTTTCGATCATCTGTTTAAACGTGGTGTATAAAGTCATTATGTCGGGACGTTCTCGGGCCCGACACTAAACCTCAGATTGGTCGTGATGGACGGACAATCTGGACAATCAAAATCAAATGTAGCAGGCTGTGTTTTAATTTGGTTTATTTCCCTGTCGTTGACATTGTAGTAAACATTAACTGCTAGAGAAAGTGTTGTGGTTTGTTGTCGGCGAGTTCATGCACGTTACATCGGAGAATTTTCTGTTTCTCAAATCGAAAATCAAAAATTTTATTGTGGATTTGGAGAATCCTGAAACTCCTCCTAATTATTTCTCCATCTTTGGTATTTCACCTTTCATGGCTCCGAGCCTGAACGATATATCAGCTGGCCGATAAAATTAGATGATATTGTCCTAGCACAGATAAATCTGTATTGGTAGAGATGTTTGCCGATATGAAAAATCTTTTTTAAGATATTATAATGCAGAAAAAGATGCTCTGGATAAATTATAGTAATTAAATGAAGTTTACTGTTTCAGTGCTCTGGTGTCATTTCAGACGATAAAGTTTACTGTTAAACTGTAAAGTCTTCTGCCTCCGTTACGTATCTTTGTCAAGTGTTTCATAACCACATTTGAGGGATCACTGCAAAAGAAAGTAATTTTCTGTTTTGATATTTTGTTGATGCAGTTTGTGTTTCTGCAGCTGAAGCTCTCTGTTCAGTCTTGGTGCTCTCATGTTGCCAAGTTCTTCTTGTTTTCTTTATTGAAAGAAAAATAACAACAGAACCATAAAACACGTCACTGAACAGGTAACAGAGTCAGGAGGGGATCAAAATGTTCTTTTAGTGACCTTGCTTTATTTTCAATCCCTTCTGTAGCATTTTTTAAATGGGCTCTCATTATATTAATTCAAGTTACTGCAGATATACAGTGTGAACAAACAGCACCAGGTGAGGTGAGGATAGCAGCAGCAGTAACAGCAGGAGAGTCTGACTGTTTGACTTCACACTCTGCAGGAGAAACACATGCTGGTACCTTTAATAGGGACTTCTACTGAGTGTAGGTTTGTTAAGAAAAGAAAAGTTTTTGAGGTTGGACTCAAAGATCAATGAAAATACAATCTCACAATCACAAATAAATAAGCAGCCATCTTCCAGCACCCTGAAAAAGATCTGGAAGAGTTTTCATTTTGGTGGAACTCCTCTTTGATAGCTTTTTTATTACCTTCAGGCACTTCCTTTGGGACTGATCCTTGAATGAACTAAAACAGCGAATTAAGACTTCGTAGGTACCAAGTACCGGAAAATAAAAAATGTATTAGCCTTTTAATGGAGGTGAGGATCTGAGAGTGGCTGCAGTGAGGCTCGGAGGTTTCAGGTGCTGCAGAGGTTAATTGTGTGCAGGTTTCCTCCTCACCTCTCTGTGAACTGCGGCCTTTTCTTAAAACTGATCCCTAAATGAGTCACACGTCCAAAGAAAAGCTGATCTGCTGCTTTACCCTCCAGGCTTCTTTTCTCTCTTCATCTCCACTCACAACTCTTCCTCTGTTTTCTTCTCTATCTTTGTTTCTCTCAACAGCTGCTGTTTATGAATTATTATCAAAAATCTAATTATGAATATTTCTTGCTATTTCAGTATCACAATAAAGCTTTCTCTCGTTTTACAGTCTTCTATCACACAACATATAGTTTTACATATTGTGTAGAGCTGAAAACATTATATTAAAGAGATTAGTTGACTGAAAGAAAATTAACTCTTTAACAATCAATTAATTTGTCCCAGCTTCCCAATTGTGATGATCTTTATATGATTGAAAACTGACATTGTGTTTTGGACAAGCAAAGACAGTTTGCAAGCCACACAACTAAACATTTTCAAGTTCCTAATTTTGAGTTCCTACTAGAACAGGTTTACAAACATCAGTTTCCTCCTCCTCTGTCTGAAACACTCTGTTGTAACTCCTGTCTCCGTTGTAACTCCCTCTAACGTTGAGTATAAATAAGCCTTTAGTTGCAGCCTTCATGATTGTGACGGATCACATAGTTATTTTTCTGGAAATGCACTTAAAAAAGTGTTCAAACATAAAATAACAAGATTGCAATGTCTGTTTGTGGCTGAGAATTAAATGACTGAATAATCAAGGCGCTTCACATTCAAGAAACTCATCACAGCTCATTGCAAACTATATTTCTATTGAAAACAGATCACCTCACAGTATGCAGTACTTCGACCAAACCAGTAGATTTATTTATTCATCAGTGGTTCTTATTTGTATCTATAAAACTCTGATGTCTGGTGGTTTAATTCATACTGTATGACTGAACACAGAGCTGTTGTTTTTTGTTGTTGTTGTTGCTGTTTTGACTTCAGGACAAACAGCGCTCTGGTTGTTTTGTTCTCAGCAGGAGAAATCCTTTAATATGTTAAAGGTTGGGCTGTTTGTGTGCGTGTAGACACCCTCAGTCTTTCATTCCTCTGATTCTCTCTACCACAGTCTTTGTGTCTGTCTGTCTGTCTGTCTGCCACATTTGCATTCTGAGCATGTACAGTCTAGCCCGGCTTCATCCACGAACCCTCTAGTTCCCCCCAAAAATACACTCTCGCAGACATGTCAGTCAAACACTGTGGGCCTTAACAAATCAATTTCAGCCCAGTCTGATGAAAAACGCAGCAAGTCTCTAAACTGTCACTGAGCCACACACTCCTACACTCCTTTTACTCCACTTTGTAAATGCAAACATGGTTTCATAAAGTATTTATAGGATTCAGAAACCCAATCTATTTTGACAGAGGCTCTGTGCCGGCCCAGAATATTAAGTTCGATCCACCTGAGACTGCTGGAGCTGCAATGCTTGCGGCCAAACTGCATGGGGAACACAACACGGGTGATGGAAGTCAACTATAGTGACTGTAAGTAGTAAGCAACATGACAGTACATCTGTTAAACTAGGGGAAAAGAAAAGCCGCTCTAAAAAGGAAAATGTAACCCTTCCGTCTAACTGTAACGATTTAAAAGAAAACACATGGGATGAAATACGTCATAGAAGACCATTTCTACTGCCATCAAACTGTTACAACAGTTGAAAGAAGCGGATGATGAGACTCGCACGACGATGTAAGAGCAAGAGAACTCCCATAAACAGGAACTTTGCTGATTAAATAACATGATTCAAGTGCATTGAAAGTTTTATTTTATTTGTTTTAGTTCAGAATTAAAAGCATGTTAGTACAATAAAGGTTATCTGCAACCGCCTAACGAACTAACTCTGATGACATCACCAACAGACGTACAAAATTAATAGAAAAATCACAAAAAGTGGAAGTGTGTAGGATGGCCAAAAAAACTTGAAGAGTTGGATTCTTTGCCAAAGTTGTATGAACTAAATCTGTGACAGAAGAAAATGATGCCTTAAACTTTTTAATCCTACCTTCGCTACGTTTTTTACCTCCTAGAACAACATTTTGTCGTTGAGCAATAACAGAAGAAACTCTGTTTACACACAGTGGAATTGCACTTGATGCCCGGCAGCTTTGGTTTATTGGACACTGAACGAAGCAGCAAAGAGAAATAATGGAGCTTCACCAAGTTCAGCGTCACAGCTGTCTGTGGACAGATGGCTGCAGAGTCAAGTCGCCCCACAGCTACGCCGTAGATACTGACATCTGGTAAAACAGTGACAGAGCCATCTGAATGGGCAGAGCCATTAACTTCTATATTTATAAGCTTGTAGAGAGGTGAGCGTCGAGAAACTCGGTGACAGAGGGTAATGCTGTAAGAAGTGTTCTGTAATCATTTTTGACCATAAGGAGGCAGAGGAACTCCAAAACAAAGCTCCAGACTCAGACCTGACGTATTGTCACCTTGTAAAGTTGTTCTGAAAAAGGTTTTACAAAAAACAGCTGACACAGAGCAACACTGGAGCTGTGTTTGTTTGGAATATTCACTCTCCTTTTAGTTTGTTTGGTCTCCACCAACTCTTGAGGAGATTATCTGGTTCGAGATACTTTCTTCATCACCAGCTAGTCTCTCACTGTGTCTGTCTGCAGCCAATAAACACAGAGAAGAAGAACAACAAGGCTGTTGTCGTGCTCATGATGAAGAGCTGCTGCACCTGTATAGAGCCAAGCAATGTGGACAAGAGCCACACATGTTGTCGCTGGTGTGGACGTTTTTCAGTAAGTAAATCTTGTTACAGCTATGAATATTAAATCATTCATCTTCGCTCCCTACATCTTTCTTACCGCCAGGTGTGCATAAACAGGTTAGGAACTTCTTTTGAAAATATAAAAATGTGAAATTATCGGTTATCTTGTCAGTATTGGCCATGAGAAGCAGGCATTGTAATTATTTTATTGCCTGAATAAAATCCATATGGTGCGTCCCAAGTTTGAGAGTATCTGACAACAGATGAAATGTCCTCATGCAGCTTTTCTTTCCCTCCTGCAAAACAAAGACTGTATTTTATAATCTGAGCTCCATCACTTTGAATAAAGGCTTCGCAACAGTAAAAAGCCTCTACCAGCCCTTCGTCCATCACCACATACTTCAAAAACAAATGATGAAACTTGTTGACAATAACTCTGTTACAGCTCCACTTCTCTCTCCACATAATGGTGCGCTGACAACTGCCTGCAGCTGAACATGGACAAAGCAACAGAACTGGTCATTAGCACATCAAACACACACCACACTGGACTGAAGCCCACCTCCATCCAGGGCGAGACAGTTGAACAGGTGAGCAGCTGCAAAGATCTTCCACTCCTTACAGACAATACACCAGTCACTTCTATCCATACGCAATGCCAGCGAAGACTCCATGTCATCAGTAAACTCAGAGCACTGTCTGTTTCTTCCACTTGTTATTTTTTGTCTGTACTCTTCCCCCTGCTTCTCCACCATGTGAACCATCTCAACAAAACATCAAACACACCACTTCCAAAATCATCTTCCGTCTTCCTACGCCCAGTCTCTCAGAAATGAACCACAGAGCCGTCACACATCTAGTGCTCACAATAGCAAATGACACTGATCACCTGTTCGATCAATACTTCACATTACCTCCATCTGGTTGGAGAGACATGATCTTTACACAGAGAAGAGCAGACCTCAACAAACCGCCTCAGAGCTGGACGTATGACTGTAGAAATTAAGATTTTATGTTTCTCTTTGCTGCCGTGTTGTACCGGCTGTGAAAACAAATCTCCCTCTGGGATGATACATCTAAAAAATCCCCCCAGTATTTACACCAATTAGCTTGCAAACAATGTGTCCAACATTTTAGTGAGAAGCACTGACAAGCGACAGATGCGTCCCCAGGAGACTTAATTGTCTTCAATTCAGCCAGCACCGGAGCTGTTTGGCATAGTGATGGTAATTTAAACGGAAACCCTCTGAGTTTTTCAGGTAAATGTGGACGAAACAATGTGGAACAGCTGGTCGACACAAATCAGGAAGTTTCAGGGATAAAAGCAGCAAAGAAAGAAAGCACGGCACACTACTGTGGGACGTTGGCAATAACAATCCTCACTCTCCACTGTTTGTTTAGAGAGAAAATGTCAGAAAGAAAAAAAGACCGAAACCAAAACGTTTAGAGAAAGTTTTGGACTTTGGAGGACTTGAGTCACTCTCCTGTTGAAAAACTTTTTCATTGATTCAACCTTTCAGAGACTTTATCATTCAAGAGGGACGACATGTAGACTGTTTTACTTTCTTGAGAAGGGTCAAAGGTTGTAAAAAAGCCGAGAAAAGCAACCCTTGAACAGATAAACAGCCTTTTCTGTCTGCTTTTATGATGCTGGAGTGTTTGAAATGTGTGAAAGTTCTGCTAAAATGTGTGATTTAATTAAATCTGATATCATCTGGTCACAAGTTATATTAGCCGTTTAAGACCAAATTCCATCAGTGAAGATGAAGTGGGATAACTGCCATCCAGAAATCAATCGCATGTAAATGAGTGTTTTTTTAATGGCTGGTGTTCCTCCCTTGGCAACCACAAACCACAGAGAGAAACTTACTTTGAACAAAGCAGGAGAGGAAGCCTGCCAGTTTTTTCCCCCAGAAGATAGACATCTAAATGGTAGCTATTGAGTGCAGCACTCGGTGATTCATAACCTGACCGGATTGCCAAACAGAGCCCACAGCTGTTCACACTTTGATAAGAGATCTCATTTAACAAGCCGCCGGTGCAGGCAGCTGGTGGCTCTTTATTGTCAGGATGAAAAGGCTGATGTGGGACCTGTGGCCAGAGTCAGACACACGGCAGCCACCGGTGTGATGCCACAAACTCACACAAATACACACCTGACAACTCAGACTTTTAGAAATATACAGGATTCCTGGAGGTATTTGAAACGTATTAACCTGACATACTGTACACACCCCAGTATGGAACTACGTGACATAAAAAAGAATGTAAAAGGCAACCCGTTCTCACTCCCAATGCGTCAAATACTGACGCAAGTTAATGAACGTAAGTGACGTACTTTTGTCACTAACTTACATCACTTGTATAACGTGACGTGACTTATGTGACTGAACAGTTATTTTAAACCTAAGTATGATCTTTTCCTAAACCTAAGCAAGTTGTTTTGGTGCCTAAACGTATCCAAACTGAGACGTTTTCACATTAATCACATCAGATGATGAGTAGGATAGAAAAAGACAGCTTCGCTCCACTTTAAAAATTTTAATAATACTTGTGACTGTGTCTGTGTTTCTTATCTTACATACAGGATCTCCCTGATATCTTGATCTAAATTACACATCCTGAAGAAATTAAGCTCAACTATCTTTCATTAATGGGAAGTTATTATATTAAAATCAACGCACCCGTACATGCACGACAGCCGTTAAATTATCACAATCTGAAGGAGGGAAAAATCATTTTTAAAGACAGTTGATATTAAAGAAGATATTTAGTTACTGATTTCACATAATGACGCAGACGTCTTAATTTCCATGTTGAACGTCGGGCTGTCATCAGTATCTGTTTGCCTGTCAAACGTGTTCACACACAAACAACATTTCCACCACACTAAAACTGTATGTTTTTGCATCAGTGTTTGTTTTGAACAAGACTCCTCTGCAGCTCTCTCTCTCTGTCTGTCTGCTGTGGCTCATTAGTGTGAAGACCTGCCATTCTCTCTCCTTCCTTCTCTCTCTCTCTCTCTTTGAAAATCTGCCACTGTTTTCATCATCATTATCCTCCTCTCTCTCTCTCTCTCTCTCTCTCTCTCTCTCTCTCTCTTCTTGCAACTCGAGTCTGAAGGCCTGCCATCACATTCAACACTACTGTCTTTGTCTGCCTCCCTCCTTCTCTCCATGGAGGACTTTTAATCAGGAGGCCTGCCTTCGTCTTCATCAATAATCTCCCTCATTCTGTTCAAGATTGACACGTCGAAGCTTTGGCTTTGTTTCGTCAACATCTTCTCTTTGTCTCGTCCATGACTCCCTAATAACCTTGTACAACTCAACAAATCATTTACTGTCCAACTTTCATACAATAACAGTCCAAGACTCTCAACTCCAACTTTGGCAACACAATTATACGAAGCACTTATAGTACCAAATCCTTATTCTTACCTTTGTTATTACCACCTGTGAGCTCAAATAGCCAGTTGGTGTGTAGGATTTAGTGGCATCTACTGGTGATGTGGCCGATTACAACCAACTTAATACCCCCTCACTCATACAGAAGAAACTACAGTGGTCGCTAAAAGAAAGGCGAAAAATCTGAAAAGCCCTCTCTAGTGCGGGTTTGTCCGTTCTGGGCTACACTAGAAAACACAATGAGTTTCAGAAGTTAAACAAATGAATCTCTGTTATTCCATCTTACCGTCTCCTCTGCTCTGTCTCCCTTGGCGCTGACGTAGTTCAGGCGATAATGCCGGACATTTCTGGAGTCAACGGGCTGCCAGGAAACCCGCATACTGAAGGTGGTTTCCTCATCAATCCTCATGTTCCTCACTCCAAACCGAGGAGCTGCAGGATCAGAACAGACTCAGCTCACTGAAGCACAACACTGTCTGCGTGATGTCTTTCAACTTGTATCAGAAAAACAGATCATATCAACATGTCATAATTCTGGCATTTAATTTACACAGGCTTTTCCTCCAAAGGTTTGTGTGGCAACACATCTGACAACCTTCGTGATGGATGACACAACACGGATCTAAAGACAAACTGAAGCAGCGCTAGAAAAACATGAACCCTGTTTTTTCTTAGCATAAGTTGAAAAAAAAGATTATAAGAAGCTGTAAAAGCATTTTTCTACACCGTTAGATCTGTCACCTACACAAATCTCATCTCTGCTTGTTCCAGCACTATACTGCTAAGCTTAAGCTATAAAAGTGGCTGAGAAGTTGAAACATAAAATGACACCAAGATTAAAAAAAACAAAACTTAACTAATACAATTCTATGACTGTTACTAAAGTTACTGTTACTACTAGTTACTAAACTTCCATTATCAATTAATTTATGAATTATTTTTTCAATTTAACAATAATTGATTGATCTATAAAATTCTGTAAATGGTGAATCATGTCGAGCCTAATGACATCCTTCCAGGGTTCAAAATGAAAGTTTTTACAATGTCATTTTAGACATCCTTTCAACTTCAGTCTATAGAACTTCTTGTTTTCATGATCCATTTTTATGATGGCAAAAATGTACTCCATGCACCAAAAACTACAGGGATATTTGAACCCTGAGCCTCAAACTCAGTAGTCTAGTTATTTCTCAGCTTTATTACATACCATGTTTAGGTCATCCAACCTGGAAATATTTGATAAAGAATGGATGACCAAAACATGGTATGTAATAAAGTTCTTCAGACGTCTTCAGTTCTTTGTGGCTGAAGACGTCTAAAATTATAATGTAAAAACTTTTGGACCCTGTAAGGATGTTGTCTGGACGTCACTAGTGAATGTTGAAAAGACGTCAAAAAATGTTAATTCTGGCTCTGCACAGGACGTCTTTTCAACATCGGTAAAGACTTTGAATTGACATCTTTTGGATATATTTCTGCTCGGTGTGTAACATCTCCATAGCATTGACTTTCTGTACTTCAATTCAAACTACTCTTCAGGGTTTTTTTTTTTATAGCTGGTTGGAATTTGAAGCATCTTAAAATATAAATGAGCACAAGAGCATTTCTACTGAGTTTGAGCGGGTCAATGAAAGCAAAGCAAAGCAAAAGACGAGCACATAAGTTGTCAGTTTCTCAATCATTTTCTTCTTGGAGGTGATCCTCAAGTTTCCTCCGTCCAAAACTCTGCCACTTTTACAGCTGACAGCTTGTAACTGACTTGACCAGCTCACTTCATTGCAAGACACTGATTGGCTGTTGAAACAGGTGGCGTGCCTTTTGTTTCAAAACCCAGCTATGGCACAGATCACACGGCTGCAACTTTTCCTTGCAACGGTTTCATCTCATCATGAATATTTGCTCTGAAACAGCCTTAAAAGTGATATTTAATGTATTCCACACACTGGGGAACACAAACACACAGCAGACAGTTCGAGGAGCGAGAGCAGGGGGAGATCAAGGATGATGGGCAAGGTCGAACATGAGAAAAGAAAGAAAGAAACAAAATTCACAGCAGCTGGAATGAGCATTTACCTTCTGTGGTGGTGGTTGTCGTAGCGACTGTGGTTGTTCTTTTAACTGGAAATGAAACAAATCTCTATAGTTCATCTGCTTTTTAATACAACTTAAAGATATTTAATAAAGCTTTAGACTACAGATTAGCTCAGTGATAAACACAACATTTGGCATAGCAGCCAAAGCACAAAAAAATCAGTAATTACTCTGAAGACATTTGTGCATTTTTCAGAAACAAGAGGGCAGCTGAAAGACCAGATTTTATTCAGAAGTGGTGACTTACTGGTGGACTCTACAAGGATTAATTCATCACTCTCAGCCTCGTTACTGTAGATCGCAGCAAGCAAGACTTCGTATTCTGACGCTGGGCTGAGTCCTTTTATCAGGTAGGTGTTAATGTGTCCGTCCACCAGTACCTGAGACAGACCGATGAAGACTTTGTGTTAGACGAGCAGATGTGCAGCTGATACAGACGATTAAAAAGTCAAAGAGATGGAAAATCAGAACGTAAAACTTTGTCTACATCAAAGCAAAAAGCCATGGATTTAAGTTTTACTGTAATTTCTTTGCAGCAAAACACACCTTTATATGTAATGTTACATCAGTGCATAACGACACATACGGAAAGATCAAAACACAAAAAGAAGCCGGCAGATAAATGACAGGCTCTGAGGTGAAGAGGCCGATAACATGTCTTGTTTTTGGGATTATCATGTCGGAGATAATAATCTGACTCATTAGTGTGACAGAGAGAGAGAGACGGAGGAGAGGGTTAACTTTTATCTTTTTACATTCATCTCGGTTTCATTTTGTATCTTAATCAAATAATCTGAATGAAGTTTCTCAAGTGAGATAAAATGTGGAATGTGTGATTTTAGGAGTGAAAGAGATAAAAGAGAGGGACAGCACACAGTAACACATGACTGTGTTGCTACAGTTGTGAGGTTTGTGTTCTTCGTGACATTTGTGATGAAATAGATTAAATAAGAATGAAAGAAGAAAATCATCGGTCACTACATCAAATCATACCCGGTGTATTAAGTCTGAGGCGATGGCTCTCGACTGGAAAACAGTGGATTGCTCTCTCCACGTTATGAGTGAAGGAGTTCAAGTATCTCAGAGGATCTTGTTCACCTATGAGGGCAGACACTGTAGAGAAAACTGTGGCTGAAGGAGAAGCTCTCAATTTAGCAGAACACCTACACTTCAAACCTCTCTTTAGGGCAGTGAACAACAGAATGTGATAGCTGATACGAGCAGCCAAAAGGAGTTTATTTAGTTGAGCGTAGCCTTGTGCCACTGCGACCTGGCAGGTAGCCCTGACAGACAGATTAACAGTCAGGAAATATTCTGGTTTTCTGCTGCAAAGCTTCAGCTAATGCCATTCAAGTAAAATCAACTATTACATGCTGTGTATTACATTTTCATAAACTGATATATTTAAAAATACAGCAAAATACAGCAGTAATTTCTGCAGAGAAATCTTTTGAAGGACTTTGTGAAGAAATCTAAATCATCTTAGTATAAAAAATGAATACACAAACACACATGTTGACATTACATAGACTTGCATTCATTTCTTAGAGACTTACCCTGACCTTAACCCTGCTCACTGAAAGCAACTTTTTCCAAATTGTGGTGCAGAGATGCGAAGTAACGCAGTACAAATACTTAGTTACTGTACTTTAGTGGGTTTTTTTCAGGTATATTTATTTCTCTGACAACTTTTGACTTTCCCTCCCTACATCTGAACACAAATATCTGAACTCTTTCCTCTTTTTATTTTCAAAACAGGCTCATTACTTTAGTTTGATGCATTTGAGGGGAATTATGGATTATTGTTATTTGGCGTCATCGCACGCCGCCTTCCCAACATCACAAGACCGATTTCAACCTATCAGAGCACATCACGCACGGCAGATGTAGCTTACACAAGTATCTGAACTTCTACTGGAGGAAACAATGTTTATACTTTTACCACCTCTGTTGTGGACACAGCTTTTGTCCCCAATCTAACCAGTTGTCTTTAAATTACTGGTTTTGAGTCTGAAATGTGTCCACAAAAGTTGGCTACGCACACAAACACACCTCGTCACTGTCTCCTCCATCGGTGGGCGTCCAGGTGAGTCGGTACAGCACCACATCAGAGGCCGCGTGTTGCCATGACACCTTGAAGCTGTCTGTTGAGATGTCACTGCTCCTCAGATCCAGCGGGTCTGGGACGGTCTCTACACACACACACACACACACACACACACACACACACACACACACACACACACACACACACACACTTTTGTTTAGAGTAACAATTGACTGAACAGCTTATGTTTTTTTACCTGTGATACCTGATTGCTACTAATATTATGACTAAAAATATCAGTTTGTACTTGTGGTGAAGCTGTCAGTCACAGCCTCAGCTTGTCCCTCATCATAGATGGCGAAGACGCCCACGGTGTACTCCGTCAGGGAGGTCAGGTTTCTAAGCAACCAGGTTGTCACACGGCCAACATCCACCTGTAGACAGAGAAACAAGCAACACATATTTAATTGATGTAAGATAGCACAACTTAACAGTCTTAGCATGTGGTAACTCCTTATCATTAACAACATGATTCAAACAGGTGGGTTGGAAATGAAGCACAAGAGAATGAGCTCACGCAATGTAAGGTTTTTTAAAGAAAAACCCTTAGAAGCCAGTATTTGACCAATAAACAAAACAACTGACAAAACAAAAAAGAAAATCTGTTAAACTCTGGTGAGCTTCAGGAGGGTCGTGCCTCCCTCACAAATACCCAGTGGTGGAAGAAGTATCAAAATCCTTTACTCAAGTCAAAGTAGCAATACAACAATGTAAAATTACTTCACAACAGTCCTGTATTCAAAATCCTACTTAAGTACAAATACAGTATCAGATATCTATTTAATTATACTATATGAGGAGTTAATAGGGGAAATGTCTGGTAACAACTCATGGTCACACAACGATTAAATTCAGGCAAACTTGATTGTGTTCAGAAGTTTGGGTCACAGTGAACAAAAACTTGTGGATATTTACAGACATGATTCAGAAACCTCGGAGGTGTACAACAGGCTGTGGAGACTTTGCCAGTTTATTTTTGAACACTGATGAACTTCTCCTTGTTCAGCAGAAGTACAACAGAGCTGTGAAAAGTGGCGAAGAACTGCTGGATCCTCTCACCTCATTGGTCTGGACTCCGTTGGTCTTGACATACATGATGCGGTAGCCTTTGACCTTCTGGGAGCTGGCATCCCAGCTGAGTCGAGCGGAGCTGTGGTCCACATCTGAGAAACGCAGGTTCCTCGCCGGCGTCAGCGGTACTGAGGAGAGAGGAGATAAGGCAGAAATGTTAACACACATTTAAAAACTGAAGATGTGGAAATCCTGAAAGGTGGCGATGGTAAACTGAACACAGGACACTCTGTGTTTGGGAAAGTAAAAATGGAAATTATGAGTCCTGATTATAATCAAATACACCACTGTAACAAACTATACAGCCTGTTGATAACATCTGGGACATGACTGTAAACACAAAAACATGGCCAAGCCTCAATGAGAACAGAAACACCAGCTGCCACAGAGCTGCAAATATCAGGGTCAAAGGTCAGTGGAGTTGAGATTTGGTAAGTGATTTCACACACAAACTCGTGTGGTCATTAAAAAGAGTAATTGGACTCCAATATTTTAATTATACATTGAACAGAGCCTCACTGCATCACTCACCCTGCTTCAACTTCCTCTTTCTCTTTCATTTATTCTCTCTGTCTCTCTCCCCCGGAGGTACTGCAGAGGTCTAAAAAGCTTTTTTAATTCAACCAGGGGATCTGATTTATTCTCAGAGGCTTGGAAACTTTTGCGCTGTTTTCTTTTTTTAAAAGAAAAAACCCTGATAGCGCCCACCATTGCTTCACCTCAATTATACCGTGGGTCAGAATAAAGACAAAGCAGCAGAGGGGGAGGGAGTGAGAGAGGGAGAGCCGGGCTCCACTTTTACTGGAGGTCTCACCAGGGTCAGCATAGAAATGAGGAGTGCAGGAAATTATAAAGTTTAGACTTAGGTAGGTATAGTTTCCAAATATATGTGTCCATATAAAAAATAAAAAATCCTCTACATTAAACGTCCCACTCACAGAGATGTCAGGCCAAAGGTCAGGAGGAGTGTTTTAAGGCCATGTTCAGCAGGCAAATGCGGCTTGTTTATCAAATCAGATCTGAAAGACGGAGTGTCCGCACTGTTATTTGAAAGTGATCTGACTTTTTGGGTTGCTATGGTAACGATGCAGGCATCAATAATGCTTGCGATTAAATGATCAATTATCTCGCTCTCTAATCAATAACTGGTCAAGGTGCAGAGCAGATAGTTTATTTCAGCCGACTCCTCTGACTGTTGTTCTCCCTGTCGTCTTCCTCCCGCTCTACTCGTAGCAGCCTGGATTCTGTCCAGCTACATGAGTGAACCGCCGTCTCTCCGGATTTGATGTCGCCGTCGTGTGTCGCATTACATGTGACACAAAAGACACTTTGAAATCTGATTCCTAGTGTCTGGATCTGTAGAAATCAGATTTGAATTAGCATTTCAAACCACTTCCAAATGTTGTTTGGATGGGATTGTAAAAAATCAATCTGGATTAGTGTAGTCAAAAATATCGAAATATTGAAAAATATCGATACTGAATATGTGAAAGAGATTCAGTACTCATTTTTTGTAGTACTGATCCTCCAGTACTAGCTGTGTTTTTCATTCTCCTCTCCTGACACATGCACCACTGTAGTGCCCACATAGTCTCACCTCCTCCAGAAGTAAATAAACTGAGATTTTATTGTGCTTCACACACAGAACACAAGCCATGTTATATTTATCTTTTAATAAAAATCAGAACTTGTTGTGTTGTGTTTGTGTTCACTCCCTGTTGTTTACCCAGTTAAAAAAAACGCAACAAGCCAGTCACAGAGCTGACAACAGATTTCCACATTTTCTTGATTGACATGACAAACAATAAGTTAACCGACATCTGCTACTGCAAAGTAAGAAAAAAAAACTAGACTGAAGACTGAATAATGAAGTGAAATGAAAAATGTTGATTATTTAACTCGGTAAAAACTCGGTAAGACTGCCTGACATCATCACAGCCATTATGAGGTCTTCATTATGTTTATTCACCATCAAGCTTCATTTTTTAAATTAAGGTCCTTGTCTTTGCAGCTGCAGTGGTCTCTTTTCACTGTAGTGATCATTAAACTCATTTTGTCTTAATGTAAGACAAAACTGAAATAACTGCATGAAATGAGGGACGAGGGACTTCTGGAGGCAGAGAGACGAGCTCTGAATGATTATGAACAAACACTCTGAGTGAAAACTCATCTGCCACACGTCCAGATGCATCATGTGCTGAAGCAGAAAATGAGAAAGGGGGGAAATTGTGACCACAGGCTGATAATTAGTGCAGGACAGGAAACTGCAAATATAAACTTCATGAATTAATTTTCCAAAAGTACAATGGTGATGCAAATCTTCACTCCAGAGATCACTGCATGATAGCAACTATTCAACGAAAACAAAAACAGATATGACTTAGTCAGGGGTAATTAATGTGGGTATTTGCTTGCACTTTTTGAACGAATGATTAAAAACACATAAGGAGAAATGATCACTGAACATAATACATGACTGACTGACTGGATGCATGCATTCATCTCTGGATGGGTGGATGGAGGCATGAAGCCCTGCTTGTATGAATGAAGGAGTTATTTTATCCATCCCCCACAACAACTACGGTCTCCCTCCAACAGCCGCCAGCGTCCTTATCCGACCTGCATTCAGAGCCTAACACGCATCATAAAGACATAAACATGCCCTGGCTTAAAGCCGCAAGCCACAGACCTTAAAGGAGACTTCATAAAAAGTTAATTAGTGAGCATGGCTGTGATTTGGGGTAGGCAGGGGGGTGGGGGGTGGGGGGTGGAACACTCAAGGCTACAAAACTCTTAAAAATGAAAGTGAGGTGGAAGAAATAGCACTGCGAGGGGAAGCTGGAAGCCGGCGCCATGCAGTGATTTTTGGCATCGCTGGTTGCCAGCAGGAACGTGCCGGGACGTGACTCGAACATGCTGCAGCTGCCCTGGAAAAGCCACGTAACTGCAAGCAAACACTTTGCAAATGAAAAGTCAGCAGCAGCTGATTTGACTGATTAGAACAACTTGAAGCAGAGTGAGAACTAATCAGAGAAATAAGCCGCTGCAGTGTTTTGAGTGAAGAGCTGCTTCCTCTCCCCTGCTTGTTCATTGAGTCCCATGATACTCTAGATCTTAAGAAACCGCCTTAACGTCACTGTAAGATTCCTAAAAACAAGTGCCTCTCATACATAAACATCCACATCTTTGGGCAGATGTGAGGTTTCCTTCTTAAAGAACATCACACAGCTGTGAGTAAATGTAAATGTTCGGTGGAAAATGAAATATGACAAGAACGGCAGCAGCCTGAGCTCCGACGGTCGTAAAAACTGTCAGGAATTTAATGAAATTGAATTTCATCAACAGTTAGTAAAAGCTCATTGATGGTTTCACATACTTATATTTACTGTGTGACTGAGAGTGTGTGTGCTCTTTGACTCCTATCTTTGTGAGGACTGAATTTCAAAGTCATACACTTGGACAGTGAGGACATTTTGGAAAGTGAGAGCATTTTGTCTGGTCATCACTTTTTAAAAGGACTGTTTGAGGGTTAAGACTTGTTTTAGGTTCAAATGTAGGATTAGGATTAGGTTAGGGTTGAACAAGTAGGTATGATGGAAACTACAGATGCCTGTTTTGCCAGAAGGTACCCAGAGTTGTTGTCTTTGTTATAAAACATGTTCTCTGTAGGGATGGGAATCAAGAACCAGTTCCAAATAGTCTGATATATCAGAATCACATGCCTCTGAGTTTATCAGTTCCTTTTATTGATACTGGTGTTTTTCTGCCTGTTGCAACAAGAGTCATCTCAGAGAGGTAGAAACAGCCCAAAGTGTAGCTCCATTTCACAAACAACCATGACAACTGTGCGATTTGTAAAATCTGTAAGATGATGATTAAAGTCAGAGTTTGAACAGCTGCAATGTGCTCAAACATCTTTCTACGCTACATGGCCTTAAATTCCAGGCATACCGTGTATTTGCTTCGCAACTGCTTTTCCAACTCAGCAGCTTTTGTTAACGAAAGTAAATATCCTGTTACGAAAACGTTGGCACCATGCGGCAGGGTAGGCAGGTTTTTGCTGAATAAATATTCCCTCATTTCATCCATTTTAGATGATGACAGACAGACAGCTGGCTCTCAGGCTACAGAGATAATAAAACAGTTTCTTCCGCACAGGAAAATGATCAGGAATCAGTCAGGAAATTGATAAACAATCAGGCCGAAGAGCAGAATCAATAACGCCTTCAGTATCAATGAAATCTTATCAAGTCCCAGCCCTTGTTAGCATTTAATTTTAATTCAACACAGGTGAAGCGAGAAAAAAAACATTCTCGTTTCTCCTTGAATGCTTATTTCACTTCAAAGATTTACATAATTAAAGAAAACATCAAAAAGAATGTCAAGGAAACTGAGAGACAAACAAGACACCGAAATGCTGTTTGTGAGCAGATTACAGAGACCAGGAAGAAATATCTGTGATAACTGATTCTTTCAATGAATCATTTGTAGCTTCAAAATGAATTATTTTCTAAAATAATTTATACACTTAGATCAGAGACTTCATTTGAAGCTCAATGTTTTTTTATGAGCTGGATGGTGTCCACATTATAATCACATATTTATCATGATATGATCTGCTACAACAAACACAAGTGATGTTAAGATAACACAAGATTGTGTTTAACAGCCAAAAACTGAAATATATCCATGATCTCAGTCCAAAATCAGCTCGAAATCTGTATCAGGTCCAAGATACGTGTTGACAGAACTTAGACTTCGCTGTGTGTGGACTAAAAGCACAAACTAGAGCTGCTCACCACACTGTTAATTACAAAGTATTGTGACACGGCTGCTGTTGAGAAACTGTCCCGATCAGCCACAACATCTGTAACTTCACTTCCTGCTGCCTCTTTGGTAAATTGAGGGAATTAATTTAGCACTCAGAGGTTTTCGGGAACGGGTGGATGATTTTCTCGATGGATTTATCAGTTAATTAACTTGTGTGTGTGTGTGAGACTCACATGTGGTCTGCTGGCTGGTCATGGGGTCGCTGGCCTCCTCTCCATACATGGCGTACACCGTCACCGTGTACTCTGTGGCCGGAGTCAGTCCCTCTAGCTCCACTTCGTTCACCGAGTCCGCCACCTTCACCTGCACACACACACACACACACAGCATGAAGGTATGTGCCTTTAGCAGAAAGAGGATACAGTGTGTCCTTATCTCTCTCACCACTGTCTTATCTTGTCCGCATCTTTCATATCATCTACCTCTCTGCATATCTGCCCTTCTATCATCCACAGTCCTGTCCAAACAAGCAGATCATCAAGCTGTTATTACATAAGATGACTTCTGAATGTGGCTGTGCAGGTGGGCTCCATCAGACTCCTCAAAACTATGTGCCTCATGTTCAGCTGTGACATAAAGCTGAGTCAGAGGTTGGCTCTGTGTTCTCAGCAGGATCACTGAACTCTACAGCTGCTAACACACTACTCCCACCTTGAACTAAACCATCCTTCACCTCCTGCCAAAGACAAAACGGATGCTGAAAAATAAATAAATCTGGCAGAGTGGAGGCCCTGACAAATGTTTGTCCATCTGTCGGCTCATCCGTTTAATAAATCGTTTGTATTTTGGAGCCTGTGAGAAATAAGATGTTCTGCCAAAGTCACTTCATATCTGATGCAAAAGTGCAAACAGAGATCTTAGTACTGATAACAAAATATGCTCCCGACAGGAAGCAGTTCATGTTCCTTAATTACAGTATTGTAGATTGAATATAAATCAAATTATTATTAAATACATCATGTAAACACAATTATGGCACTGACTGATGTCCCTCGATACTATCAAGTATCGAAAATGTCGAAAGGAGTTCATCTCCTCAGCGTCTGTGAGCCAATAAACATGGGTGGAGTCTGTAAAAATGTCAAGGAGCTAAAAAAAAGATCAAACTAAGAATTTCACTGTAATGTGTGATGTAATCTTTTGTAATAATAATGTGATCTCATAAATTCATCTTACCAGGCTTCAAGTTATGCACTTGTGTCCAAACCACAGTGGTTCAGACCAATCAGTGTCCGATGAGGAACTACAGGCAGCTACAGGTGTGGTTAAAGTGTGACGACCAACGAGAGAAGCTACTGTCTGAAAACAACAATGGCGGCTCCTCAAGAAATGAGTGTAGATGCTATAGCATCAGTTATATAACAACTTTTTACTGACTGAGTGTCTGGTTAGAGTTAGAGTTTGAAAGATACAACTGACTTTTGTTTGGGCAACTTTCCACTACTCAGTTGCAGTTTGGTTAGATTTAATCAATAATCACAATAAAAACACAAGACACCGAATGTGAGCCGACAGGGATGCACATGTGACACAGGACATAAGGTGCCGTCCCCAGGAGAAATATTGAGTTTTTAGGGAGTCCCAGTGATAGGCTAAGAAACTTAAATCTGTCTTCTTTAATTACATGTATCTTCTTAGCGAATGACAAAATCTACTGAGACAAACACCAGAAGTGAAATTGACTACTGAGAACTTAATTTACCTTGAGAGAAAAGTTTGAGCTTTTTGAATAGAGCTCAATATAATACTGACATGATGCGATCGCTTGAGGAAAAGTATTTCTTCTCATTCTGTCACACACTCTGAATCCTCAACACTTTTGTTTTTGTTGGCAGGAAAACAATCAGTTTCAGGGACACTGGTCTTCAAAGCCCAAATGAGTCAAAACACTGACATGACGTCTCCCTATAGCTGTTACATCTTTCGCTATGTGTGTTCTCTCTCCCCTGGGATCAATCTGTACTGAAGCCCACTGTTGCTAAGTAAAGAGTTTTCCTCTGAACCACTGCGGATGAAAGCGATTTTCTCAGTCAAACTGGACTGGATCTGACTCTGGCTTTGGCCCAGACGAGTCCCCACATGGCCCACGAGTGAAAGCCATACGAGTGCGAGCCAGCCAAGCCCGAACTCTGACAGTAGTGCCTCAGAGCCAGGCTTATCCGCACCACTGGAAAGCATCCATCCAGATTCTGAAATCCTCCCTAAATTGTTTTTTATTGCTTTCTGCCTGGAGGGGAATGTGACAGTAGATGTAATGAGGTCCATTGGGAAAAAGAGGGATACAGACGGCTGGCTGTGCCCTTCACACCTCTTCTCCTCGTCTGTCTCATCTTCTTTAGCTGCTGATTTTACCTGTCACCGACCTGCATGTTTTAATCTTTATTTGCAGTTTGTTTTTTATGTTTTCTTACTTGTTGATGCTTGTGTCAGCATACAGTTGTCTAGAGGTGTTTCTTTTGTCTTTGCTTTATGCTTTACCTTTTCTCATTGATCATTTAACAGTTTTTCCAAAGGAGTGTAAGTGTAGTGGACTGTTTTTCCCCTAGTTCTTCTTGCACTATAGGGAAACTAAAAGTTTGCTCAGGGTTTGTTGTGTGTTTGAGAAACTAGCTGTGGCTCAACTAGTTTCCTCCGTTATTATTAGATTTTTCATGGTGCTTTCAAAAATGTCATCAGGAACACCAGATGGAAATGTTTCCTCTCAGCTGACTGATCATTTAGACTTCTGATGATTACCAATTACATGTCTTATTATGTCTTTCTCTGTTTTTGACTCTTCCCTCATTTCCTCTCACCTGTGTTATCTCCTTCACTGAGCATTATAAACTAAGGATGCTGTGCTCGATATACAGAACGTGGGGAAAAATAACAAACACCACATGAAAGCAGACTTTTGACAACTAAATTACCATTACAAAGACATCTCTGCAGGTCAGTTTTATTCAGGTGAATGCTAATTAGCAGTCTGAACTGGCTCTGAAAAACATTGCATCAACTTCAGGTGGTTGACAAAGTTCAGGCTGAAGACAAAAACTAACAAACTGCAGGTAACAAATGGAAGAAAAGTGAAGGCAGGTGTTTACAAGGTCAAGTTCTGCAATTAACAAAGACAGACACTCAGCAAGGACTATTATTAAACTGTTCAATCAGCCCACTGTGGTGCCATAATATTGTTGCTGAGGCAGATATTCAGCATTTCTGATTATTGGTATCAGTGTTTGTTGTTGCCAGTTACATTTAAAAATGCACTATTTTGGTTCTGATGCAGTATCCTCATGCTGTCTGTAGACACCACTCTATGATCTCACTCACTGAATAACATGAATCTGCAAAGTAACTACATCATCGACTAAAAAAGTAATCGAAAGAGAGGGAATAACAGCAGAAACTGTGTATCATGTGTTGATGTGTTAAATTCAGTGCAGTAAGATACAAAACTGTATTTCATGGAAGCAGTTGGATCCTACAGCGCAGATACTCAGCAACCTGAATCACAGCAGTGTACTGCTGTAAATGTGTTTCTATTATTCAGTCTACCTCCTAAAATCCTGTAGCTGTCTTTTCCCTGCACACACACGCGCGCACACACACACACACACACACACACACAAACTCCTCACCTCCTTCTCGTCTGCGGGGTCTCCCTCGGTCAGCGGGGCGTACAGGATCATGTACCCAGTAGCCCCAGCGGCCATCTTCCAGCGGACCATCATGGTACTGTGAGTGATATCAAACAACTCCAGGTCGTTCACCATCGGCAGGGCCACTGCACGACACAAACACAGTATTCTGTTGACTAATAAAGCCTCCAGCTTGTCTCAGACTTTGTTTTAGATTTTCAGCTTTAATAGCATCACATACCATCTGGCCAAAATTTAAGATTTATCAAATTAAGTATATTTTAGCCAGTGAGTGTCATCAGGTTACTCTCTGATCTCACAAGACAAGAAAAGATAATCTGCATTTGATTTTTATTTTATTTTGCTATTGGATGATATAACTAAAACATTTTGTTTGATTTAACAACCAGCCACATTTACTTTCTGCCTTAACTGAAGCAGCAAACCTTTGTGGGTTTAAGGTTCTATTCAATATTTTCAAAAACCAATATTAGACAACTCCTCACTTATTATTATTATTATTATTATTAACAATAATAATAATAATATATTATTATAATATTATTAATTATCATTAACAATTATTAATTTATTTGCTCCTTCTGTTTTACATTGTCAGGTTTCATTTGTTGCCTCAGCCTGACAGTCCAGCTCAAGCAGCAGTGGCAGCAACCAAACCCCATTAACTTTGGTACAAGGTCGACTCGCATCCTCTACAGACGGGAGGAATTCCCCGTCATTCATCAGCGAGCGTGGGGCTGAACGAGGCCGAAGAATCCTGCCAGACTCTGGTTCAGTGTTGCAGACATCATGACGGGGCCTCAGGCTACACAACCAGAATTAGAGCTCACCACAGGTATCCTGTCAGAGGTGGAGGATCAGCGCTCCAATGCATAATGGAACACCTGTGTAGCTTTTACAGCCCAAATTTAGTGTCTCCTGTTGTAGTACGACACATATCTGCCAGTCAATCAGTGTTTCTATTAAAGATGCTGTAGCTCAGTAATGGACTGGCCATGTACGTTCAGACTACATGCTGTCACTTTCAAAACCTTCAATTCTTTCAGAGCAAAAAAAAGGCCAAGTGCTGGAGTAACCCCGCCGTTTTAGTCCAGTTCATCTGTTTTATGTATTTCTTGTCCTCCTGTTGACACCTGACAGCGTGATGTCATGTTCAGATATTTGCTGCAGCTCTAACAGAGTCTGACAGTCTGAAATGATTGAGCAACAGGAAACACATTTCTACTCAACAGCAGCGGACGAAGAACAAGATTGCAATGTAGAAAATCAGCAGGTTGGCAGAACAAACTCCGGGAGATCCTGCTCTCCGGGGATTTTTGAAAGAATCTTTATTTGTCACATACAATCCTGCTTTTGGAAGGAATGCGGGAGCAGTGGGCAGCCGTTGTACAGTGCCTGGGGACCAACTCCAGTTCCAAGCCAGTGCCTTGGTACAGGGCAATGACAGGAGAATTAATCTAAAATACATGTTTTTGATGTATGTGGTAGAACCCAGAGCACCCGGAGGAAACCAACACAAGCACAGTGAGAGGCCCTGCCCAACAGGGAGTTGAACCAAGGACATTCTTGCCATGAGACAACAGTGCTAATCATTATGCTGCCAAAAATGAAAGAAGAAGAACAATTAGGCAATTATGAAGTAAGTACACAGCTGAGGAAAAATGTGCTTGTCAAATCCAAATGTCAAAAGTAAACTAGAATGGCAGTCTGTAGAGCACATACCTCTGCCAAGGCCAAGCAGTCCCCTTTAATTCAATCAATCCTAATCCAATAGCAAACTGGATAGCCCAGTACCACTCTCAATTCTAAACCATCCATAACTGCTTATCAGATCACATGCAGCTTCCTCTGGAGCCACAAATCTTAACCACACATTGATGCAGCAGTAATGTTAATCCAAAAACATCAGATAGAAGAACATTTTTCTTTTACTTTTCATACTTTAAGTACACTTTGCTGATAATATTTAGATTACTTTAGTGAGGTTTCGAATGCAGGACTTTGACTTGTAGTGCAGTATTTTCACAGTGTGGTATAAGTACTTTTATGAAGGTAAAGGATCTGAATATTTCTTCCATCACTGATTTCTAATAGCACCTGCATTACCTCCAACAATCCCCCATCATCCTCACTGCATCCTTGTGAATATATAAACTTACGTGTGGTAGCACTTCCTCTCAGGGCCTCACTGGCAGAGCTGCGGTAGATGGCGAAAACGGCCACCTGGTACTCGGTCAGAGAGTTCAGGTAGTTCAGCTCCACACTGTTCTCTGTCCCCTGGACCACCTTAAACACACATCACACAGGGTCTTAGCCTGAACGCTGCAGTGTTACTTCGCAATGAAAAGTAAAGATCTGACAGTCTGCTTTAGGATTTATCTAACACATTTTTAAAATCCTTTCACAGTATAATGCTCAGGTCTCTAGAAACCAGCCCAGTGCGTTTGTTTGTCATGTTCAGCTGTGTGCTCAGGGAACCTAATCTCTGATGGCGTTCTTATTAAAAATAACTTTAATTGGCTCTGATTCTAAGCTCTTAGTCACTTTGTAACAGACAGCAGCACTTTGTGTGTCAAAAGCATTAATATATCCAAAAAGCCTCTGATTATTAGGTACCCGCATATTGCACAGTTGAAAGTGCACCAAATGTTGCTGTAGGCATTGAGCTCTTCTCCAAAGAGATTTAAATTGAGTGTAACTAGATCAGATTAGCTTTGATGAAACCTCAGTTTTCCTTGTGGGGAAACTGGGCCGTTCCAGCTGCAAGTTGTAATAAACATCAAAGAGGAACTGGATATAAATAAGAGGGAACTTTATAAACATAAATATCAACTCCCAAAATTACAGCACTGCATTTTTGTGTAGTTACAGAGGTTGGGAGACTCCAACAAAGTTTAAATCAAGGTACTGCACAGGCTGTCGAGTGGCTGAAGATGTTTTGCAATTATGTCACCTGGGGAAACATAATCGTAATCCTCCTTTCATAAAAGCTCTAAGCTGTAAGTCAAAACTGTTAAACTGCATCATTTTTAAAGATGCTGTTTGTGGTGCTGTTAAATTGTATTGCATTATACAGAGAGGAGCAGGCTTGGGGAGTAACGGAATACATGCAACAGGATAATGTAATTAGGATACCAAAAAGTCCCAGAAAAATAGATGTAATTAGATTACAGATACATTCAGTAAAAAAAGGGGATTACTAACAGGATTACCATTTAAAAAAATTTCTAGTAGGCTAAAAAGTTTCTACTATTTAGCCTACCTTTGTTTATAGAGGTGGGCTGAACAAAATACTAGAAACACCTGTCAGTAAAATGAAATACAATTCAACATAACCACAAACTTTAGATGTCGATTTAGATTCATTTCTGGTATCTTGTGGTTCTGCCACTGGCTGTTAAAGTTGCTGCTTGATGATCACCTAATTGAAAATTCTGCAGAATTGTTGCCATTTATGATGCAAATCACTTTGAGAAATTAATTTTACTTGCAGAATTGACCCTAAAAGGATTAACTAAGCAGCCTTAATTAAAATGCTGCCATTACATCAGTGTCTCAGCGTCCTATTCGCTCTCTGCTGGGAAATCAGGAACAGTTTCCACCAATTAAGGTGACAAAAAGAAACCCCCCCTTGTCGCTGATAAGGAGCTAGAGAAACAGATTAAACACTTAATAACAAGTGGATTTGATTCTTTTAAATGATGTTAGGCAACTCCAACAAAAGCGTGAAGTATTGTTCATTATGGCAGAACAACTATAAAACGAGCTTAATTTGTTAGTATTAACAACCAAGTGTAAGAAATATGAGGGTCACAAATCAAGTCAGTGCCAGTGCAAGACATTTTCATCCATGTATTTATGATTCATAAAAATGAAATAATCCGGATACTTTTTCATCTGGCTGTCCTCCGCTCGCCGGGTAGTACACCACGCGGTACTTCTCCACCTGGCCCGGTGCATGCGTCCATGTCACCCTGAAACTGCGAGCCGTGATATCAGATGTCACCAGGTCACGGGGTGGAGACACGGAGGTGGGTGGAGGGGCAGGTGCTCCTACCCCTGGAGAAGGAGTACAGAGGAAGAAAGAGAAAACACATGCTGCATCAATTCCACGTTGGATTTACATCAACAAAGTACAAGTAACATATTTAATGTGCACCTCAAAACTTGATTTGTGAAATCAGAAAATTACATGACATTTACCTGAAACTGAACAGGATATATCAGTGTATATATGTTTCATATCAGGATTTAGATGAGATAAGTATATTACATTATATTAGATGAGGGCACTTTATTGTTTGGGGATCATAATTAGTCAAAATGAACACAGTAATCAGAGTAGAAGCTGTCTCTGGGGTCACATGACTCGGCTGCTGTCCAAACCTTTGATCTCCTTGTCGAGCTTATCCACTCGGTCACACACGGTCTTAGTGAGACCTTCCACAATGTCGCTCATCACGCTGAAGTCTGCCACATTGTAGACGTGAGTTTCCTCGGGAGGAGAGGCGATCGCCTTCAGCTCGTTCTCATCGGCGTTTTTCACACCTGGAGAGAGGAGAGACAGAAAGAAGCAAGGACAGAGCAGTCAGACTGAGAGGAGGTGGTTACATGTTTCAAATAAGGTTGTGATGACGCAACAAGTCCATAAATACAAAGTCTTCAGTTTACCTAAAAGGGAAAATAATTGGTCGAAAACAAATGAGCTCCACACAAATAATTCCTTCTTGCAGAGCAGATTTAACTTAACCAAAATTATCTTTTTAATGTCATTTTTAAATTAATGTGTCATATTAAGTTGACTTGAGAGCTGACAATTACTGAAATTCATTTTACAGGCTGCCTCTCATTTCTGTCTCCTGGCTGTGTGCGCTGTTCAAAATGACAAATTGCCATCCAAGAAATCCCGAAGAGCAAAGAAATGACTCTCTAATTAAAGGTTTATAAGCTAAAATGTGTTAAAGAAACTGAGATATTCCACATTTTAGCCCAAAACAATAACAACAATTATATTTTCCCTGCGACTGTTTTCCTAAACACACCATAAGATTAAAGATCGACTTCCTTCCCTTCAGGCAAAAATCAGTTCCAGTTAATTTTGGTGCATTATGACAATTAAATGTGGAGACTCCCATCACACTAAACGTTTATTAACTTTCATGTTTTTCTAGGTTGCAAATAAAGATTGACTTCATTGCATGTTGAGCTCACGGCATTTAAAAAGTTCTCCTTTCACCTCTTCCCGCAGCCCGAAATGACATCTTCAAATTGTTTGTTTTCTCTGATCAATGGACCAAAAATCAAAACATATTCAATTAAGAATAATGTGAACTGGCAGCAGAGAGGCTGTTTAGTATTCCTTCTGATGGAACTGGAATTGATTAAGTGATTTTCAAAAAATGTTGGCAGCTATTGATTAATAAACAAACCATTTCAGCACGACTGTTACATAACAAGAAAACCTCAAAATTACACTGTGACTACCAAGTACACGAAACATGTTTCACTGTAACAGATGTGCAGCCCAGAAAGCTCCAATAAAAATGTAAATAGAATCAAGATTTAACTTTTTTTTGTGATTTAAAAGCAGATAGAATAAGATTCTTCGTTTGCTGTTAAGTACTCAAAGTTGGCCACTCCTCCCTGTGATGTGGCAGCTGGTCGCTACCAGAGCCCTTGAGAAGAGAGAATCACGACAACAAATTTTCAAACAGTCGCTCACGTGATTCACGGAGACTTCAGATAGTTCCAGGAAGTTATAAGAGGGCAATTTAAATGCAGGAATACAGAGAGACAGAAGTACGATGGCAGTTTGTAGTTAATAGATGATTTAAAGTACCGCCATTGCTTCAAAAAAAAATGGTCCATTCGAATAAATAAAGTGACGTGATGTGTTAACGTAAGTCCTGCACCACGCCCTGTGCACTGTTATTGGCTGAGGGCCACACAAACTGCAGCCCAAAGGTTGACGCCCAGAAACGTCCAAAACACAGTAAAATAAGGAAATACAGGCAGAGAGCAGAATACAGACTTCACCACACACTTCTAGTGGGTCATAAGTGATGACTGACACGGATTATTTAATACAAACCCCCATTCTGCCTTTAAAGCATCAAATTTTAAAGACTAAAAATAAGAGAGAGAGAGACATTATCTTTAAATATATATATATATAAAAAAAAGTTAAGTATAATTTCTCTGAATACATTTTTCAAGCACCACTGTTCCCATGTTGATGCCTTCAATAAAGATCTAACACTAATGTCATGTATCTGGTTTCTTAATCTTGTTTGTGCAGCGTACCAATGGCAAACAGCTCTATGCCAGCTTCCCTCAGGCTCTGTGCGGGGGGTATCACGTCATCCTGCGACTTCCCGTCAGTGATGAGGATTCCTATCTTGGGAACGCCGGGCCTGGATCCAGCCTCCGGTTTGAAGCTGTTCTCCAGGATGAAGGTCAGAGCCAGACCTGGAAGGACACAAAGACAGGAAAGATTGGATAGAGTGAGACACACTCTATTACAATTAACAAACCAACTCCTCAGTATAATAAATTAAAATACAAGCCTTAATGTTACTGTGTATCAACTTCCAAACCAATGAAGGAAAAAAAACACTTGGCTCTGAGGGTGCAGGGAGAAGTGTCATCCTGAAAAACATGAGAAAACTCTGACCAAAGACCGCTACATGGCTAATTTAAGAAGAATCTTTATTTATTAAGAAGAATCTTTATTTTGTCAGTTGTCTTTTACATGCGACATGCAAACACACCCGAAATTAGTCCTCTGCATTTAACCCATCACTAGCTACACATTGAAAGTACACACACTGCAAACTAGGAGCAGTGGGCTGCCATGACAGGCGCCCGGGGAGCACATGGGGGTTTAGAAGCTTTGAATTACTTTGTCATTGCTTATTTCAGAGCTTTTAATGGTCTACATGTTGTGGATTTGTTGCCTTCTGCTTTCTTCTTCTTAAGTCCTGGCTGACAGTATAAATGCACTTACAGCTGAAATGACTCTCCTTGAGACATCTTGACTCAAAGACTTAATGGATAAGATAGGTTCAAAGTGTCATCATTACCTCAACTACCTCACACAGTTTTTAGTCTAATGAGCGTTTTAACATAATGAGCAGCAAAGTTATGTTGGGTCCATTAATGACATCACTGATATTTTGCTTGTCTCCTCACAGACTGTTTTAAATCCTGCTGGGATCTTGAACAATAACTCACAATAACAATAACTAATTCTCTCACCTGTTTTGTTTCCCCGCCATGCTCCAACTCTCCCCCTCCTGCCCTGCAGTAACCCCTGTTCTCACCAATCCCCATCACCTGACCTTTTCTGTGCACTCAGCTACACTGTCTACTGAAGTTCAGGCGTTGTGTACATGTATGCAGATCTTTTTCTAAGTGAATGTTTTTATCCTCTGTGGCTGTCACACAACCTTCGTCTCACAGGAAATCTCTTGGCAGAAGAGAACACAAAAATGATTTCAAACGCTCAAACAAATGCAGAGACAGTTGGTGGCAATAAAGTCTGTGTCAACGATATGTCAAACACAAGAGAAGTACAGTCTGAGCATGCGTATTGAGCTAATTCTATTCAAATAAAATGATCAAAAAATGTAGTAAACCTCTTAGTTATTTAGTTGAAGGTGCAATATGTAATAATTTTTGTTAAAAACAATCAAAAATGTACAATTTTGATGTTATGACGTCTATGTAGCCGACTGTGTTGTAGAAAGATCTACTGAGTTTAGTAGCTAACGAGCTAGCCCTGTCCCGTCGCCCTTCATAGCTTTTATGCTAGCCGTGTAAACACAAACATTCCCCTGGTCCAGACCACTAGATGCACAGCTAACCAAGCTAACAAGCTAACGCCAGCTCTAGTTAAGAGTTTGCAGTTACTCTGGTGATATGCTGCCCCTCTGTGCCTTTTGAGTATGAATTCGACTGGTGGCAAATTCTTACATATTGCACCTTTAAGTTGTCGTTGTAATCCAAACATAATGATGAATATTATATTCCATTCCTGTCAACAGATCCCCCCAAATCCTACACACTAGACCTTTAACTGACCTACAATGACCTTCTGACTGACCTCACAGCTGTGAAGTCACAAACATTTTAACGCCAAACTGAGATGAGCTGCCCGGAAGTGAATTTAATAAGCTGCAGTTGAAGACTGGCTTTGGTCCAAGGCAACCTCTGAGCATTATCTGTTGACTGTGATGAGTATAGAAGAACATAATAACCAGAGGGAGGCTGGGGGTTTGGTTGGCAGCGTACTGTACCTGTCAGTGTGTTCCCTCCTTTATACGGCAGGTTCTTCACAGCGTCGATCACAGCCTCTTTGGTGGTGTGAGCGTTAAGATGCCACTCGATCCGGGGGTCTCCGCTGTACTGAGCCAGGCCTGCACACACAGTCATTATGAGGTGAATACTCACATACTAGTGTCTTTACAAACTTTGAGATCTAAACTACAATTTTTTTTTTTTAATTCATTTAGCTGAGGCGAAATGAGGCACTTTTAATAAAAATATCCTCCGAATGGTATAAATTCAGTTTTCAGATCGAAACACTTTAAATGCAGAAATCAAAACCTCCTCACCGATTCTGGTCTTGTCAAACTCCACATTGAAGGCCCTGACCAGGTTTTCCAGGAACGTCCTGACCAGCCTGAAGTTGATGCGGCCGATACTCCAGGATCCATCCACCAGAATAACAATGTCGGATATGGCCGCAGTCTTACACATAAACCCATCTTCAGCTGAAACAAGTAGACACAAGCAAAGACAAATTTACCAGATGAAAACGGTCTTGTGCATCAAAATTTCCTGGTGGTGATCGTTTTGTTGTGCAGAAACGTATCGTAAAATGATTCTGTATTAAAGACAAAGATAATAAAAAAAAAAAGGGTGTGAAACATGTACACAGCAGCCTACAGCACAAACACGATTAATCTGCAGTGGTAAAAGTAGGACAATTTGATGTGCAGCTTCTGTCCCAAAGTATTACAAAGTGTTTCATTAATTCTAATTCAGTTCAACACAGTATAATTAAACCCTAGAGGAGCGAGGTACTTAGTTTTAGCAGATGAAAAATAACGGCCCACTCTGTTGTTGTGTCTCAACAGTTTACTGGGTGATAAAAACGGACCAGACTCTAATGAGGCAACAGAAGTTCATTTACAAAAGCCAGTCCAGCACACAGTGAGCCAAAGGCCAACCAAATTAGGGAACAGCCATATTTCTATCTGCCAATTATCTTTCACAGAGAGCTCAGGAAACCTCTGCGAGCTCGGGTCTCTGTGGAAAAACAATGGAATCATTAAGGCTGCTGGTTTTAATCCCTTTAGACCCAACAATCAGAAAGAATAAACACTGCCCAAATGCAGCTGAGCAAGGCACTGAGACATCTTATTGCTTCAACTCAGTTAATTGAAGTGTAGCTGTGCCTCTCAGTTACAGATCCAAATCCCTTTTTTTGTCAGGTTCATCAAAATTACTAAAACATTTTTTTCATGCGCCATAAATTAAACTAATTCTGCTTCAACTGATTCAACTATGACTTTTTGAATTTTACCGTTTTGCAAAGGCAGCATAGTGGTGCTGTAAGAGAGAGAGGGGTATGACATTCAGACATGACACAGGACATTTCCGTTTTGTGGTATTCCCCCCTAACTATGGGATGTTTATGATTAATCATTAAAGAAATTACTTAAAATTTGCATCCCTATCCTTAACCATCATTAGGACGCCCCATAACATGCATAGTTTAAAGAAACATGCTGTGAGACAGATTTTATTTTTATATCATTTGTAATGTTTCAGTAGAGGTAATATTTTGGCTTCTCTGTAGTGTAGGTATGAACTAAATATTTTGAAGCTGCATTAAGAATTAAGACTACTTAAAACCATAACCAGCTTTCTAGATATTCAATGAGTCCAAATTTTGCTAGTTTAATAATGTTTTTGGTATTAGTTTATATTAAAAAGGCAGAAAGGAAATGAGGAGAGAACGTTGGAACGTCCCAGTGTAAAATAATAATTACACAGTGATTACTCAGCTTCAGCGTTGCAGGTTTTTTAAAGACACTTGTGGCACTGAAACCACCCACATCACCAACAATTGAGCTCTACAGAACTTTTTATTCTCTTTTAGCTTATTGGTTTGGTTCTACAGCACGTTTACTTATGTTTCAGTCTCTTTAAACGCCCTTAGGCAGCTGTCTTTTGTGCTCTGATAAACACGACCTGGTCATCACCAAATGGCAAAGTAAATATTTTTGTTGAGAAGAAAATATTTTTGTTATGAATGAGGTATTGGAGAAGGGGTATGAATAAATAAGTGTATACGTCTTCTTACTCCTTTTCAAACATGTAAACTGTGTTTAGTTCTTTATCGACTTTGTTTGCTCTTTTTATTTTCGTTTTCATGTTGTTATTCTTAGCTTATTCTTAATAAAGCTTATATATAGAAGCTTTTCTTCTTATATGTTTGACAAAAAAAAAAGTTACCACAGTGATCCTCATTGGCTGTGGCTGAGCTGATGGCATCTTATATCATTTTCCTTTACCACTAGTGTGCTCTTTAACTACAAACCCAACATTAAAGCACTCAAAACCCAACAGAAGATGACTGAGGTTGCACTGGGAGATGGTTGGGTGTGAATTTTTTGGAAGTAAATGGTGAAAGGTGGTGTTGCGTAAAAGCCCTTTCTTAAATAGAGTTTAAGAAAACACAGACAAACTCAGTCATGCAGTCATGAGGCAGTAATGAATGAATACAATAAAAAGAAATGGGTGCATGGTTTACCTTTGCACTGGATTAAAGAATAACCACTTTAATGGTGGGCAGATTTGTATTAAGGTTTAACTTGAGTATAAATCTGACACATACTTGGCCCGGTGCTGCCAGAGTATAGACATGTGACACCTACACTGAATATATCTGTACCCGCTAGCACACAATTTCTTATGCTCCAGATGTATAAGAGAGAATATTTCTTTCAGGTTGCAGCATGTTTTAACATCTCAGGAGGTTGAGGGGTTGTGTGTGTGTCTTTCTCTGTGTGTGCGTGTGTGCGTTGGAGGGGTGGCGAGGGCATTCTTCAGCCGTCATTTCATTCATCATTGACAGGAACTAAGAAGTGTATCACTCCTTACAAGTCTCTACAGTGTCGGAATTTAAACCTCCTCCTCGGTCTAGCAGAATAGTCTCGGTGCCGCTATCCAACACGAGATGAAAGCAGTGACACACAAGACACACAATAACTTGACTGCTCTGGAAAGAATGAGGCTCGAGCTTGGCATTGATTATCGGTTGTGTGGTGAGCAACATAGAAATTCAAGCTGATTCTTGGGTTGCTGTTGCAAGTCGTTGTCAGCTAAACAACATGAAAACATTTCAAAGTAAAACATTTGGTCTCTATCAGCATTTTGCTGCATCAGAGTGTTCCTGTACATGTATCTTATGTGTCCTTACCACTGAGCAAACGGCAAACATTACGTCACACCCCTCTAGAAAGCAGTAATTTAAAGCAGTAAATTGTGTCACTTTTGCAAACGCTGGCGGAAGAGTTTTGATTAGTTTAATTGTCGGCTTTACTGAGTTGTGATTTACAGGAGGAAACTGTAGAGAAGAGATATCGGTTGACAGATTTATTTTGCAGAGGACAAAGTAGAAACATAATAAACCAAAGTCAAAATCTAGTGCGACATCCCTTTATCTCTCCCTGCATGCCTGACTGTGATGCAGGGGGACCAAACAGCTATAAACTGCTCTATGTTGCTGCTATAATGCAAGCTTTTAAAAGAGAACTTGCAATGAGGTCACTACATTGACAGATTTGAGGTCTGAGCAGTGTCACAAGACTGAAATATTCACATAGAAAGTGCTGTTGTGAAAATATTACAGGAATCGTGCAAGTGTGGTGACGTAGAGAGGAGGGAGGGGACTGCTAACTGCACAATGAACGTTAGCTAAAACGACGGCAACGCTTACAGCAGCTTCAAGAGATGCTAAAAATGACAAAATAAGTCAAATGTCAAATTACTAAAATTGTCTGTTTTGAAGGACACATTTTTTATCAGGTACTATTCCGTCCGGTTGTGGTGTGTAGTTTGATCTGTTGATTACTTGATTTGTCAGCTCCACATAGAAGAATATCAAAGGTGTTCAATTTACAGTTATATAAAACAGAAAAAAAGCAGTACATCCTCAAATGTGTGGTAATACTGCTTGTTAAATGACAGACAAAATATTTAAAATGTATGTAATGTTGTAATAGAGAACAGAACAAGGACAAGCTCCTGAACCTGTTTTTAGTGCATTGTGGCTTGTTCTAAGTTTGCTCTACAAAATGTCTGCCCGTTGACGATTGACATCTGTATTCATGCCAATACTGCAAATTCCTTGGAACCTGGAGAAGCAGGTGACAGACCCTGAATAATGGATTTTGTGAAGAGAAAGGGTTTAAACAGATTTAAGGATGGAAAGGATGTCAATACAGGAAGTGAAATTGAAGGGCAAACAGTGCCTTTGAGCGCCAAGTGAAAGAGGACTAGCTTCCTTTTAATAGCACGTCTGGGAAAATACTAGCACCTGGACAGATGGCGAAAAAGAGAAAGGACAGAGAGAAAGAGAGAAAGAGGAAGAAGCGATGGAAAAAGCTGTAACAGATGCATATTAAAGGGTGTAGCTACACAAGTGAGTCTGCTGTGAATACCAATGTTGTGTCCCTTTCTGCTTGATTTACTAATCTTCCCCATGGCGTTTGTTTTCTTTTATATCTTATTCTCTGAGTGTGCTGTTCTCATTCTTTCGCTTTTATATTATCATCAGCACTGTTCTGTTTTATCACTTATTCATGCTGTAATTGAAATAGTATGTATTTTCACTTAACAGCTACACAGACTTAATTATACAAAAGCAAACAAAACGAGATAAAAGTAAACATGATAATGAGGAAGAATAAAAAAATACTGGTACAGCGATGTCGGAGAGTAAACAAGATAAAAGAGTACGAGATAAAAAGAGGGATCAGTGCTCGGTGAGCAAAAGCTACGGGTGTGGTTGAGAAAGCAAACAATTGCTCAAAGAAATGATCCCCATAATTTCCATATATTTTAATGTCCGTGGTGCGATCTTAAGTGACTTCTGTTTTTTTTTTTTTGAAAAAAAGAAGAAGAAGTAGATGGCAGTTAAAATGAGCCGCAATAATCACAGCGGCTGAACTTAGAGAGCAAAGAGATGACCTACAAGAAACTGAGGGACAAGCAGAAAATGCAAAGACAACGTTACAGCAGCGTACAAACTGACTTTTAAAAAGGGTAGTGAAGACATTTCACAGTGATGAGCATTTACTGTCACATCAAGAATTAAAACACAAAACAAAACATAAAAAAGGTGGAATTCTTTGGCGAGTGAACAGGGAAGAAAGTAAAAAATAATCAGAGGAGAGGCGGGACGATGCAGGCAGACAAATTCAATTTATAACACCGTCTGATAAACACCATTCCAACTAAAAATAATAATTCCTGCTCACATTTATTACCTCTGCATTGATTTATCTCATAAAAAAAACAAAAACAAAAGGTAACCCTTTTTTAAATAAATCAATGCAGAGGTCAAAAAAAGAATTACCATTCTTCGTTGGAGTTCAGTTTTGTAATTTGAATCCTCGCACCGTTAAAAAAAGCGAGCGGTGTGCGTGTTGCCCTCGACTCACCATCTCACTAACAACCAGAAAATCTCCAAATAAGCCCCCTAACATAACAGACTCCTGCTGATTCCTCATGGTCCTGGTACATGGTTTTATCTGTATCATCCTTCAAGCCTTTCTTACACCAAGAATTCAAATTATATTTAGTGTTTTAGAATTGAGTGCAAGGATTGTACTGTCACAAACTTACCATAGGGGGTAGTTATTGTCACTTGGGGCTTCAGACTTTTTTAAGGCATCACAAATTTAAACTTAGGGTGATGAGTTTGAAATGTATATCTCACAAGGAACCTGTTGAGCCATAGGTTAACATGTGAAGATAAACTAAACTTCTTTTAATTGCAAAGAATAAAACAACTGTGATGCCTCATAGGGAAAGCAGGTAACGACGGTAGCTGCATGCTTTGTGACAATTTAGGAGCCCGCTTGTTACTGGCAGTTGTGTTTCCGGTGTCGTTTTCTGTGATAAGAAACTTCCCTGATATGATCTGATCATATCCTGATGCAAGCCTGCACCAATCAGAGTTCAAAGTGGAAAACTACAACAGAGGAGTCAAGAGTCTCAGCCATGACAGAATGATGTAAGATTGTTTTTTTTATATAACATAACTAGAATTTCCGCCTAATAGTTGTCTGCCTTCATCAACCATTCAACTTGTACAAGGTATTAATTGAGAGAAATTGAAGGTATGATGATATTGACATGTGTGATTTCAGTGAGAAACATGCAAACTTCTTTTAGAAACTGTTTTTAAGGGAGGATTAAAGAGCACTGGACTGTTCATGAGTTAAAGCGTTGAAAAATGGCTAGTAGAGCCAGAACATTATGATGTCACTGTTAAGTTTACCTTTGACCTTTTGGATAGAAAATGTCACCACACCACAATCGGACATTTGTGTGAAATCTGTCATAATTTATGTATGAATTCTTGAGTTATGGCCAAAAACATTTGGGTTGTTTTGTGAGGTCACAGTGACATTTGATCACAAAATTCTAACCAGTTCATCCTCGAGTCCAAGTGCCGTTCCAAGATGTGTTGAAACTCCCCGAAGGCATTTCTGAGATATCATGTTCATGAGAATGGGACGTTCGGACAACCTGAAAACATACTGCCTCTGGCTGTGTCCGTCTCGGAGCAGAGGCCTGAACAGCAACACCAAAATACTTAACCTGTCCACCCCGTCCCTTTGCTTAATCGGTACAAATTGCCCTCTGGAGGCCACAAAGTCTCAAGACAGGAAGGATGATGTGTTAGTGAGGAGGTCAAGGAAGGAAATCAGAGAAAAGAGAGGGAGGGAACAGAAACATACAAAAGAGAAGTTTGTTGACAGATTCTTCAACAAGATAGCTATTAGCAGAGAGGCCCCCGAGGCAAAGTGTTTCTTTAAAGGTCGAAAAGTCATAAAGGCGCAGGTCTGAGGCACATCTCGAGACAGCGAGGGTCAAGACTATCAAACGGAGGATATGACCCCAGTTGGCTAAAAGTAAACAATATTATAATGAATCCTTTCTGCTTACTGACATTCTCATACATATTCATAACTGCAAACAGCCCACAGGTTGATACAGGCTGAGCTCAGCCAGGATCCAGAGTCCTCAAAGATATAAAGCAAAGCACTAGCTTATAGAATTTCTGATTTATGTGGTTACATTGAATCTGTACATATAACTGTGAACAACTGCAGATAATAAATCGTCCTGTTAATGATCATTTACTTCTATATTTCTCTTGATCTGTCTCGTTACAATAAATATAAACAACCCTGTCAGCACAGTGGAGATTTACAGTGTTCTGCTAGTTGTCAAATATCAAAATTCTATTTTCACCCATAAATTATTCAGTTTTTTAGAGATAAATAAGGGAAGATACCAAACATTTTATTTTCCAACAAAGGAAGGTTAAAAACGCACCAAGAGAACATTTCCAGCGACTTTGCTCTTCCAAACGTCCAGCGGTCAAACCGAGGTCAGGGCTGAACGAACACCTTGAGGCATCGGGGTAAGAACTGCAACTGCAAGGCCAATACCTGCCGAGTCAAAGGTGAGCTATCACACCTCAGGGCTTCACGTGATAGATTTATCTACGCTCGGCTAATTTACATGCCAGGAGTAAAAAGGTCAGCTGCCTCTGATTCCACCGCTCCGTGGTGGCACGACAGCTTGTGAAACAAATTCCACGTTCAGCTCATGTGGATTCCACGAAGTCACCCATGTGGAAAGCTTCACGGCTACACGAGTCAACGTGCTTTTCACAACACCTGGATGATATTTAACCTCAAGATATTTACCTTTAAACATAACATCAGAGAAAGAAGGGGTTAATTTCAAAACATACTGAGAGGCGTGCTGGTAACTTTTTGTCTTTAAATGTGATGAGTTAAGTGCAGATCCTCAAACTGCTGTAACTAGAAATTTTAATTACGATATTTAAAAATCAAAAATATTTGTTCTGAAATGGTTTTCAAAGTAGTTATTAGAGAGAATTACCTTCTTTTGAAGGGAAACACAGTTATGAGTTGTGAAAAACCTTTGATGGCAAAATGTGTTAAAATATAAATTAATGATCAAATGTTTTCTTTGGCAAGAGACCATGTTATAAGCAGGCAATGCCCTTCAAGGTGTCAATAATCAGGGGGTAATGGACTCCACAGCGGCAACCGTCCAACACGCTGTTCTGACCTCCACATCATCCACATTTATTGCTGATAATGGTCATCTAGTCGGGCATCAACTCTTACATATTAAATTCTGTTCTATCATTTTGCGCTTTTTTGGAATGAGGAATAAGATCTCCGAAAACAGTTCAGAGTTATGGCTAGTGTTGAGGTTTAAATTAGGTTTTTGCTTTACAACTTCTTAAAAGAGTATCAAAGATGTTTTAAATAGCTTCACACAGACAAAAAGAACACACTGTGACTCCTTGATGGCAAATCCAGGGCTTACTACACTTCAACATAATGAGAAAGAGGGCAAATGGCACCTCAAGCTAATAACAGCGAGCACCTAATTTCTCTCCGAAACATGAAAGAGGAGCAAGCTGGTTAGGATGCAGCTGCAGATTCCTCTGGGCCCCAGATGACATTTCTAATCTCATGTGTCTCCTGTCATCCTGGTCACATGGCATCTCTAAACCGGAGTTAAACACCACTGGCAAATTCTTCAAAGTGGCTTTTGTAACCTGTGTTCAGAATACGGTGGCCTACAGATATCAGCTTGGCTTTATCCCATTGAAAATATAATAAGTGTCACGGACTTCAGGCAACAAAACAATGGAAATGTGAACAGGAAAAGTGAGTGTTAACTGCACACTCTCTCTCTCTTATGAGCTGTAACTGAGGAGCCCTTGAGCAAGGCACTGAGCTCCAAATTGCACTGATGAAACATCTCGGGGATTGAGTGTTCTTGCACTGCTCCCAGGTGTGAGAATGTCTAACAATATAAATGTGACGCAGGGTGGTGCAATAACAAGCATGCTCAGCACAAAGAGTGTCCCCGGGAAAATAAAGGTTACAAATATAAAATCCACTGTCATATGCACAGTTTGCAGAAAAAGTGTTGCAGTGCTACAAATCTAAAACAAGTTCCGTTGAACCGTCAACAGTACGAGGCTGGATAAATATTTTTCACATAGAAATCTCCACAGGATACAAATTAATCCTCTTGTTGTTTGTTGTTGTTGTTGTTGAGCCAGCTCCGCCTCTGGAAAGGAAAGTCTGCAGCTGTTCCACTGCAGAAATGATGCGGCTGGATGAGCCTGAGTTACAGTAGATTAATGCACCTCATCACTGTCAGAATAAATCTACACAAGGACAGGAAAGCTTGTGAATCATAGCTTATTTCAGCCTTGTCTTAGAGTGAAAAAATAAATGGCTCTAGAGATCAGGAGAAGAAATACGGCTCTGTATCGGAGGCGTTTCCTCGGTCAGCATCAAAGATGAATGTGGACTCTCCAAAGGAGGGAGCCAAATTCCTCTGGAACCTAATTTATGGTAAGATTGGGGCCAAACTACTTCTCTCAATTTGTCTTCATTAGGCTGTAAAATTTTCTTAAATGTTCAACTCTATATGTCTCCAAGGCATTCTTACAGGTTCAACTGTCTGCAATCCTGCTCTGTTACTATGGCATCTTTACTGCTATTCCCATTTACTGATGCTATTACCAGCATCAGCCTTGAGAGTGTGACTGAAAAGGTTGGCTTTCAGGTTTCAGGCTGTTGAATCCCACATGGGCGGTACATAATTTGTATGTAAATGTCTGAAAAGCATGAAAACCTGAATGCATCAAGTGAGCAAGAGTAGATTTTCAGGGTAACTACACCATAATTTAATGTAATTTGATCACAGGATTCATTTGTCACCCTGCACATCAAACCCAACATTAGATAAGTATGCAGTAAAATGTCCTTCAGGCTGTTAAAAGTTTTTAAGAAGGTACAAAATTACTGCTGCAGAGCTGAGGAGCTCAACTTTAAGAGGCCTAATTTACCCAAAATATGGTAAAAAAAAAAAAATAAATAAAAATGAATGAAACCTGCTTTAAGGTGTTTGTATTCAACAGCTGTTTCCATGTCTGAGCTTAGACGTTGTTTTTTAATCTCACTGTTTGTCAGATCCATTTGTTTTTTTGCAATTAACTGCTGGTTAATAAATCATTTCCACTTCAGATTTAATCAAAATCTTTACATAACTGATATACCAACTGATATACCTTCCCTACCCAAGAAACTGTAGTATAACTTGCAGTAGCCGGTCTCTTTAAAGAGAAAATCCTCCTCATTACTTTTAAACAGTGAAATACCGACAGCAAGACAACAAATAATTAGACTAAAAACATAAAATGAGCACAGACAAGTCATTCAATTCATCATGTCTCATGTAAGGACAAGTCAAGTCACAAGTCTTGAACTTCAGAGTCTAGTTGGAGTCTCAAGTCATTTCTTTTCTGTCGAGTCAAGCTGCAAGTAATCAAAAACAGTGACTTGAGTTGACTCTCTCTACGTCTCTGTTGTAAACAGTATATCACAAACAGCTGGGCGGTTCATGTGTAATCAGTGTGTATCAGAAATCACACTGAGACAGACTCAAACCATCCATCTCCCTGTTGTAATGGGACAATTATCCACAGACTATTTTGTACAGGAGAATGCTCTAAATGACTCCATAATGACACAGCAACGGCTCAGTGTGACAGGAGAGCGATCTGATTGCTCCCATGAATCACCGGACAATGAGAACGGTGCCAGAGCAGCGGGGGTACCACCGGGCACATGAGCAGTGATTTTTATGCATGTGGAGATGAAAATGTGACTTTTCCTCCATTTCATCAGTCAACACTCTGCTAGGAAAAACAGACAACTGGAAAAATATGAAAACAGCAGGTGATTACACACCACAGGTTTGTGTTCACTTCATTTAAGAAAAAACAGAACAGGAACTAGAACAGCAGATAACCTGTTTATGTGTACTAACACCTCATATATTCAGTGAAATCATTTGAATGATTATGAGGTAATTGAAAGTGTTAACAAAACCTGGAGATGCACCAAAAAACAAGAGCACGCTAACTACACAAGAAAAAGAAAAGATTTTCACCTACAGAAACTCATCTACAGAAAATCAAGGGAAGACATCACGCTCACGCCAACGCAGTTTGTTTGACAGTGCTGAATGACTGACTGCCTGATTGGAATGCAGAAACACCACAGTGATGAGGGCACAACACAGAAACAAAGACAGCTAACTTTAATCTAATTCTGTAGAGAATGGAAGACTTGTCAGCTGGTAAACAGTCCGATGTAATTTTGCTAATTGTGTTGAAGGTGAAATCTACATACAACACTTCTTATGTGTCTTCAAACCCACAATCCCACAAAGTGTTGAGAGACAAACCGCTGACTTCCATCCATCACAATCACAATCCATCACTGTCACATAATAATGAGGGATTGATTTAAAAACTTTAGAATGTCAGCAGACATGAAGACAAACTGTCCATTTTACAAGGAAACATGGCCTCAGAGGCACCGGTGCATCGTCTTCACGGCAGCAGGCTAATATTCGTCTGAAATAAAGTATTATAATGTGTATAATGTATTGAGTTAGCTGCACCTGGAGACTAAAATCTCCACCAGCCCAGAAATAAATGCTTATGAAATCTTTGTGGCAGATGAATCACCAGCTGCCACACTTTATCACTCAAGGTAACATTTACAAATACGTACTTTACACACCCCCCACTCCTTAAGACAGTGAGTCCATCAAATCAAAGTAAATCAAAGAACTGGTTCAATCTGAGAACCCACTCATAACAGGAAGAAATTGTTTCAATTAAAGCCGTTATATTGTAATTGCTATAATGCCCAAATCTCTGTTTTTATGCAGTACAGTTGCAACAAAGGATTTGTTTTTTATTGGTCTTTTGTCCAAAACCCAAAGACTCTTCATTTACTGTCATAAATAACAAAGAAATGCAGAAAATCCTCACATTTAAGGAGCTAGCACATAGTTGCAGGCCCAAATCATGCATTTATAGTAATTTACAGCTATTACAACAACTTCTGCGACCACAACATCTTAATAAGATAATAGTAATGACTAAATATTGTATCTGGTTGGTTTTGTTTCTTTATTTAAGGATTTTTTTCTCAAAGAAATGTATTGAGAGCAGTGAAACTCATGCTGCAACAAATAATACTGCAAAGTACTCCTACTACTATTACTACTACTACTTTTACAAAAAAAAGTAGTAATTTTATGACTACTGCTTTTGGTAATATTAACTCAAATTCTATTACCAAGGTAAAAAATAATTAAAAACAGATGCACAGCAACATTTAGCAGATTTGAAGCACCTATAGTAAGAGTAAGTAGTACAGTAAGCTAAATAAAAATTGTAAAATTGAAGAAGTCAATGTATTGTATGTTTAAACAGTTAATCTGTGATTCTGCCTTTATAATATGTTTCACCAACCACTAGATTATGTTATGTTATAAAGAGCAAACAGAGTTCATCATTTATTCTGGATTTCTTTGCAGTGTGTTTCACTTTGAGAGCCGCTGTCAGCCAAAAAAGATGAGCTAATTTTGGATGCTGTCTGGAAATAAAGTGCAGTGGTGTTAGAAATGGTGGAGGTGATGCTGCTTTGTCATGAGGTGGTATTAAACCTGCCCCACTGTGTCACACCGGTCGTATCAGCGACGACACACCTGTCACCAACGCGCTGCTGTGGGTTCTTGTTGACATTATTTTCACAGGTACGTCGTCACCTCTGTAGGCTACACAGAGCTGTGAAGAGGCACTCGGATTGTGTGTGAGTGTGTGTGTGTGTGGGAGAGAGTGACAGAGAGTGAGACACAGTGTCAGTCATTGTGGCTTTTACTGCTCATTCTGACTGCACGGCACTTTTCCTTCAACAAGCCGGTAACAAAAATCACACGCGTAATTCTAACTAACATATTAAATACTCAAGTGGTATAAAAATACTTAATTTATAGTTTATTTACCTATCTTTGATGAGCATTGTAGTTATTTTTGAGTTGCATCTTTATTTATTTTATAGGAACTGTTTGTAAAATTGAGAGCAACTTAGAACTGGAGCTCTCACATATGTGACCAATAAAGCTGAATTTGGTTTTTTTTGTTGTTGTTTATGCCTGGCTAAAGGTTATAAAAGTTGGCCAAGAGTTTGAATCTAAAAATTCGAAGATGTGAAATAAAACGAATGGATAGTGCTGTGGATCTGGATGTCTTCTTCTGACTGCAGTGTGGATTGTTGTGGTTAACCACCACCTACTGTATTACTATTACTTTTCATTTTTGTGCTGTTTTTAAAACTGAGTCAAAAAAGCATCTGCTTTGGGATCAAAAATATATAGTTCTAAAAATGAATTTTCATCACATCTCATGATGCAGTCACAATGTATTGTAAGTGTTATTCCATACAAGAGAAAGAAGAGGACTTCACGTGTTACAGGTTTGCAACCTATGTTCACTCAGGAGAGGTTGGTAGTCACTGACATCACTCTGACAAAAGCTACAGGAAGCTGTGGCTGGTTCATTATAAAGCTTGACCGGTAAAAAGCATAAATTGTTATCATTTAAGTCTGATTAGTCATGTTTTTCAGGGCTAACCAATAAAAGACGGACACAAGCAAATAAGGGAGCACTGTCATCACAATCCCAACGAATAACAACATCAAAGAGGAAATTAGCTGTCTTGTTTGAGGGATAACAGAAGACGTAACATGACAGGAAGTAGAGGTAGACTGATGGCCAGGAGAAAATGTGCTATAATTCGAACAAATGTGCAAGGATAAATACAACTCGTCAGCCACAGAAAAACTGTAGGGAAAGAAAAAGATCTTGTTAATGAAAAAAACAAGTCAGAAAAAGGCGAAACAAGACAGGAGAAAAACAGGAGCAAAAGAAAGACAAAAAGGGGAAACGACACAACGAAGAGGTTCAAAAAAGATGTATAGAAGAAAGCGAGATAGAGAATGGGATGAAGCTGGAGTAAGATAATGACATACAGTTAATAAAAAATAAAGATATAGGAAGGAGACAAACAAGGGACAGGAAGAAATGAAAGAGTGACAGTCTGACAGAAAGACAGGAAGAAATGAAAGAGTGACAGTCTGACAGAAAGACAGGAAGAAATGAAAGAGTGACAGTCTGACAGAAAGACAGGAAGAAATGTGGCAAAACAGCAACAAAGAGATAGAAAAGCAATTAACAGTTTGAGGCAAAAGTGAAAGAAAAAGTGATAATGAGAGAAAAAACGTGAGAGAGTCGAGAACCATAAAGCGTGGATAGGACGAGTGAGTTTTCTCTCTGTTGAATCTGGAGGAAAATGAGAGTGCGACAGTCGGCTCTGAAAACCCAGAGGGAACCGCACGTCGGCCAGATATTTACAGCATGAAAACAAGAGCTAGAGGAAAGGAGAAAATAATTACAGCCACTGACATTATTCCCATGATGGAGGAGAGACGATGAAGAACGTGAAGAAGAGAGAGGAAAAGAAGAGAACACATATTTACAGGCAAACTGCATGGAACAAAGAAAAAAGAAGAAGTAAAAGACAAAACTAATTACATATCACAATGTGCTGTGCAGGATACTACCAATGAGTTCTCTAAACACTCATCTGAGTCTAATGAGTAGATTTCAGTTGATTCGGTCAGCATTTTTAAATTGATGAGTATGAAAACATTTGTTTTAGACAGTGAGAGAAGGTCTTGGTGCAGTTTTGGAGAAAATTAGGAGTTATTAAATATGAGTTGTAATAAAACATACAAATGTCTGTGTATGCTGTCAATTATATTTTTTTGAAAGAAATTAGAATTCAAACAAGCAATCAATGGGTATATCTTTATGGGTCAACTGTGAAAGCAGCTTACATTACATATCTACATTTATTGTTTGGCAGTGACCTCGAGTGGCTTTATTAATAATTATGGCAGCAAAGGAGGAAGGCAGGTGACAGAACATAAAGAGCGACAAAGCCTGTATGAGAAGGAGGATGGGGTGGACGGTTGGGTAAAACAAACACAGGACTTTCAGCCAGGAGACCGCTGTTCGTGTCCCGTATGAAATGTAGTTAACTTACATCATGCACATAATCGTACTTTAGTTACATGATCACTGGCAAATTTACCTATACAGCTGGTCAAGTAAACGGATGTGTTGGCTTGAGCTTATTAAAGTGACTCGGTGAATGACCATTTGTGCCATTGCATAGCTCTATAATCTCCTTTAACTTGCAGTGGGCAGGTCTGAACCAAACATTCTGCTGTTTGCAATCTGATGACCAGATGACAAACGCAGACTCAGCTTTGAGCATGCAGCTGGCTTCATACTGTCCACTGGTTGTTCTCCCTGTTCCCCCATCTGTCTCCCTGCATCTCGTCATTTTTTAGATTTAAACGAAGTTGTCAGAGTGTCAAATAGAAGGTGATGAAGCTTCAGTTGCATCGAAACCTCTCCAGCTCGCCTGCTTTACTGCCCACCCCCTCCCCTCTCTCTCTCACTGTCCGATTTCACTAAATCAACTTCTCTTCTCATCTCTGGCCTTCCCTGCGCCCTGCACAGATGATTTATTGGTTCATCATTCATCTTTATTTGTGATGTAGCAGACTGGCATTACATGGAGAGGCTGATGTGTCCCTCTTCTTCGTCCGCTGCCTCTTGAGGGACAGTGTTTGTCAAAGGATTTCAAATAGTTCAAGTCTCTAATTCAAACCTTGCTCATCTCTAATATCATAATGTATATACAAGCTTTAAAAACTTCACAATTGGAAAATGGGAATTATGTTATTCATATAGATTTATTACTCAAAATGCTGAGTGTTTTTAGGAACAATTGGTTAATACATGCACAACAGAGAGCTCTTTTTAATAGTGAATTACCCCCCAGTGAGAGATCAATAAAGTCTTATCTTATCTTAATAAAAATACATGTTCAAACCCAGAGAAAACTGGCATTTTATTTAAAGTGATGGTGCGTTCAATTTGTTCGGCTGTTGCTATGACCTCTGGGAAAATCAGAGGTTGAGGAAGGAAGTCGGCAAACGTGACTTAACTTTACGTTAATAAAACTCTAAAACACTGGTTTGTCCTTGAACATTTCTGTCTGAGTCACATAAACAGATTTTCATCAGGGATGGTGGCTGCAATTAAGACAACAACTCCCATGATCCCAAATTACTTACATCTTTTGTTTTGACTGAGAAACCCCAAGTGGCAGAAATCAGTCCTAAATCCTTTAGTTTCTTTACTTTTATTTGACCAGATATTTTGTTATCTAAATGTCAAATTTGTGACTGTACTTTAGATAAAGTTAATCTACCATGCGACCAAAATAACAGGCGCCACCCAGTCCCAGCTATCTGATCTCAGCACCGAGTTAGTTAGAAGGAAACCCACCCTCTTCACACAGGAACCTAACGACTCCCATCAGGTCGCTGATATAAAGTCCCTCCAGCCACTACATACACATTCAAAGATTATTTCATTCCAACGTCCATTAACTTTAAAAACAAGCAGTGAAAGACTCTGCCTGCCAACATTTGCTCTAATTTGTTTCCTTTGTGATGGACGATAAAGCTTTTTCTGATTCTTATTGTGTTGAAGGCTGACGCAATGATACATTATGTATTTGTTTTCCAATAAAAAAGTTTATGTATCTGAGATAGAAAATCATTTGTCAACCATGAAAAAACTTTCATGCATATCGCAACAACACAACTAAGTCATCTATCTTCCTATGTCAGATATTCACAATAAACAAATGCTGTTTCCTGTCTACACAGCAATAGTTGGCTGAATAAGCAAATTACCAAATACATTCAGTTTCCTTCCACCTTGTGTACAGTACCATATTGTGTACACTAGAGGAAAAAAATGAACAAATCTGCATCAACATGTCCAACTATTGACACATGCAGCAGTGCAAATCCACATCTTGACTGTCCTTGTGCTGCTGCACGATGCTACAGCTGACACACTGTTCGTGCTGACAAGTTTACCCAAGCCTGACTTTCCTTCCACAGCAACTGTCTCAGAGTAGATACATCCTTGCGACAGAGAAATGAACTGTCCAAGTAAAAAAGAAAAAGAGGATGAATCATGTGATGACACAATTTGTTATTTCTTCATTCTCATAGCATATGAGAGAAGAAAAGTACCAACTGCTTCACTGAAGATGCTTATAATTGACAAAACACTAATTCCGAAGTTTTCAAAAGGTTTTTGAAGCTTGATTTCTAAACCACGTTTTCTTGTTTTACCTTTTAATGTCTGAATTGCATTACGATTTTAGATATTAAGCTGCTGCTGGTATCCAAATCTACTGAATAACAAGAAAAGCATACAGCCCAATGATATCTAAGATGATCCTTGAAGAAAAAGCATGCATGAATAATTTAAATGTCCAGTGTGTAGAATTTAGCAGCATTCGTGTGTGAAACTAAAGGAATTCCCCTCATTTCAAACTCCTCTACAGTGGCCACAAAAATGCAAACAACATTTGCTCTCTCGAGCAAATTGTTTGGTTTGTCTGTTCTGGGCTTCTTCTCTTACTCACCCATTCACACACTGATGGCAGAGGCTGCCATGCAAGGTGCCAACCTGCTCATCAGGAGCAATTTGGGATTCAGTGTCTTGCCAAAGGACAATTTCACTCGCAGCTGGGGGATCTGGGGATCAAACTACCAACCTTCCGATTAGTGGACAACCTGCTCTACCTCCTGAGCCCCAGCCCTGTAGAAACATAGCAATGCAACATGGAGGACTCAGGAAAAGATATGAAAGGCTCATTCTAAGGTAACAAAAACACAACAATTCTTAGTTTCAGGTGATTATACAGTAATGAAAACAAAATGTGAATATTATAGTCTATTTATACCAATAGATCCCCCTAAATCCTTCACACTGGACCATTAAGATTGCACAGATTAGGGTGTATGGATTATGTTCCTGTTATAATACATTATCTCATAATATCATGATATTAGCAATAAATGTCTAATATAAGACTCATTCAGACCAACTTTCAAGGACAGAACAGAAAGCATAATTTCTTAAATCAGGAAACAAGTAACCAGGAGTGATCACATGTGATAGTAAGGAACAGCTGCGAAGAGGAGTTTCTAAAATGTGTTTTTTTACACTGTCTGTGTCTTGAAAGATGTATTTAGATGAACATCTTAATGGGCATCATTTTAAACGTACCACAGTCTGGCTGGACCCAATCCCAATCCACCTCATTTAGACAGACTCTGTTCTAGCTTCTTGAACTTTTTAAAGGCAAAATTCAGGCCACACAACCAGCGTGAAAGTGTCCTGATTATAAACACAGGAATGTAAAACACAGTCATCATGAACAAACAAAGAGGAGAAAACTGCCTCGGGATAAATACGGGTTAGAAAAGTACACAATTCATTCTCCAGATAGCTGTGGAGACGCCTAAATGAACTGTCTGTGTGACTCAATCACATGTCACACATGTTGTAGTTTGTCCTTTTCTGTCTAACACACAGACACACACACACACACACACACACACACAACCCTGATGAGTGGAACAAGAGGTCCAAGCTGTGATTTCATTATTCCTGCCTGTCCTCTGCTGGCAAGGTCTAATTATCGTGCCCTGAAACAAATGGACCTGGAATTAGACCTCAATAAATGGGTCACATCAGTCCTGTACACACACACACACACACACACACAGATTGGTCTTGTGCTCAGAATCAAAGTGTCTGTAATTGAAAAGGTCGCAAGTCCAAGCTCTGAAACAAAGACTGAGTTGGTGAATGTGAAGCTGTGAATCAAGCTGGAAGGAAAATTGTGATTTCACAACTGGAACTTTTCCTTTCTGTCCTTCCTGTGAGTTTTTACACTGCAGGTTATTTGTAGAGGTAAAAAGACGCAGCAAATCCATTCAGCACACGTTTTCACATTTAAATAAGTGCTTATATTAAATCAGTGAAAATAATCTCCAGGCTATTCCTTCATTTGTTACTCATTATGCTGAACGGCTACACATGTTCATTTACACTGCATAGAAAAAAAAAAAAATGTTTTCCTGGTGTGTGCAGAAAGCTTCAATGGCTCAAAATTGGCAGCAGAGATTTCAGAGCTTCGATATTTTGTCAGAAAATCAAACCCTGAAAACAGTAAGTCAACACTGATATCACAAAGAAGAGAATACCAATTTGTTAAATGACAATAATTTAAAGGTTGCTGGCCGGTCACAACTCTGAAGTCTCCCCACATCCCACAATCTTAGAATAGTCCGCACTCATCGCTGCATGACTACACAACAATTATATAACTTAAACAAAAGACAAGATGGCAAAATGTTCACTCTGATGGATACCTAGCTGCTGAAAGTTTCAAGTCGATGCAAGTTGATCTTTACATTGCTGAACTAAAAGCTGCCTGAACAGAAGAACATCTACAGTCATATAATCTAAAAGTGATATTTTGGTTTTAAAAGAGATGATCAGTGTGGTGAAATACGTGGGATGTATAGTTTAAAAGACAACATGTATGTATGTATCTCAATTTTATATAATCATAAAGACATTTGCTCCACATAGAGTTGGTTCAGGAATGTCAGAACGCACACACATACTTTCCAGTGTCGATTTTGTGCACCGGTGAGTAGACAAGACAGTGATGTAACTCCGACCGACAGCCTTGAGACAAATACAAACAGCGCGTGCTAATTCAGACGGATCACTGAACCGGGCCCCTGAATGATTTGGATTCCAACTGGGTAAGATAGTGTATCAGGATATAAGAGTGATATAATAAAGACAAAGCTCAGTATGTAGTGTTACACAAGCAAGCCCACACCTGCCTTCCTGCTGCTCTGCTGCCAAAACGATGCCCTGTAATGTAACACTGAGCGTAGCAGCAAGACTGTAAAATCCTGAGAGAGATCAATGCAGAGCACATGTTTTCAGATCCTGCTACTTCTTGCAGTTTCTTGTTTGAGCAATGCGGTAATGACACACTAAATGAGGCGAGTAAAATATTAAACGATTCTTCACTCAGATTAAAATCCTGCTGTTGGAACAATGGTTTCACTGTTGACAGCTGCTATTTTTGAAGTGCCCACAAACACACCTACCAACCAATCGGTTTCTTAAAGTGGTGTCAAGAATTTAGTATTTAGGATTCAAACAAAAGTATGTCTTCTTTAAATTTAACCACAAGGACCAAATCTTTTCCATCTCAGAACAGAGCGTCAGTCAAACTAAAGTCAACACAACCATTGACAAACTCATGGCTCTTTACACAATAAATGCTGCCATGGCAACTGCCGTGAGTCACACTGTTTTTTTTATCCTTCAATACAAATGAACTGGGTGTACGTGAGTTTCTACCTGTGTGTGTCTCCACTGCTTTTTTCTAAGAGAATATAAAAAGCTTGAATAAGGGAAAGCAGCTATAAAAACAAACGTGAATTTTTCAGATGTTAAGTATTACAACATGCACGAGTGTACTAGTTAAACCTTATGTTTTACAACTGTTTCATCATAAATCTTTAAAATGAAACTCTCAAGGGTTTCCAAAGTGTCAGCAAATGTTAACAATATTAAAAGTGTGTAATGTGTTCATAGTTGATGTGATGAAATGCTAAAGCACAGGTGCCGACGTTCACTCTGACGTACCAGATAGTTTGACTAAGTTTGAGGACTATTGCTATAGATTTCTGAATACAAAAATGTCCAAATTTAAGCAGTGCAATGTAAACATTAATGTCTGTCAGCTCCTGACAGCAGTAATAAATCAATGAGTAGCAGCCACTCGACAGATCCATGCCACACACTAGCGGCATTGATCTAGTGGCTAAGCTTTTTCTCCTTCTTTTTTTATGTTTTATGGTTGTTGGCAACCAACGTTAAGGCAAATCATTGCCACCTCCTGAGAACTGAAAGAAACAGAAACGATTTGAGACGCACTGGATTATTTTCACAATATAATCATATGGGTATTATTAACATGATATCAATATTTCACTTTAAAAGATCACGGTTATTGTTAATACCAGTTATCCTGAATAGAAGCTAGTGTCTTGACTATAACACAGGATCCGATGTAACTCTCCCTCCTGACATTTTCTGGGTGGACAAGCCTCGGCATAAAAGCCTGGCCTGACTGTTACAGGAGATTTAGAGGTGTGGTGTGTCATTAGACTTCTCAGGAGGGAACATCCCATTACAGATGTTTCACAGCTAAAATACATCCTGAAGGGTCGTTCTGCCAAAAACAGGTGCTGATAGATTGGTGATGGTTAAATGGCAGCTTTGTGTTGTAGAGTGTGAGTTACTGCTGCAGCTTCATCCTCTGGCTGATTAGAAAGAAAATGCAGCTCTAATGTCACAGTTGTGTTAGATGAGCGGGAAGACAGGGAGGTGCAGACGCACAGCAATGTAAACTCTGTATCAGAGCGCTGGCTAAAATAAAACACTTCTACTGTAAAAAGTTTAGCAGGCCAGTGTCCTGTTTGACAAAACTTTAACACTGTCGCTGTCTGGCAGGCCATCTGGTTAGCAGTCAATATCTCCAACTTCCCTCAAGATATTTCAGAAAAGGATTTTAATCCCTTGATCTGCCACCATATGTTCAAAGCAAAAATCTCAGGATTCAAAATATATCCCACAAAATGCTTTGTGTGTCATCGATCAAAATTTTGACAGATTTGGGCTTGTTTTTGCTTTCTGCTATTGCTTGCTTGCTTTTTTATTTGCACTCCCAGATATCATTTCTTTGTATCACCTACAAAAATCTAAAAAGTCTGTCGGGCTGTAATACTTTGTCGTATGTAATTACATTTGCTTAGATTGATCACAAATGAGGAATGCTCACCGCACTAGCAACTGACTGTTAACCCATATTCTTAAAGAAAAAGATAAGTATTTGTAATATATGGATGGTTGGGGAGAAGTGGGTTACACTCCGGGAGCTGTTTGATAACACCACAGAACTGGGCCACCATTGGAATCCACTGTAAGTGCTGTAAATTTAAGCTAATTACAGCTGTGATCTACTGTGAAGGAGCAAGCTTCAAACTTTTCAGAGCTACCTTTCAAGCCTACAGAGGCAAGTATTTAATACTCTGGTACAAGTATTCCTTTAAGACAAGTGTAGAGCCTGGCAGCTTTCCGAGCAAGTTAGCCCTGTAAGTATCTTGGTGGCCTGCAGAGACAAGCGTGCAGAAAATCAGACATGAACAACACCACCAGCAGACAAACAAGCAGCCAAATCTTCAGACTGACAGCCATACAGGCAGGCAGGCAGGCAGGCAGGCAGGCAGGCGGACAGACAGGCAGGCAGGCAGGCAGCTGTTAAAGGTCTGATCAGCAGCAAGGCAGCAGCCCAAGAACAGGCCTGTGAGGCTATAGCTGTGGTATTCAGCAAGTGTGGGCAAGGAGGACTGTCAGCTCTGAGCACAGAAACAGCAGACAGTGTGAGGTGAAGCTGTAAGAAAGAAAAGAGAAAGAGGTGGAAGGAAGGCATAAAATTGGTGCTGAGACGGGGGGAGAGTGAAAATTGAGAGAAAGACGAAGAAGAGACAGAATACAGGGGAAAAAGGGGGGCAGCAGGATATCTCATCATGATAACCAACATTTTAATACAACTCTGAGGGGAGTGTGAATAATTGAATTTAATATTTTAATTGAAAAATGTTCCATATTTTCATCAAATGTGATTTATATTCTCATCATCTCCAGAAGGAGTTCTGTATCTGCACAGTACAGATTACAGCTAGAAGAAGGAAGAAAGAGGTTAAATCATCTTTTCTTCTTCTAGAGCTGAGACAAACAGATAAAAAAACCTCTAATATCAATGATTGTTTTCATATCGTCAAAGGAGCAAATTTCCCAATATTAAACTTTCGACTGGTGCTGAAATCATAGTTCAGGTATCATGGCAACAAAAGGGAAAAAAGACAGCCGGGAGGAGAGAAATTAGAATTTTTCAAAGAACGACATCTGTCCAAAGTCATCAGATATTTTACTTTGATATGTAGAATGATTTTATGTAAAGTCTGTATGTATTCATAGCTGGCATATATGTCATAATGTTTTAAAAAGGAGGTAAAGAAAAGGAAGAAATAAAACTAAATAGCGTCAAAAGCAGAGAGATGGGAGACAGTAATCAGAGAAAGCAGTTCACACAGAGACGGCAGTTAAGAGTGAAAAGCAAAGAGCTGATGAAATAAGAGAGCTGGAGGGGATGACGATGGGGTTGTGTTGATGGACTGTGTGTTTGTTTATGTGTGTGTGTCTGTGTGTGTGTGTTTGGGAGTTGGTTCAATAAGACAAGCAGAGAAGGTGGTGGCGGGGTGTAGTGGATATAAAAAAGCAAAGTGTTTTATCACTGGTTGGCTCCCATTTCCCCCATCTGTCCCCTTTAGCCTGCAGCCAGTTAGAGCAATTTGGACAAATAGCAGGAGAGACACACACACACATCATATTTATAGTATAAACTATACAATCAGCAACATTTTCTGGCTATAAAGTACTCTCATCAAGCAAGTATGATAATTAACAGCGACCACAAGTAGCTTAAAAAATCATGCAACTGAAATCTTCAAAGGTCTGACACGCCTGTAGTCTTAAGACCAGAAAGAAGAACATATTGAACGACTGTGTAAAAAGATTTTAAGAAGACTGCACTATAAAACTGACCAATGAAGCTACAATTTGCACAGAAAGAACAAAGACTTCAACGAGTTGACGGTTGGATGATGAGGGAAAAAAGGACACTTCGTTCAGTGCCTCTGTACTAAAACCTGATGAATCTGTGGGTGAACTAGCTTTCACTCATTACACACTGCTGGATAATCATAACATGTGCTAATGTGTTTTCAAGTGCCATCAACAGTCCCAATTACAGGTGTAAAAATGTAATCTTGAATCATGTAGTTTTTAATTTCCATCACAGGGAAGCAACAGAGCATCAGTGTCAGCTTTAGTCTGTGTATCTAATTAACTTTGAAGAAATGTGACGGCACATAAATGCAAAGTCTTTCTCATTAGTGTTTGTATTAACGGGTACAGAGAGTCGTTCCCAACTTGCACACATAAACACAAACACCAGCTATGAAGCAACTAGTGCTTAAAAGATCCGTCGACTTGCTTACTGACAAAATATTGAGTGATTGGAATCAGATAATTAAATTTTTTGAAAGTGAGAAGTTCTCTTTTTTGTCTGTCCGTTAATCAGAATTTTTATTTTGCATACATAATTTTAGGCTTTGCAAACTTTTAATATACAGAACAAACTTGATTCAAACTTGAAGTTTTCTCTCTGCTTCGTCCCTACCTCCTTCCTTGAGTCACACTGAAATATTAAGAGATTTTTGCCACTTTGGCCAAATGCGACTGTCACTGACGGAACCAAGGCAGGAGCCAGGCGACATGACACACCACAGGATCTTTGACAATCATCCCCAACTGTTACTATGTTGGTCCCAGTCAGACCTCGCTCTGACTCTCACACTAATGGCCTGCCACCTGCAGTGACAGCTTCTGCTGCTGGACTTCTTTATATTTATATGAAACTCTTAAAATGGAGGAGACAGCTAGAGTGGAGATAAGCGAGAAATAAGCAGAAAACGGAAACTTTTTCACACTAGATTTACCTCTGAGTGAATTATATAAGAGGTTCTGCAACTGTGATTCCAAAAAATTTGGGACGCTGTGGTTCTTATTTGCGTGTTGCTTCATTATGAGTGTGTATTTATAAAAAACAATGAAGTTTCTCAGTTTGAACATTAAAAATCTCGTCTTTGTATTGTGTTTGAAACCGAAAATAGGTGGAAAAGGATTTTCCAATCATTGCACTCTATAATTGTACACTAGTTAACTTTTACATGAACACATTATAACTGCTGTTTTCAAACAAAAAATTAATTACTTAAAATACTGCTGATAATGTACTTTTGTTTTGAAAAGTGCATTTATTTAAACCAACAATATATCTACAATTGTTTTTTATGTCAAACACAGACTAACAACCTTAATAAAAGTTTTTGCCATTTCCTGATGTGTAACATTTGTCTTCATGTGACTGTTTGCTAACAGCACAAAACGAGCCACATTCTCAATTGAAGTTGAGGAAGAAATGCAGGTTTTTGAGGTAGAAGTCAAGCCCTTCAATTATGTGTGAATGTAACTTCTAAAATAATAACTCTTTCCTTCGGTTTGTTTATTTTAAGTGCCGAGTGCCGTCTGCAGAAAATGCATACATAATATTTTAAAAATATAGTTATCAGACTGTTAAAGACTGACATGAAGTGGCAGATTCAGAAAGAAGAAACAGCAGAGGTAATCTTCTTACACCCAAGCAGCAATAAAGAGTCAAAAAAAGGACTTTTATTGATGCCGTAGCTGTAATTATCTCAGTGTTTTGGATGAGATCCTTTTGGATTCACTGAAGGCTTCCTCCACCTCCTCCCTCCCTCCTTCACTCTAGTCTTCCATCATTCTCTCTGCTTTGACTCGACTTGAGCAGCAAGTGCAAACACAGCCGGCGAAGTCTAGCACCCATTTTAAAATCATCTGTCGAGCCGTAAGCGTTCTCACAGAGAAATGGCTGACATCAGATCTGTCACATTTTCAGTGTCACTCGAACATCTTGAACATCAGTAAAATGTTAACGTACAGAAGAAGCTGTCTCCACTCTGTATATGTAATGTGAGGGATGAAGAAAGGACGTTTAATTAAGAATTAAGAATGAGAAAAATTAAGTAATTCCTTCCTTTGAACGCTGCTGCTACAGAAAAATGCATCACCCTTGAACTTGGTCCAGATTGGCTATCTTTCCTAAAGAACCACCAAAATCCATCGAATCGCAGTTGCAGCATGTGAACTGGAGAGCTTATAGTCAAAGGTTTAACTAATTTTAACTTAACTATTTATCAATCTCCATGTGTGTTCACAACTGAAACACCTCTTTAATCATCTTACATGTAAGTTTGCTGTTGCAACACCCTAACTCCCCAATGAGAGCATTAAGTTTAATCAAATCTGGAGTCTGATGCTGGCCACTCTCCAACACTAGTAACATTGCTCAGATACCACGTCAGAAACTGGGTAATTGCATGAAACCTCGGACAGGATTAAATCGACCCCAGGACATCAGAGTAATTTCATGTAGAAGCAGAGAAAATTCATGACGGTGAAGGTTTGTAAAGTTTCTACAGTCTGGAGGAAAAAGAATCACCAATCACCAAACCTCTCCTGGCAAGGTCTGGTACTACTGAGGGAAGAATAAAATCCCCATTTAGAGGATCCAGACTGTAATTACGTGAGAAGTGCTGAGGTGATAAAGTGAAATGAGATTTGCAGTGAGGAGAAAGCTCAAGTTCTGCTGCAAAAGTAGTTTTTTTTTCTTTCTTTCTCATTCTGAACAGACAAAAACACAAACTGACGTGTACAATTTTATCAAAAGGAAATCTAAACACACCACACGCAACAAAAACGTGACTACAGTTAAAGATATACAAGATGGGATGAGGCTGATTGAGATGCACTAGTAAGTAGATTTAGATACCAAAAAAAGATTTGAATTGCTGAGTATTTATCCTATTGTGACGGATTTCAGAGCAGAAGCTGTAATTTGGGTTGGAGACGGCGGCTAACCGTCTGCCAAAGTTTCATTCGCACCATCATTAACACCATTCCTCCATTTCAAGGCTTCAAAACACAACACCACTCACACAAAGGGACACATCACACTTTTAAAAGCTGCAAAGGAACACGGCTCAACATCAGGTTTCTGTCAACAAAACATAGCAAGGTAAATGTCCTCTTGTTTTCAACAAGATGTTTATTGAATTCTTTTCAGCTTTGATGGAAACGCAAATGAAAATATGATCATAGCAAAGTGTTTCCAATATTTTGTCCACCACTCCAAACATTCAACGGGGAACAAAACATAGGAAAGACCTTTGAATACAACAGCAGCACACACGGCATATATACAAAATGATCTAAAACGCTAAATTAACACCTTTATTGTAGGAAACCAAAACGTTGTAACTCTACCCTTTGTAAAGCTTTCAGAATCTACCACAAATACATGTGCAGTCCAGTGTTGCTGCGGTTTGTAATATGAAAGAGAGGCACACAGTAAGGAGATTTCGGCTTACCTAGTTGTTTCCTCGTTTCCTGTGTTTTCCTTGTGGGATCTGATTGTCCACCTCAGCATGGGCACTACAATCACTTTCAAAATTACAATAGGCTTGTTTACCACACTCGTCTCTCCACTCATTTCCTGATTGTTGCAGCCTCTCGCTTCAACTCCTGTTTTTTGTGGCATTTCATTTCCTTTCCATCCATTTTCTATGGAGTGAGGCTCAATGATAATCGCTGTGTAAGGGCAGGAGTATTACATTCACAGGCCTTCTTCCTTCTTCAAATGTGAGAGGACGGTAATAATAACACATTATCAAATGGAAGTGTTTCCAAAAAGGACTGACAGAACAGGAGAAGCTGTCTTTGATTTGCAGGGTGAATCAAGTTCGTTCCTCAACAGCAGCCGTCTGTGACAAAACTCGCAGGCCTATTCAGCTTCCACTTACCTTGTTTTGTTGTGGCACTGTTTTTTTCTCAGTCTGAGAAAGGTCAGAGTACTAAAACTGATCCTTTGAAAACCTTCAGATTTCGTCACAAAAAGAGGTGTCTGCATTCAGGAGAAGTGAGCTGAGAGCGTAGACATCCACAGCGCTGTCTCCTCTGATTTAGTCTTCTTTGTTAGAGGAAATTTTTTTTATTTTTCCTTTTCTAAGTTGCTCTTGAAGAGTGGCAGGTTGTCTTCCTCACGTGGTGATTCAAAAACATTCTTCCTCTACTCTTGTGACACAGGAGGGGTCTTGAATCCAGACGACCGGAGACTCACAACAGACGGATGTCTCAATCTTTTCCATTTCAGTCTTTCTGTTCACCTGTCTTGCCTCCTGTTAACCTGCTGTGGATCTTACCTTCTGAGATCTCGTTGTTCTCCACGGTGACACCTCTATCTTGTGTCCTTTGAGACTGAACCATTGCGATGCCTGATCGCTGAGCTGGAAGAAATAACACATAATGCAAGAATCTACATTAATGAATGGGGAGGAGAGGAGAAGGGAAACAAGTAACTTTGCCTGGATGTATGTTTATCAAGTAATTAATAAACTAACAGAACAGAATAAACAACAAGACAAGAAAAACAGATCAGATCAAAAATGGCTGACATTATCAAGCTTTTAAGGGAAGGCAAAAGAAATAATGAAAAATTGCTAAAATCACGAGAATAGAATCGACAAGAATAGACACTTTAAACCACGATAACAAATCAGACAATATGAGAGTATTTAAGCTTTAATGTGGGGAACAAGCCAAGTGGCAGGAACGGAAAAACAACATCAAAACCATCGTTACTTTGATCAATTAGACACAGTGTGATTAAAGTTTAAGTCCTGATGAGCCTGAGGATGTCACTGAATAAGTACTGATGGTTTCTGTTTATATTCGAGAAGACTCATTATTTTATGTTGGCACACAGCCTTAATATTTGTTTGTTATAATCAGTCAATCACTGATGACACCAGCCCCGCCTCGACTTGAAACTTTACTACCGGTGGAAAGTTTTTTAGTATCCAATTCTGCACCAACAGCAGCAATGATTGTAGTTGTTTAAATGCCAAACATCATCACCCACATTTATATCTCATACAAGCTGCTACAGTGTTTTTCACTCAGTGGTGCATCAACAACAAATCATTTGTCAGCACAGTCAAAGGGCTTTTCCACCCTGACTTGAATAAATGTCTGGAGAAAACACTCAGCACCTGTGGATTTCTGCAATAAAACTCCTGTTTAAAAGATCTGTGTGTAATATTTCTGTGTTCCTGAAGCGCAGTATGATAAATAAATATCAGCAGGTTGTGAGAGACTGAAACAAAGTAAACATCTCACTTGGCATATTTCTGTATTCACACCACAGCAGTGAGCTGAGGCGTACTGTTGTTGTTGCTGTTGGAATTCTTTCCTACTTTGCTCGACTTGTCTTGCACTCGATCCTCCACCAACCACAGAGCTTAAACAACATTAGCCAAATACACAGCAGATGTGTCACTGAACAACAGAGGTCAACATTAAGGCAGAGCAGACACACGCAGAGACTACAGAAAGCACTGCTGTGTTGCTCTCTCCAGGTTCAAACTTTCCAGCATATTGCTCTCTCGGCCACACCCCAATCATTGATGTCACAGCAGGTATTCTGCCAATCACAGCTGATGAAAACACCCGCTGTGACTTCACTGATTGGAGCCTGAAGTGCAGCTTGTTGTCACACAGAGACTGGATCAGTTGCAGTTTTCTTTCCTGTGTGATTCAATGTGACCTCAGGTCATTTCAGTTCAGTTAATTTTACGTTTACAACAACTTTTAATCATACAGTGCTTCTTCTGTAAAAACCTCAAACCTGAAGACAGCCTGAGCATTTCTGAAAACAACTGGCAGCCTCAATCTCACCCAGCTAATCACTCATCAGATTTTATCAGTCATATTACTGAGGGTTGAAAGTCTCTTACCTTCATGTTTGGCCTGAAGTGGTTTGCTCTGCTGTTGTCCACTGACCGCAAATATCTTAAAGTTGTATTCTTTCAAGGGGTCAAAGTCCCCGATGACCAGCTTTGAGTCCTGCTTCGAAACCTGAACCTCCTTCTGCCCTCCATCTGTTCCAGGGTAGAAGAACAAACATTTATGATTAGAGAAAAGAAGCAAATCAGTCTGTGGGATTCTCTGTGGTGACACTAACAAAGGAACGGACTGAAAGTTTATATTTGTTCTTCTAGTGTGTCTTCTCTTAAAGGCCATGTTTGAGCATTTAAAATGACTCTTTAACACTGCTTGGAAATCTGGTAACTTCTGACCCTGCTGCAGTGATGTCTGGTACCCTGTGATATCACTGTTGGGTTTGGTTACAGGTACAACAGAGCGTACTCCGGACCACACCCAGGCTTGTAACTTTTGACCAGACAGAGCAGTAAAAAGCCTGGTATTAACTTACTGTTTAAAGGACAAAGCTGGCTTTTCTTTTTTTTTAATATCAATAAAAACCCCTGAAGAGACCAAAACCAACAATGAATTCATCCTGCTAACTGACTGTAATGAGGGAATGTGTCACCTAGTCCAAAAGTACTGCTTTGTCATGTGTTTTTTAAATAGTTTTTCAACAACAAAAGAGCTCTGGGCACTGAAGAGTAAGATGGAAGGATGTTAAAAAGAAACATTCATCGCTGCTTTTAGTCTCATCAGAAGATTTGCTGTTTAAAATAAAGAGACAAAATGAACACTAACCTTCTGCTTTAAACATCTTTGGAAGCACATAGACACAAAGCTTTCTCCTTGCAATTACAAATAGCTGCTTCAAGGTAATTTTCTGGTGTCATTTGAAAAGTGACAATCACTTTGCAGGGATTATAACTTCAGTAATATCTGTGTAATTATGTTCATGTAATTTAATACAGGCATTTGCAACACCTGTTTAAGCAAGACTGCAACAACAAAACTTTTTATTCCTGAAGGAGCAATTAATCCTGCAGACTGAACTCCTTGTGTTGGTCTTCAGCAAATGACTTTTGTTGTACAGAAAAATCAATCTGAGAGAAATCCACACTGGGATTATGTTTTGGGATTAAGTGTTTTTAACACCTGGCCTGCAACAACAACACAAAGATCAATACGAAGAAAAGACAGACTATCAAGTGATGGAAAACTGAGAGAGAGGGAGAAAGACAGAGAGAGAGAACTTTAACAAATTTGACTGCAGTGATATTAGTATTGAGTGGCTTATACGTGCATGGGTCCTTTACTACATCCCAAACTTGTTCGAACACGTATATCTATTAGAGTGTGAACAAGTTGGGCTCAAGGACGATTTCAGCAGATCAAGCTCTGATAAAGGTGCTTCTGATGTCATCAATGACCTTCAGTTACTGAACAGTCCATCAAACCATTGTACCGGATCGTCATTATACATGTGAACTGTACATACTCTCTCCTCTCTGCATTCTCAAATAGCCTCCAACTATTTCCAAATATGTGAAAAAATCTTCAGCTGTATTTGAAAGTGACATGATCGCTTCAACTGCCCAGAAAAGAAAACCAACATACCCTCCAGCATCAGAAGCTGAGCAGAGGAAAGATTAAGGTTATTAATGCCTGAGGTGACGACAGCTCATCTCAGCAGCAAAGACCAGAGGGAAATCAAATAAGAACAACCACGAAAAGGTAATAACCAAGAATATGAACAAAAAATAAAAACCTAATAAATCAATGAAATTAAAGATATGTATTCAGAATCTAATCCTGCCAAATGTGCTTCGCTGGAGGTTTGGCAGAAGTCAGCAGTTTACAGATTGACTGAGAAGCGTAGGTTTCTAATTCCTGGCTTTGAGAGAGAGTCTATCATGTCCACATATATTGACTGAGCAGTCCAAGATCATCGCATGTAAATCAGTTTAAGAGTTTGTGATGAAAGAAAAAAAAAATTCCTTATTTGCTTTTTGGTGCGATTCAATTCAATTTGTCATTTTGCCTCCTGCTCAGTTCTTTTCCTTTTGCTGCTGCTGCAGAACAAATGTTCCAGTTGGGATCATTAAATCTTCCTAAATTGTCAGTCGTCAAAGCCAATTTCTTTATGTCAAAATGAATGATTCAAAAATCTATCTTCCACCATCTGTTCCTGCCTTTCAGCACAAAACCAACATGCTCTTCCACTTTATAGAACAGGAATTCCACTTTTGACTCTTTAATGACAAAGAGTCTTATATAATCAAAATTCAGAAATGTTTATACAGCACAGCTAAATTAAAGAATAAATAGCTTGTCTTTGCATTCTGGAAGTACAAACTTAAATGCACACATTCCATATGACAGAGGGTGAGTCATGACTTCAACCAGAAAATAAGAGACAATCTCAATGGAACAATCCAGCAGAGCTCTACAAAAACTCTGCGCTGATAAAGAAAATTATCTACCGCTCCGTCACTGCTTTTCCACCTTCATTACACTGGTGCTGATACCGCCGGCCTGCAGCAAGAAGATGATCACCCCCCTCATTCACCTCCCTCAGTCGGCCCAGGAGACAAGCAGCCTTCTCTGCACTTCCAGTCACTTTTTAAAGTCTTTTTTCTCCTTTTCTTTAAAACGAAGCACTACCCAAAGGCAACATGTTGCAAAGCGAGCTGTGTGGGCATGTCTCAGAAATGAGGCCATGGTGCTTTGGTGAAAATGTCAAGCCAATTTAAATATCTGTACGAATATGAAACAGACAGTAAAGTTTTTGAGCACATGTGAGGATAAAGTGCTTGTTACTGTTGAACTGAAAAGCATTTAAATGATGTGGCAGAAGGGAGAGACTTCCCTGTGGTACTGTCTTCATACAGAAAAACCTTATAAAGAAAAACTTATTTTCTACACTGATGCAAACCTTGAACGTCTGTGAACCAGAGCAACATGTTTTTATTATTTGAAAGGAGCTGCAGATGATCAGATTTTGTGTGGATCTGTCACAATCCCGCTGCTTTACCTTCAATCTATCTACATCCAGCATCCCTCTTTCCATTTACTCTCTCCATGCCTCTCCAGCTCCGTCTTTCATCCTGCCCTCTAGCATCTCCCTCTTTTTATATTCCTGTGTCATTCCCTCCATCCATCCTCCATCCACTCTCCCTTGCAGTGTCAGGGGACGGCTGCCTGTGCTTACTGCATCTTATCTGACATTTTCTCCATTACTGTGATCAAACAGACGGCAAAGCAATACCAAAAGCTACAGGTTTACTCTGCCGCTGGCTGAAGGCAGCGCTTGTAGCAGAGGTTGACTTCACCTTCAAATTTCAGGCCACAAGAGACTGGTGCATCCAGCAGAGTGCAGGTAAATAGAAAAATAAAGAGGTTCGAGCCTGAATCTCTGGTAAAATGCTACATTTAAAGTCAGTATAATGGTAAACAATGTCTCAAAAAGAGAATGACACTCAGCAGAGCACATTACTCGGCCAAACAGTCCCTTAAATTCAATCAACCCCAATCCAATATCAAATAAAATATATTTAAATTCTCTAGATCTGGATTTATATATTGGATCTGTATCAAATTGTACTCACTGATTCATGCCAGCCACTTAAAAATGTCTGATTTTTGCATCAAGATCCATTCATTATTCCCTGAAAAATTAACGAAAAATGTCAGAAAACACCTCTAACGTCTAATAATGTTAAAGGAAGTGAGAAAGAATTCCTGTATCTGTCTATTTATCCGGATCCAAACCAAAAGTTAAGGGGGTCTATTCTGGGCCAAGACCCGTCCTCCTTCAAAATTTTGTGGAAGTCCGGTCAGTAGTTTCTTGTGTAATCCTGCTGACAAACCAACCAACAAACGGACAAAGGTGAAAACATAACCTCTGTGGATGAGATAAAAAACTGTGTCAGCGAACTAAATAGATGCTCCCAAAAAGATCATTTCTTACTTTCAATAGCAACTGAAACTTTCAATTATTTACAAATGATTCATTGTCAGCAAGAAAAGACTTTACCAGATTCAAGCCAGGTGTGACTCCGATCAATTACGTCAATATGTAACCCTCAGGTTCTACGATGGAAACAGTCTTCTCTATGTTTAAACAGCTCTATCCCAATTGTCTCAGTAAGCTGTAGCCTGCTATGTTCATTCTATTTACTTTGTTGCTACATTATTGTATTCAGATGTTCTTTCTTTCAGGGGATCAAACATTCGATTGCAGCACAGAGATTATTTTGTCCTGTAAATATGGTAAATAATTAACCTGATTACATTTTGTTAAAACATAATTTCTGAATTAATAAATCATTTTCCTGGCAGCATTTGTTCAGTGTATTGGTGCATTTTTCTCTTGAGAGCGGCTTTTGGCCTACGCACCTGATATCATGTTGGAATGTGAATACACAACCTTGAAGTCAAAACAAGCTCAGAAATCAAAAGTCTCTGTTCAGTTCTATTGACTGTACAAGGTTAGAAACTGAGTTTTGTAATGCAGTCAGCTGACAGCTTCAGAACCAACAACACACACAACAGACATCAGTTGAAAGTTTAACTCATTCCCATAGCTCACTGTGGTATCAGACTGACATATGACAGTGGTAGAGATGCACTGATCAGGTTGAGACACCTGTCAATCAGGACAACATGCCCCAAAAGACACTTTTCTGAAAGCCTCAATACCTCCTGCTCTGTGTTGTTTTTGACCACTAGTGATGCTGTAAATGCTTGTGCACATGCACACGGCGGGGTGTGATTTAGATTTTTAGCTAAATACTGAGGGCGTTAATACATATTGATAGAGGGTAGCAGTAATGTGCCATATACTGTACGAAGCACTGCACCATTAAAAGAAGAAGTCAATAAGCCAGTCTTAAACTAAGAAATGTTTAGAGATGTTTTTTGAGATCAGAAATTAATTCATAATTTTACACCTTTCAGATACAGTCAATGCATTTTACTGAGACTGACATATGACTTAATATGTTTGCTCGCAAAAAACAAAATTTAAAATCAACACCGATTTTAACTTAAAGTCACGGCAAACAGGCCTGGATAAATTAAGGATAAACCATTCCTCCCTGTCTTTCTTTCAGTCTCAGTGAGGAAATTCCCATCAAAACAGTCTTAACTCGCCTTTATTATACAGTGTAATGTTCCTTTATTGTACCGAGTGTCTCATTTCTGGTGAGTGAAATAAAAGTGAAATTTAACTATATCTCCAGAAACCCACTGAGGGATCCCCGCAGGGCCTTACAACTTACTTTGGGAATCTTTTAACTGTGCTATAATAACGAGTCCTAACAGAATGAATTCTTAAAGCTTTCCATCATGACAGTAACAGAAGTAAAGGACAGTTTTACAGCAGTACATGCAGCTGCACCCTTTCCAACTGCAATAAAATATCTCTTTGCACTCTGACATGTTTCTCCAGAACAGACAGGAAAGAACTGAAGGAAGAAGAGAAGTGATAAGAAAAACCTGTCTTTCCAGCCTACAGACCAAATCTACAGTATTCCTGTGAGGCGGTAGCAAATCAAGATGATGACAGACTGATTATCTGAAATATTGCATCATAACATTAAATAGCGAGGAATGGCGAAGGAGATGTGTTTAGATCTTCTTCACAGCAATTCATGTCGGTATCTATTTTCTCTGAGTGCAATAAAGACCCGAGCATACCAGGACTATCACAACACCATCTCTTTTGTGCCTTTTTTCTGTATCCATTTTTAACTTGTAAATGCAAATGAGCACCACTTAAAATTAACCTAAATCATGAGGAAGTGTTGCCATGTACCTGTCAGTACTGTGAAGTGAAACTGAGCAGTGTTAAATTGAACCACACAGGCTTTGAAATCCAGTGATTTTATATTATTAAAATAAAACATTAGGTGCAACTGTCACAGCCCACTGAACATTTTGGGGAGAATAACCAGCAACAACACTGGAAATATTTGGAGCAAACACAGTCATCTCCAGCTGCTACCTGTTGTGGTCTATATGTTAAAAAAACAGTCTCCAATAGAGTTTTTACTTTGCATTTCAGTGACATAGAAAGAGTTCCAACTCTTTGACGCCATGTTGGAAGAAACTGTAAAGTCAGTTCTCTCCTTACATCAAAACCCTTCTATTTGAACTGGTGGAAGTTAAATATTCTGATTACACTGCTGTTGTTGTGAAAAGGTCATAAAAGAAATGGATAATTACAATGTTAGGTTTCCACTAAACATTCAATAACAGCTCCCCTGACGATACACTTTATAAATTAATCACACTATAATCACAATACGAGACAAAATTAAAGCTTATGGCCTTGCATCACAACCACAAACAATAAATACGTCTGAAGTGCACCTGCTTTCACTCACTGCAATAAAAAACTTGGCCACAGTTTTCACACTGAATAATACCCCTTATGATGATAATCACAGAGCAGACTATCAACTGTCTATGTACATTTACCCTCACTTATAACTATCATTACAGTCCATCTATGAATGATTTTCTTAAAACAATATAATCAACATAATGTCTATGTTGTTTAGTGAAGAATCCAGACAAACAGCAGCCAACCATAATAAAGTTTCTACGTGGTTGAACTCACTGAGGCGAAGCATTAAAGCTGACTGTGATGGTGAAAGCCTACAAGGAGTTGTGGTGTCAGTTTACACTCAGTTAGCAGTTTATTACGTTCACCTGGCTAAGACACATACAGGCTAGCCCTTCAAATAAATCCTGCCTTAATGATGGGTTTAGTGTTCAGTAAAAATCTATTTCACAGAAAATAAGAACAGAGTACTTTGATTTTCCCTTTTTCTTCATTTTTAACTCCATTTCACATCTTAATAGTCTCAACCAACTTTAAAAGAATCTCAACACTTCTTAACAACTGAACAGTCTTTCTTTCCCTCTTATATCCCACTCCCCCACTTTCTCTTGTCCAGTAAGACAGGATTTTAGACCTGGGCTGGAGCAGTGTCAGGCCAGCCTCATGCACCTGTGAAGCTGGGACCATATTTGGTTTTGCTTTTATTTTCAGTGCCCTTAAATTCAGATTTGAGTTGGTATGTTTTCTGCTTCGTCTCTTAGTGGTGCGTCACATTGCTGCTTTTAATAATCGTCACGGTCTCGGAGTGAGACAGACTGGTTTTGAACTGCTCATTGGAATAAAAAACATGAAAGGGTCCATTCTTGATTAAAGGCTCTGTATTAGTTGTCGACTTTTCTATTTTTTAGTGCATACAACATGAAATTTTTTTTTCTGACTCTGACTTACTCACTCGTTGCATCATGTGACATGATTTACAATGCATACACCAACGCAATTGGTCTGTTAGTTTCCAGGAGTCACTACACCAGTGCCATAAAGACTGGAAAAGTTGCACCATTTAAAACAGAAATGATTCCTCAAAATGTAATAATTCTAAATATTTTATCAATTATATGTCCACGGTCCGCCTATTAAGGACCTCTGCTCTAGACAATCGACAACACTACTCTTTTTGATAGCCCTTATCAGTTCGGTTCATCTTTTTCTTTCCTTTTCCATTTAGCTTTTAAAGAATAGACAATTTAAAAAAAAGATACATTCAGAACAGGAATAAAATTAAATGTTTTAAATATAACTATAGTGTTTCTGGAGTAGCCACAGTAATGTTAACAACAGCAAATTCTTAATAAACTCAATAATATCTCAGTGGAAACAAACCTTAAACGTCAGTAAAATAAATAATAATCCTGACATCATAATAATAAGTGAAGTTTAGAAAGAATGAAGAACACAGACATCAGTCAGTCTCAGTCCTCCTCCCTCTGCTGAGGAGATTCACTGCCAGCAGTTACCGCTGGCAGAAAAGTTAACAAGACTTTGCCAACATTTTTAAGATACCATGGCACAGCAGGCTAAGCCAAACAGTTTTACGTACACAGCTTGTCTGTAACTGTTTGCAATTAGCCGAGCTAACGTGCTAAGCTTGTGTAAAACAGCAGTGGTGCATGAGACCGCAGAAACAGCTGATTAAAATATCACTTTCTACCTGTTTGCATGTTGATGCTTGTTGAACAGGTGAAATGATAAAGTATTGGCATTTTACTCTAAAAGGTTTTACCACACTGAGTTGAGGCTGCAACAACGTGAAAATAAATGAAACCAAAACATTAAAACGTACAGATAAAAGAACTGTTCAAGTTGGAGCTCATCGCAACAATGGTGTTTAATAATTTAGCCCCGGGGCTCAAGTGATACCACGTTCCAGTACCCATCTCTACTCTCGACCCCGGCTGAGCTCCACATTAACATGCTGAGCCAACAACAACATTCAGTGGTGTTATGTATTTTCACAAACTTGTTGAATAAATCAAAAGGTGTCAATCATGCTGCCATTCATCCACAGGTTTCCACAGTGGGCACCTGAACAGCCCTGGTATTAGTTATATCACATTCTGTGTGGTTACGTGTCTCGTTATCTCAAGAATGAATTATGAACGAGCATGCAGGTGAAGCCTACATAAAAAGGTTGATTTGTTCTCCCTCAGGGGAAGAGGTCCAACTACTGTGCTCCTCTGCGCATAACTAACATTTTTGCCCTCCCCGCTAAAGACACACAACGTACAGTTAACATGATTTGTGAACTGACACAAACTGTATTAACCTACATCCTGTGTGTCATTTTACTACAAATCCCTTCATGTAGTCCGGGCATCACATCAACACAACACTTTTAACTACAAGTACTGATGAAGGCTTGTTTTAATGAGGCTGGCTTTAATGATGCTTCATCCTGTGGCAATTACTGCGAGGAGCCCTTGAGCAAGGCACTAAACAACAAATCCATCACAGACGCTGTACCGCTCAGCTTCCAGGTGTGAATGTGGGTAACTCTGTGAACACCAGGTACCACTGTACCGGAGCAGACTCTGAATTAGTTATGAGATTTCCAAGGGTACACCAAGCTTTAACTCAAATGGGTTCTACAGAGAGAAAAAGTCAACCAGCTCTGAACAATTCTGAAACTGACAAAGTCCTAAAAATCCTAACAGAGGCTCACACTGGAGGCAATCAGTCCACCAAATTACAACTAAATCTGTTCGCATTTTACAGTCTGGAGTGAAACAGAACCTGCCTTCCCTCCATCTTGAAGGTGCAATATGTAAACTCCTAACAAATAGGGGCAGAGGAACTGCTAACAGCTGCTAACTGTATTCTTTTTGTACATCCATGACTGTAGCTACTGTTAGCTTGTTTGCTCAGTTTGTTGTGCAGCTAACCAGACTACCAGGGAAGTGTTGGTGTTTATACTGCTAGCACAGGAGCTTTGGGCCGTTGGGAGAAAGAGGTTTTCATCCCGGGGCTATCTGGCTAGCATGCTAACTTCAGTAGATATTTCTTCAACACAAGACATCAAAACTGTAATTTCTTTACCATCTGTTGATTATTTTAGTACAATTTTGAATCTTTTAAACTAAAACTGTTGCATATTGCACCTTTAAAGGTATGAATGATAAAGAGCACTTCTTCAGATCGGTGCTGGATCTTACCTGGCAGTGTGGTGTAAACGACCTTGTAGCTTTCAAACGCTCCTTTCGGCTCTTTCCATGACACATGCAGCTTGTTGGTGCTCAGGATTTTGGCACGAAATCGCCGTGGCGGTGAAACTGGACAGAGAAACAACAAAAGAAACAGCTTTACACAATAACTGTCAGTTTGAAATTGCTGTAAATATGTGAATGATGAATGAATGAATAAAAGATCCCTGTCATGCATCATCCATTCCTCCAATACCTTTATCTCAGTATTAGAAAAAACTGCTGTCATCAGTGTGTATTAGTGGATTTCATTCATAACAGTGGATGGAGTTCAATCCTGTTCAGTCAATAGTTGATAATAAAAGGAATAATTTTACTGCTTCAAACTGCTCTGGTTCAGAATTTTGATTGATTAGATTTGTGTTTCAACTACACATAATAACGGAAGAGGTTGTGTCAAAATGCTGCTATTAACAGATGAAAAGTTATAAGAACGTCTATTTTTCCTCATCACAAACAGCATCCCTGCTCAGGATGTTTAACAGAACTGCAGGTTTCACAGATTTTGCTCTCCTTCTGTTTTACTTCTGCGAGGTCGTTCATCCGTTGAGCACAAAACAAAACTGTGACTGAGTTGAGTTAGACTGAACTCCCTCCAGAGTTATGGTGGCATACAGGCAGCCGCTCCATCTGTGTTTTTTAACAGTTAGGAAAGGAGAAAAATAGAGAGGGATAATTGTATCTCATCCAAGCGGGAGGATACACATCAGAGAGATTAGCTTGCACAGATGTCACATTAAAAAGCAAAGTCCCATTCTCCTCCTCATCCTCATTTTCATCTTCCTCATGTATCGACCAGCTTGTATTGTGCTCGTCTCTGTGGGGATACGACAGGTTTCTTCTGTGTTCCACTCACCGTCGGCATCAAAGCGACGCCCCTGCCTCTCATCCTGATTAGTTGTTGGCCCAGTCAGCCCTAGAGGCCTACCCCCCACTTTTCTCTGTGTATCCTTCCCTTGTATTAATTTTCTCAAGCTTACATTCTCTCTCCATCTCCATCACCTCATCTGTCCCTCTGTCTTTCCCTTTCTAGATGATCCCTCCTAGTTCTGATCTCATTTTCTTTCCTTTCTTTTCCTTCTGCGTCTCTGTGCCTTCAAACTGTCGTCAGGGGTAAGAAGAGGATGAGAAAAAGGTGAATGCGACTTCCTTTTAACTGCAAGGAGAGAAAGAACAAAGGGCACCAAAGGGAAAGGCGCTGGAATAGCATCTGTTTACTATTCCTCTCCTGTCCTCAGCAGGAGTGTTTAGATGTACAACACAGAGTGACTAGATCCACTGAGCTGCACGATTTCCAGATACATTTTACAATGACCTCAACCTGTGCATAAACCCTCAGAAAAGTCAACAACACTGTGTCAGTGGAACTTTCCTTCTGGCAAACAACAGTCTGATCATATTTCACTGAGCTACGACACAGTGTTGTTGTGTTTTCACATTAAGACGCAGGTTAAAACACTGGAAGAAGGCCATTGTAAAGAACCGCAATGCCAAAAACCACATATCCAGGGTCAACAAACACAACACCCCTTCATTTTCACACCGGCAGAGCCAAATCCCATAAAATAAATATGTATTTAGAAGCAACACATTCCCCAGTCTAATTTGGTAAACTATGAAAAAAACAAAGAAAAGCCAGGGGGCGGAAAATAAAATATGAAGCCCACAAACTCGTTCATGTGTTTGTGTCCTCATTATGAGGTGAGCCATCTGCTGTCGCCGACTTCTTTAAATACCTACACTGTGATTGACACCTGGTGGAGCGCTGATGCTCTGGCGCACAATAAATACGAGGCTTAAAGGGATGGTTCACCCAAAACAAAACATTGGTGAAAAAAACATTGAGTTTGGAAAATGCACCTTTTGAAGGATTTTTGTGGCTGTGTGGCTGTTTGAGACAAAATGCATAAATGATGTCTCTCCATGTGACACATGGTGATAACAATATGTATGGCTATTTAAACATTAACATCAACAGATTACTTTTTTGTAATGTGCTGCCCTTGGTAACAAGACAGCAAGAATCTGAAGACACAGCGGCTGTTTTCTTTAGCTTTTCTGAACTGATTTATCCACTTCCCTGCAGCTTCCTCCACAATACAGGATTTAGTCAAGCTGATAAGACCTATCATCAAACACCTCTGCAGCTTTTCGGGTGAACCGCCTCTTTATGCATGCAGGAGACTACTCATGTAGGTATGCAAAGAAACTTGAGTTCAGCACAGGAAGGATAATCCTGATTTCAATGGAGAGAATGTGAAGCCGGCGCATTCAACAGCAGGCAAATATATTTATATACAAACACATATAAGGAATACTGTACCAGTTATCTCACCAACCTGGGGATGAGAATGAGGGCTGCATGGGATTTCGGCTCAGGGTTTAGCTCTCTGTCTCGGAAACAAAGGACACTCTCTCGTCTGGAGAGAGCTGCTCAAATCCCAAATGATTCGAGAAGAAGATTTCGCACCTCTCTGTTTACAGTGTTGTTGAAATGTGTTGATTGTGTGTTTGCGTGTGTTATGTGCACCTGTGTGAGCGCATCCAACTGTGCATGTGTATGCATGAATTATGTATCTTTGTCGGCAACAGGAGGAGAGTGCATTCTGGTGTATGCACATAAAAATCTAAGTGAATCTTATTCCATGGAGCTCTGTTAGTTGTTTTTTTCACGCCTCGTAGGAAAACCTGCCGGTTCCTTTGCAGCAGCACACACACACACACACACACATACACACTCGCTCACGCAAAGTCATGGATGTTCTCTGTGAGATGGTATTCTCACGCAGAGACAAGTATTGGATGCCGAGCAAACAGCCTGGTGAAGACAAAAGGCCTCGCCTGTAGAAATGGGAACTTAATTCTCATCTATTTTTCATGGAGAATCTTGTGCAAACAGCAGAGCCGACTGCTGCCGAGAACTGGAGAGGTGTTCGTCACACCCACCGGGAGTTGTGCAGCCACTCAGCTGCCAAAGTTTTGAGTGAATTTTATATTATCAGTGAGAGCAGGAGAATCCAGGTAACATTATCAGGTAGGGACAGTGCTGAGCTGAGTATATAAAACGGTAAAACTCTCATAAGAAGCTTTTAGTTTGCAAACATGTCTGAGGGAGACTCCAAGACTCCATGTTGTCATTGCCAAGAGCAAATTCCATTAAACAATGAGTCATTATAACATTACATTTCAGAGTCAGTATATTTACCACACTGAACACTGATACACTTTCCTTCCAAAGTAAACGAGATAGTGATGGTCGGTAAAAAGGAGTCGAATATTTATCCTGTTATCAATTTTTTGTATAATTTGGAGATTCCCTTCTTTTTCTATTTCATACACTGACAACTTCCACCTGTCTTCACAGCTTGTGATAATGTTCACTGGAATGTCAGTAGCTCATGAATGAGACTTAGAACATGTCATCCAGAAAAAGTACCACTGAACAATACTGACATTTGACCACATTCCCCTCATCTGTTTCCCCTCCAGGTACTCGAACTTTCTTCCATTATTTCTGCATGCAAGGAAAACATGAGGAGCCTCGACAAAGCCTGAGCTAAGCCACTGAAATCATTGACCTTTCACCTTTCTAACAGGGATTTAGTGACAGGTGTTGGGTTAAAGAGTAATTAAAGACATGGCTTAGTAATTACTTAATAAAAGCCCAAACTCACATGGTAACAGCCCAGACTTAATGGCAAAAATAAAGAAGAATGTTTCTTTTGTTTCACCTCTCTGGATTTGACTTGTTGGTAAAGGATTGAGCTCATGGGTCAGCATGAAGCCTGTTTATCTGACTCCACTGAAACAGAGAGAAAACAGCTGAGGAGTTTCTCAGTGGAAGCTCTCCAAGCTGGTCGTAACTCCTCAGCTCATCCTGGCTCACTGGTGTAGCCGAGGTTAGCACACTATGGCCTCTTCACTGAGGAATGCTGTGGTTTCTTTCAGTTTACTCGCACTCTGGCCAAAGCCTTCTGAGTGTCCTTATTGTGACAAACCTATTCTGTTGCACAAGTGACAGGCTGTACCTTTACTGGGGCAATTATGGTTGAAGACCTACTGATAAACAAGCAAAAAGACTTGTCTGATTAAGTGATTAGTAAATCTACAGAAAAACATTGCAACTACTCATCAATTACTCGTTAGGTCTTTTTTTTCCCAGTAGAAACGACAAATATTTGCTGGTTCCAGCTTCTTAATTATAAGGATTTGCTTCCTTTTGTGTCTAAGAGATAATAAACTGAATATCTTTACATTCTGGAGTGTTGGTTGGACAAACCAAAATCACTTTCCACAATGACATTATGGACAAAATGATTAATCAGAAGAGAAACAATTGGCAGATTTATCAATAATGAAAATTGTTATCACGGCAGCCACAATGAGTCACTCTGAAGAAAACTATACATGGCCTGGTTTAATAATATCCAAGAAGGATAATTTTGCAATATTACACAACCGAGATAACATTTTTTAAGAACTGACACAGAAAAACATCAGTTTCAAAGTTGGATTACCCCGTATGGACCAAACAAAAACTGAAATTATGAAACTGGTATTTTTATTATAATGTGATATTGTCAAGCGTTCCCTAAATGTTAAGCCTCAAACCTTTTTAAAAGGTTATGTATATATATAGTAAAATGTACTGTAGTTTATAATAAAGGCTGGGTCTGCATGAACGTTGCCTAAAGAGTGCTGCTGCTAAAAGCTGGATGTAAGTTAGCATTTTTGCACTTCCAGTTTCCTCGTCTCAAAGTCAATAGGTTTTTGTTAGATGAAACAAAAATGCTACATAACACAATAAAGGAAATGCAAAAACCCTAAAAGCATAATATGGCCTCTTTAACATAGTTCCAATACAGAGATGATGAGCTGCACAGAGAGTTTATAGCTACTTCTAATTTTCAACTCTTGTCCCTAGTTGGGCTTTTACATGTACATCATACAGTAGTGTAAATACAATCTGGTGATAGCATTTACACTACAAAATCATAAATGTCTTGCTGACCTAAATCAATGGAAATATCCCATTGGCTTTCGTTGAGGAAACACTAGCGAAGCTAACTTCCAAGTTTGCCGACAATAATACGTCATCCCTACAGCACTCAAAATAGAAGCAGCAGCAGCAATGTGGTGCCCTGCTGCTGACCAATCAAAATACAGAACACCAATATCTCTGGGCAGCGGACACGGGAAACTCCTCACTGTCTGAAATCAACATATGGTATAGTTGTTCAGTTTAGCTAATTAGGGTGCATTCTGACCTTTCAAACCCCTCATCTGTGGTGTGGCACAGTATCAGCCCTTCCACTGACTTTATGGTTATGGCTCCGTGTCAGCAGGCTTTGGTTCTTCACCGCAGAACTGAGCAGGTTCAGTCCTGTTTCAGTTCAACACTGCCAACAACCTTTAGGCCTGAAGGTTTTTGGGTGCTGCATCACTACCTAACTGTGCTCAAAGCAAAACATCAATCTTTAAGTGTATTTGTTTTTATCTTACAATTTCATACCAGCTGTGACACCCAACCCAACACTTTAGGTTGAAAAACAGATAAAAAAGCTTATCTTTTATCCAAGGTCAGGTCATCTGTATAAATAGTGAAAAACTCACTCAGCACAGCTAATTAAAGAAGACCCATCATGAATATTAATCCATCATTTGTATTCCTGGAGAGAGAGTGTACTTGGTAAAAAGGAGTGTTTAAGATTGTTAATGATGATAATGGTGTTAACGAGACTGTCGAGAGAGACGAGTCTCCTTAGCAGGTAATGAGTGAGGTTATGTGTTAATTGTTGAATAGGCTGAGTGAGTAAATAGGGTGAGAAACGATGTCAGCGAAAACATAATTTAATGAAGAGCTCTTGTCTTAAAAGTCAGTGAGGCACGACGGTAAAACACACAAATGCTGTGAACTCATCAGTCATGTTACAACGGAAGAGAAGTTTATCAAAAACTGATTTACGCAAGGTTACTAAGTTAATTACACGTGGAGCCAAAATGTTTTGAAATTTCAAAAATAGATTTTAAATTTGTAACCGCAGTTATAGATCTTCCCCAAAGAAATGAATAAGTTAAACAGTGCTGATTATTTACAGAGGTGACATGATGTGCCACAGCAAACCAGTTTCTCTCGCAAACAGTCAAACACTTTTGCTCAGTATGAATTTGGCTTTTCCCTTTGAGAGAGACACATGTGTTTAAAGGCACATTAGAAGGATACATTGAATAAAAAATGAACACTTCAAAATAAACATCTTTGGAGCAAAGCTGCACATCAAATTGTGACACAGAGAAAATCTGAATTTAACCTGAAGGACAAAATGGTGAGTGAAAAGGATGATACCTGCATTTCCACAACAGGGCCACAGTGAGGTTTACCGAGCCAGCCGTCGGCTTACAGCCTTTATTATTACGCTCAAAGCAGATAAGTGGTGAATGATTTATAGCCCCGTTTGGCACCATTGTGGAAAGAGCCAATTAATTTTTCAGTAAATGAGAAACCTAGGCTGTTCATAGCCTTGTCTGATCCTGATATGGGCTGGCTGGCCCTGTTTTACATCCAAATGGGAAGCCCTAAGAAACCCTGCTAAGCATCGCAATGGGAAGCCTTGTTTAGCTCTGTGGTAGAGAGCCTCGTTTGGCCTCAAAGTCAAAGGCCCCAGGTTGTTGAAGAAAACTATGTTGAAGATAACAGTTATTATGGAAACAACCACTAACTTCAGTGAGGGAAGTGTTGGCCCTGTGGGAATCCCTGGTATTCCCATTTTGCATTTGCAACTAATGTAAAAACCCACTAATCCTTCTTTAGGGATGATATCAGCTAGCCCCATTTCTTGCTCTACGTGGTGTCCTAGCGGTTTAGCACTTTGAAAGTTATGGGTTGCCCTGTGGGCTTCTATGAGGAGACAGCATGATTAGCCCCATTGGCCCTTTTATAAAAGCCCCAGCGAGGCCGTGTTTGGTGCCATGTAACTGGCTGGTTAATCCTCTATTGGTCTTGTTGACCCTGTCGGCCCTCGAGTGGAAAGCAGGATAGTGGAGGTACTTACCTTGGCCCCGCGCTGGCTGAGGGAACAGAGAGACGAGAACGAAGCCCAGCAGGCAGAGGCTCAGTCTGACTGAGAACTGCATCCTGGTAGGCGCAAACAGGAGGACACGACACACCTGATGGAGAGGGAGGAAAAGAGGAAGAAATTATAGGAAAAACAGGAGGAGGAGCAGAGGATGAGACAAGGAGAGGAGGGTAGGATGAAGGCAGGTAAAAGGATGTTGAAAGAAGGAGTGAGTCAGGTTGGAGGAGATCGGGAGAGGAGGGCAGAGAGAGGGGAGAGAGCGATGAGGTAGAGGGAGACGAGGGCAAAACAGAGGAGTGGGGAGGGAGAGGAGGAAGAGGAGAAGGGGGAGATGAAGGGATTGAAAGCGTCTGAGAGAGGACTTAAATTCACCATTTGGCAAATTATAAGTATTTTATCCTGGATTACATTACAATATTAAGGCACTTAGACTTGAGTCAACTTGAATTAATTATGTTCATGTTTTGTTCTCAGATTTCTTGTATTTCATAAATAAATATGTTACAAAAAGCAAATGAATTCCATTAAGTACAGATCGGTTTAGAAAACTGGTTAATATAGCTACGAATAGACATGCATCTCCAGTAGTAAAGCCGCCCCTTGATGATGTATGTACTGCCAAGTTCACTTACATCACAGCCTCAACGCCCCCCGGCCACCTGCCTCTCCCATCAAATCCCTTCACAACTGGTATGCCATTGGTTTAACGTTTGAAATGATCCCTTTTGGGTTAGGCTGCAAAATTAATATCTTTCAAATTAATGTCTGTTTTTGTCTTCTTTTGTATGCAGAATCAAGAATATAATTATTATTATTATGACTCAGTTTCTCGTGTGAGTAAAAGTCAAGTCACATACACAGGCTGCATCAAATAAAAAGCTCAGTACTCCCAGCAGAAGGCTGAAGGTGCAGTGAGAAACAGAGCTGTCATCTATAATTGCTCTTTTTTCTTTAGCTCGTCCCAGAAACAGGACATGAGATATTAATAAAAACTGAAGATACGTTGTTTTTTTAATACCTGGAGGCATCATCATTTGAACACCTGCAGAAAAAGACTCTGCATCTGTAAGGATGTCAAATCATCCCGCCTTTTGTTTCCAGCTTTAGCTGCTGCAAATTTCTAATTTGAGGCCATTTTCAATAATATATTGACATCACTTTACAACTTGGCATTTTCACCATGTCAGCCTGAAGGCAAGCTGTGTAATAAAAACAGAGTTAGAATTATAGGTGTGTTGAGAGCAGCCCTGCCTCATAGTACCTCCAAAAAAATCACTACAATATCCTTGAAATATTCCCTCAGGGACTTGCAGCGTGGCTGTGGCTCACTGTACTGAGTTTATGGCGACATTAAAACACCTGGCTGTTTAATGTCCAATTATAATAACCTTGTAGTGACTCAGCCTCTACAGTTTTATAGTATACTAATGCATGCTTCCAGCTTGATCCTTTAAGGGTTATGTCTCTGCATCAAATCACTGTAAAGTACTGTAAATACAACAGTAAGCGTCTCTGAAAGACCGTGCAGCCTCCCGCTGCTGAGAGAAACAGCTGTCAGATATCTTATCAGCACCAAACCCACTTTTAGTTTACCGTCAATAAAAGGAGCGGAAGTTTTCCTTAATTGAAACGAGCACAGGTGAGATCTGCACGGTGCGCCATCAGCAGCTGCGCGCGGATCGGTGTGAGGCGGAGAGAAGAAGAAGGTTTCAGTATAAAAGCAGTTTGTGTTCTGCAGGTTTGAGCAGTGAGAGAATAAAGAGCAGCTGTACCTCCTCAGATCAGATGTGTCCCGGCCCCGCAGCTCTCCTCCGGGCAGCTGTATCAGCGCACTAGTCCCCAAAGCGACTCTGATCCACTCTGTTCACCAACTCTCCGCTCCCAGTCGACCACGAGACAAGTTCAACCGCACCGTGCGCCAGACTACCGGGCAGAATTTTCAAAATAAAATACACGACGAATACCACGTCTTAGTAAAAACAGCGGACCCTAAAATCAGTGTAAATGAGCAAAATTAGAAATGTGAATAATTTTATTTTCCAGACCGATCTAATCCAAGCTATTTTAACGTTTAAGGTTTTAATGTTTTTACTTTCTTCTTCAGATGTGTAAGTATAAATGAAAGCTGTTATTTCTGCCTTTAAAAAATTACAATTTCAGAATGAATATCCTTTAGGAATGAGCAAACCATAGCAAAACATCTGAACATCCAACTTTTAGGCTAATAAAGTAAATCAGAGCAGAAATAGAGAGGTTTCAGTACAGAGTACTCAGTCTGACTCTATAAAATTGTATTTATTTATTATTTTTTTCGCACATTTTCGCCCAATCTGTAACATTTAAAATTTCGTAGTTACCAAACTATTTTCCTTCACTTATATGATGATGTTAACTGATGCTGGAGCCTCTTTATATATCAAGAAATGCTAAAGATTACAGCTAACATCCAGTTAGTTAGTTATTTCTTCTATAAACTTACAGCTGATAACACAGCACATTATTTGACATTTAATTTCTTCACAAAGGAGACACTTTACAACTGATACAACATAAATATTTAATATAAACCTACTTTTAAAACCTACTTTTCTTGCTTTTTTGGCTAGCTGGAGAATCGTCATGGTTCTGATAGCGGACTAACGTTCGGCTGCTAGCTTAAACAGTTTGCTGCTAGCTTTTACGTTAATAGAATTTAAGCTAACTTTATGTAAGTAAACTAAAACGTTTTCTGACCTTCAAACATCATCAATGTCTTCAAAGTCGGATGACAAAAAGCAGAAGCTGCTACTGCTTAAAAAAATAATCCATTTCTCCGAAGTTCACTGCTCCAAACTGCGTCTTTAGCCGCGCCAACTGTCCGGACTGCAGTATAACTGGCTGCTGAAGCTCCGCCCACTGCGGCGTTACTCAACCAATCAGATCGTCGCCTCCTAACAGCTGATTCAAATAGGAGATTCTGGTTTGTAGCTTCTGTGTTGTTTTGCCTACATAATAAACACAACATGGACATTTTAACAGGTAAACCACCTGGTTAGTGTTACATGGTTTTCTCCCCTTGACCTCAATGTCGACACCTGACCTCGGATGGTTTAAATGATTCCCCTTGATCACAGAATAACACTGTACACAGTTACGACAAGGGAAATTACCACTGGGGATCTGAGATTACAAAGAAATTAAACAGCAAATTTCTGTCAAATACGCCCATGAAAAGTCACAATCCTGCCACTGTTTTGAGATTCTGTTTCTCAGATCCTGTAGTGATTTTTACAGAGTGATTAACGGCTGTTAAAAGCAATTAAACACCCACCAAAGCTTGGCCTACCTTTGCAAATAAACTTGCGGCCAAACCTAAAAATACAAACAGGTAACCAGTTGACACCCAACATTATTGATTTAACAAACCTTTTCATGCCTGTGCACATGCACAAAGCATTTTTTCCTTTACCACTAATTGCAGAATGTAAATTTGATGGCATTTGTAATTTTCATAAATGTTTTGTTTAATTAAAATCATTTCTGAGGCTCCACTCTCAGATGCACAGGCCTGTCTGTTAAGGCAACAAAGAAACCCAAGTTTGCATGTAGTACTAATTTTCCATTCCTGTTGCTGTTTCTCCAGCTTCATATCATTCAATGCAGCCATATAGACTTACACCAAACATTATGAAACAGGCCAACAATAAAAGCAAACTCAGGCTGACACTTTTCTCTTTTAATCTGAAGACTTCAGTGGTGCTTCCTGTGTCTCTGCAGCTGTGTGAGTCCAGCTTGATGCTGCTGAGTCTCCTCTCAGTTGAGACTTGCAGCAGACTGATGGGTGTTTCCCGCTTCATTCACCATCCACCCCTGCAGCTATTCATTCCTTTTAGCCACTTTAATGCGAGGCGAGGCAGCAGAAAAATGCGTATGAGCGGCAACAGGCTGAGCGGCTGTGGGGACTAAATGTGTATTTTTTCTGTGACCCCCGGCTAAATGCTGGAGGACTCCCCGGGGCTGCAGCTTTTTAATGGGCCGGTGCACCTCTCTCTGCTCTGGGCAGGTGGCTGGTTGTTAAAATGGAAGTAAATCATGGAAGAAGAATGGAAACAACTCTGAAATATAATTGTTAGAATAGAAGAAGTTCATGTGGGTGACACAAGGCAACACGCTGAGATCACACTGAACCACACCAAGTTACTGATCAACCATTTCAACATGTGATCGATCCCCACAGCAGACCAGAAAAGATACTTTACATTTTCAAGTTAGTCAGAAGAAGTCAGAGTTTAGTCTCCTGCAGTGATTGACTGTAACTAAGTACTTTTACTCAAGTAAAAGTCACTTATACTAAAGTGACATTTTAACATGATTCCCTCTACTCAAGTTTGACTTTTAGCTACCTGTTTTTGTTTTTGTTTTTGTTTGTTTGTTTTTGCAATACATTGATTAATTAAATGTTGTGTGTTTTGTCCTCATCCTGATAGTTTTGGCAGCAAACTAACCCATAATAATAACCGAGGAGCAGAGGAACTGAGCGGCTCACCTTCTGCAGACAGAAGCCTGTTATTCATCCAAGGCTCTGTGTTACCTCAAAGATAAAGACACCTGCACATCTCCAGCTGCAGCTCAGTGTGGACATTACTTTGTTTCTCCAGAAGGATTTCAAGGCTCATCGTATTATTCTGGTGTAACAAAACACTTTATAATTAAAGGCAAACTACGGTGAAATTGTTGGATTCCTTCTTTCCTCCTTTAGATGTGGATACTACATGTCTTATTTTCATTTATTGAGTTTTTTTTCTCTTCTCTTTCATGATGCACAATTATGGGTCTTCTTTGTGTCTGTGGACGACTGTCACTACTCATCTGTATGTTTAATATGCTGAAGTTCATGGACCTTCTTCTGAGACTTTTATACCTGAGTTGTGTCTCTGAACGTTTGACTGCACTGTGTGATTGAACTTGACGAAAGGAAATAAAAAGAAAGAAAGAAAGAAAGAAAGAAAGAAAGAAAGAAATACAAATGGATAATTTTCTGAGCCGACTTTTGATATTATGATGCTGATGACGACAACGAAAACTGTTTATATTAAAGGTGTTTTAAATCAGATTCACAGTGTTTTATGGTGGAAAATAAACAGTTAAACACTGGTTAAACAGCAAAAACAAATAGGATATAAGCTTAGGCACTTAAACAACAGAACAGAAATGAACACCATGCTGTCTCTGGCATGAAAGCAAATCATATTTTGGTCTTTTGCCAAAGTTATGACTCATCTCAAATTATCTGCTTGCACAACAAGTAGCCTGTGCACTATTTTCCAAAGGGGAAATTAACATTGCTTTTCATTTTTCTGTCTGATAGTGGACACATTGTTTTGCAATCAAAACCGCCTTTTATCAATACAAACACAGTCTCGTCTTTCACATTAACAAGCCAGAGAGCTGAGACTTTATTATGTCATGACCCGAAAAATGAACCGACTGAACCGGAGCTACTCAGACGAAATCTAAATCCATTTGTGTTCCTGATGAAACCTGAAAATGTGACCCCGTCCACCTGCAGAGAATCACACTCACACATTGTGCATTGATTGTGAGCGAATGGAAAATAATGATGTTGTGTGTGTGTGTGTGTGTGTGTGTGTGTGTGTGTGTGTGTGTGCACAACACAAATGAAAGAGATGAATGAAACACCTGAGAAGAGATGACAGGAAGGCATCGATCTGTCTCTCAATATAAGAGGTGAATATCTTAAACATTAAGCTGGATCTGATAACATACATAAAAAGGATAAAACTCAGATTACACCTCATATTTTGGGGAATTTTTAGAGGATCGTTGATCTTTTTAGCTGTAAAGTGGTCCTACATGATTAAACCTGAAGAATTTTCTCTCCTTAAATCCCTCCATTCATTGCATAAAAATGTTGGTGTGAGGTGATTAATTTAAAACGTATAAAGGAGCGTAATGCATCCTGCCAAATGGAGATACGGCTCCATTGACTTCAGTTAAATTCATTGCACTTCATGAAGTCAAACAGGCCCTTCCAACTTATTTTTAGCTGAATTTAATGCGACCATTAACGTCTTATTCTCTTTTTCATCTTAATTGCATCTTCCAGGTTTATGCTGCCTGGTTTAACGAAGAGGTAAAAACCTAATCGCAACCTCCAGAAATAGTTTTGTAATGCCTTCAAGTGCTCTTCATAAAACACTTTATTTAATTACCTCCACACGTTTAAGTGGTTGAGCCCATGTAGCCTCTGCTACACAGGTTTAATGTGTTGATGTTTTACACATACTGAGGTCTGAGCTCGTCAGGTGCAGGTCTGCTCTCAGTGCTGAGAGTCAAAACTTAACATGGAGAAGCAGCGTTCAGCTATTATGCAGCACATAACTGGAACAAACTCCCAGAAAACTGCTCTTTATATCGAGGCTGAAGACCTTTCTGTTTGCCTCTGCCTTTCATTGAAGGCACTGTGACTTTTATTCTTTAGCCTTGTCTCTTTCAAACCTCTTCGATTTTAGCTTATTTTCTTTTTCAATGTTTTGTTTCTTGATGTCTTCCGACTTGTTTTGAATGTATTTTAATTTAATCTTATGCCCCTGAAAAGCACTTTGAGTTACCTTGAGTCTGAATTGTGCTATACAATGCAAACTTGCCTTGCCTTGCAGTACAGTGGGTGTTCCTTGGTTTTACCAGTAGGAGGCAGTACAAGAGAAGTGATTAGTGGTATCTGCAGATCTGATTCCTCACTTCACAAACTGGCAACATGTTTTCAAAAACCTAACCTGTTATTCTCCTCTTGTATGCTTGTATACAGACAGGAACTCTATCTCTTTTAAAACATGTTCTTACGCTCACTCTGTTCAGCAGAAACACGATTCATAATGATATTTTAGACATTTTGTTGTGTTTATACACATTATGACAAATTATTCATAGTTATATTACTATACTACATGTGAACTAGTTAACATATATCAATCATCCAATATAAACTTGTATGCATTTCCTTATATCTACATTTACATTGCAATTATCCGGTGCAATGAATAAAGTCTCATCTCTAAACCTTTACAGAATACCAAATAAAACAAACTAAGAAACAACAGATGACCATAAAGACCAGAAATCACATGCAGCAATGAAAAGTATTTAAATTAAAAACAAACTATTATAAATCACAAAATCTATAAACACCATAAGAACCATCACACCGCGAGACTTACATACCCAATGGTAAACATTATGAATGTTACATAATGTAAAAGAAACCACCAGTAACCAGTACAACCATTACAGACTGCAATGTAAACCATCAGCTCCCATTAAAAATCTTTACAGACTGTAATCACAAATATTTGAATCCATCAGACTAAACTGCAACATGGAGCAGAAACAAGAGCTCATAATGAGAATCAGTTATGATAATTTCTCCTGTTTTTTAATCAAATGGACACTACGAGGATTCTTCTAATGTTTTCTGGGAAGGTCACAGCTTTGATCTATTATTAATTTAACGTATTAAATTCACCATCATCTTGAAGAGAAAATGCTAATGAAGGGACGAGGGAAGGTTAACTGAGAGGTTTTTAATCTTCGACACAGCTCTGACATGAATCATCATGCAAATCAGTGCGAAAACTAAAGACTGCGGTGATTTGAGTGTCCTGTCTTCAGTGGGTCATGATGTCATGTGCCAGTCAGAATGGACAAACACCATTATGGCCAGGAATCTACCGGTTTATGTTTTTTTAAATTTTTCTCATGTTGTCACTGCTGCAGCACCTCTATTCACCCTCTGTCTGATCTCTCCATTCTAGTGCCTGTCTCTTTAAGGATAGCCCAGACTGCTCTGATTGGTCAGCTCTCACAGGCCTGAGCAGGCATGGCTGATGGCGCTGGTGGCTGGATCGTTGTGACATCACAACCTTACGGACGTCCTGAGGGCTCATTTAAAGGCACAGTTTCTAAATACAGGCTGTGAGCATTATTATCATTCCAAACAGACAGTGTGCGTATCCCAGAAAACAAAATTAACATTCGAGACGCTGCTGATTCAGTTCACCAGCACACTCCTTCAAATCATATCATACCAGAGGTGTTGACAGCTCACGATGACAGAGATGAAATGGCGCGTGGCACCGCAGTCGCAGCTGCAAAACTGTCTTTCAAGAGTGATTTCGGTCGCTCTGACATCAACGCCGACATCAGCCCGCCGTGCTGTGATTGCGGCGGACGGCTCGATAAATGGAATGTAAACAAGAGGCTGCTGCAGCGAGCGTGTTGAATCCCAACAAACTCAGGAGGCAGAATCTGTTGTGAAGGAACAAGAGCCCACTAAAATACCCCTGAGATGCCCTTGAGCGAGACTGTGGTTGTTGCTGAGCAGCTTCCAGTCTGGAGTCTGACTGAAGGTGAAGCAGGTAAGTTTTAGAGAGGATGGCCGTCGACCCTTAACGCTCTGTTTTCTTCTTCATGTACAGAATCTAAAGCTAAAGACCAGAGGTGCCAGAGCATTTTCATTTGTTGGCCCTGAACTGTGTTGGAAGAGTTTGTCACAAACAATTGAATCATCCCCCAGAAACCCATCTGTTTCCTTAAGCCTGTGAATTATCATCACGAAGATGCCTCATCACTCTGTGGTTTTTATTGTCTTTCTGTTTGTATTTCTGTGTTTTACTCAAATTCTTCTTTTTTCATTCGGACGTCCTTGTGTTTTATGTAATCTCCTTGTAAAGCGCTTTAGTCAACATTGTTGTTTTTAAATGTGCTCTGGAAATAAACTTGACTTGACTGATGTTTAGCTGATGACAGCCGCTGAGGTAGTAATATCTCCGTCTATACATGACAGTCATTTAACATATTCTAGGTCTTTACCGTTGTTTTCACAAATAATCTCTACTTATAAAATGTGAAAAATTGCTCTTCACAATTTCCCCGAGCCCAAAGCTTTGCCTTCACATTGCTTCTTTTTTCAAACCAACAGTCCAAAATCCCCAAACTCTTCATTTACTCTCAGAAATGACAAAGACAAGCAGCAAATCCTCACATTTAAGAAGCTGAAACCAGCAAATGTTTGACATTTGTGCTTGAAAAATGACTGAAACAACTAATTTTCTTTTGATTGACAATTAAAACACAACCATGACCATAAAAAGACAATGTTAAAAGTCTTGCAGTTCATTTAGATTTCGTGAGACAGCATGAAGTCAGTGTGCATACAGCCTGTACGTATGTTTTGTGGATCAATTAAGATAAACACCACATGTGTAAACCTGCATTTTCTGACTTAAACTTAGTTTAGGAACTAAACTATAGTCAGCATCTAAAAGCATTTCATCAACGAAAGCAAGAAGCTGCTGTTATAAAAACCTACAGAGCAAAATCACTTCAGTATTTTCACACGTAAAGAACGAAAGCAACAGTTTGAAAGCAAACATTTCTTGGTTATTCTCTTAAATACAAGCTTGACATTGTTTCGTGATGTTAAAATCAGCCTCTGTGATGGAACATGATGTTGCTGGGAGACCTGCAGCTCAGCAGGCAGCTCCTCGGTGCATCGCTGCACAGCATTGAGCCTTTCCACAGTCGGTCTGCTTCTCTGTTTGTGTTGAATGTGTCTCTACAGGCTCGGAGTCAAAAGCCACTCACCTGGAATTCTATAAAAATAACCGGGAACTCTCAGGAATGTCGTCCCGTCCTACTTCTTCTTCACTGGGACACGAAGAGAGGGTTGTGATTGTGACAGAAGAAGAAGAAGAAGTGTGAGCTGGTTGGTAAAGTTTGACGCTGTGGAGGTCAGTTTAGACTAGAAATAAAGCTGAAAAGTATCAGACTTCTTTTTAAAACCTCCCCTCTATCTGCATTTTTCACGCTTTCCAGCTGGCATTATTGTTGGTGGCACAGATGCAAAGACGACTGCATCGCTTTCTGTTTGCCTCAGAGCAGCAACTACCAACAACACGGGAGAAAATGTGAGTTATCAACTCATTTAGTCTATAATGGAGAAGTGAAAGAAGATAGAAATGGTGCCAGGCTGCCTTCATCTTCGCCGGAGATCTTGTGCCTGGAGGCAGAACAGAATAACACAGTGACAGGAAGTTTATAGGGAACCAATCTTAAAGCAGATGATGTCTTTATTCTATCGCCTTCAGTGTTTACTTCACAATCATATGCAGAATCATCAGGCTGGATAATCTAACCTGAATATGAAGCAGCACATACTGTACTGGCCTCCTCCTGACCTGCTGTAACCTCTCCACCTTCTCCTCCCGCAGCAGCTCGTGTGCTTGAACCTCTCAAATGACCTCCTGACTCTGTGAACTTTGACCTTTTTTTTTTACGTACCTGGTAATAACCATCAATCAGTGAGAGAGTGAGAGTGTTGACGTGAGAGAATGTCGGTAATGACAGTGATTTGTTTCGGTCTGTCTCTTTTAGGAAGTATTTCACACACTGTGGGCTGCAGGAGCTCAAGTTCAACAGTGCAGCGCTGACCCAAACATTTCACAACACAGAATTATGTTCGGCAAAGAAACTAAATAAATCAACTCGTATCTGTGTGTCCTGATTTCACAAAACAAACATCCACTGTAACCTCTGGCATCCTCTCTTAGTAAACACCCGCTTTTGATGCCACAAAACGGATGTACTGAGAACATCGTATGATATTTTTTCTATGCATGTCAACCTTGGACGTATCTGTGGTTTCAAGATCAGTAAACTCTGCTGTACACTGATCATATGCAGTGTTTTACCACAAAAAAGTTCTCACAAGGCCCAAAGACTTTCAATTGTGACGATGCTTTCCTCAGCTTCAAGAGAGTTGGAGGCGTCCTGCTAACAGTTTAATCTCTTTCATAAAGGTGTTTTTTGGGGAAAATGCTTTTTCGACCATTACAGAATTTTTATGCTGCGATACTGCGAGTGGCCAGGGTATCCAGGTCTTCTTATATCCTGTACTCGTAGTGTTTCATCTCGTTGGTTTGGCAGCTTTACTGCTCTGGTTTATCTGCACAACTTACAGGGTTACAGTGCATCGGTGTTGTGTTTTCTCTGCTGCACCTAAGTGGTGGTTGAAAGCCTCCGCAGGTGGGATCTGACCCAGAGCCAGTCAAAGTGAGAAGCAACACACAGACTGCAACAATTTTCACCACGGCTGCCTCATTTTTCTGCAAACTAAAACTTAGTTCAGCAGAATAATTTAAAGATTAAAGACCAGAGACCAAAAGAAGCAGTTTCTGTTGGATGTAAACCAGAGGTTTCCAAACTTCTTCATGTCCACAGACCCCCAATGTGAGATGATTTTGTCCTGAAGAATACCCTCCGTGTAATTCTTTATTTTTAGGGGTTGAAGATAAAATAGTTTTCATAGTCAATAAATGATCAAACTTCCCCAAAAATTGAGAAAAGGTTAAAATAAAACCCCTCTTCTTTGCTGGAGACTTCCTGTAAGGACCCCAGTTTAAAAAAACACTGATGTACAGAAATGGATGGTTCATATTCATCTTGCTTTCATTCAGTTCAAACCTGATAATAAACAGCAGATACGTGAACGTGCAGAGACACAACTGTCTGATAACACACACATGTGCTGCCACCAACTGGTAACATTGCAAACTGCCTCCTCAGTGAACTTTTCTCATCAAATGTGTTGTTGAACAAAACCTGAGTGAACTTTACCTACAATATATTTGATCCAGTAGTTTGTGTTTAAAATAAAATCATCATTATCTTTTTTATAACCTGTGTTAACTTGGAGGATTTCTTGAATTGACAACGAACCAGTCAGTCAATCAAATCAAAGTCTTTGATTATTTTATTTGTTTTTCACAAGAGGACGGCAGCATGAAGAGATTTCACACAATCCAACAAATTCAAACATTTACAGGTGAAGAAATGAAAGAAAAAACCTAAAGCAAGCAGTAAAAAGCTCAATACATCCTGTTCTGTACTGCACAGGGGAGACCTATATGTAGTGAGGATGTTTATTTTGTTAATGAAACCCACAGTACCGACCATAAACTGCCTCCATGGAAACTACCAGCGAAGATGCAAGAGGAGCCGAGAGACTCACTCCAGAATCACTGAGCAGGTTATTAGATCTGGATCCAGCTGCACACATGAGCACAGAAAAATCCAACACACACACAAACATGTTGTAATAACAGGTACAGTACAAAGGTAAAAAAAATAAAATAAAGCAACAAGAGAAAGTTCAGAGAGAAACAAAACAAAGTACTTGAGTTAAAGTTGTTGATCTGCCTCCACAATCTTCACACTCCTCACTTCCTTTCTGGGAATCAGACGTCGCAGGGAGTGGATGGAAAAGTAAACACAGCCGAGGGAGGGGCACGTGTGTGTGTGTGTGTGTGTGTGTGTGTGTGTGTGTGTGTGATACATGCAGGTAATGTGTTTGTGTGTGGGGGAAGCGCTGAGGTGGCACACGGGGGTTAAAAGTCCAAACCACCCCAACGAAGGAAACACCAACTGTCGGAGCGATGTCAACAACAGGATGACTTCCAGGGTCCGTTTCTATGACAACACAATACAGGTGTGTCTCAATAACACCTCAACATGAGCACTGTCTTATAAATATATGTACATTTTTTCTGTCAGAAACATTTCATTCATTTCAACATTTATCTTTATTTAGAAGAACTCACCAAATTTAAAAATCAAGTTTGTTTGGAATAAATAAAAGGATGAGACAAAGAAACAAAGACAAACAGCATCAGTGATACATCCACAGCTGGACTGACGGGTGATATCTGAACCAAAAAATGACACCTCCTTTTGTCCCGAGCATCTACTTTTCATCAGAGAAAGTGAAGGTTTTCTCGATCACTTAGTCGTCATTCGAGGATCACTTCTGCACCAAGCCCACAGGAACAGAGGAGTGCCATGTAGACATTTGTCAATAATTGACTTATATTCAAAACTGCAAGTAACTTGATGACCCTTTTTGGATGGCCTCCTCCCTCACCCCGCCTCAAATCAGCATGCAAAAACACTTCACATTTGAACCTTTATATCAAATATATATTTTATGATGCAACAATAATCACATCAGCTTATTATTTTGCTCTCATTCCCAGGGCTGCAGCTTGGGAAAGATGGTCACGCTGATGTTTTAAGAGGCACATAAGTGAAAAGCATAGTCGTGCAGGTTTGGATATTTCGTCCAGGTGTTTTAGGAAACAAAACTCCCAGTGCACCACTCCCAAACTACAACTATGAGTTTGAGAAAACTGTCTGGAGCTACTTGAAAATAATTGGTTCACAACGATATTGTTTGACTACAGTAGAGACAGATTCGTCATGTCTGACTCTAAGGACTGTTATTCGAAAAAATGTAACAAGCTTGTTATTCAGAGTCTTAAAGTTTTATCTTCAGCCAATCTGAAATCAGATGCTCTCCATCAGCTGGACGATAATCTAAAAACAGAAATGTTCCTGACGAGGTTCTCTCCTCTTCTTTTACTGTGTTCATACAGTCGTTTGAAGAAAACCTCACACAGGACACACGTATCAGTAACTGTTTCATAAAAGCCAGAAAACGCTGAACATCGCAGCTTCTGCTCTGCTGTCCTTCCATCAGTGGTTCTTTCATCGCTCAGTGCTCCGTCTCCTCCATCACCTCCATCACCACAGTTCTGGGTCCTGTCAGGATCAGGTGGCTGACGGTCCGGTAGTCCAGATTCAGAACGTTGAGCCCGTTGACCGAAACCACGAACTGGCAAACCTGTAAGTGAAGAAGAGACGGGAAGCAGTGAGAGATCCAGAAATTCAGTGGTGGTACAGATTTATGGAAAACAGGTGAAAAGGTTAAAAGGAAACTTCGAGAGCGACAGATAGATAGTTTCATGAAGTTTTACAAAGAAATTATTCAGATAACTCTGCTTAATGAGTAAATATATTGTCTGGGTGTTTCAGTAATGCATCACACTCGAATAAAAACTCATTTCTCTTATTCTCAAATATCCTCTAGATCCATTTCAGTAACATATTTAGTCCAAAACACAATGTTCAGTCCATATATGGTGACAAAATGGTCAAAAAAGATTCCTCTACACGAGGTAGATCCTGAGATCGCAGCCATATGCCCGCCCTAGAGCCTACAACAGCCAATGACTGATCGTGTAGACAAGTCGCCCACTCTCTCTTCTTTCTCCTCTCTCCTGAGATTTCAAAATCCAAACCATGTCTAACTCACTAACTACATTTCCCATGATGCCTACCTTCATCCCAGCTGCAGCAGCGGGGCCGCAGGGCTCCACAGCCTGGATGTGACACGGCCTGTTCCCTCTCACCACGAACCCCCAACCTACTGCATCGCCCACAATCTGGAGACACACACAGAGGTCAGTCAGTCAGTCAGTCAGTCATTCTTAAATCTAAAACACCCTACAAACACACCTCTACTGATTCCAGCGAGGAAACAGTTAATAGTTGGTGCAGCAGTTGTGAAATAAACGCAAATAAAAGACAGAATGTGATCGTGACAGAAAGAAAACTTACTCAAATACTTTGTGTTGAGAAACACATCAGATATAAAACGCTTAACTACCTTTATTTGTCATGTCTTAAATACATTTTTGCTGATAATACATACTCTTACTTAAAGGAGTATTTTCAGTGTGGTTTTAGTACTTTTGCCACACTAAAGGACCTAAATACGTCCTCCACCACCGCCGCTGTTGTTATTGTTGAATAAAAGATGTTGAGGTTAAACTTTAATGTGCCTCATGGAGACAGTTCACCTCCTTTTTGTTCTTGAGAAGTGTTTACACTCCTCTTGACTCTGATACCAGTTAAAAGAGGTTCAGCTGTTGACGTACTGTAAATGTTTTCTTGATGTAGGGTCCTCCTGGTCTTTGCAGCTCCTCTGTGCTCACCGGTCTCTTCAAGACTAAATATTAAAACAAAAGACAAAATGAAAAAATAAGTAGTTAAACTAAGAATGAATTACCTGACGGAGAAGATATTTTTATGCATTTAAATGTCTCCCTCCCTGTACAGACATTTGTGTCTTACCTGATTTTGGGTTGGACAGCATCGGCGAGGAGGAGGAGTTGTCTTCGGGCAGGCCGACTCCTCGCCTGCTGTACCTGCTGTCGTCACTGCAGCTCCTCAGCCGGCCTCCTCCACGACCTCCTGCTGACAACTTCACCTCCTTCGAAGGAGCCACTGACGGAGAGAGAGGACAGCGTTTGTGTTTGCTGATGTGATTATCAGGTGAAGAGCTCCGTGACAGTAATCAGCATCAAAACTGACCCAGATTTGTGTTTAACTTCCTCGATTCAACTTCCAACAAGTCTGTTCAAACACGCCTCGATAACAGGCGACGCTTCCTTAAACAGCAGAGATAAGGAAGACACACAGAGGTCACAGTGGTGGCTCAAGATATCCTACACTGCTCCTCTCTACAGCAGTGATCTTAACAAGTGCTCATCATCGTTTACTTGGATTCATTATATCTGTTTATTATTATAATTATCTTGTGTTGTTGCCTTTTTCCTCATTTCTTTTGACAACTTTTACAGTGTACGTGAGGGTGATGTCCCTCTTTTATCCTATTATACTGTCCTCCTAGAATCTCCTGACTTTACTTTGTCTGGCAGAGCAAGAGTAAATAAATGTATAATCATTATTCAGGCCCCTCATGGAGAATCAGCATGACCATAACCACAACCACTACTTTCCTAATCCCATCTCCAACTATAACCTAATCCTGACCTTAACCACTGACCCCAACATCAGCTGTTTTCAAACTGCACCATCCTTCCCAAAATAACTGCTCTTGAGTCTGAACAGTGCTCCCGAGAGAAGCCGAAGTCAGAAACACACACACACCTGAATCTCCACAGGAAGACCTGATTTCATATCTCCAGTGTAAACACAGACACGAGCGATAAGATGGTTATATTTGATTTCGACATAAGTAAATGTTAACATCTTCAGCTGCTTCTGAGAAACGAACAGCAGCTCGTATCATCAGTCAGTCTGCAGCGCTGCAGAGGGAAGCAACAATCCCAAGAAGCATCACGTCGATCCTAATAAAGTCTGGACGTGGTGTAAAACAAATAAAACAGAATGTGATGATAACAATTGATAACAGAACAAAGAAAAAATGTTTAATGTTTTACCAGCAACTTCATTGATTTTCATAAATATGTGCTTATTCTGAATTCAACACATTTGGAACAAGCTGGGACAGGAGCGACAAAAAGACTGTGAAATGATCCAAAAACACCTGGTTGGATCAGTACACAGATTCATCGGTGAACAGGTGATAGTGTCAGGATTGAAAGGCTCAGTTACAACCGAGGTTCAACACTTCGTGAAACACATGATCGTATAAAGGATGAAACAAATCTGCCAAACTGCTCACTGTTTTCCTAATTTAAAAAAAAAAATGGACCTCAATGACTCCAATTCCAACACAGTTGCCAGGATAAAATGTAAGAAGTTAATGTTTCTGCAAACCACAGATTCGTCCAAGGTCGACATTTATACCAAACACGATGTGTCATGTTCACATTATATGTTTATCAGCTGACTTTCACATCTGGAGACATTTCCAGCTGTTCTTGTCACGTCAAAACCGTCTATTTTTCACAGGAAGGGTCCCCAACCGTGATTGTGGCGACCAAAACAAGCATTTTAAGCCAAACTGTTGTATTTTCTAAACCTAACCAGAACATAAACACACTTTGCTGCAGGAGAAGAATAGAAAATTGAACCTAAACAAATGTAAAGTTGCAGAATAAAGAAACGTTCAGTTAACTTATGAGTACTTTTGCAAAATCTTACTTAGCTAACAATTATTCTGGCGATCGAGTTGCTTTTTTGGCATCTCATCACCTGCTCTGTCTCTACATGAGCTGTCAGAGACCACTGATCAACACTGGTCTCTTCTGTTGACAGTAGATCAACCTGTGTCTCATTCAGTTTTACTGATTTTGTATTTATTTGATGCGTGTGTCGTGTTGTGTATCGTCTCTCCACACACATTTTTATGTGGCTCATATTATGACAGAATGACACAGTGACTTAGAGACCTTGCACACACCCAGGTAATACAATGATAATAAAATGATAATAAAATGATAACGTTCATGTTGTTTACTGTCGGATGAGACATGTCTCGGCCTTTGTCTCATCGTAAAAAATAAAACACTTCCTATTCGGGATAATAATTAATCCACTGCTTCCTCTCGTAGCCGTGATGACTGTACCTGCTCAAACATTATCAAGATAACTGCTTAAAAAATGACAACAATATCGAATGATTCTCTGATAACTGTTTTCAAATCTGTATATACAATAATTATATAAGTAATTATAGGTGTTTTACACTGATTATTATTTCTGCATCAAATAAATAATGTACATTTTAGTCGACGACACACATTTCTAAAAATAAGAACAGGAACTTTCATTTTTCATTTTTCATTTTAGTTTCTTTGACTTTCACACAAAGTATTTATATTTTAATTTGAAAAGAAATTCTACATTTAAAATTTAAAGTTAACTTTCAGCAAAAACATGTGGCTGTTAGTCTCTGGTGCTTTCTTCTTCTGACCAACAAACACATCATGTTGTGTTCTCTGAATGTTTCACCGGGCAAAGACAGTTTGTTTTGTCACCAATGTACAGCAAGTTTCTGCTCAGCATGAACACGCTGACACTTTACATTTAGTTATGTTGGATGTCCCGGATGTCTAGTTAAAAATAACCAGCGGTTTTATCCCTCACAAATATTGAAATGGCGTCTCCATCACTTCCATCCCCTCACCTCCCTGTTTGACAGTGAGCTCATATCCATCTAATGTGAACATTATGTGACAATTATTCTAGAAATGTTAATATTTTACGTATGAAACATATCAAATATGAATGTATCTGTGGGGCTTCTGGAGACTTGGATTGTTCTTCTGTTTTAAATCAAGTCTCCAGCTGCTTCAGTTGTTTAGCAGAACGCTGCAACTCTGTTTTACTGTGAAGCTCCAGAAATGTTTTGTGGACTACGAGACTTCACCTGACTTTATATCCGCATGGAGATAAAGACTGAATTTTCATTTTTAGGTGAGATTTTGAGACTAAATTCAAATCACATTTAACTTTTTGACTCTGACCCCTGAGTTCTTTCTGGTGATGTTGATAATCTGCACTGAAGCATTTCTAGCGTTCAGGATGTAAACTGAAGCAGTTTCTTACCTGCTGTTCGAGGTCCCATCTCCCTTCAGTCGCTTATCCAGTCACTAAGAGAAGAAAAGCTGCTGAGGTTGAATCCTTTAACTGCTCATATAAACAGACAAACAGACAGACTCTGTCCCTCTGACAGCTACTGTACCAAAGTCTCCTTAATCAGCTGCTCAGTTAAATCTGTCTCTGTGTGTGTTTACAGATCTGAAAGCGAGCGTAGTTGTCCGGTTAGAAAAAAGAAAAGGTGAGTGTGTGAGCTAAATATTAAACCCCTGAACAAACAGAGTGACCCTCAGCAGGAGGGAGGAGGAGACACATCGCAAACACATTTCTTTTCTTCTCTTAAATAGCCAAGTAACACGAACAATAGGCCACAATCTATACACCACTTTTTAAAAGAAGAATTAAAAAAGTGTTTCAAAGAGTCCTGAACTGAAGAACTGAGCTTTATTTTATTTTTTTATGACGGACAGCCAGCTTTTGCTTTCATGGTCAAACCAAAAGATGCTGCATGTGAGTGACTGTAAAGGACTGTAGGGTTTATAAAATAATGTGCAAAAACTATTTTAAATGAAATTCCTGCACAACAATGGTGCGAAATAAGGGCTTAAAGTTCAAGCAGTCTTCCAGGTTGTTCGACTTGCAAAACCATTTCCTCACCTTCAACTCTGAGGCGAGACAATGAGCCGTATGTTTGGTGATGTTTCTATTTTTAACATCTGAACCAGAACTGACTGTTCCTGACGAGGCTGAATCATATCAATAATATCTGTGTTTGACATTTTACTCCATGGGGCTACAGTTTGTGATAAGACGAAGGATTTCTCCATAAAAATCTTGCATTGAGCAACCAAATGTTTGAATACCAGGTGGACGGGTGAAGTCTGAAGGAGAGCTGCTGGTTATGAATGTACCTGAGCTGCAGCCTGGTTGCCATGCAGACTGTAGGAGGCTGCAGCTGGAGAGGAAAAGGAAACACAGAGCTCGTTTCTGCTCTGATGGACGAAGAGAAAGAGCAGCAGAGATTTCCATCAGTCGATACGGTGCAGATATAGTAGTACATCTTTTTTAAAAGCCTCACGTTCGATCAGAAAGTTCCAGCTGTTAAGGAAAGGTGTTCAAATAAGAAAAGAGGACTCCAGGTGTATCTCTCCACGCTGTTCACTTTTTATCTGAATATATATCCAGTGTTTTGATGCATGTCAGCTGAGTTATTTGGACGACGTGGCTGAGAAGGACAACAACAACAACAACAACAACAACAACAACAACAACAACAACAACAACAACAACAACAACAACAACAACAACAGCACACAGAGTAAACACACTCCTGATGGATCCACATTCTGTTCTGTCTGCAGGAGGAACATTCCTGACTGGAGCTACATCAGAGCTGATCAGGGATCAATCAGTGCTGCTGTTTCAGTTCCTGATCATGAGTCAGGCTGCCAGCATGGCTTCTTCAAACTGAAGATAACAGCACAGAGATACAGACGACGACAACAAGACGGAGAAACACAGAAGACCCAGGAACCGGTACAAAGAACCAGAACAGTTCTTAGTTCTCAGCTGCAAGAAGTAACAGCTATCCATTGTTCAGCACTGAGTGTCTGTGTTCATACATCAGGAGTCTTTAACATGAGAGAGTTTGGGTCCTGATCTATTCAACCAACAGACCCAAACTAAAACAAACTGCAGTCTCTTCACCTTTGACACAGTGATCCCAGAGCTCTGAAGGTCCCGTGACACACCAGCTCCTCACAGTCACCTCGTATATTTGTTTACATGCCTCTTAGAGGGAATTAAATTCATTCTGGAGAAGCAGTTATAAACTGTATGACTTTATAACAGGTGCTGCGATTATTGTCATCCATAAACTGAACGTGTCACTGTCAGGAGGTGACATCGTTCCTGCTGCTCAAACATAATCGCAGTTTTTTCACATGATTCACATTCAAGACTTCGCTCAGCTTTTGTGTTTTCTTGTCATTAAATGAAAATAAATGATCCTCCTGTCCAACTATCCTGCTATAAACGTTTCACTAAGCGACACCTCCCAGTGGTGGACTCTACATCTCTGGAATAAAAACACCCAGCAAACTATTTAGTGTCTGACCATTTCCAAACAAGGCTCCAGTTCGGCATTATGGCCATTGTGTCCTGGTTTTTGGAGCCCGAAGTGACCATATTTGGACAAGAAGGCGGAGACAGGGAACACATCCTGATCGGATCTGACAGATATCCACGCCCTAAAACATACACTCTGCTCTATCATCTATTTTTGAAGAAGACTTGAAACTAGAGACTGAGACTATAAATGCATTATGAAACTGTTCACTGAGGTCATAATCAGGTGAGACGGGTCATTAATTAATTACCAGATGAATTGTTTTATTACCTGCTGATATAAAGTACACTGCGGTGAACTGAGTTTCTGCACATGGAAACTGAATGCGTAAAGCAAACATTCACAGATACTATGTTGGAAACATCACATAGGGCTCTCTCCTCCCTCAGTGCCCTTGAGCAAACCATGTTATAAACCTTCCACTAGAGCTGCTAGTTCAACAAGATATTTTCGAACAGTGGCTCGCGGTTGAAGTCTGAGCGATTGTGAGGATTTGCTCGAACATTTTGAATCATTGATCATGTATCATGTTTCTCGGCTTGATGGCGTCTGATTGATTTCTTGGATCGATAAGCTCACCGGCAGCAGGACTGTGAGCAGCACAGTCAATACACACAGTGTTAAACCGAACCTTCAACATGACGTCTATATTTCACCATTGATTGGGTGTGTTTGTTTAATACACCTGGACGTCTCCAGTGGTGCATCACTCACATATGAAGTTATAAGTTATAGTATTTTAAAGACATGTATGTCCTCTGAGAGCTTTCCAGTCATACTTTAAACTTCATGTGTATCTTGTTTCTGACTCTTCTTCTGCAGCTCTCACTTCCTGTTTACTGTAACAGGGAAGATGCTGCCCTCTGCTGGAGGAAAGCTGCTGACACATTCAATGTTGAGAGTTTGTCTTTCCTCACAAACTTCTTGTTCCTCCGTCAGTTTGTCTTCTGGACCTTTAATCCAAATGTAAATGTGGCCCCAGAATTAAAAAGCAATCGTAAACTCCCTGGATGGAGAGAGATCACCGGCCACTGCAGAGACAAACAACAGACACTAGAGGAGGAAGTCTGGAAGATAGAAAGACAGAAAATATACCAAAACATCACTGATCATATATTAACAACTATTGTTACGATTTAGTACCGGTGGTTACCAACAGGGAGCGCCAGTGTTCAGGTGGTCAAATGTCCTTTTTGTGCCCCAGAAAACAGTTTATCAACTGTACTGTCAGTGTTTGTGAGTGTGAGGTCAGCCCACCTACTGTACACTGATGACACTGAGACATTAAACATTTTGTTGGGCTTAATAGATAAAGTTGAACGTCACAAGAAAACCTGCTCCACAGGGCCAACTGGAAGCATGAAGGTCAAGAACAACTTCATCCAGCCTTTCTTGAACCAGAGACTTCTTTTTAAAGACAGACAGTGTTTGCAGCAACAGATTTAACATCCTGCATCACCCATCTGTTCCCTCCATTAAGGACAAGAGACACGAGGAATCAAAACAGTGATAAGACGTAACACAACACACCAGAAACCTTGAAGAAGAGTCTCCTCAGTCCCTCTGTAAGAGACAAGAGAGAGATTCTCCACCCAACATGATAACTGTGACGACTCTCCTCCTTTCTCCTTTATTCTCACCACAATAAATACAACATGAAAGGCTTTTTACATCCTCATTACGTTTATATGAAATGATTGTTATGCCAGAAGGAAGAGGAGATTTCTCCCAGAAGCCAGAGACCATTGCTTGGGACTGAGTTTCAACATTTGTAAGCATGAAAACACCAGATATTTTAAACGAGACGTCAGGAAATTTTTCAGCCGTTTCAAGCCAGACATGAGCTCTTCCTGATCCTGACCAAGTGAGCTCTGTGCCTAAACCTAACCAGAGCATCGGCACAGCGTTTTCACTACATACAATCTAAAACTGAATGTTTCTTCATGTTGCGACTTTAATTTTCTATTTCTCTCTTGTCACAACGTGTTGATGCTCTGGAAAAGGTTCAGGAAGACATCATGGGTGGGATTAAAATGCCTGAGTCAGTCGCCACTCTAACGGATGGAGTTGATCCAACTTCCTGTGTTTTGGTCGCCACAAAAACACCTGGGAGTGTTGAGACTACCTGCATCGTTGATTCCCAAACCAGGTCAGCTTTGGACAAAAACAAATGGATAGAAATGAGAGTACTTCTTTTTTTGAAGTGTTGAGTAAAAATCAAGACAAACGATCTCAAATTAAAAACCAGATTTTGTAGAAAAGCTCATCAGGTGCACAAATGTTTTCACTGTGTGGGAGATTAATGTTAATTGAGACATGTGAACACTGGAACACGCTGTCCGTGTGTGTGTGTGTGTGTGTGTGTGTGTTTGTGTGTGTGTGAGTGTGGGTGTGTGTTTGAGACAAATATTAACCTTGTCCAAAGTACATTACGGCTCCTGAATTACGATGCACAAATGTCAGCAGAGTTAATGTACTTGAGCGTTATCCTACTCTGAACTTCAAACTCTCTGCAGGAGAATATGTGTGTGATACCATCTGGAGCAACAATCAGCGTCATTAAAGGCACATTTCACTGCAGAATTATGCATTTATCAGGTTGTGTGTGAGAGATCTGACGGAAACAGTTCACTGGTGAAGGCAGGAGCAAAAAGCAGCGTGAATAATGGACGAACGTTCATCAGAAGTGTGAAGATGAACCGATGACATGTTGCTCTGTCTACTTCTTACTGCTCGTGACTTCTTTAAGTTTCTACACCGTTTACTTTTGAATCAGAGACACATTTCTTTTTAACACATCTTCTGATCTGATGATTCAACTTTGGTTTGAACCAAAATGGGTTTCAAGAGAACTGCCTTAAAAGTGCCGTAACTGTAAGAAGAAGGAGGAACCAGATGGTTTCATTTCACAAGACTGCCTGGAAACACAGCACTAGATACGTTGGAAAAGGGAAGGCACTTTGAAAAAAAGCTTGGTAGGTGATTGAATGAGTATCAAAGTCTCCCTCTGAAGGACATTTGTGGTCAAAGCTAACTGAAGCTCACGTCATATTAATATAATTCAAAGACTATTAAAGTTAAAGGTAGAATCAGTAGGATTTGTCCCAGCTGTTCCTGAACGCACCACAAAGATAGTTGATAGTTGAGTCTCATTCCCAGGACGTCAAATAGCCACATTTTCGTCTTCTTACGTCTTTGTTTCGTCTCGCTGCGTCTGCCGTGCGTGATGTGCTCTGATAGGTTGAAATCAGTCTTGTGATGTTGGGAAGGCGGCGGAGCGATGACGCCAAATAACAATAATCCATAATTCCCCTCAAATGCATCAAACTAAAGTAAGTGTGAGGAGGAGAACGTTCAGATGTTTGTGTTCAGATGTAGAGAGGGAAAGTCACAGAGATACTCGAGTAAGGTAACAGATACCTGAAACATCTGCTGAAGTTTCTTACCACCTCTGACCATCTATAACGGGATAACTTCAACCAATCAGATCGACAGTAGGAGAGCGCTACCACCAGCGCAGCCAGATGGTAAATCAAACTCTTACTGAAGTCAGTCAGAGAGCTGAGCGAAAACATCTTTTCCATCATGAAAGAGACACTCTTGCTCGTCTTTCATCGATGTATCAGATGCTAAAGCAGTCACGCTAACATCTTGAGGAGCAGGTTTGTTTCAGTTTGTTGCTGGTTCAGTACAAAACTCTGCACATGTAAGCACTCAGCATCCGCCTGTCTGTTATTACATCATTGTTGTTTCTGCTTTTTTACAGTCTTTCATGGTTGAATCAGAAAATAACAAACTGTACGATGAGCTGACGAAGGGACTTTCATCTGGAGAGGGACAGATCAACGCTTGTGGTTTTGTCAGTGACACTGATGAGTTGGCACAATCAGTTTAGTGATTCAGTGTTAAAATGTGTTTGTGCAAAACCTGACTTCCTCAGTACGCTCCTGGTTCAGGGAAGTGCACACTGGGCACAGGTTGTACTTCAAACCAATAAAACTACATCAGATAACAACTTGTTTGTATCCTCATAAAAACTAAGTGAAGATGTATTTCTCCCCCCAGGCAACTGACAGCCAATAGGACGGCTGCTTCAGGATTTCCAAAACCACCTTTTGCCAACTTTCAGTCGGCCAAAAACTGAGCTGTTGTGATGTCAGTCTGGTCTGGAGGCTTAGTGTCTGTGTAAGCTCATCCTCAGGCTGAAGCTTGACTCTGCTCAGTGTCGGCGCTTTGATCAAACATCGAACACAACCAAAAGACAATAACATGGCTCCATTCAGCCCCTCCAGTCTCCTGAATCCCTGAGGTCTGATTTGAAAAGACGTTATTTACACCCATTGTAAGCCAAAATCTGTAGCTGCTAAGCTAAAAGCATTAGCTTGCTTAACCTGCACGTCTGGATACTTGGATTACACCAGACGGAGTATGGAGCCATTTTATGTTTTTTTATATTTTAAAACAAGTCGCCATCTACTTCAGTTGTTTAGGAGGATGATGAAACTTCACCCTAACTTACAAGCCAACACGTCTGCCAAACAGCAGGCTGCAGTTTGAGTCCACTGGATATTTTTAAGGACCCGTGGGGACATATCAAGCTGTTGGGGCTTGGACCGTCTCCAAAAACAGATATTTTAAGCCAAACATTGATGTTTTTCTAACAATAACCAAGTGGTTTTTCTGCCTGAACCTAACCAGAGCATAAGCACAGCGTCGTGACAAGGGCAGAAATAACAAATTCAACCTCATCTGACTCATCTGGGTTTGCAGAGATACACTCAGCTCACATGTATTCTGGCGATCCGGTGAGACTTTCCATCGACGAGGAGCTGAGTGGATAATGACTGTATTTAAATTTTGGGGTGAAGTTATCCTTTAAAGAGTGAAGCTGGTGATGAACGCCTCCTGGAGCGTACCTGTCCACAGAGTCCCGGAGCGTACCTGTCCACAGAGGCCAGGTGCACTGAAACTCAAGCTGCAGCCTGACCTCCTGCCAGGATCAGTCGGCTAAGCACGGCCTCAGGTGATGGGGGACACACTGGCCAATCAGATTGTTTTGTGGCTTATGCAAGGTAATCTGTGCCAGGGGCAGTGTGTGTGTGTGTGTGTGTGTGTGTGTGTGTGTGTGTGTGTGTGTGCACAGCTCAGCCCAACGGATCTCTTGAAATCTTTTGTATTTTGTCTGTGTGCCCTTACATATGTGAATGTTTATATACGTGTGTGGTCTTTGTAAGACGAGGATGTTTCCCCCGAGGTGATGGATGTACAGATCACTTTCAAAGCTCAGAGATTTGTCCACTCCCCCCCCACCCCCCATGAACAAAATGTTCCCGGCAGAGCGCAGCCTTTCAAAAAACCCTGATGTGTTTTGATAGCAGCACTGAGAGAAGAAGTTGTGGCTTTCTGCGGTATTCACCCAAAATCACAGAGAAGACAAACATAAAACGAGGACTGATAGCCGCCTCGCAGAGAGCTCTCGCTGATGTGTTTATCTGCTGCAGAGACAACTTTGAACAGGAGAGCTCTGCTCGCAGCGGGACGTCTTTGTCTCGGTGTTGACAGAGGAAAACAGTGAGATGTTCACATGTCTCTCACAGCTCCGCTCACTGAGAGCTCGCAGCAGGCTGCAGGTATCGTTCACCTCAGAGAAGTTACGGAGTGTGTTTATTGATTTCACGACCTACTAACCTGCAGCTCAACCTTTTTTTTCTTCGTTCCATTTCCGCTTCTGTCTCTGAACTTCCTGTCCCACAACACAGTACAACAAAGTCACCAGAACACACAGATAAGCTGACGTTTCTTTATGTTGCTACTTTATGTCTGTTTGGGTTGAGTTTTCTATTTCTCTTTTGTCACAACGCTGTGCTTCTGCTCCGGTCAGGTTAAGGCACAAAAAACACGTGGTTAGGTTTAGGAAAACATCATGGTTTGGCTGAAGATGCCTCTGTTGTCACCACAAACATGGCTGGAGACAGCCAGAAAACGGCCTGAAAAATATCTGGTTTTGGTTTCTGAAAACAAGACTGGAAATGTCCCCAGGACCAGGATATAATGTGAGCAGTTAATGTTTCTGCAGAGCACAGGTACTCTCAAGGTTGATATTTGTACCAAACGTGTTGTATCAGGTTCACATTATATGATTATTAGCTGACTTTCACATCAGAAGGTGGAGGAGACAGTGGTGTTATTACAGCCAACAAGGCTGGAGTGCTGGATCTTTTTCATCATGGTTTGGCTGAAAAGGCCTCTTCTTGTCAGACTTCCCATGAAAAATACCCAGTTCTGGTCTCCGAGAACACGACTGGAAATGTCCCAAAGTCTCCTTGAAGACACCAGGTATTGTTGCCACAAATATGTCTGGAAATGTCCTCAGCTGCCGTAAGAATATCCAGTGGTGTCACATTTACAAATGCCGCAAACTCGAAACTGCAGTCCGAGTCTCACTGCTGGATATTTAAGGACATCTGGAGACATTTCCAGCTGTTTTTGTGGCGACGAAACCGGCTATTTTTCAAGGGAAGTCAGAGCATCTCCATCTGTGATTGTGGAGACCAACGCTTTAACTTTAATTCAAACCATGAGGCCTTCCTGACTCTAACCAAGTGTTTTTTGTGCCTAAACCTAAACAGAGGACGAGCACAGCGTTGTGACGAGATTCAACATAAAGTAAACGTCCAGTTTTATTATTTCTAATCTGTGGTTTTGCAGGAAAAGTGCTTTAGCCAGCATTTATTCTGCCGATTGGGTTTAAAAATTTCCTTCGGCTCGTTTGTTTTTCTGCCGTGTCAGTTAAAGTTTCATCAGTGAAAAAAATCAAAACAGTTTTTGTGATGAAATGTTCTGACATCTGTGCTCAATATCAGATATGTGTGTGTGCAGAGTTTCAGTTTTGTATTTCACTCACAAACAGACAAAACCTTAATAACAGTCAGAGGTCAGGTCCACTGTATGTTTACAGCAAGCTTCCCCAAAATGCTCCTTTAAGACTGAACATTGGACATTATACAACCCCTCTTCTCCCTCAGAGTGCCCCTCTCTCTCTCTCTCTCTCTCTCTCTCTCTCTCTCTCTCTCTCTCTCTCTCCCTCTCTCTCTCTCTCTCTCTCTCTCTCTCTCTCTGGGTGAGCGGTTCAGTGCTGCTGACTGTGTTGGACTCCGGAGCGTCACCCCGACCTGACGCACTCTTGTACCAGAGCGCAGCTGTCACCATTACTTCATGCGCATTGGCCCGAGACCGAGCGAGGCAGAGGCAAAGCAAAGGCAAACAACTGGAGAGAGAGAGGGAGGTAGAGATAGATAGATAGATAGATAGAGATAGAGAGAGAGAGAGAGAGAGAGAGAGAGAGAGAGAGTTGGACCCTCTGCTCCATCGATCCGCAGAGGCGCACAGTGGAGACTCTACCGGACGTTTGGCTACAGTTTCTGAGCTTTCGGTTTTTTTCAGGGGGAATGCCAAAAGTAGATTCGCTGCTTGGATCATGCAAGTGGAAAATTTGGTAGGTAAGACCGTGACAGCTGTGTCTCTGTTGTGTTTTATTCCCTCCTGTCTCTCGTGTCGCTTCGTTTTTAGCGTTCATTTTGGTGTTTCCCAGCTCTCCCCCTCCTCCTCCTCGTCCTCCTCCTCCTCCCTTCCTCTCTGCGCTCTTGCAGAATAGATGTATCGACCTGTGAGGGAGAGAAAACTGCACTTTGACTCGCATCAATACGAGCCACGAAATGTGGAAGCTTTACCTTCTTAAGAGAGAGAGAGAGAGAGAGGAGAGAGAGAGAGAGGGGGAGAGAGAGAGAGAGAGAGGAGATTACATAAGTCTGTATGAATTATAGAGCAGGAGTGACTGGGGACGAGATGTGATGATGATGATGATGATGATGATGATGATTCACAGCTCATTGTCAACAGTCACACAGGTTTGTTTACCTGGGGGAGGTAGAGGTAAGCAAAAGGTTAATGGTCACACTGTCATCATCATCATCATCATCATCATCTTCAATAACTGGAGGGTTATCTGAAACACACCTGACAACACCTGTCTGTCATTTCTGATGAATAAGGTCAAATGTTTACTGTCCTCATCATCAAAACGTCTCACTGATGTATTTCCAACTTTAAAGGAGCAGTTCACCCAAAAATGATCATCCAGTCATCCTCTCCTCGCAGCCTCGTGCTGATGGACAGTTGAAGTAGCTGGAGACTTAAAAAAATGGCTCCATACAGCTCGACCAGCGTAATCCAAGTCTCCAGACCGCTTCAGATCCCAAATGGATTTTCTAAAAAGAAGTTGTTTACAGTCTCGACACTTTTCAGCAGCTACGGTGAAGATTTAAGCTTTAATAAAGGGTGTAAATGACGTCTTTTCAAATTAATTTGGGATCTTGGGGCTTCTGGAGACTTGGATTACACCAGTTTGGGTTTTTGTTCAGTGTTTTTCCTACATTTTTAAAGCTGCTTCAGTTGTTAAGGAGAATATCTGCAACACAGAAGCTCCAGAAATGTTTTGTGGACGATGAAACTTCACCTGACTCTTTGAGATAATGACTGAATTTTCATTTTTGGGTGAAGTGTTCCTTTAAAGTTGGAGACAGGCAGGCAGACTGAAGCTTTCTATCATATAGATATTATTAGGACATTTATCTAATTGTCAGACAGGCGCTCTCAGCTGCTGTCCTCCATATAATCCTACAGCTGATTATGATGATGATGCTGAAAGTGTGACCACAACATTTTAGGGTGAACTTATCCTTTAATACTGCAGTTATTGCAGTAAACATGCAGCGTTCTGGCCAAAATCATGTAAAAGTGAAATATTCAAGTGGGAATGTTGCTCACTGAGATGTTCAGAGCGCTGGCTCCTCTCTGGTATGTGCCAGTATCTGAAATTTCATGTTTAAATATGCAAAAAGGTGTTATTTCATTCCAAAAAATCACCAATTTGCAGGACAGGAATGTGAAAATTATTTTCTGGAATCAAAGAGGGTAATTTAGTGCAGTAACTACTGTCAACAGCAATAAAAATAAATCAATTTTTCTTCATGTTTTAAGTGACAAAATGTTCTGTAAATCAGGCTGGAGGAGCTGCCAGAGTGGAGATTTCTGTCTCAAAGTGTGAGAAAAAACTCTCACACTAAAAGCTCATCATCATTTTTTGGGATGATTTCTTTCTGCAAAGTCTGAAAGGAAACAAGTTATGGAAGTAAAATCTTAAAGTCTTTACTGTGTGACAAACAAATATGTGAGCAGCTACAAGTTAGGAGCAATCTACCAGTTAACGAACTGTTAATGAGTAGTTCCTGAATTACTGTGATTAAAGGACTGTAGCAGATGATGACGAGTCTTCTCCTCCATCAGGATTGTTTCTGAAGGGTAAACAATAGTGAAGTAATCATGATGTAATGAAGAAACTACTCAGTATGATGTGTGAGAACAAAAAGAGCAAATAATGATTAACTGTGAGTTACAAACTGGTAACGACTCATTCATTTCTAATTACTTAATCAGGAACGACTCATGAAGAACGTGGCTGTTATTTATCACAGATTCTCACAGACGACAGACGAGGAGATACCTCAAATAACACTGCAGTATTTTTAGTCTATATCATGAAACATAATTTATACCTTGATGTTTTGAAATCTTAATCTTAATGGATGCAAAGACGGGAAACAACGATATCGATGTTGTGACGATATTATTATTATTATTATTGTTCATCATGTAACAGTCAGTTTCATCTCATGACCCATGTGGCTCGGCTCCACTGCTGAGTGATTACATCGGTTACTTAACTCTCTGGTTCTGGCTCTGAAATCTCCTCCAGGGAACTGCAGGAGTCCTTGACAGGTTTCCAGGAGCTTTCTTAAAAATATAAGTTCAAGAGTCACTCAAGAGAGTGATGTCCAAGAACTCCCAGACAAAAAGAGATGTCGCCGTACTTATGTTAGTGCAGAGACTATTATTGGACAGAAACTTAATCGCAATCTATTTCACCAAATATTTAGTTGATTAAGTCGCTTTTCAAGCAGGAATGTCAAAAGTGTTTAGCTCTTCTCTGTTTTATATAATTGTTAATTAAACATCTGTAGGTTTTGAACTGTTGATGAGAAAATCCAAAACTTTTATTCATTTGATATTTGAAAGTATATGAAGAACGTTTAACTGAAAAAACAATCAAATATTTGAAATAATCACAAAGTGAGCAAAAGCTTCACCTTTTCTGTTCAAGTCAACCTGTGACAAACTCTGACACGACAGGACTCAGTGTGAGCTCAGCTGCAGACTCGACACTGCAGATCATCTGTGTTTTCTGTTTGATCGCGTCCTTAAATGTGAAGAAAGGTTCAGATTCAGTGGTCGGATCTGAAGATGTTACTCTGTGAGGCTGGAAGTCCTCATCTAACTGTTTTATTACTGACTGAATTTGATTATTTTCCATGTTTGAAGCCACTTTCTTCTGCCCATTATTGATCTGATACCTAGAAGATTTTATTCTGACAATAACGTGACGTTGACCTCAGAAACTATTCTTCCTGATCTTTGCGTACAGGTTTGTTTCACAGTTAAGCTCCACCGGTTTGTTTCTGTGAAGCAGTTTAGATCTCAGCCCACTGAACATAAACCAGCTCCATGCAGCACATTGTGTGAGAACCGAACCTTTATCTGCAGTAGGCTATAAAAGAGACGGACACACTCAGGTCTTCCTGGCTGCCCGTTGACCTCTGACCCCTCTGGTGAGATGTGAACATGAATGTGTCTCAGAGGAGGAAGAAAACAAACTCCTAGTTAGGGCAACACGGTGGCACAGAGACCATCTTTACAGGCTCTATTCTGGTCGGACTGAAGCTGTCCTCGCCTCAGAGCTGCTGCTGAGCCTGACCTTTGACCTGCAGGAGATTTGGAGTCGATAAAAATGTTAATAAATCTTTTAATGTGTGTTTTTGTGTGTGTCCTCCTGCAGGTAGTGGTTGTGTTCTGTCTGTGGAGTACTGATGTCAGCAGAGCTTATGTTTTTCAAGCCAGTCGACCAGACGGAGGAGACAACCCACCGCCTCACACTAAAGGTGAGATGAGATGGATTTTCTGTTATTTTTGTTGGTGCTGACCCGAACGCTTGGAAGCGTCCATCGTTGCCATGGTAACTAACGTCCAAACCCACTTTAAAGAAAGCGAAAAAGTGGAGCATTTTCTTCTCCGTGTGCACAAATGCTTTCCGCAAAATGTCATCCAGGCCGTGCTGTAGATGGTTTAAATGTATTTCAGTGTGGAGTTAAAACTCATTGTGCTATAATCTGCAGAGACTTCGAACCATCACAGTGACATTTAGATGTTTTTATATTATTTTATCATCACATGTGAGCAGGGACCATTTTGGTGCGTTCATAAATGCTCTGACGTCTCAGGATTAAGAGTGTCTGGCAGAAAAGCCACTTTAATCACTGTTTCATCATTGTGAAGTGAACTCTGAATGAACCGTCTTTTACAGTTGTTTTGTCTAACCGTGGCTCTCTCCCCCTCCAGTCGTCTCAGAGTGGGTCAGCTCAGCGGGCTCCTGCAAGGGGAGGTGCTTCGAGCTGGAGGAGGCCAAACCTCCAGGATGCAGGTGTGACAATCTGTGTAAAACCTACTACAGCTGCTGCTCCGACTTCGACGAGCACTGCCTGAAAACAGGTCAGTCTGACGTCGCCCTGCATCACTTCTCCTGGTTTAATCTCTAAAATATGATTATTCTGCAAAGAGCTGCGTTTTCTGTCCTTAAAAATGACTTTAGTGGATCAGCCAAGGGACTATTTTCATGCTCATTAACACATTTTGTACACATATTGATGCTGCCACTCTTGATATATCAGTAACAGTAAGCAGTCGTGGAGTTATTTATCTATTATTAAATTTATTTGGAGTAGTACACAGGCAGTAGTAGCTCCAACACCTCGAGGGCTAACTCTACAACATGATAAGTGCTTTCTGCTGGAACACAGATGTCTAAGAGGCAAAATGCTGATTTCCATCTGATGCTAATTTAGATCTTGGCCCGGGTGAAGAAACACAGTCGCAGCTTCAGCTTGAAAACATTAAGCAAAGAATGCTGGGACATTTTCCAAAGTCTGACGAGTGTAGATCATGAACGCTGCCACCGTGAGCTACTTCAGAGGATTATATTACATGGTCGGCTAATTTGTGACAGACTGTAGGTGCCTGCCACAGTTCAAGATATTAATCCCTGGAGGTTTTCATGTTGTTGCCAGCCTCATTAACGGGTTTTTTACTGAATTAAACTGATATATTCTCCTGTGCGTTGTCAGCGGGAGGCTTCGAGTGCACTCAGGATCGCTGTGGGGAGGAGAGGAACGATGACCACGCCTGCCACTGCTCAGAGGACTGTCTGGAGAGAGGAGACTGCTGCTCCAACTACAAGTCACTCTGCAAAGGTACTTATCCTAACACATTTACTCTTTATTACAGAACAATTAGACATAGAGAATGAACGGGCGTGGAGGTAGATAACGACTCTGTGCTGCTTTTTTCATGTCAGGTGAGACTTCATGGGTGCAAGGAGACTGTGAGGAGATCAAGAGTGCTGAATGTCCTGCAGGGTGAGTCTGAAACCGACGTCCAACTCGACAACAATCCAACATACGAGCGTGTTAACTAAAACAAAACATGCTGTGGTTTATATGCTTTGCACGGCTGGAAACGAGATATTGTCAGAAATATCCAGTGGTGTCACGCTTACAAATGTTGAAACGCAGGCTTTTCTTGCTTAGCTGTAACACCACCAACCCTCCCCTCCACCTCCTGACACGTATTTTGACGTTGATATGATTTGTTTGACGTGAACGTATCTGTGGTTTGCAGAAATGTAAAATGGACGATGATCTCCAGCTGATCAAATCTCCTTCAATGATTTACATTTCCTTCGTTCCAGAGAAAGTTAAAGAACTTTTAACATTTTGTCTTTGCATCCCGCAGCTTCATCCGTCCTCCTCTCATCATGCTGTCTGTCGACGGCTTCAGAGCCTCCTACCTGAAGAAGGGCAAGTCTGTCATCCCCAACATACATAAACTCAGTACGTCTTCTTTACCTTCTCTTCTTTAAGTCCAGATTTGTGTTGTGACATCTAACTGCAGGTTTTGATCTTTGTGCCTAAAATATAAGTTTGATGATGAAATGTTAACATCTGTTTGCTCTCAGGAACGTGTGGTACGTCAGCTCCTTACATGCGACCAGTCTACCCAACAAAGACCTTCCCAAATTTATACACACTGGCCACAGTAAGTGACCCGGGCTGATGTCGCAGTGACTGTTTTATATCTTGTAGAGCTAAAGGAAACAGTAAAGCAGGGCTGTTGATATGTTTTACACTGCTGCAGAAGAAATAACTGAAGTGATGTTGCTCTCTCCCTGCAGGGTCTGTACCCAGAGTCCCATGGGATTGTGGGTAACACCATGCACGACCCGGTGTTCAACGCCACCTTCAGCCTGCGAACCAGAGAGAAGCTGAACCATCGCTGGTGGGGCGGACAGCCTGTGAGTGAACACAGTCCAGTTTCACTTCCTGGAGACCAGCTGAGAAACTTTTTATGAAGAGCTTCACTTTTCAAAATGCTCTTATTTGACATTTTTCTCTGAGTCACATGGGAAGACTGAAGAGATTTTATGTTCAGTGGCATTGTGGGTAATGTAGGCGTCAGGTTTTGAAAAGGAAGAAGAGTGTGTGGAATAAAACAGGTGACGTCTCTGATCGTGCTGCATCGATCTGTTCATAGTGAGTCCAACAACGCTACTCAGTGGACTCCTTTCACAACCTGCACAGCCTACATTACCCACAATGCAACTTCACCACTGAGTGACATCACTGGAGGCATTTTTTTCAGATTACACTTGATTTCAGGCTTTATACAACTTATTTCACAAATGCTTTAATGTTCAGTGCAAAACAGCATATTGACTTATTGTAACTGGAAAAAAGAAGGTGTACTGCAACAGTATGATCTCAGGAGCAAAGGTGAAGCATTGCATCATGGGATTTTGTGTGCTAACGTCTACTTCTGATGACGTTCCTTCTTTCCTGTGTTTCAGATCTGGGTCACATCAGAGGAACAAGGAGTGAAAGCAGGCACTTTCTTCTGGCCTTGGTACTTAAGTTAGTACTGGAATATTTCTCATTAGCTTCAGACACTGAACGCAGCGCTGCACCGGTAACTCATGATACCTGTGAGGCCGAGCAGAGATCATGAAGGCAAACAATGTCGGCAGTAGTTTGGGTTAACTTCACTTTGTGTGTTTCTGAAACAGACGTACAGCGCTGAGCGACACCCGCACACTAAACTTCAGGTCATGTTTACACTGACGAGGGCAAGTTGGACAAATGTTCCAGTTTTCAGTCCACTGAAGCGTTTTCAGGCTGTTTTGTGAAATCTGAAACAACAAGTAGAAAATAGAAATAGAAAAAATAGAAAACTTATTGTTATTTAAAATTAATTTCCTTTTTCATTAGTTGATATTACAATGCCATCACTGAAGTAAAGCTGCAGGAGCAGAAATCAGTTTGTATTTAAGATCCCAAAGCTTATCTCAGCTTATCATCACCTAAGTCTTTATTTCAGTTTAACTGACGGCACGGACGGATTAGTTTCAGCAAACATCTGCACGTCCATGACACAATGATCACGAGGGGAAAGAGAGGCCGAGCGCTCGTCACATCCTGAGACTGACTGACAATGGCCTTACACACACACACACACACACACACACACAGAAGACAATAGCTCGACACACTCGGTCACAACAGAGGCCATTGAAGACTCAATGCGGCTGAAGCTCTGGCCTGTCGAAGCACTGAGCATAAAATATACTTAAATAGAGAAACAATATCTTTATACACTGATGTATTGATGCTGATCGGCTACTGTCGACATGTTGCACACACGGTTACAGACGGATCAGCTTTATATTCTCAGGTGGTTCTTTGTACCCAGAAATGAATTATTTGTGTTGTGCAGTTCACTTTTATTCCTCCTTCTTAAATCATCCGTCACCATGTTTTGTTTCCAGGGTGATTCCTCTGGAGAGGAGGATCCTGACCATCCTGCGCTGGCTGCACCTGCCTGACGACGAGAGGTAAATCTTTTCTTCAGACTTAATATTTTGAGAAAAATACAGTGTTTTCTGACTGGGGTCTGGTGGCCGTTGGGCTCTCTGATTGCAAAAACTTTGACTTTTTAGTCGCAGAAAAAGCAGGTGAAAGATCAACACGTTATACACAACACCAGGCTGCTGGAGCTGGGCCGACTAAAATGAATGCAGCCATTTTAATGTAATTAGTTGTAGTTTGAAGTCAAAATGTGTGACAGAAAAAAAAGTCTCTCCACCAAAACAATACACATTTCTCATTTCTCTTATAGAGCATTAGTTAAGTTGTGCAGGTTCACCTTCCTCCTCCTCCTCCTCTTTTGCTCTCACTCCTCCTCCATGTTCTCCTCTCTGCTGCTTCATCTCTTCCCTGAAGCAGTCGAGGTCACCTGAGGCCTCGTTTATCCTCTGACAGGTGACGTCAGTCAAGTTGACAAGTTTGAACAACTTTTACTGAAACACACATGCTCACTTTCCAGATGTAATTTCACTTTTTATACGTTGCTGAGTTCTTATTCTCCGCTGGACTGAAACTTGTCAGACTCGTGAAGGTCTAAGTGACGACTGAGCGCTGCGCTGTATGTCTCGATGCATAAACAAGTCATAGTCTTCTGCAGCTTCAACTGAAATTATGTACAACTTCTGTTAAATGTCGATAATCTCAGAGATTATTGTCACCCTTGCATGGGCTTGTAGGAAGTTCTGTGTGTTTTATATTTAGCCGGTGAGTTGGTTGAGTGTCTCTTGAGGACTTGAAGATAAAAGCTGTTTTTAGCGTCGAGCAGCAGCCGGGTCAGTGAAGGGGTCACGAGCTGATGAGTGTTTTTACAGAGCGGCTAGCTGGGAAGGTTTTTTAATGTTCCTCAGTTCCCTGTGGGTCGAAGTGAGACGCTCTCTGCCAGAAACAACAAACTCAGCTGAGGGTTTCATCATCACGCTGACCTCAAAATGCTCCCACGCCTGACTGATTAGAGGAGACATGACGGGGGACAACTACATTTTTCATGCAGTGGTCAGTTTAGAGATTTTGGCCTATTTTGCTGGTTCGTCTTCTTTCAGAGAAGAGGAGAGAAAATGTCCAAAACAACATTCAGGTGTTTTATTTATTATTATTAGGTATTTTTGTTCAGATGTCTTCTCTGGACATTCAGCAAATCAGAGCTTATTTAATCACACACCCTCATAAAATATCAGAAAACTTGTCAGCTGTACTTTCTCCGTCTTCGTTATAAATCATGATGATGTGTCGTCTCTCTTCAGGCCGTACGTCTACGCCGTCCACTCAGAGCAGCCCGACACCTTCGGACATCGGCTGGGACCGCTCAGCAGTGAGGTGAGTGTGAAGACGTGCTTCATCACATCAGTCCGTCGTTTATGTTTCCTGATGTTTCTTATTTCCTGTGTCTGCAGCTGGATAACCCTCTGAGGGAGATCGACAACATCATCGGTCAGCTGATGAACGGTCTGAAGCAGATGAACCTGCATCGCTGCGTCAACGTCATCATCGTAGGAGACCACGGTACGACCGGCACATACTGCATAATGCTTTGTGTTGGTTATGTCTCTTTTCTTGAGTTACATATGGCCACAAACAAACAAACAAACAAACAAACAAACAAACAACAGAACCTTCTTGGTGGAGGTTAAAGAACGCTGGTGCCAGTTTAGTTTAGTTTAATTTGTTTAAGAAAGTTGATCTAATCTAAAGACGTAGTGAGTAATTAATCCAATGAATCCTTTACTGGTATCGAGGATTTAGTTTGACGTGATAAAACATGACGACAGACATTTTTCATCTTGAGGATTCGGTACAGAGAAGAGTGTAACTGATGAGCGCAGACTTAGTGACGGATGAAGTAAAGACAAAGATTCGGCTCGGGTCTCTGGTCACATTCTGGTCTCGAGTTTGGCAGCTTCACGTGGGTTCAGTTTGCTCGATTCATGAAGAAGGTTCTGTACAGAACTCCACTCAGACGTTAAAAACGTAGAATACATCCAAATCTTGACATATTAATAACACACCGTGGCTGTCCTCTGTGTCTCAGGTATGGAGGAGGCTCACTGTGATCGGACCGAGTTTCTCAGCAGCTACCCGCTCAACATAGACGAGATCACGCTGATCCCCGGCTCGCTGGGCAGAATACGACCCCGCGACCCCAAATCCACCACATGTAAGACGACACTGACGAGCCTGTATCTGGTGATTTAAAAAGATCAGACTGGTTTTCATTTTGATTTTATATTTTCTTTTACAGACGACCCAAAAGTCGTGGTGGCAAACCTCACTGTGAGTACGACAACAGAACCACAACCGGATCCTCTTTTCATTTCTCAAACTGTCCAGTGTGTGTGTGAGGTCAGATCAGGTGATTCACCTTTTAACCTCCTTGTTGCAGTGTAAAATGCCGACTCAGCACTTCAAGCCGTACCTGAAGCAGCATTTACCCAAGAGGCTTCACTACGCCAACAACCGCAGGATCGAGGACGTCCACCTGCTGATGGAGAGGAAGTGGCACATCGCCAGGTAACAGTCAGGACCTCGTAGATCCACCGGACACAGAACGACACTTTCTCCACCTTAATGTCCGATCACGTCCGAGTTCTTTGATTATTCACATTTCATCCAAAACAGTCTAGAGTCTCATAAATGTTCTTGTTTTTATATGTTTTAATAAATTAAGGATGCTGAAACATTTGATTGTTTTCAGTTGTTCACATTTTTTGTGTGTTTGCTTCAGGAAAATGCCGGAGAAGCTGAGGACTCGCTGTGGTTTCTTTGGTGACCACGGCTTTGACAACAAGATAACCAGCATGAGGGTACAGTAGGCTTCACTTTAATGCAGGTGTAACACTGATATAGAAGAGAATATGTATATTTAATGTGTGCTTTTCTTTTTTCTTCTCATGCAGACCATATTCATGGGTCACGGACCGAGCTTCAAGTTTAAGAAAAGAGTGCCAGAATTTGAAAATATAGAATTATACAACGTCATGTGTGGTGAGAACATTATTATCTGTCTGTAATGCTTCGACGTAGTTTAAAGAAACTAAAGAGTGGCTAAAAAATATGTTTCTCTTTTCAGAAATCATGACTCGATTAGCTGAGATGATTGATCTTCATGTGTTAGCAGAGATCTAAACCTTTTCTTTACAGCAACATAACAAACTGAACCTGGTCAATACGTTTCTGACTGTTTCTCCTCCTGTCTCAGACCTGTTGGGCTTGAAGCCGGCCCCGAACAACGGGACGCACGGCAGCTTGAACGCCATGCTCAAAGAGCCGCCGCACCACCCGAGCATGCCAGAGGAAGTGACATCGCCGTCACCGGCGTCTGACTCAGGTGCCGCTCTGACCCACGACCTGGGCTGCAGCTGCGATGACGAGGTCAGAGGAGGACGGTGGCGCCACACGGAACAAAAACCTGAGCTGAGTAGACGGTATTCATCCATCAGAATGTGTTTCTGTGTTACAGAACAAAGTGGAGGAGATCATCGAAGCCTTCACTCCTGCGCCAGACGGGATCTACGGTTACAGTACGTTTCTCTAAACACTGCTCAGATGTTTGTCGGTGACGGCTGAGGAAGGGTCGTCCAAGTGTTTCCACTTTAAAAGCTGCAGCAGTAGTTTTAGTAACAACACGAATAAATATGAAAATGTAAAGCTTTTGGATGGTTTTTGGCCTCTTTGTTGAAACCTTATCCTCTCTCAGGTTTGGTGTTACTGTGACTTAACTGACGTGTGTGTGTGTGTGTGTGTGTGTGTGTGTCTGTGTGTGTATGTGTGTGTGCAGACAATACACACCTCCCGTTTGGTCGTCCAGCCGTGATGTTTGACACTCAGTACAGTTTGCTTCATCATGTGGAGTTCATCAGCGGCTACAGCAAAGAGCTCGCCATGCCTCTGTGGACAGCATACACACTGCAACGACAGGTACGCACACACACACACACACACACACACACACACACACACACACACACACACACACACACACACACACACACACCCCGGGAGGTCTGTTGTCAAAGGGTTAAACATTTATGATGATGTATTATTTGTTTTCAGGCTTTTGATTTTTAACAACAATGTTTTTCACCTCAGATGTTCCTTGAATGCGCATGTGTTCCCCATTCACTGGCTAAAAAAACACATCCTCTGGCATCTGGTTTTTGTCTACGATGAAACGGATGCAATCAGTGTCACTCACTACACACTGCGTGTAATGACTGCAGTAGTCACGGGTGTTTAAACGGCTGTGATGGAAACATTAAACATACGATGCTCGTTGAAGTTCAGGCTGTGGGGACGTAAATAGTTTCCATCTGTCTCCATCAAGCAGCAGTCAAACATCAGTTGTGGATGAGTTTATCATCGCTGGTCTCCAGCTGCTTTGTTGTTTGTTTTTCTGTTACCGCTTTCAAAACAGAACAGTTTGTTTATTCCCCCCCCCGCCGACCTCATTCAGCTCCCGACTCCCTCATGTCGTTAAACTGCTTGTCAGGTTGTAAAACTGTGGTGCAGGCCGACGTTAATGACGGAGCGGTCGCGTGTTAGAACATGACGGAGCTGCACAAACACGCAAACACAAACACAAACATGTCCGACAACACCGGCGAACACACAGGCTGTGTGTCTGAACACACGCGTGTTACAGGAGCAGGCTGCAGGTTTACGAGGTGCAGCTGCTCACACGTCGGACGCGTAACTACACACCATCATCAGTGAATACCTGCACATAAACACACACACGGCATGGAAACAGGAGCACCTACTTGTTTTTGCCTGCTTCAGAACGACACTGCTCTCTTTGTTTGTATGTTTCACTCCTTCTCCTTCACCACATCAGCTCAGGTTTATTTACGATGCATTTTATCCAACATGACATGAATATAAAGCCAAAATATATCAAACACGTTTTGTCTCTCAGGAGGACTTGACCCCTGTTCCAGATGTTTCGCCCGGTGTTCAGTGTATCCGAGTCGACTCCAGAGTGTCAGCGGATCACAGTCAGAGCTGCACCACCTACAGCCAGAACAACCAACTCACCTACGGCTTCCTGTTCCCCCCAGGTACACCTGCAGGACGCCCAGGAGAGGAGCGTTCATACTCCAACATTTAACGTGATCTTTTCTCGACATATAAACTCAGCGAATAATACGAGTTTCTGTCAATCCTGTGGTTTTATTGACAGAGCTGGCGTCGTCTTCAGAGTCCAGATACGACGCTTCGCTCATCACCAACATCGTCCCCATGTACCCGGCCTTCAAGAGTGAGTCACACATATTTGTTTCATGCTGATGTCAAATGTAGGTTGTCAAATTTAGACAGTGAGCGAGAAGGTTGAGAGAGAGACACTGCTCTGATCACTGATTATACGACTATACTGTGCCATGAATGTGGCAAAAGATGCATTATGCAATAAAACTGTAAAAATGAAAGCATCAGGGTGGGAAATGAGTGACATACAGTAATAAATAACTGTGTTTGCACCTGAGTGTGTTGCATCCATCTGCTGTCAAACATGAGATATCATTTATCTGGTCACACAGGAGCCTATAAACCAGTATACAGCAACACGTAGGAACAAACTGACAGTAAAACTTGTTGTTTTACATTTGCCGAATTTACGAGAGGGGACAGATGATAAAGAATTCGTCACAGACAATGTTTCACAAAGATTATAAAGTTCCTCGAACTCAAAAACTCACAAAAGTCTGTGATTTCTTAAGGGAGTCTGGGGCTGATTTGCCACCACCTGAAAGTACTCATGTGCAGGTCCATGTGTGGAGGGCAGAGATCAATATACAGCACAATGTAACCCAGAAGTTTTACTGGGAGATAAAAGCAGCGACAGTTCAGATGAATTTAGTGAAATGTGGTTATTTGTGGTGCCTGTACCTCAGGAGTGTGTCTGTAACAAGCCTGCAGCCGCTGACATCTGAATCGAAAGAGAAAGTCTTATCTCCTGCAGGACTTTTGTCTCGTCTTTTAAGTTATTTCTGCCTCATTCAGCTGTCTGTGATCATCAGATTTACGTGTCCCTTCTCTCTTCCTGTACACCACCCGTGTCACATGAGACAAAGGACAGATTGGTGGTGATGTCAGGTCTGAGCGAGGACGGCCTGATACCCATTGTTGGTGTAGAGGAGAGAGGACTTATCAGGACAGAGCACACTCTCTCCTCTCTCTCTCTCTGAATCGCTGTCTCATGCAGATACACAGAAGTCATCATTGTCGTCAGCTCTGTGAACACAGTGTGTGTCCGGAGATGTTATTCCACTTTAATTTATGAAGGCTGGTAAACGGACAGGTTACATCAGGATCAGGTTGTGGTGACAGTACTGAGCCGAATATCTGATGCAGAACAAGCTTCAGTTGCCACAGACTCTCTTTTTAAAAGGACCTAAAATAACCTCTGATGTGTCATGAAGATAATTAAGACACGTTTTATTTTCCAACACATTTTGTGATGATTAACGTCCCCGGTAAAATGTGGTTTGATCATTCCTCGAGGTTTTATCTGCCTTAAAAGAAAAAGCAAATAATGAATTAATTTATAAATTGTATGGAATGAATCACTTGGCTATTGATGTGCAGTAAACACGCAGATCTTTTAAAGACAAGCTGTTAAATATGATTAAACTCAAACCTGTCAGGGGAATTCTTCAGAGAGGAAGCGTTTTTATTATTGTCCCCTCGAGATTACTTTCAGAGCGGCTACTAATTGTTTCAGAACGTGAAGAGAGGCATGTTAATCTGTGATCAGTGTCTGGATGGAAAACTCAGTGAATCTGCTCCAGAATCAGAAGCTCAGTATTGAGGTACTTGTTCTTTGAGCGTTTTCTTTTCATGCTATTTGAAGACGGATGTAGACAACAACGTTTTATGATCCCTGGGCTTTCTACAGCTTCTCACAGTCAGTGCCAAATAATGGACATGTGTTCATTTTTATGCCTTCATGCCAGCAACAGCAGTCCTGCAGGCGTTATGTTTTTTGGGTCGTCGGTCCGTCCATTCGTCCGGGTCTCGTAAACGTGATATCTCAAGAATGTCTGGAGAGAGTTTCTTCAAATTTTGCACAAACTATCTCTCGGACTCGAGGATGATTTGTTAAGATTTGAGTAGTCGAAGGTCACTGTGACCTGACAAACACATGTCAGTGATGACATTTTAAAAAGTCTACGGGTCAACTTCACTGTGACATCATAATATTCTGCAGAAAATGTTCTGCTCATTAGTCGAAACCACAACTCAGGAAATTGACCTGTGGCACACAACTGCAATCCAGTAGTCTTAGTTTCCATTGTGGTTTGTCTGTTTCCACTTTGAACAAATTAATTTAATGTTCAGTGAAAGTAAAATGTGATGTTTCACTTTGTATCAACATCTGTCTGAGATCTGATCACAATGTGAGTCGGTCAGGCTCCAGATGTGATCCAGCTGCATCCCAGTGGACTCTTTACACAGCAGACATTTTGACTTGTTGTGGAAGCAGAAAAAGGCACAGGTGTGACCAATAGTGTTAACGATGGCTTCATTCAAGTCATTTCAGCGAGTGAGTATGTGCAGCATCAGCATGTCTGTCCTGAAAAGGGTCTGTCTGCACTGACAGGTACACCGGGTGTAGATGAGGTGGACTTGTTCAGGAAGGAACCTCCATCATATCAGAGGTTGATCAGAAAGTCAATATTTGTATAGTTGTATCTAACCCTGGTTTTTGTCTGCAGGGATTTGGAGTTACCTGCAGGGGACGCTGCTGAGGCGCTACGCCGAGGAAAACAACGGCATCAACGTCCTCGCTGGGCCCATCTTTGACCTCAACCACGACGGCCTCCGAGACACCACAGAGAAGATTAAAGAGTAAGAAGGAGTGTCATGGTGGTTAACGCCGTGGAAGTAGCAGAATCTGAGCTGAACCAGCAGGCTCGGTCGTCCTCGAGTGGCCTACGAGTGTATATTAAATCCTGCTGTTGTTTTAGGACGGACCGGTAGGAGTGAAGATTTTAAAACACTAAAAGAAGAGTAAAGAAAAGTATTAAAAGAGGAACTGTAGCTCAAGAAAAAAAGGTTCCACATGAGCGTCTGACCTCCGTCCTCTGTCCAGGTTCACGGCCGACGACGCCCAGCCCGTCCCGACCCACTTCTACACGGTGGTGACGAGCTGCCAGGAACAGAACCAGACGGTGGAGGAGTGTGACGGAGCTCTCAGGGTCTTCTCCTTCCTGCTGCAGCACAGAGCGGACAACAGTGAGGCTTGCAATGTGAGTACAAAGTGTGAGACAAAGTGTCTCCAGCAGGGGGCAGCGCTGTCTCAACTGTCAGTCATCACCCAAGACCCAGAGACAGCACAGTAACTAAGTACATTTACTCAAGTACTACTCTTACGTTTGATTCTTTACTTTTTACTCGTACTTCAGTTGAGAATTTTCATTTTTTGCCTCTTCATACTTCCACTCCACTGCACTTTGGCAGCAAATACTGTACTTATACTCCGTTACAATTATTCAATAACTTTAGTTACTAGATACTTTGCATAATTTATGCAGCAAATTTTTTAATTAATTTATTTTATCAGCAATCAGGAAAAAAAAGAGAATCTAGATAATGAAAGAAATGCTGAAAATCAAATTTTGTAATCGTAAAAACATGTATAATTCATACGAGTGACTTTTATTTTGCCACAATATTTTTACTTAAGCTTGTAAGTACGACTTTTGGGTACTTTTTACTACACTGCTAAGTACAAATTCAAGGTACTTGTACTCTACTTGAGTATTTCCATTTTGTGACACTTTCAGGGGCAAATATTGAACTTTTTATAGCACCACATTTATCTGAAAGCAGCCTTACAAATTAAAATTGTACATGCAAAACATATACGGAGCTCAAGATGCATTTTACATTTTAAAACCATCAAATTTGAGCTTTAAGAGTAGTCAGTTGATCTGAAAATGAATCAGCAAATGTTTCAATAAGAAAATAAAAGTTTATCTTAAGCCAAGCTCAGCATGGAAATGCAAAGAAGAAACTGTGCACTAACATGACAGTCACTCTGGAAGAGATCATAAATGTTTTACTCAGAACAAGTTCTGTGGATTTTGTCCCACTTTAGGCGTTTCTTAATATCCAGGATGAACAGGAGGGATGATTACTCCAATAAAACCCTGATTCACAGTTCATAGTAGCTCCTGACTGTTTCCTAACACAGTCATGTTGTGAGCAATAACACCAAACATCATGTGGTTTGAGTTTCTTAGATGTGAGTCATGGTCTTGATTTATTTTGACGTTCCAGTTGTTGGTTGGATTAAATAACACGTTTGAGGATGTGACTTGGAGCTATGAGTATTCTGATTGGCATGATCATGGGAATTTCTTTGGATCGTTTATTCTTCGGTTTGATTTTTGAGCATTTTTTGGAGGTACAGGCAACATTTTCTGTCAAGTTTATGCAATGATGGACCCAAACACAAGACACGCACAGAAGCAGGCAGGCAAAGGAATAAAAGGTGTGCTTTAATGCTGCTAACCAAAGTTTGAGTAACAAAAAGGCAGACAAAGGAAAAAGGACAAGGCAGAAACACACAATGACCGGAGAACAGGCACAAGAGCACAGGAGACATGTGGACAAAAAAACAGACAAACCAAACAAGAGTGAGGGAACAAAACAGGCTTAAATAAAAGCTGAACTAACGAGAGGATGAGGCGGAGATACACTGGGGAGAGGGCGGTGCTAACGAGGCTAACGAGGCTATGTCCTTTCCTGCACAGGTGAGCAGGAAAGGACCAGGACATTTTCCAACTATGTAAAATGCAAAAATACAGTTTATAGTATTCGATCTAAATACTACAAATGAAACTGAAACCTAATTCAAAATAAGCTCTTCTGTGATATTCATGTTTCAACCTGCCGCAGTCACACTCATGCAGATGTCATCCATGATTACACAATACAGTTAATAAGCTGTTGTTGAGCAAGACGGTTTGAGATAATTGTTTTGTGATGAGACGTTGACGTTTACTTAAATCTGTGCTGCTGTGTTTTAACATAATGGTGGCACCTGGAGAGATTTGAGTTTGTAACATGTTATAACTTTTTTACTTAAAGTACATCTAATAATACTTTTAGGAACTATTCAATACTTTTCACTCAGGTAAAGGATGTGACTGATCTCTGTGACATTAAACTCTGACCTCTGATGAAATTTGGAGTTTCCCAGTTTCACGCCTCGTCACCATCATAATAACACCAGGTTAAGGTCATGTTTTCTGTCCTCGTGGTGAGACAGTGAGTCACCTCATTGGTCATTTTGACCAGCTTGTTTTGGATGTGGCTTTGTTTTGACTTTCCCAAGACTTTGGACCAAATCTCTTGATGTCTGGTGGAAACTAAGCTGTAATTTAAAATCCAAGATGATTTGTGGACTTTTTCGAAACACCCATTAGCCAGTCAACTTGTATTTTATTTTCATTTCTTTAAATGTCACCAGAAAGCGTGAAACACAGTCGTTGAATCTCAATTTTTCGGTGAAGGACACCGCCAGAACCCTGCTTTAGTTTTGAAATCTGTTGGGAAGTGCGGTTCACACAGGCCCCTCAAGACCTGTAAACACAGTTCAATGTGTTTCCCTTTAACGGCCACCGACCAAAATGCCTCTGGATAGATTGACAATCGATCAATGCAACAAAGCGTGCCGAATAATGATGACAAACACATGGGAGTCGGGAAAGTTTTCGGTCAGTGTCAAAGCAGTAAAAACATGTGGCCTGGCTGCTAAACAGAACACGGGAATATGTTTCTCACCGCAGTTGAGGCAGGAAAGGGACAGAATCATAACTCATATTCTCAAAACTCATAATGGTCACTGCTGAGACCGGACCAGTTAGTCATCATATAAAACCTGCTGCATATTACAGAAGCGGTTCTGGTCGGTCCATCACAGGAGGACAGAGGCAAATCTGACTGAACGGAAGGTTTCTGCAGCAACGAGGCGTTAAAATAAACATCTACTGATTATAACTAAAAAGTGAGAGGCAGACTCTCAGCAGGGAGAGAGCGAGAAAGAGGGAGCGTAAAAATATGGACAGAAGTTCTGACGTGATATAAAAACCTTCAAACAATGAGGCTGTTTATCGCTGATATTTACACGCTTGTGATCAGATCTCACTGTGGTCTACATGCATGTAAACACGTACATCACTCGGACAAACACACAAAGTTTTTAAGACAAAGAAAGAAACAACTTCATGTAAAACATTTGCCGAATTTACGAGAAGGCCCAAATAATGAAGAATTGGTCATAAAGAGCGTTTCACAAAGTTTATAAAGTTTCTCGTCACTCAACAACTGATATAATTGAGTGATTTTATAAGGCAGTCTGGGCCTTTTCATCTCCTTGCTGTTGCTGACTGTGCAGGCTGCTTTGACCTACAGTATGTTTGTCTTGACGTTTGCAAAACGTTCTCAAATTGTTGTGAATTGTTGTTAATAACTATTAAATATAAGTTTTCCTGCTTATTCCAATGCTTTTATTCCCTGCAATACATCAAGGAGCCACCAGGTGGAATAGTTGCTTCAGTGCAGCTTTATATAAGAAGAGCTCAAATATAAAAGCATACGAGTAAAACAAACAGAAATGTATTTAATACCAATAAGTATACTAGAAAAGAGAACAAAAACAGTATCACCACACAGATTAACATCAAAATGCACTCAGTTCAACTCACCTTACCTCTTACCTGCTTGATTTGAAGGATTTATTGTTTCAGACCTTCATCACTGCATGAATCAACAACATCTTTAGCCTCGAGCGAGTGTTGATCAGACAATATCAAACACAAGTTTTATTTTTTTAAGTTTCTATTTCTCTCCCATATGATCGTGAGATGCAAAACTCATCTCAGTTTCCTTACAACAGATTTCACCGACCAGGCTGCATGAAAACAGCAGAATCACCCCAAACCGGATATATACAGACGTGTTATTAAAGCAGGTCATCAGTCTGTCATTACCGCTGTTTCATTACCAGAAATCTTGATGGTTAACAGACGTCTATTTTGGCTCCGAGATGAAAAAAAACACCCCAGAGGCCCCGTTCTTCTGCCGCTGCCGGGCCGCACACACACTCAGTGTTTACACTGCCCTGCAGTTATTTACACAGCATAGATTAAACTCTGTCTATTTTTAAGGGGTGAGCCATTACATGTAGGAGACAGATGAACCTAAACAGCCACCATACTTGCGCTCCGCTGCTCTGACTCTGTTGGGTCATCCGTGTGTCTTGAGTCTTACATAAGCTTGTTGTTTCTCTCCGCACGATATCGGTTCATCTCACTTTGCATCTTGGAAATCCTCACACTTCATTTTATTTAAGTTACAGCCAAATGTCTGTGGCCTGAGGAACTCTATTTCCAGGTTATCCGTACCTTGTTTTTATACCTATTTAAGATTCAATATGTTCATTTTTCAGTCAAATCAGACCTCTGAAGATCGTACCATGCAGAATATAAACATGCTGTTACCCCTGTTCAACCCTGTGTGATGTCCTTACTGTACAGGCTTTTGAAGTGCAATCTTTGGAAGGCTAAAATTAGGAGTTATGTCCTTGTTGCCAGGTTTAATCACAAGGATTCGGTCTTCATGACAACATAATTATGTAGGTGACAACATGTGATTATGTGTATAAAATTAAGGGGAACTCCCTCTCTACCAGCCCCAGCTTTATTTCGCAACATCATTTTTAGCTTCCCTATTTATTTTGGATTGAAAATATCCCAACACTCAGTCACTACAGTTCCTTCAAACCAAGAATAGGAAACAATACTTTTCATGACATTTTAGTGTCATTATGTTGTGACAACACTATGCTTATGTTCTGGATAAGTTGAGGCACATAAATCACTTGGTACAGGTGAGAAAAAGTTCACGTTGTGGTTTAAAATATTTGATTTTGTTTTTTGATTTTATAAGTCAGCTTGTAAACACGTCATCTGAACATGATGTTAATATGACATGCATGAAAGAGGGGCAAAGGCAAACAAATCCCCAAATACTCACACAGTGAGTCTCAATGGGTGTTGACTGGCACGTTTTTAGTATTTCTTTGCCAAAAAGAGAAAGTAGAAGGAGACTGGTGGTCTGGTTTCACTTACTAAGAACACTGGACCCAGGAAATCCCCTCAGAAAACAGTGCTGGGAAGTGAATCATGTTAAATTGACAGCAAAAGAGGATACCTGGAATACACTCTCACTGAAACGCCCTCTGAGTCATACTTAAGGAGGTGGTCATACTAATGACATCGGGCAGAACAGGGATTAAGGGCCACATCATGATGACTCCCTGCTACGTGCAGGAACTGCTTGTAGCCTTTTGAATACATGTTTCTCTGTAGAGCCATTAGGCTGTGTGTGTGTGACAAACTGCACTCTGCTGGACTGGACACCCAGGAGTTGTTTGATTCTTACTACAGAAAAAACACTCACTCCTTTTTAAATATAAACCCATTGCAGGACTGTTGGAGTCGCTGTTTATGGAAAACTGAGTGACTCTTCTGAATGAGTCCAGTCTCTGCTTTGTTATCTTGACCTCAGCAGTATGGAGGCCAGTGCAGCTCAAACCAAACCCCACGCTCAGAGTGAACTCTGTCTCTTATCTTTGTCAGATTTGTGTGGTGATGATCACTGTTATTATTCAGTTTGATTCATTTTAAACACATTTGTCACCACTTTGTTAAGGTCTGTGTTAAAATGATTCACCCTCCTTAGAAATATTCTGGGGAAGAACTCACTCATAGCAGTGAGACTTACTGTATTATTGACCCTTATCAAGAGTCTCAGAGCTGCGTTATTTTGGATCAAACACACCAGCTCCTTCGGCCTCTCCTCGGTGTCCTGCTGCTCCTGTCGGGAGCCGCTCTTCACTCTATGAGTGTCTCTGGGCTCGTTAGACAGAGCAGACAGGCCGGCTGTCAGCCTCTGCCGGGCTGCCACCCAGCCTGTCTGCCACCCAGCCTGTCTGCTCTGTCTAACGAGCCCAGAGACACTGCAGCTGCGACAAGAAGTGCTTTTTCCTTTTTCTTTTTTCTTTTTAAAAACTCTACATTAGCCTCCATTACTTTTAAAGCCTGGAAGCAGGGGCAAAGTTATTTTGGCTCTCAACCAAAATTCAGATTTGTTCTGGGCAGAGATATGGCTTTTAAATATGTATATGATAATATTTACTATATATAAAAGTATTTACTTTAAACACAGCCAGGCTAACTTCAGTTACCCCAAGCTTCTAGTTTTTACGCTAAGCTAAGCCAAGCTAAACTAGGCTAATAGCCTCCTCATCGGTGGTATCGATCATCTCATCTCACGCTCTGATTCAAAGTCAGTGAATGTTAAACCTGATTGTCCTGAAAAAGAAAGAAACAGAAGTGAGAAGTTCAAACTCAAAGGTTTTCCCTGTGCAAAACAAAGAAAGTACCAGTATTGTTTGCAGTATCTGGGACATCAGCTGACTCCAGCTGACTGCTCACATTACTGACTTGAGATTGTGGAGGGAATCCCGTTTCTCTAGTAAACAACACTGCAGCAGATTGAGGCATGTAGCATGTAAACACAGGGCCTCATCATGACTCACTGTGATACTATATTTTATCATAAACAAAGATCTCCCAGTGACTCCGAATCAGTTTTGGTGACATTTAACAATCTGAATCTGAATCTGCATGTGTCACAGGGATTTAATGTTGCTGTGTTATTAGCATCTGAGTAACACATGTTGAGAAACATAACAAGTTTCCTAAACTGCAGCCGGATGTACGAGGAAGTTCCCTAATGAGGTGTCTGCTGTTACCTGCTGTGTCGGCTATTCAGAGGAACTTCTTGAACATTTAGTCGGCATTGGTTGCAGGTTTAAGGTTTATTACTTTTTGTTTCATCATTAAAAGTCGGACAACAGTAGCTTTTTACTGTTTAAACTTTATCAGTGCTTTAGAGTCAAAACCAGATGTTGTGTCCTGTAGAGATAAGCTTATTCAACGAGATGTCATTGTCGATTGTCTGAAGTTTAATGTCATCGAGTTCAGAGCGGGAGCAGTTGTGTCTGCCTCGATTCAGATTAAATCTGAAGAAGCTCTGACAACCTACACAGGTTAGTTCTTATGAACTATGTGTGAACCGGTGCAGCAGAGCAAATCCATTACCTGCAGTCATTGAAACACAACACAATCACTATACACAGGCCTAAAAAAACAGGGATTATCCCTGTTTTTTTAGGGATTTCCCGGTCTGGTTAGATTTAGGCACAATAAAAATGTGTGGCTAGGATCAGGAAACATTCATGTTTTGTCTTAAAAGTTCTTGGTTTTGTCGCCACAAACACGGCGGGAAAGTGTGACATCCGAAAAATAACAACTGGCTTCATGGTGTTAAATGAAATGTGGTCTTGAACAGTCGTCTCTGGCTTGGCAGCCTTCTTGCATAGCTGCAACGAAAGAACAATCAGGTCCTGCTTTGCTACTCGTCTCTGCTTGTAAGACGCTGAATAATTTATGAAGCTAAACAACTGCATGACATTTACCTGACAGCTGTAGTTACAGTTTTACCTTACTGCATAAAAAAACTATATGATAAACTCACAAAATACAGTGCATTGTGTGAAGTTGAATCAACCTTTTTAGCTGCAACACCTTAAAAGTCTAAAAAATAAATCCAAAGTTGCGCAGCAGAACCTCTTTATTCTTTCCTGAGATCAAATTTATTTATTCAGCTCAAGGTCATAAGTTCATTCACTAAACATGAGGGGGAGACATGAGCATCAGGAGGGGGGAGAGACGGAGAACGGAGAAACTTTATAAATTATTTTTCTTACTCACACTATGAACAACAGTAACTGAATAGTACGCAGATGATGTGTGGGAGCTGAACTGTGTCTCCTGGTGAGGTGGTGCTGTGGGCGTGGGAGTGTTCAGTACAAGGCAGGACAAGTTTGTTCTTGTCAGGCAACACTATCAATGACAACGTAATCTGACTCGTAATCTCCCCACACAGTAGTTACACAGAGGCACATTTCACAATACAAAATCAGCACACAGCCAACAGATGTCAACAGTTTGTGATTTTGTGTAGCGAGTCTGTTCAAGCTGAACGTTGAAATAAAACCGTCCGGAGACGTTATTAAAAAAGCTCAAATGTTTGCAAAAGCACAAAATATTTGAATAGTATATATTATTATATATTGAATATTTAACTTAGCAGCTACCCTGAAGGACTTTACTGAAACACTGTTTTGCTGTGAAGCTCCAGAAATGTTTTGTGGATGATTTTCCATCAGCATGAGAGATAATGACGGGTGAACTGTTCCTTCACGGTCCAAAACCCAAATATATGTTGCAAATATTTATATTTGAGTCGATGGAATCGGATAATTTTTTGGGTAATTTGGTTAAAAAAATGATTTATATAGTAAATCATCTGTCAACATTTTTGGAGATTACCTTCTGACTCATCTCTCCGTGAATCCATCTGTATTCATTCGTCTCACTTCTCAAGAAGTGTTGTATTGAGGAACTTCTAGAAAGGAAAGCAGCTTTAAGTTGCATTGCTCTGTCACGAGGAAGTAAAAGTCCGAGAGGCCACATTTATTCTGAATCTGCTGTTGACGGTTCCTCTGAACTGACCTGTACATTTAAGTTGTGTCTGGGAAGTTAATGTGCTGTAACCCTCTGCCAGGAAGCTGTGGGGTCAATTTTACAGTCAAGTGGTTTTCCTGCCAACCTGAAAACACTTAATGAGAATCGAACAACATTAATGTAAGATCCTGTTTTTCAGGGCCACAGAACATTTACGAGTGCACGACCTTAAATCTACGCATTTCCTCAACATTTTAATGGACGTGTTTAGTGTCACAGAGCAGCTCTCCACCCAGATACACTCACACATCTCCTGACAACAAACCAATAAAAAAAGGCAAACGGCATTAAAGAGAAATCCCTGACTGTCTTTTGGTGCTTATCGGAGGGCTTTCCTAAAAAATGACGGGTTCAGTCACATGTAGTGAAACACAAACAGTTTTGACAGTTTTACATTTTTGTTGAATATCACTTGCACTTAACTTTCACTTCACTGTGAGTCACTCATGGTGTGAGTCATCTGACATCTTAAGCATGTAATAAAATGCAGCTCAGCATGATTTTGCTGCAGTGTCAGTGTCTGTGTGTTACTTGCTGGAATACCCTTTTATGACTCAACTGTTTGCCTTCAGAATGTTAACAAAATGTCAACGCGTGTGTGAGGAAGTCATTATCTTATCAAATGTATGGGATTAAATATTAAAATGCCACAACTGATGCGAGACACTGCAGATGAACAGGGTAAAACCTCCCCAGTTGATGACCTTCAAGAAGACTATTATTTTTCAACCCCTGCTTATGCTCTGCCTGGGTTTAGGCACAAAAACCACTTGGTTAGGGTTAGGAAAACATCATGGTTTGGCTTAAAATACCTACATGGAGAGTCAACTTCCAGTGAAAAATAGCTGGTTATGATTGCCACATCAACAGATGGGAAAGTCATCAGGTCTCCTTAAGAAACACCTGGTTTTGATGCCAAAAAATGGCTGAAATCTCTCCAGGTGTCCTTAAAAATATCCAGTGGTGTGACTCCACCACCATCCCGTCCACCTCCTCCTACGAACTTTAATTCCCTTGCTCTTGTTTCACACCCTGGACAGCTAGATCATTGAGCGCACACAACAAATAATATGAAACAGATGCACTATTAAACGTTGTGAAAAACATCTGACAGTGATGACACTGACATAACGTTTGTTAAACACATTACACAGACCTCCTTAAGGACGGCATTATAAAACTTGCTGCCTTCACCTGCAGCTGTGCACAGCTGGACATCCCGCAGGACGCAGACAGTCATAAACGCCACAGCTCAGCTGAAACTAAAAGCACAAACTGAACCAGTAAATCAAAACAGAGCTGTTCCTTGTGTGTCTCATCCAAAGAAAATACCATCACAGAGGAAACTCCACTCTGTGTAAGTGTGTGTGGGCATGCGACTGCTTTTGGAGATAAGTGCAGCAGCCTCGAGCTGTTTTAATTAGAAACTGTATGAGTTCACAGTGGCCCGCTGACATGATACAGCAGCACGTGTGGGCGCTGAATAGCATGTTTTGGAAAAACACTTGTGTTTGTTATCTGACCTTTAAAGGTTTTGCATGATGATACTGTACCTCTCACGCAGTCATAGGTCACAGCGACAAAAGATAGTCGTCTTTCTGCAACATCGGATGATTAACAACCCCTCAAAACAATCTAAAGCATAAATGTCACAGATGTTTCCTGTCACACAGAGGCGTCACTGAATCATCCTTCATGGGAAACCCTTAGATAATTAATTTAAAATGTGACAATGCACATCTGGAATCTTATACTCTAAACTGCTTAAAGTGGCAGTTAACCCAAAAATTAAAATTCAGTCATCAACTCCATGCTGATGAAAAGACAAGTAAAATAAATCACTGCAAAATATGGTGTAATCCAAGTCTTGAGGTCTTGCATTGATTTAACAAGATGTTATTTACACTGTCAATTCATTAACTCCAGACAGGGCGCACGCTACAGCCTTCAGCTTGGCAACTAAGATTTGGGCTTGAATCAGGGTGCAAATATTGTCTTTTATAGTCAATTTGGGATCTCAGGGCATCTGGAGACACAAAGGAAAACCTAGAGTTTTCCAGTCTCCAGCTACTTCAGTTGTTTAGGAGAATGCTGCGACACTGTTTTGCTGTGAAGCTCCACAATGAATTTATTTTAAACTGTGACACTTCACCTGACTTTCCATCAGCATGAAGGTGAGTAGAGAATTACTTAGTTTTCAATTTTGGGTGAACTTTTCAAGCAAAAATAGCCCCCCAGTCTCTGCACTGTCTATTTGCACGTCAGTCTGCATGATGATGTTGTCTCATGGGGCTGTAAGAGCGTCCCACCCTTTTGCTTCACTGTTCACTGTCATTTCATTATCTCGTTAACCATCCATTTAAATGATGTAATGGAATTTTACTGAACCAGATTGTCCAGTACCAGCCAACAGATTTCTTTTTGGCCTGGAAAGATCCAACGGTCTTCCATTACGTGCTCATCCTTGATGAAACACTTTGTGATATCTGATGGAGTGGGTTTGTGTGTTGGTGTGTGTTTCTTCATGCTGAACTTAAGGCCCAGTTGTTTGTTTTTTACTGAACCATCTCTCACGCAACACCTCGGATTCTCAAGACCAACTTTGCCATCATGGAAAAATACTTTTAAAGCTGTCAGTGGGCGGTAAGGTGCTTTCAGTAGCGTGACTGGATATTTTCATAGCCGAGCCAACTGACCTGCGTGAACAGGATAACAGATTGTGGAAAACATCTGATTACACCTGTGGCCTGTGGGCATCCTTACTTCAATGCAACACAGATATAGAAGTTGTATCAGATTTTTCCACCCACAGAATTAAACCGCTTTGTTTTCCTCTCCCTTTGTAATGTTCTTATCTTCTAAATGAAGAATTCAAGCTGACCTTGTGGTACTATATATGTGTTAAAGATGTTATCTGAAAACGCCTGAAGAAAACACACTGTAAAATGACCAAAATGATAATATAATTGGATAATATCTGATTTTTGATACACATAAAATGGGGAGCCACCACTGACTGCATAAAGTATGGATGGAGCTTCTGGGTGCAAAGTGCCTTCAACCTCCATTCTTTCTACTGGCCAGCAGAGGGCGATTCCACTATGACCAGTATCAAGCCCGGCTGTTGAGCTTGCATCACTCTCTTCCACATTTCCTGTCAATTCTCTACTTCTGGTGCTACCTAACAAAAGTACAAACAAATCCTGTTTTCTTGGATTCTGGCAACTTTCTGAGAAAAATTACACTTTTAGCTCGCCATCAAGAGAGACACTGTGGTTTATGCAGGAGGCACAGCAGCTTAACTTCACCAATCTTTTAAATCTCCCAATATGCCGACTGGATTGCATCATCCGGATGAATCCCGAGCTCCATCAGTGCTGTCTAAAAGATATTTTTTGCAGAAACTATAAGTTGTAATTCTGTTTCCTGTTTAGAGTTTCCTCTGTCCTCTCGAGTTTATAATTGAAGCCTTTAGTTTGGCTGTTGAAATCTGCTGAGATATTTGCTGCAGTGTCATTGCCGTGCGCGTGAAGATGTTTAAATGACTTAAAGCAGCCTCTCTAATCGCACACAGAGTGTACGTGTGTTGTGAACATGCATTTGTAGTGTAGGTGCATCTTAATGCCCCCTCAAAAATAAAAATAATACTAAAAGAAACACTGCGATTGACTTTATACCAGGTTTAGACCGTGGCTGCTGGGCATGAAAATCACAAATGATTCGGTCAGAAATCGAGGTGTCACGATTGCGCTTTTAAATAACAAAACTGATCGAAATCAGCGTTCAATTTCAACAATCAAATTTAAATGCAGTATCAACGAAAAGTCAATTCGAATCATGAATCTGGAGAATCGTGACACCTCTAGTCAGAAACTAATAATGACACTGCAGCACTGTATAGCCACTTTGCGCCGGGCATAATATGAATGACAAACACTGTACACAGTCAGTATTTTGCAGTAACTGTTGGTGCTATGGAGTAAGAGTAACTGGAAGCAAAGGCCTTTAAGTGCATAATTACTTACATAGTAACTGGACATCTACTACACCTGACTCATATACTTAGTCCAATTTCATTTCACAGAAATCTCCCTCTAATTCAAGGGAGGTTAGTAACATGTGCAGCAGATGCATTAGACATGATCGACCTGGTCTGCCTCTTCATGAATAACTCATTGCTAATGAAGCCAAGTCACTGCAGCGCTGACAGATGAAAAACAAGTACAGACGGTGAAGAAATATCTCAATTTTATTTGTCGTAACCTTGGATGACTACAAGGTAATAAGAAGAACAAACATGTATGAGTGGAATTTCCCCGTAATTGATTTTGAGTTTAGTTGTTCCGGGTTCCTGGTTAGTGGCGATAAATCGCCATCTTGGTTCCAACGAGTACAACAAATTGTTTATGAGAATGATGTTGGAATGATGAAGCCACATTTAGCTGAAGTAATGTTTAGATTAATGTCACCAGCAAATTAAAGCCTTGGGAAATCACACAGACGCTGTATTTTACAAAATATTAGACTATAAAGACTGTTTGAAGTGCTGTTTCTTCTTCCACTGAAGGGTAAACAGCATGTGACAGCTGAGTGCAGTACAAAGTGTTTAACCATAAAAGATAGTGCCTGCTGATCCTTGATGGGAGCCTTTTGATGTTCCTACTGGGAGCAGTTTCATTGTATCAGCTCATGTTGACAGTACATTTAGAGAAGGTTTAAAATGGCTTCTTAGAACTATAAAAATCGTAAACATTCATAAAGCGCCTCAACACTGATCTGAAGTCTGAGAACAATTTGTGATAGTTTTTCCAGGGTAACATTCAAGCTTAATATTCAGAGTCTTATTGCAGCACACATGCAACATTTTCCCACTTCCATTGCCAGCTGTTTTCACTTTTGAAGAGCTTCATAAAAGATCTTATTAGAGATCGGGCTGTGGCTGAGGAGGTGGAGCAGGTTGTCCACTAATCAAACAACATCTATCACCTTTTCTATAACTACTTGACCATTTGGGCATCCATGCGACAGTCGTACCAGACTGTCGTTGTACGCTTTTTTGGTTTTGGTTTAGTTGGTTTTAAGCACTAAAAGTACCCTAGATTTAGAAAAAAAAAATTGTGGAAAACCAAAGCCAAAACACTGCAACAGAAATATCATCTTATTTACTATAAATCTTACTTTTAATTCCCAGGAAACAATGCAGAATGAGTCATCCCTGTGCCGTGAGCCTTTGAGAGGGGCAGGGTCAACAAAATTAAAAAAACATGGTAAAACTGAACTACAGCAGTTAAAAAACAGTCTGTGCTCCAGGCTGTAATAGTGTAGAAGAAGCAGCCAAATACGATTCATTCCCATGAAGCATGGTTTGGCATAATGCACTGGTTGGTCTGGGCCCTTAGCAGAAAGCAATTTATCTCATTGTATTTTTGTTTTTAATCTGCCAGAGAAATTGGTCTGCTTCCAAACTATTTATACAGGGTGGATGTGGTTACTGAAGATGAGCACTGTTTTAAATCAGTTCAAGAACATGGTAACACAAAACAGGTTGCAACATTAGTTCTTTGTCTTTCTAACCTTGCCAGAGCTGGATTCACTGAGACTGACTTTGGCTATATGGTTAGATTTCAGATAGACAGTATGAAGTTCATTAGATGCACAAGGCTGTCTAGTCATTGACTGTATCAGCAAAGTATTCTGAGTACATATCTTGTTCTGTATCTTGTTCCTTCTGTTGGGATTTTTTATACGTTTTACCAAGGAAATTCAATGACTCAACAGCTAATACGATGATAAGGTTCATTGGAAACACGGCTGTCAGTTCCTGAGAGCAGGATGGCTTAAAATTAAGCTATTTTTGTGCATCAGTGTAATTCACAGTAAATTAGTCTCTGTTTCGTCTGTACTCCTGACAGTTTATATAGCCCACATTGTAAATCTGTGTGCAGCAACATTCCAAGGTCTAAACACAACCTAAATCATTTGTCATTCTCCTACTGGTACCTGCATCAACATGCAACACAGCCTCGTGCAATGTTTGAACACACGGCTTGTCTTAGTCTAAACACCCACTTAGACATGTATGCAGATAAATTGTAGCACACCTGAATGTCTGTACTCAATATCCAGTTTCAGTCTAATCTCTATAAAAAGATATCTACAAAATCTTCAGGCAAGAGACAGGACTGTGTTGTCGGAAATGTTCTGGTGTCCGTTTGTAATCTGGCTGGAATTGACCAATCACTGTTGAGCTGGGTTTTGTTGTGTAGTGTCTGTGTGTTTCTTATATCTCTTGAGTTCTGAGTGACAGGACAGGACCAAATGTTTCCCTTTAAGTATATTTGGGAAGGGGACAACGTAGGGGTCTCATGTCCAAGATAACAACATATTAGTCCTGCAGTGTGTGTCAGAGAATAGCTAAAGGTTGATTCAATGTATACCTTTCCATCTAAGGATAGGAAGAGGTTTAGGGTTGAGTCAATGTACACATTTCCATTTAAGTATAGAGAGACTAACATCAACATAGTCACGCACACACCTCCACGTACACATATTCCCTTGAGAGAGAGATGTTATGCAGACCCATCCTTTTCCAACAGGATAGAGGGGCCCTCAGTTCCCCAAAAGTAAACAATTAGAGAAACAGGCGGGCATGAGCGAATGGACTCTAAAAAAGGACCCGCACACCAGAGAACAGGGGTGAATTTGGTTGATCTCCTAAGACTGAGGGTCCGAGAGGAGTTCTGATAGAGCAGAGGGCAAAGCACTTTGGGCATCACTTTGCCGAGATTTGAGAATACCAGGGAGTGGCCACACTCTAGTTCGGACGCTGGCTTGAGATCTGTTTCAATAAAGATTGCTCTATCATATTCACCCAGCCTTGCCTCCGCAGAATTTTTTAATCAACATACTACACACCGACACCTTTGGAGGACGACAGCCCATACACTTCAGTTGCATGCAAGTAAAGTAATGTGTATTGAGAGAACAAGAGGTGGAATTCATTGGCCCAAATGCAATCTCTTAATATGTTAATATGTTGTAAAAATTAGCCCTCCCCCCAACTTATTTTTTGTTTTAGTTTAGTTTGATTATCATTAAACACCTATGAAGAATTGCATTAAAATAGAGTCGTAATTTGAAGCTAATTGGAAAGAATCAGCAGCTAGTTACAAAACAGTGTCATCTGCATATAATCACACTCAGAAGAGATTACTTAATTTATGGACTGAATTTGTGACCAGGACTGGATTGATAATGGAACTTAAGCATTTAGCCATTCATGTCTTCACACATATACAGTTGTGATTGGAAAATCCTTGTGTTTTCAGTGGTTGGTCAGACAAAACAAGCAATTTAAGGATGTAACTTTGGGCTCAGAAACTTGTACTATTTTTATAGATTAAATTGTATCAATGAATTGCTACTGCATTATTTTCAGCCCTACATTTAATCCTTTTTTGTTTATGTTCATTGCTGCATGAAAACATGACTAAAAAAAATAAATCAAACACTAGCTTTAATGAGCTAGGTGATGATGATAACGACTTTCTGTCTGTGTCCCTGCAGAATGCAGAGGAAGAGTCACAGTGGGTCGAAGACCTGCTGAAGCTCCATACGGCCCGAGTCCGAGACGTGGAGATCCTGACGGGCCTGGACCTTTACCGGTCTACCAACCTCACCTACACCAGCACCCTGAGCCTAAAAACCTACCTGCACACCTTCGAGAGTGATGACTAGACGCACAGAGACAGACACATATACAGGATGTAGCCCTTTGTAGAAGTTCTGCATTTTCACCGCATGCTCGCTGGACAGCCGACGCATCGTTGTTCCACTCCTGAGGAACTGCCCGAGAAGAGCTTGGAAAAGGGAACGCATTTTTTTGAAAATTGAAAAGATTAAAAGAATGGTTTGGCAAGTAGTTGTTTGGAAGATTACAACAGGAATATTTAATGATATTCAACAAATCTGGGAATGAAAAAAAGCTAGCACAGGAATGATGCAGGATGTGGGACTACACATATAAATCCATCCATACATCCTCCTGCCAACATTACGGACCATATCGTTGTTTTAGCCTCTTAACTGTCAACAGTGTATACTTTGTATTCCTACTGACCATCCATTGCATGCTATAGAATTTAAACATTTTTGATGGTGTATTATCTTAAACATAAAAATCACTGATCACAGTCTCTGTTATTTTTTTGTCAACGTTCTAATATCATTGTAAGGCAACGCCTGGAAGACTTCTATGGTAAACCTGAACTCAATTTTACTCAGCCTGAAGGTCTGCAGCATGATTTGCCAAATAGTCAGCAGTAATGTGAAGTATTTGCAGTTAATGGGCTAAAACATCCAAAATTGCAGGTGTTGTTCTGCACAGGAGTAGTTTGACATTTTGGGAAATGCACTCATTCTCTTAGATGAGAAGATTGATGCCACTGTCACTGAGCAGCTGTTTAGCTTTGCTTAGCTTAGCATAAAGACTGGAAACCAACCCAATCATTGGAATAATTGTTCACTAAGTGCTTTCCTGCAAAACCACAGATTAGTTAAAACTGGAACTTTCTTTGTGCTGCAACTTTACATCCCTTTAAGAATAGATGGTTTTTGATGTGACAAAAAAATGCCAGAAATGTCCACAGGTCTCCCTAAAAAGACATCCACTTTTGATGGCACAAAAAAGGCTGGAAATATCAAACTGAGGTCGGCCGTTAGCCAGTCTGTTTTGCTTCTAATAACGCCACTTCCGTCCCCTCCTGATGTGCAAGTCAGCTAATACGCTTTTAAATGTGAACATGATATGCCACGTTTGCTACAGATGTCAACCTTGGATGTATCTGTGGTTTGCAGAATCGTTACCTGCTAACATTATATCCTGGTGACTGGGCTGAGAAAACAGCTTGACTGGCCTCGTCCGAAGGCAACAAAATCCATCTACCAGCACCTCTAAAGCTCAGCATGTTAAATCGTGTTTGTTTACTCCAAATAAGCGTATATTTCCCAAAATGTAAAACCAGTCCTTTTCAAAGAACATGCAGTATACATATAAATAGTAGCAGTACTAGTCATGTGTACATCAGGGTCAGAAAGTTCCCAGAAGCCTTCAAATGTTCTTAAAGTGTGTGGCATTAAACACGCAAGAAAAACTAAACTAAACTGAGCCTTTTGTGTGGTTCACCTCCATATTTCAATGATTACTAACAATGGTTTCCACATAAACATATGATGAAAGATTTTATCGTATCACTGAGAGACCGCTTCAACAGCTCCTTCTTGTTTTTGAGGGCCTGCTAACAGTTTCCATCAGTGGGTTGGAAAAAAATATTTGGTAGTTTCATGAAATTTCCCCTCAAACAGACGTAAGTGGTGACGCCACTGACACGAACACTGAACACATCTGGACACATTACACACACACCGCTGCAAGTATTGTCTTCGTGTTGCAGTATAACCGATGTAGTGCTTTTATCAAGGAGGTGACAACACTGATGCTGATGCTGCCTTAAAGGAAAATCATTTTTAATTTAAAAATAAATGGTCTTCATACTTTTGGTTTAATAACATTTTACTTTAAAAATGTTACACAGAGGTTTTACAACATCAGTCCGTCAGTTAACGTCCAGTTTCACATCCACAGTTTCTAACACTCACAGCAGTTGGAAGTGAAATCGATGGTAAGCATACTTTAGATGGTTATAATGAACATTAACATTAATATTAGTTAACAATCTCCTTCATGGTGGTCCAGCCGTGTTCTGCAGAATTTTTACGTCCTTGTGTGTTTGCAAAATGACTCAAAGACAGCTAAAAGTACAAATGTCAGAATCAGGTTGTAAAAGAGATTTTTACTTTCATTCAGTATCAGTGCTCCAAAAATCTGAGCTAAGTTTAATTTTCAGTTTGTTACCACAGTCACTTCGTCTCTTTATTCAACCTCCTGCTTTCACACTTTTGACTCTGCACAGACAGAAGCAGTCAGAACCTTCTTCTTTTACATGTTTGTGATGTTACACTGATGAGTTAACACAGCTAGCAATCAAAGTTATCAGTAGAAAAGTGAAAATAATCCTCAAAAAGTGAAAAATAAGCGTGTATATTCCTGTAGTCTTTCAAATAAAAGACATAGACAATTGGAAAACTTGAAATCCCTGGAACGTATTTCTTCACTCAGTGGAATGATTACTGCTTCTGCAAATGATTGGAACGGTGATGACTGACAAACCGCAAGAAATCTGATCTGTATATTGTCATTCATCATCTGCAACCATCTGTGTTTTCACTGACTAGCAACCTTTGTACATTGTTTATTTACAGGTAACATCAGCTGCATGATAGAATAGCTACAAGGAAGAAGTAATGAAACACTTGCCTGACATTTTCAAACAATATTTATACTTCGGTGCTCTTTTCTTTGTTTAGTTCTGCAGTTCCATCTAAGTAGTGTAATGTGTCCGGACCCACAATGACCAAAGGCTTTAATCTCCAATTGACGTGTATCCACGTCAGGAAAATCACTTCCGTCTGCAATTCTTGCAACACAATGAGCTGCATTTGCGAGTGAATCAGACACAGATTCTCTAATTTTCCACTTCTAACTGAACACCAGAGGTTCAAGGTTCATTCATTTATCGTTCTACAACTCAGGGTCATGCAACAAAATGCAAGCTCTAGTCCCTTTAAGCTCCACGCAAAAAAATGGTTTGGTTCGGCTGGGTGGCAGGAAAATGTTGTGGGCACTGATCAGCTAGAGGTCTGCCGCACTTTATCCATTTCCCATTTTCAAAGTTGACGAACGTATTTCCATCATAGGTACTGTAATACGTACGTACATTGGTAATACATGCTTCACTAATAAAAGTGGAAAAATGAGAAATTAAAACAGCAATTTGAGGAAAGTTTGAGGAAACTTCTGGTCGCCGCATCGCACCCTCTGTCCTCACCGACCGAAACAACTCGAGCCATGTGGAAGTACTCAGCTGTCGTTTAAATCTTCATCCTACGTCTCACATTTCACTGTGAAGCTTTCAATTAGATATTCTCAGCAAAGCACTTATATAAAAATGTGATCGCAACCAGACTCTTCTTAATGTGCAATCCATTTACAAATGAGAGCCAGACATCATCATTTACTCAGAAGCCCTGGAAATACAACTGCATGGCTCGCAAGCAAATACTTGTTTACCATCAAGAGAGCTTTTAATTGCACAACCGTTTGCACATCATTTTAAAAACTCACGGATTAATTTTGAAGACATGATCCTACATGAGGCCTGCTGAATCGTTTGATGAAAATGTTTTGTTGGCTCATGATAGTGGAAGGTAGACAGCTCAAGACGAGTGCGGACCGACTAGCGTGCAGGGTCTATCAGGCTGAAAGTCAAAAGCTGCATGTTGACTTTAACATTAGCGTCTTAGCTGAATTAGCTTGCTGGCTAGTTACCCAGCTAATAGTACGTTTAGGTTAACAAAGATGCCTGTAAAGTTCTGGCCTTGAAGTTGAGACACGTTACTCACAGTCAACTTGGAATTAAAATGTAACCTGACAATACGCAGAATAAACTAGAACCACTCAGGCAGGTTTTCTTTTTCTCTTAAACACACAGACACTTACTACACAATTTAGCCTTGTTGAACCGTATATACTAACGTGCTGTGTCCTCCATATTGCTGCACTTTATTGCTTTGCCAATCAGACGATGTCTTTCAGTGCAAAGGTCCGGATTTTTTTCATTATTCCAAATATAATCAGCTTATCAAGTGAGGATACTTGTCATGGTTCCAAGTTCAAGGTTTCTGATGACTCCCATCCGCTTTGATACAATGAATGCTTATTTACTGGCAGCAATCAGTATTTAACATCTTTTAAACATTATTAATAATCCATTACTGGCAACAATATCTGTAATTAATCTTGATCGCTCTCAAATAAACCAAAAAATATTTCCAAGCTATCAGCTGTTATTGATGTTCACAGCACTCAGAGCGTGTTACATCGGCATGTTTGAATCTCGGCCATATGTTTAGTGTATCCTGGACGTTGGCCAATCATTACCCACACTTACCCTTTTCATCCTGCACGTATCAGGTGAATTCTGGAGTAAAAAAAGGTGTCAGAAGTATCGTCATCTGGTGGTTTGACAGACTGACAACACAGAAACGTGAGCTTATCTTCACACTCTGGTAATCAGTTACTTACCTGTTGCTCGCACTTAGTCCAGAGGTCACAGCTGTGATGTGTCTCTTACCCTCAAATAGAGGAATGTGTTTCAGTCTGTGTGTGTCTGTCTTTCTGTCTGAGTGCTGTGAGAGTGAACGACTGCCACATTAGAAGCCATCATGGGTTTGGGGAAGGAGTCGCGGAAGAAGAAGATCATTGTGAGTATCTTTAGTTCTGAATTCACAGTAACACAGACCTTTTTATGTAAATGTTGTTTTTTAGACTGAAAACAAGTTTAGCTCTCAAATGAATGCAGGATTTGGTTGGTACAGCGTTTAACCTCTTCACACATACAGATATGAACTATTACACGCAGCTGTGGAGTCATGGGTTCATATGGGAGCCAAACCCCCTGGAGGAGTGATTGTGTTTGTTTATCTTTAATTCATGTTGTGATCATGATATTACAATATGAATAAAAAGTACACAGAGTGCTGCAGGAATGAGTCATAAAACCTGGAAACAAGTTTTTTAATTGGGTTTTCGGTTAAATATCTGAAATAAAGTCAGTGGCTCCAGCTGAGGACAGTATCAGGCTTTGTTCTACAACATAAAATACATCAGTATCAGTATCGGTTGCTAACAAGTGTCTAAATGAGACTACAGAGACTCATCTGCTCACTGGTCCGTCTTTACAGGCCAATTTTAGTTACAAATTATTCTAACTTGATGGTCAATAAAGAATAAAGTATGTATAGTATTTGCTGTAGGAGGTTTAATGTAGTTTGTAGCTTTTTCCTTTGGGCAACTTCATTTACCTGCAAAAACTATAAAAAAATGTTAATGTGAATTGTTCATCTGTTTTTACTTGTACGTCTCATGAACTCGTGTTTGCCACAGAGCTTATTTTCGGCAATAATCCAAAATCCAATGGAAAAATCACAACGCTAACTTCAAGGTTAGCCTAAAAAAACTTACTTCCCTGCAGCAGGAATTTCTTCATCTGCAAACTAGTTCTCGGTATGTACCACCGAACAGTTCCCATCACTGACAGTTCATTCCCGTTTGCCGTCAGAGTTTGATTGTCTTAAACTCTCACACACATAAATGCAGGATCATCGTCATCAAGCGGTTATCAGGCGCAGACCAGTTCAGCAATCTGCTTCTCTTTGTTTTAAATACAGATTTAATAGAGCACTTTTCTCAGCATTAAAGTTGCTGAGGCAAAAAACAATCCAGCCATCGAGTTTTCCATAAAGGTCAATAACTGAAATCAGGCCTGACAAAATTATCAGGATGTTTATTTAAACGATTGTTCTCGAGTGCTCAACAAACAGCTGAAGATAATTACATCGTAGGCAAATATTCAAACAGTTTTATGGGCTCTGTCAGCCGCAGGCTGAGTTTAAACTTTGTGTCGCTGTGAGAGCTTTAAACGAACGTACGTGTGTCGGTTATAAGAGTGTGACAGAAGCACAGCGACCTGTTGTAGTGACATGCTGCAACAGAGCAGGAATGTGAAAGACGGGCCTCAGGTAGTTGGACTGATTATACAACATACTGTGTTTATGTAATCAAATGAGAATGTTGCTGTGTTTTTCTTATAATTGCTACTTTGTCGTTGAACAAACAGACACTCCTCCTCCTCCTCCGCTCATAAACAGTTTGACCTTAACGTCACTGTGGTCGTTTGACATTAACTGTCATCACACTTGTTATCAAATCTGTCTCGTCCTGTCAGCTCAGGATGTGTTTGTGTTGGCACGCACTCAAAGGAAATCTGTTTTGTGTGTCTCTTCACAGATAGGAGTCTTAGCAGTATCCATCGTGACCATCATCCTCGGTCTTGGACTCGGTCTTGGACTGAAAAAAGGTGCAGTCAGACACAAACACACACCGAAATGCATGAACTCCTGTCAGCCTCACGCTTTGTAGCAACACTTGTTTATCTTGACTACAGCAGTTGGCTGCTACATATTCAACCCAAAGCTAACCCTCCCCTCTGCTCCTTAGTCATTTAATCTCATTAATCTTCTTATCTGTGGTTTACAACCCAAACTGTTAAACTTAAGATGCGCTCCAGCATTTCTGATGACTCAGATGTTTAATGAGTCATCCTAAGTCAAACAAATCTGAATTTCATGCCATGACTTTTTTGTTTTGCAGCTACTTGCTACATAAATATCTGTCACTTGTCGTCTCTTTGCATGAAAGAGTCACAGTCTGTCATTATCAGTCTCTAAGTGTTTTGCTGATTGGTGTTTTGCTGTAGCTTCAGAGATCGTCTTTCAGAATGATGTCGAAAAGGTGGAAGTCACAGTAAACTGCCCACTGTCAAATGAAACATATTAAATCCACATCAAATTCTACTCACTCATAGATAATAACCAGGTTTTTGTCAATCAAAATCCATGTAGTATTCCTGGAGAAATTAATGAAAATGTAGAAAAGAAGGACAAAAAACCACAGCAGATCGAAAATAAATTGAACATGTCTTTGATAAAGGTGGACATTTAATCATATGAGGCAAAGAACAACATTTGACTCGATCTGCAAATAATGAAGTCTGATAAAAAAGAAAATCAAATTCCTCCATGAGGAAGAATAAAGTACGTGTTCTTCTTCTTCCTGTTGATTATTGAATCAATACAAACAAAAGCTGGTTTAGGGATTTCTTTTTTAGCAACTAAGCAGAAATAATGAGGCTAAACTCTGAATATGTTTACACATAAATGTGGGCAGAATAGTGTCTCGCTGTGCTGAATATTATATCATAATATATAATATATTTTATCATTTTCATAAGTATAGATGCAACTTATAACCCTCGGCTACAATATCTATGAGCGTGATGTTGTAGTTTTTTTTTTAAGCCTCTTCTGCACAAACCGGATTTGGAGATCAATTCCTTCAACATCCTTCACGTTCCTGCTGCAGCTGGATGTATTTTAATGGGCTCTATTCTGGGCTGAGACGCATCCTTCATCCAAATACAATAGTTATTGAATACAGCTGGAAAAACCCTTCTGCACTCACAGGGCGATCAATGAGGGACATTGATCGCCCTGTGATCTAGTAACAGAGAGATTTCAACATATTTGAAGGATTTGGTGAAACCCATGTCCGTCTGTGCAACAGCAGTCACAGCTGGAGGCAGCAGCAGGTGTTTGGCACCGCTGGTTACAGAACGTCACCACTGTAGTTCTTATTCTTCTCGTGGACGGGCCCGTTGGACCACCCTGAGACTGAGACACGTCAGTTTAGTGGAGGTTTTTAGATTTTCAGCCTCAGGACTGCTGAACCCTCTGAAGTACTCCATCATCACACGATGTATTTTTAAAACAGTGGGATGATGTTGTAGTGTCATAAAGCTGCCACTAGATGTAAATATAGAGTCGTCCTTTAACCAACATATTGATTGTTCAGAAACTCTAACTTGGTCACAAATGGGCCAAATCGTCTTGTTGGTTTGAGCTGAGCTGCCAACAGAGAGAAGATATCTGAGTTTCCCCGAGGGCCACATTCTTGAGGGACACCATTACTTCTTCTATGCTGTGTCTGTCAGCTGAGTGCAGCTGCCTCTGATAAGACTGAAGTCAACAGCCCTTGTCCTCGGATGCATTTGTCTCTCACTAGGCAGCAGCACACCTCAGGATTGTAGTGGTTTGCACACTGCGTTAATAAAACGCTGCTTCTTAAGAACATCTGGTCTCTTGGCATCTTTCCTCATAACCTCAAGGCCACCAGCTCAACAGAAATCCCATCACACCTGCACCCCTCTCCTCCCCACACTGTCTGGCTCTGGCTTTCACGACTGAAAGCTCATCTGCACGTTCATCGGCTGCTCACTCAGCACCTTGTCACACAGTGTTTACAGGCACGTGTGAATCATTTGAGCAGCGTATGGCTCGGCAGAACACGCAATCACCATGACGCTGAGCTAACCATTTATTTTTTGCGATCATGTCAGTCCAAAGACGGCGCTGACTCATACGAGAGACAGTCATGCTGTTTCAACACAACGCCTGAGAATTTGGCTTTGATTGAAATGCATTTCTGAGTGACTAAGCAGCTTGCAGGAGGCAGATTGGTTTATTCCATTTTTGGCATTACAAACCTTTGTAAGTTTACTCATGGACAACTTTGACTTTGGCTGTACATTGAGAACAAGTTTTCATTTGGTTTCCTGGACGTGTTTTTACGAGTGTAGGTGGGTGAATAAGTAAGAGCCAAATGACAAACATGCAGTCTGCTGCACAGCGTATTGTTCACTGAGGCCGAAGGCGCGTCTCCATTGGTAAATCCGTCACACATCTCTAATCCCTCGATAATAGTTTTAGCGATGGTGTCTTTGGTGACAGAGTTGAGTCATGTCAGCGACGTGTGTGTGGAATAACATCATGGAAATACTTCTGGATATTCTCCAGAGAAATGAGGCAATTGCTATTATTTAATCCATGTTACTGCACAGTCTGGTGTTTTCTGTGAGTGAAGGCACGTGATTTTATTTGGAACAACAAGGGCGCACACTTTAATCACATTTACAGCTGTGGTTTACATCGCTGCACACTAAATGCAGAGCATTTAAAGAAGTCACAACAGGTCTGAGTTTGGCCGTACAGGTCGATTCACAGGAAGGTTTGTGGATTATCAGGAGGAAGTGGGGAAAATATTTCTGGATCCGTGCGTTGCTGTTGAGCTTTTCTTTTCTTTTAGTAAGACGAGCATTACAAAACAATTTAATTTACCTCCATTGTACTCAGGCAGCGGCTGCTACTCCGAGGCTGTCTGCGTGACCTGTTAACACTGTGGCTCAGTAAGAGTTGAGTTTCACTTCTTGAAAATTTCTAGTCTGGTAGGTCATGGGTTACCACTTCTGCTCTGTCACCATGAGTAGATATACTCGTTTGACCACAAGGCTTCGCGCAGACATCTGCAGGGGACACACACCTTGATGTCTCATGGGAGTCTCACGTGAGAGTCCCGTGACAAAATGTGGGACATTAACACGTCTCTTGTGAAATCATGTGAAACTGTAAACTTCCAACAAAGATAGAAGACGACGTATGAGTCAGTGTTTTCATGAAAAGCCATAAAATTACAGGAACAAACTCTTGATTTTAGCAGTCATAATTTAATATTTCAAGATTAAGTCTATTTTGAATGGCATCTGAATGGTGTGAGTCACGACATCACCACAGTAAAACAAATTAAATGTATTGAATACATAAAAGTCATATTTCAGACTTATTCTACATGATAGAATAAAGGTGTTTTTATTTCTAGAGATTATTTTGAGAATATTTGGTAAAAAATACAATCAGATTATTATATTATTAGAGGTAAGTTTAAAGAGCAAAGTTTAAAAATACCATAAGAATGAAGAAAAATATTTTGAGGTAGAGGATTTGCTTGTACATCATAAAAAGACACTAAATTAAAGTGCAATTTTGAGGAAGAACATGAAAATAAAGTTTTAATAATGAGAGATTATTCCATTTACTGTACAACATTACATTACATTAATACTTTTAAGTCACAATATTTATGGAATATAACTTTAATTCCTTTTTAAAAGTTGGAATTTGAGAAGAATATTAATTATATTAAAATGTTTGTTAGCCTTCTGTGTTTTCTCCATGATAATCAGATTGAATGTGTCATCAGATGTGTTGAGTATAACCGACATTATATTAGTAATCTTCCCATCAGACATAACAAAATAAAGCAACATAATTTACCTGTGTGTCAGAACCAGGTGATTTTCCTCCAGACTGACGAGACGAACCGCAAGAGATAATACGCAGTTTATTATCGTTGGAAACTCCCGGAGAGTCACATCCGTCTGATTCATTCATTTTGTGTATTTCTTTTTATTATGAATTATAACTCATTCTCCTTAAGACTAATTAAATTACAATGAGTTGATAAGTTGCACATGGACGAGTCCAGGTGTCTAAAAAGACACAGCTGGTGAAACATAAGAAATTCCAGAACAATTCACTCATTGAGAAATTAACCCGCTACAGAAAAAGATCTCCAACACACGCACGTTTATCTGCTGTTTGTTTTAAAAGAAAAGAACGGCCGAGCCTTTAAAACATCTTTTAATCAGGACCGACTGGCTCGGGGCTGAGAGCCACAGTCGGGAATCACTTACAGAGTTATGGATTAATGGATGGATATTGTTTGTTTGGGCCTTCATACAATTTGAGTAATCTTTTGTTTATTAGAAAAAGTGCATGGTTGAAGTCTGCTTGTACTCGCTCAATTACAGTTTCCACTGTTAAGGCATGCCATCAGAAAATTAGAGCGTAGATCACAATTCACCTCTGTCTTCACTCCAATATGCAATAATCCTGGTTATTATATATCTGCTTTACACAAACTACTGGGAAGTTCTACCATGATGTCTTTTAGTCAGCTGAAAAAGAAATATGGCGTCAACAACAGGATTTCTTTCGATAGTTGCAAGTAAGAAACTTTGTTACAAGGGACACCACAATCCTTCAGTGTCAAAATATTTCACATTTACAGAAATCTGTCAGGTGTATTAGTTTCACCTATTCACTGTTAACTCAATGTTGAACTCAGTTAGTCTGTGGCAATGTAGGAAAGTACAGCAGTTCTGGCAGGTCACAGGGCAGGAAATGAATAAGATTCTGTCTACTAATAGAAACAACAACCGCTCCACCAAACACTTCTGTGCTTCTTCTGAACTGGATAATGGATAAAATTCCATCTAAGGCTCAGAGGCAAAGAGTGACACTTGAATACGTCATGTTGGACTATCTGACGTGTAAACTACACAGCAAAGATGATGTTTTTCGTAAAACATGGGAACCTTCCTGTCATATATTGGTTTGAATGTTTCCACCATTCTCACAAGAGGGTTTGTGTCATAGCTCCGATGCTCTGCCTCTAACTGTACATGATGTTTCACACCCTGGATGTCCTCCAGACGGTTGTCCTCCAGATCCAGTCGTCCCTCACACGTCCTGCAGGAACCGTTGTTACGAGCCGTACGATGGCGACGTCCCCGGCTGCAGGTGTGACATGAACTGTAACCTCACCAACAGCTGCTGCTTCGACTTCACCGACACCTGCACCCTCCCGAGTAAGACATCGTTTCTGCAACAGTCAAGTTTGACACCTGTCGATCATCTTGCTGAGCTGTAAATCTTTATTTGAGCGTCCCAGCTGACTCCACGATTGTTCTCCACAGGTGAGCAGTGGGAGTGCACCAGGGTTCGCTGTGGAGAGAAGAGGCTGGCGCAGAGCAAATGTCACTGCTCCGACGACTGTCTGTCTGCAGGAGACTGCTGCACAAACTACAAACATGTCTGCCACGGTGAGAGCGGGACAAGAGAGGACAGGAAAGATCAGATACAAACGCAATTAAGCTGAAGGCCGTTCAAGAAGCTGTAGATATGAACATGCACCATGCAGGTTATTTAGGTAAACTTGATGTAAATAACCTGGATTTAACTGAAGAGGTGCTGATACGAGAAGGAGACTCGCATGTCTGATTTCAACACTGATAATCGCTTGTAAGACTTTGTTTGTTCAGGATTCCTTTCAGCATCAAGTGGCTCTTGAGATCATAAATCACAGTTTACACGTTAAAGTTTCTTTAGAAGATCAGAGGTGTCTGCTAACGGGCAGGACGGGCCCGAGCAGGAGGTTTTGTCAATGATATATTTAAAGCCAGATTCATTCCTGATGTTTGTCTTTTGTGCTCTATTTGAAGTGTCAGATGTCACTTTTCATTTAATGGTTTTATCCTGAAATATACTGAGACTCTTATACGTGCTGCAGGTGAGAGACAGTGGGTGGAGGACGAGTGTGAGGACCTGTCAGCCCCAGCGTGTCCAGCACAGTAAGAATCAATGAGTTTGCTTTTTCACATCTATAAACATGTACTAACTCGCAGTAAAGCACGTACAGCTTTGGTTTGAAGGCTGCTGCAGATTGAGGCCTGCAACTAACTAATGATTATTTTCACATCTGATAACTTTGCCAATTGTTTTCTAGATGAATCGATCAATCGTTGTCAAAAAAAAGTGAAAAATGTCCATCCCAGTTCCTCAAAGTCTCAATTTGATGTCTTTAAATGTCTGATTCTGTCAGATCTTCAGTTTAATGTGATATAAATCAAAAGAAAGCAGGAAATGTTCTGACTTTTTAACCTTGACAGTGCTGACCTCAGAGTGTCTGCTGGTTAACGATGACATAAGGAAAATGGCACACGCAATTCCTGTTTTGGTCGCATAATTGAATTTGCGGTGGATAAAGGTCGAGGTGTAACGTGAATTTTTATTTCATTGACATTTTGGTTCTGATGCAGTCAGCTCTTCTACTGGACTCTGGACCTCATCACTGTAAGTTGAGTCTGTATTTTAATCTAATCTTTTCTCTTCCTGATTACATTTTTTCTCCCTGTCGTAGCTTTAAGCGACAGCCTCTGCTCCTCGTCTCTTTGGATGGACTACGGGCCCAGTACCTGCAGAAATGGAGCCGTCTCATCCCCGTTCTGGACAGACTCAGTGGGTGTCGACCACATTATGCTTCTATTATACTTTTAGTGTCCTGAGAGGAAAGATATCTTACACAAAGCTTAGATATTTGGCTCTATAACACTCCTGCAACGTAAAGAGGTAGTTCAGGTTTATGAGTTACTTATCCACAGTCAGTGTATCACAGCACAACTTATTTTAGCAACATAAAAAACTGACTGAAAAGATCAATATCAGTTTAAGTGTACACTATATTTATAAAGTATTTTCACTGCTTTACCTCCGTGAGAGCTCTTTCCCCCGACCGGAGACTGAAGCCCCTCAAAGTCACCAGACTCCCTTCATAAAAACAGTCATTTTACCTCGCAGATCAGAGGAATTGCTGGTCTACCGTTGCCTCGAATGGTTAGTTGTTCGTGTTTGTGTGTAATTCTGGGCGTTTCAAAGGTTTAGCTCAGATTCACCAAAGTCACATTGGACCAGAAACAATCAAACAGATCAGGGCAGTGGAAGATCAGCAGCTCCTGAGTCCTGCACAGTTAAATTACTGTTTTTTATCAAAGGAGTCTGGTGGCTTTGGGGAAAGTAGTATAAGGTGAAAGTATTGTAAATATAACGTCTACCTACACTGATATTGATTTCTTAACGTGGCTAAAAGGGTTTTTTCCAAACAACTTGTCCACAGCAACACTAGTCCACCTGCTGCTTCTCCAAACTGAGGTCATGCAACCGCATGTTAAAAAAGCTGAACTATCCCTTTAAGCACTTGCTGATGAGTGATTGATACTGAGCGATACCAAAGCGTCAGCATGTGACGAGTTGGGAATGAGATTTCTTACGAAGCGGACCTTTTAAGGAAGGACAGCAGCGGTGGATTTGCATCCTGCTCACAGGATAGTTTACACAAGTATAGTTGGACTGGTTTCGAAGATTGCCGAAGGATATTTAGATTATTAGCCAATGAAGAGTTTAGATTCCAGATCTCCTACCTTTCTGGCTTCTGAATCATTCCTGAGCCAATCGATAGACGAAAGAACAAAACTTTGTCATGATAAGACAAGTCCAGCTGCTCATGAATGCCAACTTCTAATGAATTCTGACATCTGCCAAAACCAGAACCAAACCAGCATTCATTGTTGGTTTTGCCCTGCAGGAAATAGTTCAATGGAAATTGACCTTGCACAACCTTGAAGTTGAAGTCTATGCAAATTGAGTAGTCTAGGGATCATTGTGCGTCAGTTGCCTTTACCTCCATAATGAATGTTTTGAGCCCTCATGGAGAGTTTTGACATGCACAAGCATCATTATTGTGAAGTCTCCAGCTTATTCAGTTATCTCCGGCCAGCTAATGTGTTTCCTCTTCTGTTTCTTTACGTCACAGAGACATGTGGGACCTCGACACCGTACATGCAGGCAGCGTTTCCCAGCAAGACATTCCCCAATCACTACACCATTGTAACGGTAACACGAAACACTGCTTGACAAGGGAGTCATGTACGCATGCAGGCACTCATGAACATTTGCAGATGTGCCTGTATGCGTGTTTTGATTTCTTGCTGCAAACATTTTGCAGTGACAGATTGAAAGTAAAATAATGAACTGTTGTTACTGTTGTTACTTTTACTACTGTGTGTTCAAACTGCAAAATAAGGTCACTTATGACTCTTTCTATAATGAACTTTTCATCCATGGAGGTTTTATATTTGACAAACGTTCCTCTAGCACAGAAAATTCATTTAAAAATCTGTGTCAACACAAGGTAGAGACTTCATACACGTGAGAGTGTCATCCAGGTCGGACACAAAGATCCACAAAGCCCGACTTCACCGACAGACACACATGACATCAATGCAATATGTCGGCACACACAGCGAACAATGACCTCTGAACTTTTGATGACTTTTTACTTTATGTAGTGTTTGTGTTGTGAAACGTGCTGTAACAACAACATTGTCATTTTCATTCAGTTGACTTGTGCTTGATAGAAGTCGACTCCCGCCCTCCCGTCTCCGCCCCGGTCTGTTAATTCAGCCGCTCTTGTTGCTTGTGAACTTTAGAGACTTTCCACACAAACATCTGTTTGCGGCAGGCGTCCATGTTTCCCAGAGCAAATGCACTGTGATGCATTTAGATATCAACTTCCAACTTGCAGTGGATTGCAGCACATGGTCCGAGCATAACCGCATAACCAGGAAGTAAACCCGGAAACTAGAAGCAACGACGTGGGTGTTTGCCCAAGACGAGCAGTTTTTATTGGAGTTAATAGGCGCCATCTTTGGGTCAGGTATCTAGTTCCTTTATACATCTATGGGACGGCAGTGTTGGTCTGTTGGTGGCTTTGTGCACCACTTTGGTGAAGACTAAACTATCTCAACAGCTTTTGTAACCTGATGCTCCAGATGGGTCGTTAATAATAATCATCTACGAAGGCGCCGCTAGAAACTGTTTGTTAAACACCAGCTACAAATGTTTACTCCTCTCCTCTCCTCTCCTCTCCTCTCCTCTCCTCGCCTCTCCTCTCCTCTCCTCTCCTCTCCTCTCCTCTCCTCTCAGGGTCTCTATCCAGAGTCGAATGGTTTAATCGACAACGTCATGTATGACCCGGTGTTCGACGCCATCTTCAGTCTGTCCGGTCCGGAGAAAGATAACCCTGAGTGGTACCTCGGACAGCCTGTGAGTCTTCTTTGGTGTGATTCATTGAAATTAAACTCGTTACAGATGCAGACTGGATGATGCATTTACAGAATGGGTGTTGACGCACAATGACGTAAATCATAGTTGTCTAACTATCTAAGTTAGTAAACCTCAACGTACTCTGTGCTATCTCAACTTTGACTCTGCTCTCTCCAGTATAATATTAATTGAAAACATAAAAATTCAAGAATGTCATTTACCCCCAAAAAACTGTTGGCATTACTTTCCTTCAGCCAGTCTGCAGAAAATCATTTCAGGCTGCATAAAGCTCCAAAAACTCAGGGCAAATAAGTTTTCCCGACCGTGATGTGAGCCCAGCGTAATAACTGAAGGCATTTTAGTTGACTCTGGTTGGAGGACAGTAATACCCCTTGCAGAGATGTGAGAAAGCTCCAGTCATCCGAGTAATAAAGTTGCAAACCAGACAACAATTATCATACCTCATACCTCTGGTTTCAGCACACACAAGAAGACTTATAGCTCAAAACATGAGACAACGGCTCAGACGGGCATCTTCTCTTTACAAAACACAACTCAGGTCATCGCACACTTTTCCACCAACATGCAACGGCTTCTGTTTCGTTTCCAGACCGGAGCACCAAAAAACAACAGGTTTTCCTCGACATGCAGTGAGAACAGAAGTGGGCGTGTCATGTTCTACATAAAGCCTAAAGTCACAATCACATCACCTCAGTGGGTTTTTTACAATCTGCACAGTGAACGACATCCTCTGTCCTGAGACCCTCGAATCGAATGAGGAAAAACCTCAGGAAGAGCCACAGAGGAGGGATCGGTATTTAACTCAAACCATTTAGTGGAACAGCAGATAAAGAACAGCAGAAGCATCTGAGAGTGATTGACTTTCAGCTCACAGCTTCTGATGACAAGTCACAGATTATAATCAGACGCCCGGCCTGTGTTTTACTGAGGACCATCTGTTCTGATTGTCTCTGTAGATTTGGCACACGGCTCAGTACCAGGGGTTGAAGTCGGGAACTTTCTTTTGGCCCGGATCAGACGTTAACGTCAACGGAAGCTTTCCCAACATCTACCAACCTTACGATGGGTAAGACTTTCCTGTTTCCACTGGAGAACCTGGAGTCCAAAGGTACTGGTTGTGCACCATCACTAATAAATAGGCAGTGTAAGGTCCGACACAGCACAGATAAACTCACAATAAATTAAAATATGGGTCCTAATAAGCTGCTTGCACTCTATGTGGACACTTTTCCGGTGAGGACAGCGGCACTGAAATCAAAGTTAAGACATCTGTACTCCAAACCAGACGCGTTTCTTTTGTACGCAACAGTTTCCAAATTTGTTTCTGGTTTTTCAGCATCACCGTAAATTTTTTGATGATGATGCACATTTCCTCCCCTGGAAAGCAACCTAGTAAAACCAAAGTGTACTGTTTTATCTGCTGATGGTCACCTGACTTCAAAAAACAGCTTTTCAAAGGTGAACATGTGCATCTGTATATGACTCAGGACTTGAGGTGCAGCATAAGTAAATAAATTAAATATATTTTTTTCCTGGAGATCATGTGAGAGACTTTAACGTGGTGTCAGCGTCTGAATGAGCACAAAGATCTCAGTCATGTTGATGCTGAAAGATCAGAAACTAAATTTGGGAACTGTTAACTACAAGTGAAAGTACAGATGTCATAACTTCTGTATTTCCTCAGAATCTGGTGCCGTCCTCCCCAGACAAAATGTCCACATAGCATACCAGCAGATGAGGACCCATATAAGAGTTTCTGCACAGGCAGCAGCAGCAGCAGCAGTAATTACACCCACATAGACGCGTTTCCCCACAGGGAACATCTAATGTGTAATTAAACTTTTCCCAAGAGGTCGCTGTTCCTGGGATGCTTGATAATATTAATGTTGCATAAAATCCAATTAAAGTGATTAAAAGCAGCTATAAAAGGATCCCAGCTGATAAAGTCCGAACAGATGTTCATAAACTTTATAAGCCTGTTGATTGACCTTTCTGTCTGTAGGTGTGTCACTCAGTTAAAGGCCTGTTTTTATTACCATTCTGTTGAACTGCTAATAATGTTGCATTTATATCCTGTTGCTCCATGACTACATCTGTTCATTCCTCCCAATGTTCTAATTAAAAGTCTCTCAGCGACCGCGAAAACAATTAGTTTGGAACAATAAGTCATTTTGTTTTTCTAAACTGGTGTCAAACTCAGAGAAATAGAGTCCATCATTACCTGAAAAATGTCAGAAGAAATGACTTTTTGACTGATAAATAATAATATATAAATATCTATACTGGGGTCTGGCTTCAATAGTGCACTTGTCGGGGACTATTTTCAGCGGCGGATGAGGATTTGGAGCAGCAGGACAGTGAATGCAGGACATGAGGCTCTTTTTATAGATGTGTTTTTTTCCATTTAAAAAGGAAAGACGCAGACGACTGAACTTACGACCACTGGTGTTTCAACACGTGGAGGTTTTCACCCCCATCACACCTGCCACACTTCAGTGGGAGCATGGCAAAATGTTCTCATCCCAGATATGATAATGTCTGGAAGCTATTTCTATTTAACTGGCCTGACTCAGTCTGACCTCCAGCCTTCCTTAGAACGGTTTGAAAGGTGCCAAATTAAACCCACACACTTTTACTGTAAGTCACCTGAAACTAAACAGTACGTTTTGTTCAAACCTACATTACCATTACCAGCCGTGACAGCGTGGCTGGGATTTTCCTCTTTTAAGTCTGGCACTGTTCACTTGTTTGGCCAAAGTCCGCTCTCTCACATCATGTGCTGCGTTGCAACATACACACCGATGTGGTGTGATCCAGTTGCATGAATAGCCTCCAGTCCAGAGCTGCTACAGTACTGGTGCTGTCAAATGTATTAAAATATCAAAACATGTCGATACTGAATATTTAAAATGGCTTCAGTACTCTGCTCTTTGCAGGATCAGTACGACACGATGGAAAAAATACTCTCACAACAAGACAATTAGAAAAGGACTTCTTCAGCTCAGCTTCAGGATCTCTGAGTACAAACAACAATTCTATACAATAAATTCTACGTATATACAAACATCTGTTGGTTAGGAACAGATTATTCCTTGAGATAAAACAACAAGCGTAAGATACCTAAGGGATGTAAAGCAAGTTATGTGACATCACTCACATCACTTACGTACATTAACTTACTGTCAACACCTAAATCTTAGTCACAGATGGGCTGTGAACTCCCGGAGAGAAGGTCTTACTCATCCAGTGAATGCATTTCCATATAGAAGAGTAGAAAGAAGAAAAAGTTAATGATTTTTTCCGTCTGCTTCAGTGAGTTTGGTCTGACTGGTCTGTTACAGGAAAGCCACGTCCTCGACTCCTATTCAGACAAACATTTCAAAAAAAGTTCTTCAAACATATCATTTTGTCTTCAGGAGACATTTAACAAAAACAATGTTCACTAACCGTCATCCTTCTCTGTTTTTAGTAAAGTACCATTCGAACAAAGAGTTTTAACTGTCCTGAAGTGGCTGCAGCTGCCTGATGGTGAACGGTTAGTGGTTCCAGTGTTTCCATGTGAAGCAGCATAGATTCGACTTTTAGTTTTGTTTGATAAATACCAAGTTTCTCTGACCTTTTTCCCTCCAGACCAGACTTCTACACGTTATATCTGGAGGAACCTGATAAATCTGGACACAGCTACGGTCCTGACAGCGGAGGGGTGAGTTCGCCGCAGATAAGGCTCGTTATAGCACAATTAAAAAGTCTGAAGTCCAGATAAACGATCTCCATAAATGTTTAATGACATCGCTAATCGAACAGCTACAACAACATCAGCAGAGTCTTGACTTTGACATTAATGAATAGCTACAGTTGTTTATTGAACATGCAAACATCAGAAGTGACTCATCCATCAAATCACTTTATGGTTGATTTTATCGGACTCCTTATCTGGAAAATGAGATGTGGTCACAGGCTCTTGCATTTACTCCTGGTATTAATTAAGTGTTCTCGTTGTATCGATTCTTCCCGCACTGTGATCAGATTGCAACACACATCTCTGTGAGGTGGAGCTGGTTGATTTGCTCCTCTCCTTGAGCTGACATGTCGCAGGTGTGAAGCAAGGCTGCTGTACGAGCTCGACGTATTTTACTCTGTGCAGAGGAAGGGCTGGTCTGCAGGGCGGGAAGAGGAGCTGTTGGATGATCAGATTTTTAGGCCTCCATCGCAACCAGTCATGTCTGGAGGCATTATGGTTTTTGGTCAGTGGTGAGTGCCACATCTCAATAACATCTTGAGGGAATTTATTTAAATTTGGCACAAACATCCACTTGAGCACTTGAGTATTACCAGTAAACTCGGCCCAATCTCCGGAATAAATATTAGTCCAGACGTTTCTGCAAAACCACAGATAAATCAAAACTGAACGATTCCTTATGTCGCAACTTTCCGTTGGTTTAGATTAAATATTTTATTCCACTCTTGTCACAACGCTGTGTTTATGCTCTGGTTAGATTAAAACAAACACTTGGTCAGGGTCAGAAACCATCATTACTAATGTAAGTTTGAGTCACTGACGCTCTGATCTTGCACAACCCAGGTCAAACTTTTTGCAATACTGGACAAATCTGGACCACTTTAAAATAGGTCACACTCTATTATATTTATATAGTTTATTATGTCTTTTAAGTACTTTTAGTATTGTTTGTTGTTTTGCACCAAAATACCTGTTTTGGTCGCCACAGAAACAGATGAAAATGTCTTCATGTATCTTTAAAAATATCCAGCAGTGTGACGGTCGTGTGGCAGCCATGTTGGCTGTAATAATGACGGTCGCAGCTCAGATGTCGACTGCTGAAATCAGATGTTTAAAAAAGACATACGACCCAAAATCACCAAGATTCGACACAGAACTACAATCACAACATGACCCATGTGTTTGGTGAAATATGTGGTGGACATTTTACGTTATAAATGACGACTTCTGTAATTATTCTTGTTTACTAAAGGACCACAAGTAGTATTAGTCTCATGCAACCAGGATCAAGGTCACAGTGACGTCATGTCTGTCACGTTCTTGTGAATGCGATGTGTCAGGATAACCCCTCGAGGAAATCTCATTATCTCGAGCACAAACATCGGCTTGAACTCGAGGATGAACCGATGAGTGTTTGGTGGTCAGCGGTCACTGTTACCTCACAGCTCAGGAATGCAGATGCTTATTATGACAAAATTAAACGGAATAAAATGACGAAGTGATTGAATTTTAATCCAAAAGGTCAAAGATTAACTTCACTGTGACATCATAATGTCCTGTGACTGTAGAGGTCGTCTGTGCTGCCGGGTTCAACACGTGACTGAAGCATCTGTAGCTTCTTTGCAGCAACATCCATATTTGAAACATTGTACTTCACCAAATCCTTGTATATTAATATTTATATATATACTGTATATACACAACAGATCAAAGACATGAGGTTACATTTAAAGACTCTGCAGATAAGGCCGCACAGATGTTTTATTAATGTTACCTGATTAAACCTCCTCTCAGTACTGCATGAGCATAAACAGACTTATCTGATGGACACGCTGCTGTTGGACGTAAGGCTCCAATCTAACAGGTACTTCAAAGCTGTTGTTTGAGTCTTGGTGGCCGGGGACAGTTCCCAGCACAGCTTTGATCCGTTTTAGCCCCAAAAACAAGTTTAGACACAACAATGACACGATAAAGATCAACAGCATGTTTTTGTTTCTCATGACAAAAATAATCTGGACAATAATGAGCCAATCAAGCTAACGATGAGTCAACCGTCACAAATACAGTCGGAAGGCCTACAACCGAAGTTTGGATTCAGAGAGTTGGATGAACAGATGTGAAAATGTGAAAGTCACAGTTATCGAATTACCTAAACAGACAACGAGAGCATGTGTTGTTTACATCGTGGGTTGAATTGGATTAAAACATGAATGTAGCTGTGAACCAGCTGCAGACTGTCACCGTCCAAGACAAAATAAAGCTGACAACACAACTTACAACACAACTTTTCAAAGTGGACACTATCGATCCAGAAGGTAATCAATCCTCAGTAATTGTTATAATAATAATAATTATACTGTTGTTATTGAAGTTATTCAGTTTCAGGCTGACGTTTCATCAGATGTTCTCTGTGCGGCCGCTGTGTACTGATTGTAATCGCTGTTAATCCAGAGAGACGGCACCACATGTTCTCTGTGAAGGAACAAACCTACAGACTATTCACAGCTTCATGAGAAGCTGTCAGATCATGTTTAATTGCTCAGATTAAATGTTTTCCTTTAATCATTGGCTGTTGGAGCCTGTTAAATATATTCTACAGTGGATATGAGTCCAAGTGAAAAAATGAAGTAAAACAACAATTCAGGGACAAGTCTCGACCAGAGCTCCTGTAATAAACCCGCTTGTTAACAATTTACCAGATATTTATCAGCTTCTGAGCAGTAACTGTCACCTTGGGAACATTTAACACTAAGATAATCTGCCTGCCTGAACTCTGAGTATGTTGGAAAACACAGTGGTTCACGTGCGAAGGAGTGACTCATACACAAACAATGCAGCTAAGTGGTGTGAAGCAGGTCATTTCCAACTGCGAACATCTGTTTTAAGAACAAATACAAGGATGTTAATGAACACCTGGGGAAAATTTCCTCTCTTAGTTGTGTTGTGAGTGTGAGCATTTGCATTTGTTGTTTCTTGATGAGTCAAAAGAAGATACAATATAATTTTCTTATCGTGAAGAATCAGTCTGCAACATGTTAGTCCGTCTGTCAGTACTGTCGGACATCCTGGATGTGGCTGTATGCTCAAACATGGTGAACATACCGGCTTAAAATCAGCATGTTTGCACTGTCATTGTAATTATGTTAGCATGTAGCCACGTAGCACAAAATTCACTTGGTTAGGGTGAGGAAAACATCACGGTTTGGCTTTAAATACCTGTTTCGGCTGCTGGAAAGGTCCCCAGGTCGTCTTAAAAACATGCAGTGGTGTCACGCTGCAAGTGCCGAAACGTGAGTGCGTTGCGTCACATTTTGTTCGAATGTCAATATGATATGTAGCCTGCGATGCCACATCAAACTTGGACGTACCAGTGGTTTGCAGAAACGTTAACTGCTAACTTTACATCCTTTTGCTTGGTGTGGACTGTGGAGCCTCCATCTCTGTCATTAATCTGTTGCTCCATCTCTGGCAGGCCTTAATGTTCATCTGTGCTTCTCGTGATGTCAGCAGGACACAGAGATAACATTTACTTTATGTAGATGAGCTGCAGGGAGTCCTCTCTTCTAAGGGGCCTTGTCTCTGGTTGCCTTAGTTGTGTACTGAAACTGTCTGCCAGAGATGATCTGACCTCTGACACGTTCATCTCCACCCATCATCCGTCACAGCACAAACAAAGACTCTGCATGATCGGGTCCACCCATTTTATCTAGAAATACACCTTCAGTTTGTTGAAGACGTTTCACCCCTCATCCAAGAGGCTTCTTCACTTCTAACTAACTGGAGGAGTTGCAGTAAACTCTGTGTGAGTGTCCTTACAGAGTCGTTACGGACGCGTGCGAGCTCTGAGTTTCAGAGTCGTTCAGAGCTCACACGCGTCCTTAAGTTAGTCAGAAGTGAAGAAGCCTCTTGGATGAGAGGTGAAGCGTCTTCAACAAACTGAAACAAGCCCAGTTGCCCACGATACAGCAGATTTACCATGACCTGGATGACTAAGAACCTTCATCATCACATTTAACCAAACAAGTAACTCATCCTGAAACCATCTCTTGGAAAATACTACCAGCACCTATTTACAAACAGGAGATGCATAATTGGTCATGTTGCTAACGAGAGACCGCCGCCTGATTACTACGGCCCCATATTCAGATTACAATCATGGTTTTACCAGCTGTTGAACGCAAAACACAGCTGAAAAGTCGCTTACAAATGCTGCAACACAGACTCAAACTGCAGGTGGAAATATGGCTTCCTCGTGTCATCTGTGGATTGCAGAAACATTAACTGCTAACGTAACATCCTGGTGGCTGGGCTGCACGTCCAGCTGCACGTCAGAGAGCTGCTGATGTCAACATTTGTCAGTAACGGATAAAACAAAATGCAACTTTTAATTGGAAACCTCATACTGTAAAATCTGTTCACCACACACACCGTACTGAAACATGCTCATCTCCACCCTGCCACACCTCCTTCTGGCACAAGCAAAGACGCTGCACTGCATCATATCAACCCATTTAATCTGGAATGACACATTTTTATCCAACAAGGTGAGCTCATCCTGAGTTGGGGTTTATTGTGATTGAGCCAATGAGTCAGACAACGTGAACATATACAACCAAACAAGGTGTTTGGCCTCAAGCCACTCACTAATTATTGCAGTTTACAATTCAGAATCATGATTTTGAATGTTGAACTTTGTTTCTTTCAACCGTTTTCCTGCAGCTGGTTCAATCCATCCAGGGCGTAGACAAGATCGTCGGTCAGCTCATGAACGGCCTCAAGCAGATTGGCCTCCACCGCTGTGTCAACATCATCATCTTGGCAGATCACGGTAACACAAGACGTGACATGGCTTTGTTCAAAATACCCCTAACAACGTGGTTTATGTGTTGTGATGCCTGGATACACATGATCAATATCAACATACTGAGCTATGAATCATCAGCTACAATGCAACAAGTCCCTGTTCTTTATCAATATCATTATATCATTATTTAGTCACAACCTGCCGCTGAGTCAACTCTGAGTATCATGTTGTAGTGTTGAAGCTAAAGTCCTTTCAGGGCGCGGATCATTTCAGTAATCCATCACAGAGAAGACTGCCATTAATCAAACATTGTCAAAGATATAAAAGAGTCACGCTGTTATGGAGTTCTGGTTTCATACATCAACAGTGCCACAACAAAGAGCAACAATTAGAGACACTCAATCCTGATACAAAGGAAATCTGACAGAGTATGAACGCTGACTCTGTAACCTTATACTGTGCGTCTGAGGACAAGTTTTAACACTAACTTGTGCAGGTGATTTCCAAGTCTTAGACTGTGGGCCTCCTTTCAGACAAAGCTCCCCACCTTAGTTTACTGTACTTAGCGTCCGTATGATGTCATGATGGTATCATGATTATGTAATTTGATTCCATAGACATTCAAAATGATATATTATTGCTGTTTGACAAAACTTAAGGCCGTTATTATTTTGATTGAGGACAAGGTGAGGACCCAAATGCAGACACACACGGGAGGAAGGAATACGGGAACTAAAGCTTTAATAAAACAAAGCTGAACGATACGAGAAAACAAGGAAAACCGAAAAACGAGTCACGATGGACAAAAAGACAAAGTAAAAACTAAAACAAAGTGCAACAACAGCAAAGTACAAATCAATGAGAAACAGAAGGGACAAAAACCAGAAACATACCCAGGCGAGACACGAGGAGACACTGGTGATGACACGACGGAGTAGCGACACAGGCAAACGTGGACGAAGACAGAAGACGACGGAACGAACTGACGAAGGCATCAGGGAGAACAAAGACTATATACAGACGCACTAATGAGGGCATGAGGTACAGCTGGAGTGAGGAGTGGACAGGACAGATGAGGGAAGGAGGGAAAAACACACGGGAGGAACTGAAAAGCAAGACGCGACACACAAGGGTACAATTTCAAAATAAAACAGGAAACACAAGAACGACAAGAAACAGAATCACGACAAAGGCTCCACCAAATACACAAATAACTTCTGCCCGAAGACATTTATTGGTTTCGTATCTGGGGAAAGTGGGACACACACACATTTACACAATTTTATGTGATCTCCTTTTGATAACAAACCGTCTGAACAGATGTTCAAAGTCGTCAGATCGCTGTCCTTTTCACGCTACACAACCTTCTGCCGCGTACAGTCGTTGAGGTTCTCACACTTCACGACTGATCAGCGACAGGAGGTAACACACTGATTGTGCAGCAAGGAGAAAAAAGAGGCGAGCCAGGATTACTCTGCACTGAACAGTCTGCCTGCTCGTATTGTTGTTACACCTACTGAACATTTCAAGTGTAAGCAAATGGATTTTTACAGTGTGATGAAACCTTTGGCTTCCTGACCAAATACCTCGATACTGATATCACACCAATACCGAAAGGATGACTATTAATACTTTAACACAGTGAGATTTCTGATCAATAGTCATCTAAGAGTCTAACAGTCTGGTACATCACTTTACTGTAACACAGCCTTTAAAACCAGGAGAAGACAGCACTTATGTCATATCATCATATAATTATATTGTGTGTGAAATGGCTGCAAATTACATGAAATCAAAGCGTCTGTGAATCAACGACTCATGTGTTTTTGTTTGTTTGTCAGAACAAAGAGAAATTATCAGCGTTCTGGAGGATAATATGACAGAGATCATATAACAGCTGTGTACTGTTGCAGGTATGGAGGAGACAAGCTGCCAAAGGAAGGAGGTGATGCAGGACCTGGTGGGAGACGTCAGCAAATACTGGGTCACCGAGGGACCGTTTGGACGTATCAGAGCCAGAAACAAAGACACAGTCAGTGAGTGAACGTGCGACAGAATCCAGATGATCGCTGCTTTTATGAGAAGACTTGTAAAAAAAGACATCAAATCCTTAAAAGCCTTGACATTTCATCAACCCTTCCAGAAAAAGAATTAAATCCACCTGACTGACGAGGTGCAGTGGACTGGATCCTGTTGACATGTTTTCAGTCATTCAGTGGAACGAACGCACCCACAGACTTACTCCTGACGTTCAGCCAGCCGTGTGACGCATAGTAAGGTGGCTGAGTGGGTGGTCCTGTCTATCTAGGTTAATAGATTAAAGATCAAACCACATGGCAGAGTCACATAATACAATGTGTATCAGTGTTTTGCAGCCGTATCGTGGCGCCTGTCCGTTAGGGTCAACGACTTCTCACACATTCCCAGCCTGTGACAAACGCTTGAAGTCATCTCGTCACCGGATGTTCTTCTTGTAACTCGAGGGAACAACAATACTACTGTTTATTTAATTAATGGGTTTATTTGATTATAAATACAATAACAAGCATCCAGTGGGCTTTTATAACAATGTGCGGAAATCTGTGATATTTGGAGAAACTCACAAAAGCTGAGATTCTTCAATATTTACACTGGATGTCGTCTGTTTATTAGTCAGAGCCTGCATGTTGGATTTAACTCCAATCACTATCATGTTTAATATCTCAGAAACCACATTTAATGAAAAAAATGTGTTTTCTTCAGTGAACGTCTTCCACCACTCACTCTCTAAAGCTGTCCCGTCGTCAAAAGCCTAAAAAGCCCCCAGAATAAACCCAAATGTGCGTCTCTTCCTGTCTTTTTATTGATTTTGTATGTAGTCCAGATGCGCAAATAATTCCCCATTAGTTTTAGTTCAGATTTGGGCTGCGTCATTCTTAAATTCGGGAAAGCAGGCAAACATTTGGGTGTTGTAGTTGCTGTAGCAACAGCAATGTTGACGTCATTCGTTTTCTCCCTTTCAACAGTTGACCCAGCTGGACTTGTCGCTGACATGACTGTAAGTATTCAGAGATCACTCCACCGCCCACGATAAGTAAATGGGATAGATCATCAAAGTGTATGTGAACACATGAATGTGAGGATTTCAAATTTTTGGGTGATTTCAGTGTAAGAAGCCGGACCAGAAGATCAAACCGTACCTGAAGGCCGACCTACCGAAGCGCCTCCACTTTGCCAACAGCCGTCGCATCGAAGATGTAAATGTCCTGGTGGAGCTGAAGTGGCTGTTTGAGCGGTAATCCATCACACATCTGGAGTTTGTTTGCAGATCATTTGGTTTTATTTTTTTGCTGTTTCAAATGAACTTTTGGGAGGACAAGCCATTACCTCACTCTCGCTATTGAAGTCTGTGGGAGATGCATGGAGAAACACACTAAACCCGACGTATCTATGCTGATGACTATGACTTGACCAAATGACTGAGTGCTGATGAGATCGCAGTTCCACCATGAACAGGAGCAGAGGCACAGCAACATCTATTTAAATCATCAGTGGTAAACCTCCTCTCTGAAGTGTGTTCTTTCGTTTCCTGGAGGCTTTTCTTCATCAGGAGTCATCAGTTTCTACATGCCTCTCCCATAGACTTCAATACAGCTGACACCACAGTCTGGCACCACAAAGTGAGATTTAAGTGAGTCAATGCCTCTTTCTTCTTTATTAGGCTCCTTTGAAACAAAGACACAAGGCCACAAGTCTGTGTGTGGTTAACTCCATGGGACAGATCAATAGGTCAACCACAATGCATGAGATGGAAAACCTCATTATCTTCATTAAGAGAATGCTCATCGTGCAATCTGGTCATTATTCATTCTTTATAGGAGGTTAATGGTGTAGTTTTCCTACCACAATGCCTGTGAGGTAATTCTCTGTAGGGGGTTTACAGGGGACCTTTAACTTTTATAAATCACACCTGGTCTTTGTTCATACCTTTACCTCCCTCAAGCTCTGCACACTGATCTCATTTGTTTTATGCCAAAACTGAAGAAGAGTCGTGTTTGTTTTTCCACAGGAGTCCAGGATCTCTCACCTTCTGCGCTGGTGGGACTCACGGCTATGACAACGACGCTGAGAGCATGCACGTGAGCACTGAGGATTCCTGCACTGTTCTGTCGTATTCGTCGGCAGTAACGTCCTCTAGAGCTGCGACGATTGATCGATAAACTACTTATTAATCGAATCATTGGTTTGAGTCAAAAAAAGCCAAAAAAAGCCAAGATTTTCTGATTCCGGTGAATATTTTCTGGTTTCTTTCCTCCTCCATGAGAGTAAACAACATTTTTTCATCATTTTCTGACATTTTAAAGACCAAACAACGAATCGATTAATCGTGAAAATAACTGACAATGACAGCAATCGTTAGTTGCAGCACTACTGTCTTATGCTACCCCTAAGCAACAGAAAGTGAAGATATAACACGTTTGACATCTTTGTATTGTGCTGCAGGATTTCTGTTCAAGTTAGCATGCTAACCAGCTAGCCCCTAGCCACATTGTACCACAAGAGTTGATAGTCTGATATTAAAGAAACGACAACAATCCCCCCGGTGCTCCCAGCTCCCAATGCAGACAGCTAATAAAACTGCTAGCTGTACAATTAAATGAGCTAAATAGCTTACAACACCTGCGCTATGCTGAATTGGACACGTGGTCAATTCTTACATACTGCACCTTTAAGTTTGCATGTTTTTTTGTTGTTTTTTTTACCCTCCTGACCTTTTTTTCCCCAACATGGCCACCACGGCCCCGTTTCAAATGTCTCACTTCCTCTTTTCTCGCAGGCCATGTTTCTCAGTTATGGACCCAAGTTTCATTACAAAACGGAAATCGAACCCTTTTCCAACATCGAGCTGTACAATCTCATGTGTGGTAAGTTTGTGTGTTACGTCAACGTTAACAATAACACGCATTGACTCAACCTGTAAACATGAAAGGGTCATTGTTCCACGCAGACATCCTTGAAATTTCTCCCACCGACAACAATGGGACTCATGGGAGTATGAACCACATCCTGAGGGAGCCGTTCCACACACCCAGGCTCCCCGCTGAGCAGAGCTCACCCGATAACTGTGCGCTGGTGAGCCTGGGCCCTGCAGACAGCCTGGGATGCTCCTGTCCTGTCCTGGTGGGTATCATTACTCTTATTTGCCTTGAAAATCTAAAAAAAAAAAAACTGATTTAAGAAGAAGAAAGGAAATAAGTAATATCATTCTGAAGAGCTTGTGGGTTTACATGATGATGGCCTGAGAGCACATGCCAGAAAACCTGCTGTTCAGGTGTTGCTGGTTCACCGTGCTGTGTTTCAGCATCAAGAACATCTCTGGCTGGATTTTCTGTTTTGTTTCAAACCATTCTAGAAAAAAACAGATATCCACACGATATCAGATGTTCACTTCAAGATAATTGTAGCCCACAGAATTCATGATGAATTGTCTCCTTCTAATCTTCTTGGCAAGGTTTTGTGCAGCAACAGTGGGCACGCACTGTGGTAGTGCCTAACTACTGCTTCTTCTTCTTCTTCTTCTACTTCTTCTTCTTGCTCTTCTTCTTCTTCTTGCTCTTCTTCTTCTTCTTCTTCTTCTTCTACTTCTTCTTCTTCTTGCTCTTCTTCTTCTTCTTCTTCTTCTACTTCTTCTTCTTCTTGCTCTTCTTCTTCTTCTACTTCTTCTTCCTCCTCTTCTTCTTCTACTTCCTCTTCTTCTTCTTCCTCCTCTTCTTCTTTCTCCTCCTCTTCTTCTTCTTCTTCTACTTCTTCTTGCTGTTCTTCTTCTTCTTCTTCTTCTTCTCCTTCTTGCTCTTCTTCTTCTACTTCTTCTTCTTCTTGCTCTTCTTCTTCTTCCTCCTCCTCTTCTTCTTCTTCTACTTCTTCCTCCTCCTCTTCTTCTTCTTCTTCTTCTTCCTCCTCTTCTTCTTCCTCCCCTTCTTCTTCTTCCTCTTCCTCTTCCTCTTCTTCTCGACTGTGACAATGCAAAAACAAAAAGAACTGGGAATGATTTAGGAGGCACTGGATTAGCGGTCTCACGATATAATGATAATGATATATCCCAACAGTACATCAGACAAATGACTTCTCACTTTACAACAATACATGATGTAATTTGGATGATGCTCAAAAGATGTGCTCAGATTTCAAACAGATATCTGATGTACGTGCAGGAACAGGGAGCAGTGTCTGCATCATGCAAACCTCACTGGAGGTTTGCATGATGCAGACACGATGATATCACTTGTAATGGGCGTGTTTCACATATTCCAGAAGGAAAAAAGCTGTCAAGCGAGTTCTGGAAACATGATCTTGAGATTCTTGGTAATTTGAGTTGCTGGAAAGCAACAAGCACCAACTGATTTTCTTACTCTGTATACAAAAAGGTTGCCAGCTCCTGTTTCCTAGAAACAGTGATAAACACCTCATTTTTCCTAATTAGTGTTTCATGAAGGAACCATTTGCTCATTTATCATCTGATCTCTCAGCCTATGAAAATATGATCCAAGCTCAAGATACGAGGTGTCGTACTTCATCTTGTTCCGACTTCGTGGAACGTTCTCGGCTCATTCAAGCGCTTGACCTCCAGTTTGTCTCGGCCAGATGCTGCTTTTCACTTCGGTGGTGAGAGCAGTATTAACTGTTTTACTCCGTTTCAGCTCAGCAAAGTGTCTTTATATAACGTATATCACAGTGGGTGACAAGGTGTTGGAAACAAACCACACCACAAGCTCTCACCCCTGGCACATAGAATACTAAGTACAGAAAGTACAAATCATCAGATGTTGGCTTGTAATAAAAAGAGTTAAACGGGTGGAGATTGCAGTTTTGCATTACAGTTATTACTGAAGTCCTATTTCTGGGATTGGATACATGTGGCCACTTTAAATCCAACAAAAACTGCAAGGGAACAGTAAAGCGGCCAGCTGGTAACAAACAATATGTTATTACAGCTAAAAGAGGACGCTGAAATATGCTTCTGAAAACATTTGAGGAGAGAAACAGACGATGAGCAGGATGTGTTGCCCAGTTTAATATAATTCAGATCACACATATTTATAACAAAAGCCCAGAAAGAGGAAAAACTACTAGCATTTTAATTTAATCATTACAGACCAGTTACATTAATGAAACAAATAAGTATACAATGACTTTATGATTACGTTTTTTGAGTAGGAATTAAAGATGATTTCATTGGTCGCCTGGCAACAAAATGCCATCTACAGGTCTTTTGTTGCTGATGGCTGATGGTGGGTATCAGAGGAATCACCAGACTGTTTTCATAAACACTTAAAAGTTCCTCGCAGTCACTTTAATCAATAATAATTATCATATTCTTGATCCACCTCTGGCGAACGTCCTGGTCCTCTGGAAGAATCCGTGTGAGGAGTATCAGACAGACAACTAGTCTTTTTTTTTTCAAAGTTTGACTGTACAGGCTCTTTCTGATTTCCTGGATTATTCCTGTAAAAAGTAAAGTCACATAGAAAGTGAAGATAGAAAGTTCATCTGACCACAGATGTGATACAAAGATAACAGATGTGGTGGAGATCCCCTTCGCGCCACACTAACAACTCCTATCATAGTTTGTTTGTAGCAGCTCTGATATTTAAAACTTACTTTCTCTTCAGCCGAATGTCAAAAATCCCTCTGGGTTTTCAGTTATTGCAGCAGAGTGAGTCCACCTGTTGTGCAGGGTGTGTGGAGACTGCATCCTAATCAGTGATTGAGAGCAGCTTGAAGCATTCCCATCAGAGCCAGTCAGGGTGTGACGACGCCAAGTGGTTCTGATTCTGTCCTGGACTCACTGCAGACCTCATCCAATCAGACTTTCAGCGTGAATCTCTGCTCTGATTAGGCCCATTGAGATTTTAATCAAGACAGTGAGAAAGGCCTTACAACAGCCTGCAGGTTTCTTTTGTTTTCACTGAACCCCGTCACACCCAGTCTCCTTTACACAACTTTAATTTGTTTTTCATTTCATTTCATTGGTAACACTTTAAAGGGCGGTGAAAGTAAGAAACACACTTCAGATCTATTTCAGTCCGTGTGGTTTGTGGCAGGTTCTCGGGGATTACTGCTGTCTTTTTTTCCCCCCACTGTGGTCAAGTGACAAGACAGGAAAACAAATAAAACGCAGTTTTATCATTTCCGGCCCAGAAAAAATTGCCACGCTGAGCAGTTTCTGTATCAGAGTTATACTGGTATTAGGTGACACAGGGCGAGTAAATGTAGCCAGTAATGGCCTGATGCATCTTACCACAGAAGCTTAGTCACCGGAACAGAGAAGACAGCGAAAAAAAGTCAACGATGTCTCTTTTATCCATCATTTAGTTTGTCTTTACAGTGATTCACGGCTGCTTTCCACAGCTCACTGGACAAAGATGAGCTCATTGCTTTTGTTACCTGGAAGAGAGGGACCATTCTCCTCTGACCTCACCCTGAGATCAGATGTTGTGTGTGTGTGTGTTTGGCTGAAATAATGTGGTGACCAAGTCTCTATCAGCTGTGTAGCTGTGGGAGTGCACTGATACTCTTGTGATTGTTAGGAATTGCATCCCCATGAAGTTGGGAAACGCGGGGTCAACAAGGGTCAAGACAGCCTGACTTTGAGTCCAAAATATGAGCAAAGCTTCAAAAATGTTGCATCCCTCCAACTCGTACTACACACCACGATAGCAACGTTCACCAGGGCGCTCCCTAATCTAATCTGCCTCGCCGATTATCAGATCAACTACTCTCAAAAAATACCTTTTCTGATTACCTGAACCAGTTTTCAAAAAAAAAAAAAAATGCTCTGCTCTGAAATGGTTAAATCCACACAAGAGAAAAGGTGACTGCTGCGTGATTGTTTAAAGCACCGGTCAGCGTTAAAGTAACTGGTGGTATCATTGTACACAAGCCTATATAATAATAACAATAATAATAATAAATAAACCACAAATAATTGTGTTGCAAGTCAAAGTCTTGTCCCTGTGAAAGCAGGATCAAAAATCTGCTGCACACGTGGAAAAAAACCACCACATGCTTTTATAATTAGACTGATACTGCAGTGGATTTATTCCTGCTGTATCTGCCAAGACATTACAGACTGCAGCTGTTTCAGGATGCTTCTGTTGGATTCCCAATAGAGATGTAGTTTCACATTACACACACTGTGTCTTACCGTTTGTCTATAAATCAAATGTGTCATTGACACTAAACTGTGAGGATGTGGTCAGTGCAGAACGACGCCGCCCCTGTACTATAGCATCTGCAGGGTGGGTGCGGCTCGGGAAAACTGCGTTCATTGGAAAACTATGGCTGATATGATTTGAGGTTAGTGGAAAATGAAACACGATCGTGATCCGGTTAAATATAAGGTGAACATTTACGACAAGTCTGTGAAGGAGCCCAAACTCTGGTCTTCTGCAGGAAAGCTTGACGGATTACATCCAATCCACCACCCCCTACTTCTCCACTACTCCTTTACTGCCATTGGATGTAAATCTGGCGGCGGAGAATCATCCAATATGGATTTAATAAAAACTGGTCTTTGTTTTCCTGAGGAAAACTGAGGGTCAGTAGATGTGTTGTTGTCAATCCAGCCTGTGCCAACCGTATCACAGGAATCATTTTAGCTGAAAGTTTGGTTTCATTTTCTATTTCTGTCTTGTCTTGCTGTGATTATGCTGGAAAACATCATGGATTGGCTTAAAATACTGCATTTTGTGGACAGAAACACAGCCATTCTGTCCCCACAAACATAGCTGGAGATGACCTGACTTCCTGTAGAAAATACCTGGTTTTAGTCACCACAAACATGGCTGGAAATGTCCCATGGTCTCCTTCCAAACACTCACTTCCCCACAAACATTGTTGGAGATTGTGTGTCTTCCTGTTAAAATTACCTAGTTTTGTTTACCACAAACACGGCTGGTGATGCCCCAACTTGCTGTGAAAAAATATCCTATTTTGGTCGCCACAACGTCCTGCGGTCTTTCTTCAAACTGAAAACAAATCTGTTCTGGTCACTGAGCACTGCTGGAGATGGTGCAACTTCCCTTTGAAAATTATCCAGATTTGGTCCCAATAAACATGTCTGCAGATCTTTATATCTATATATTAATAATATCCAGTGGTTTCACATGCACAAATGCTGCAACGCAGACTCGGACTGCGGTCTCTCCCAGTGTGAAAGTCAGCCTACGCCTGTGCACACTTTTCTGTAATATTTTTGCTTGAACTGGTGAAGAAGACGACACAAATCTGTTTTTGCTTCCTCTGTTTCGCTTTCTGTGGAACTCTGTGGAGACGGATTCACATGGAGATAAGTTGGGACCATCTGCTGGTAAAATCTCTCCCACATGTGAGAATCCTGCAAATAGTTGGGATGGTGTAAAAAAAACTAAGACCTCACATCGCTGTGGTTATCAAATCTGTTGAGTAAATCAATGACTCACGGTTGGATTGTGAGGTTATTGATAATAAACAAGAGCGCTGCAAGACTGAACTTGGGAACAGAACGGTTGTTGCAGCAGATGTTCCACAGAACAACTTGTGAGGCAATGAAATATATTAAATATGTGGCCGCAAAACAACTTGTGATAATGACTCGATGACAGCGTGCACACCCTTAGTTAATAATAACCAGCTTGTTTGACCAGCGAGCAGTGAGAACGTGTTGGACCTGATCACCCGACGTCTGTGTACAATTTTTACATTTGACCTTCACAGTGTTATACAGGGACTCAAAGGAGTGAAGCTTATTCTGGTCAAATGTTTTAGTTTAAGTTGAGATCCTGGCTGCAGCATCCGGGAACCTTTCTGAAGACTTTTCGTACGAACGCGTGGCAGAAAAAAAAACAGCAGTCTGGATGAAACAAAGGTGTCAATGAGGATCTGTCCACCGGCTGTGGAAAGGAAGACGTGAGCTATGATGCGTGGGTTGATCTTGATTTCTCTGTTGATCAAAGGAGACAGTACGATCAGTGCTAATACTTTTGTGGCTGAATGGGATCAGGGGTCAGCATCTGGTGGAAAGACTGAAACCAGAACAGTGGAAGCTGTTATTGCTCAACAGTGTTGTGTGAATGAGACTTTTGTCTGTGTAAACTGAAAGTATATACTCAGTCACACCAGAGCTCCTATCACTTGCTCTGCTCTCTAACAGACTGGAGGTTATTTATACATAAACTGTGTCACTGTCTGAAGTCTGGAGCGTCTCTTCCATGCAGGACTATTTCCAAACACACCCACCCAGGAACTATGTTTAGCCTGAAGCAATGCACCCTGATGTGACAGGAAGAAAAATGATCAAGATCTCACCGTCTGTTTGATCACCACAACCACCAGGATGACGTCCTCCTCTGTAACCGGAGGGCTCGTCTCTGTTGTCACTTGTTCTTTCTCAGGAAAGCGGATTGCTGATCTGTTTTCCCTCGTTCCTTCTCAGGAAACTGAGATCAGCCCTCCGCTTTGGTTCATTGCAGAGTACGTCCACTTGTCCACACTTCTGGAAGTTGTAAGAAAACAGATGGCGAATAATGGAATAATTACTTATCTTACACGGCTTTATTACTGATGGAGACTTACAGAGCAGCTCCTTTACCCAGGCTGTAGACTCCTCAACTCATCCTTTGCCCTACACCTGGAAAAAATATATATATATCTTTATGATTTATTTATTATTTAATCATCCATTCATATTGTTTTGTTTTTTAAAGTAGCATAAAGGGACAACAAGTATGATTTTAGTGGTACGATCCTGATGGTATAATGATAAATTAATCTTGAATCTTGAAAAATAGAGTTAAGTTAAATTTGATTTGAAATATTTCAACAAAAACTGTGTGCCGAGGCAGAGCTTCTTGATATTGTTCATGAAGGATGGAAGCTGGACAGGGACAAACTTGTCAGTGTTGGGTAAAAAAAACAAAACGACAAACACTTGAACTTTCCTTATTTTTCTTTCTCTTCAGACTGATAATACGATCAACAGCCGTCTGAATCTGACAACAGAGGAAGGTGAGGAGGTTTCATCTGATCAACTTTGTGCCTTTAAGAAACTTTGTTTTACCTTCTTCTCTAGATTTGTCAAATTCTAGATCATTCTTTTTCAATCGGTTTCTGACGATTCTGAGTGAACTGCACTTCTCTCCTCTCTCAGTGTCCGCTGCAGAGGAGAAGCACATGCCGTTCGGTCGTCCTCGAGTGCTGCAGCCCGACCAGACGTACTGCGTCCTCCACCAGGAGGGATACATCCTGGGCTACAGCCACACGGCCCTGATGCCTCTGTGGAGCTCCTTCACCATCGACCGGCCAGTAAGGGGTTATTAAAAGTCTCTGATTTTCAAATTGGAAATGTTTGAATGTTTTTGAATCAGAATAAAATAAAAACACACATGGTGATAGACTGTGATGCTGAGGAATAATGAGACCCTGTCCAGTTTGAACTGTGCACGATTTCAAGTTAATGTAACTACTGATCGCTGATTGACAGTACACAGATGTATGTGTGTGTGTTTCATGTACACACACAAGTCAGCAGCACCTCGATATTTTCTGACGTCATGGCACGTTCAGGTGCAGTGAGAAAAAGGTACCGACCTTTGGGAACAGACTTTGCAAGAGCCTGACGACGGCCGACAAAAATGTCTGATTCTTTTTACCGTGTATGCCCGACTGAAGGCTCTTTGAGTTGAAGCACGCAGGCGTATCGACTGTACCACTGACTTTCTTTGCCTGTGAGCTGGACAGTCACTCGATCTTTGTCCTCATCCTTAAAGAGCACCTGATTCTTTACAACTATGTACATCACTCCATTTTTACTTACGACCCAGTGCAGCAGAAATACGTCAAACATTCATCCAAACGTCCGAGCGCCTGCACGGCACACGACGCCCAACAAAGATCAAATTCTGTCTGACTCCCGGATAAATTGTGCATCTCAGCGTCTGAGTACACCCAGCGTTACGTAACCTCTAAAACTCCTTTGTGGGAAAATGATTTTGTCGACTTGCTGTTGTTGGCTTCTTGTGGTCCTGTCGTTATGCATCCTAGCGTATCACAAATGTATTATTCAAAGAATCAGTTCTGATTAAAACAAGCAAACAAACCCAAAAGCAAACCCCATTTTTCTTTCCCACGCGTCTGGCGTCTGGGGTCTGACCTCTGGCCTCTTGCTACGCTTTGATTTTCCTACAGTTTTTAGATCACAATCCGAAGACCAAAGCTGCCCCACAATCTTTAATTGTGATTTTAAAGTTAAGCACACACTAAAATTATCCGTGCAATATATCATAGGGTGTTTTTTTGTGTTTTTTTTTGCCTTAAAGGGTGAACTGTTGGTCTGAAGTTGTGTCTGGACCTGATTTGAGGTCTGATTCTGATTTCCTCCTTCCTGTAGACAAACTTGGACCCATTACCGCCACTGATGCAAGACTGTTTAAGGGCTGATGTCAGAGTCCCATCGTCAAAGATGCCCAGATGTGACCAGTATGCGAATGCTGGGAACCTGACCCACGCCTTCCTGTACCCGCTAAGTACGCATCAACACCCGGCACAGAGCAAACACACCCAAACAAGAGTCTCACAATCACACATTCATAGATATTTTCCTCCTATGCCCTTTTTCCATTATGTCTGCCGGCCTGGCTCTACTCGGTTTGACTCGGCGTGGCAGGGATTTTGCTTTTCCGTCACAACTGGTCTATCTGCCTCAGGATGAGTCTTAAACCAATGAGGCGCTTGTCTCGGTCCTCGCAGTACTATCGAAGAATCACCGCTAACAAAGTGGCTCCGCTAATTCAGTTACGAACACGTTTCATTTACTATGACTTCTTCACAATAAAAGCCCCCTTTTATTTAGTCATTTAAAAGCTTTTATTAAGAAGCAGCATCACAGGAAACGTTGTGTTTTCAGCAGCAGTAACTAAACACGACTCCTGAACCAGCTGAAAGTGAACACGACCAAACAGCAAAACACAGCAGGTGTTTGAAAGAACAAACAGGACGAGAGAAACTGAAGAGACTCAGTTTCTCTCAGGTTTCCTGCACAGACATTGAGCAGAAAAACTGGTGATGGGAAAGCAAATCAGCGCCTCTCGGTTTGTGGAAAAACGAGATGTGAGCATCTCCTGAGCTGCTGCAATCACTTTCTCTGCTCGGGCCTCATCAAAACAACCTTGGTTCTGTATGTTTTGGCTTCTGACGAAGTTTACATCACTCGAAACTCTGGTTTCTGTTAATCTGTGTACGTGTAATCGTAAACAGAATGAACCGTTAAATGTTGGGAAACGCTCTCATTCTCCATCACTTTTTCTGCAGCTTGCTCTTTCTAAGTTGCTCAACCACACAAGACAGAGAAAGATTTCCCACATGTCTGACATTGCATTCGGAGTAGGAGTCGAGCGTGACACTCTGGGCCTAGGAGTGCCAAATCCTCTGGAACCAATTCATTCATTCAAGCACGCAACACTGTGGCCTTTACTACGTCATAATCTAAACTCTCCTCAGTGGATAAGCTTACACACACCTCTTGGGCTGTTCCCACCAGTTTACACTGCAGCAACAAACTCCACACATCGCTTGGCCATAACCCTTTACGTCGCTGCGATGCGTTCAAAGGTATTGAATTATGAATCCACTTCACTTTCTCTAAACGGTGGAACTATGGCAATATGCCTACTCACTTCAAAATGCTCGGGAGAAGTAGTGGGAGGACGCATACTCACAGGGGCAGAGGCAGCCTGGTGCATAAGTCGGTCCAGCTCTTTGGCCCGTACGCGCAGATGCATGAGCTCAACCTCGCGGGTTTTAGTTTCGAGCTTGACCTCTCTCATGCGGAGAGCCAGCTTGTTGCATCAGAGTCGAAGAAGAACATTTTAAAATGTAATTTATTCTATCAACAATCTGACAGAAAGCAAAAAAATGTTGACTATCAGTCCTGATAATCGGTCGGGTGCCAGTGTGGGTTCATGAGTCCGTGCACCTGCTACCTACACTGTGTGGAAATCTGAAAAATAAACTCAAAACCGCTGGTGAGGTCAGTTGCGGTTTTGGTTAAGCTGAAAAAGGAAACAGTATTATGTTGACTCACAAAGTCAGACAATGAAAGTGTGTGTGTGTGTGTGTGTGTGTGTGTGTGTGTGTGTGTGTGTGTGTGTGTGGTGGGGTCTATTTTTTGCTTTTGTCTCCCTTCCCTGGAAAACCACACTGTCACTTCACTGTCACTGATTGATTTGTCAGCACTTTGTCAGTCAGTTCCGAGCAGACTGGGCGGTGCAGGTTAACACTCACTTGCTGTTTTACTGAAACACATCATAATTATGATTCTGATGAAAAATGCACAAACAGACGTTCAGCGGTTTTAATCTAATCTTTTTTTTTTGTTTGACGCAGTACACTGAAATCACCGCTTCTCCACAACTGACCTCCTCGTCTCGATCCACTTGAAGTAGCACAAAAACATTGCGGGGGTGTACTCGACTTTGTTCTTTGTCCAAGAATTATCAATAACTGCATCAACGGGAACTTTGTCTCACTCCCTGCTTCGCATTGTGACTTTGACATGTTGGGTTCTACAGAACTGAGACTGTTTGTTTTGTCATGTTCTACTTTGTGTGTGTGATTACATTTCATAAAGGACATCGTGAGTCATTTTTGGTGGAAAATCAACACATCAATCACCCTATTCATTACAACTGAATAGGGTGATTGTCCTACCGGATGGCCAGAATGAATGTCAGCTAAGTACGTTTCCACAAAAACCACATGTTAGGGTAAAACTGGATGCTGTGCTGATGCTGTGGTTATGTTTAGGCACAAAAAACACTTTGTTAGGGTTCAGTAAACATCATGGTTTTGGTTGCCGCGATCACGGTTGAAGCTGGTTCAACTTCCAGTGGAAAAAAAGCCGGTTTTGGTCGCCATAACAACAAGTAGGAAATATCCTCAGGTCTCCTTAAAGAAAAAAAAGAAAACACCAGCTTTTGACGTGACAAATACGTTTAGGACATATCCAGTGGTGCCATGTTGGCTGTAGTGATGCCACCTCTGTCTCCGCCGCCTCCTGACATGATTGAGCATGAAACAGAAAATCTCTTTTTCAAAGGATAGTTTGAGGCAGTTTAGTGATCTGTCTTCACATATTCAGTGAAGTTCATCCATAAATTGTGTTCTTGCAGATCTGAACGCGACGGCGGACGAACAGTTTGATGCCCTGCTGATGAGTAACGTGGTGCCGATGTACCCCGAGTTTAAGAGTAAGTTATTGGTTCGTACCGCAGCAAAAACCTCACTGCTCAGCTTCTAATTACTTTAATTGAATCGTTTCTCCTCTTTCAGAGATCTGGGACTATTTTCACAGCACCCTATTAAAGAAATATGCCTCCATCTACAACGGAGTTAACGTTGTGACAGGTCCCGTTTTTGATTACAACTATGACGGCCGGTACGACGCTCCGGAGCAGATCCAGCAGTAAGTTTCATTTCCTTGTAAAGGACGTTATAAGCGTCACCGCTGTGAGCTTTTACTTCATCCACAAGGTTTAAACTTCAAATGATTTTTCTTTAAAGTATCCTTGTCACATTTTCCATCATCATGAGATAAAACCCAGCTACGTCCAGAACCTGTTCGCACGTAAATATCGCTTGACACAGCAGGTTCTGCTCGAAGCATTTCACCATTTTCACACCGCAGGAATTTCATTGAATAATCGTTCCCATCACTGAGAACAATATATCAGCCTTTACTCAGAATTTCACATAAGTTAAGTGTGTAGGATGTGGAAGGATTGCGTTAGGGCAAACAAACTTCAGCAAAACAGGAATTTTTTTTTTTTTACTGTGTCCTAAAGACACTTTCTTGAGACAATTCATGTTGTTTTTTCCCATTCAGCAGTCGTATGGTTGGAAAAGACCCCAGTCTGTCATTGGCCTAGTATCCAGGATACTAGAAAAAAAATAGGAATGTTGTGACAGCTGTTTCCAGCTGTTTCCAGCTGTTTTTTTTCCTTTTGCTCATCCTCACAAACGGAGGAATAATAGGAATAATAGGAACAAATTATTAGGAAGTGGCACGTTTTTGCTGCTTGTTATTCGTGCTCGGTTGTTTCTGCCCTTCCTTTTCTTCACTCTATCTATGGTCTGGAACAACATAATGAATTTCTAGCTCCCGCTGTGATTCAGTGGCAAAAAATGTATTTTGAGCGCTGTCAGTTCAGATCAGGGTGGGTATCTAGTCGTGCTGCTTAGTCGTCGCCTCAGTCCTGGATATGAGACATACTGGTTTTGAGTTGCCTGTGGAAAGAATGAACATGTAAGAGCCTCCGGTTCCTGAGTCAAAGCCGGCGAAGAGCATGACGTGTGAAAAACGTTTCTGTCTCATGTATTTCTCGGTCTGTTGTCTCTCGTCTCGTCTCTCCCCGTGTGTGTGTGTGTGTGTGTGTGTGTCTATCTGAATCCACAGATTTGATTTGAGAAGATTTGCAACACATGTATTTGGTCTGTGAGTGCGGCGCTGTAAAGGCTCGAAATGCTGCATTTAGCTTTAAAATAACAGCTTCAAACTCCTGTTGATGGTACAGTGTCGTTAACAGGGTGACAGGTGCCACTCTGCACTAGAGGGCACATACACGTTCTCATGAGTGGACCACACCCATCTTCAAACTAGCCTTCATTTCGATCTCAACTACACAACTGTGAAGATTGCTAATTTAAAGGTTGTTGATCCGGATCCGGAGAGGTCCGGGTCTGGGGGATGGCATCATCCAAATCCAGGAATGTTCTCACATTCCTGGACTGGGTCGTCTAGGACCAAAACTACACAAAATAAGCCACAAAAAAGTCAGTAAAGTCATGCTCTCTGTGCTGCGACCGCGCTACGACGTGATGACGTATGCACAAGAGGTAACTGTGCTCAGGCCCGGTTGGGGGCGGAGCAATGTGAGGGACAATCGTGCTTCTGCACGGTGCGGAGCAACTGGACCAAGTGTGAGTGCGCCCCCTAGTGACTGCATGGGACTATGGTCAGTTGTTCATACTGTTGTGTAAATGTATGTGTCATACTGTTCAATATTTCTCTATGTCAATATTCATTTATTTAGCTTGAGGGTAGCAGGGCCTTTATTTGAAGCGGGCTCATATTAAATTAATTCCTTCTCTTTGATTAACAAATACATCACAAAGGGTTCTTGTTGTCTGATCTCAGGTACGTTGCTACAAAACACAGTTTGAATGAGGCGTCAACACTGATACACCCACAGTGACTGAAATAGGACGTTTATACTTTAAATGAGTAATGCAGAATGTTTATTTAACTAAAATGGAAATGTACTTGCATGTTACATAACAGGCACTGAGAGTTTATCCACCCTTGTTGTTTTCTCTCACCTGTATCTGGGGCCAGACTTTATTTCTCCTTGTTGATCAGAAATCACAAAGTGCAACCTCTCACAACTCATTGTTGTGTTGTGTGGTTGCCAAGGTATTTATCAAGTGTTGCCACCACAAACTTGGTTCACTGCATGTCTCTTTCTCTGGAAAACTGTTGTGTTAAAGAGTCACAACGTATGCCCTGCATCCACCTTATTTTCACACGAATTTTATTATCTTTTTGGCGCCTGACATCAAATAAACAGGGATTTTGGTCTCCAAATATTAATAGGACTTACCCACTTGTCTTTATGAGAGGGATGTTTTTCAAAAGAGGGTTTGCTGTTTTGTTTGGGAAAGCCGTTACCCAGAGGACTTCTCTGGAATAAGACGCGGCAGCATTGCCAACAAAGACACACAGAATGCCAACAAAGGTTTCTGCAAAACCACAATTTAAAATATAAATATCCAGCGATGTGACTCCAACTGCGGCCGGTCATGGCAGCTTCCCTGGGGTTTGTTTTCATTGCTTTTGGTTTTGGGCCCTTCAGTTCAAATGAAGGAAAGTGATTGAGGTTATTAAAGTGTTGTAACTGCCACATGGCTTCTGCTGGCAGACTGATTACTGTCCAAAGCAAAGAATGAGCGTAAGGTTCCCAGTATGACCTCAAAATGCTGACCTCAGTGCGATGAAAAGGCAGTGAAGGACGAGTAAAGCTAAATGGGGGAAATCCTTGCAGCAGGTTGAACATCTGGTGGAAAGACGTCAGTAGCCTCCATGGTTTTACACTCATATGTTCAACAACCACATTTATTATACTTGCGGTGACTTTTGCCAATGAATAACTGTTTTTTTTCCTTTTATGTGTGTGTGTGACCCCAGATTTGTGTCAGGCACAAACATCTCCATCCCCACACATTACTTTGTGGTGCTGACCAGCTGCAAAGACTCAGCCCTACCGGTGAACGCCTGCTCGGGGGAGCTGCAGACCGTCTCCTTCCTCCTTCCCCACAGACACAACAACATGGAAAGCTGTAAAGTAAGAAATCACAATGTCAACATTTGTCTATCTGAATAGACACAGTCATCCTCCTCCGGCCACATTCACACTGCAGATACATGAATACACCGAAACTCTTCTCGTCATGGCCACGTTATTGCCTCAATACATCAGGTCCGCCGCTGACTCGGGCTCTAAAGCACAACGAAGTGGAAAATATTAAGAATAAACACATTTAAAACAGACAAATAACTGAACGATTTAACTACGTAGCCGACCCTTTAATTTAATTTACGCTTCACAAAAGTGGTGTTCTTCTGTGACGATTACCTCGATGAACACAACGTGTGAGTATCAAGAGATTATTTTCTGCTATAATCAAAAATCCAATTACATTTCTGCCGATGCTCATTTCCAGGTTAGCCGAAAAAAATAGACGTCATCCCTGCAGCTCTCTACAAGCAAAGTTATTTTCTCCACATTAAAAACCTCTCACTCCTCAACCAGGAAGACATAAAGACTATACTTTATAAATGATTGAGGGGATGAGATGGTTATTTCTGAGAGGAGGAAGCTACAGAGAGCAGAAAAAACAGCCCTCATTCAGTAACACATCATCACAAGCTGACCTTCGTTCTAACAGTCACATTATAGAAATAATTGTGTGTCACATTGACAGAGTTCACAACCTGAAGCTCAGTGGGTCGAAGATCACATGTGGTTCCATCAATCACGAGTCAGAGACGTCGAATGGATCACAGGACTGGACTTCTATCAGGACAGCGGTCGACCAGTCCCGGAGCTGCTGAAGGTGAAGACCCGCCCCACGGCAGCCGTTCAGAGGAAACAATGAAGCTGCTCATTTTCTACAAGAAGAATCACCGAGATTGATATTATTAATATTGAGTATGTGTAAAATATTGAGTTATTAGTCTTTGATTGTGTCACTTTGTCAACACTGAACTGAAGGTTCAATTAGTTTTATTTATTGAGTGTGAAATTTTAAACTGCTGATTTTATTTTTGTATTATTTAATCATATTATATTCATGTTGCCATGATTTGTATCTGAGTGATTTATCATTATTAGAGTCTTTCTTTGGAGCTGTGCTGCTGCAGGACTTTAAAAACAGTAACAGATGATCACATGCTTGTTTTTCTTTTCCAGTTTAGGAAAATATTAAATATTGTTTTTTGCCGTTTGTGTCTAACAAGAATTAAAAAAACAAAACAGTGTCTACGAGATTTAGTGTTGCTGTTGAATTCTTTTGAATATATTTTCATATCCAAAACCAAAACTGTCTGCATGTCTCCAGATCACTGGGATACATAAACACTTGTATTTTTGTTTGTTTTTTTTTTGGATAAGAAGCACTTGTTGGTCCATAAATGGTCATAAATCATTAATGTGATGAGAGGTGCAGAAGTAAACTTAATTAAAAATGAATTTTCCAGGAACGTGATGATTCATGTTGGACGAGACAGCTTGTGATTGAGTATAAACATTACTTTTTGTCTTGTCTTGGCTGAATCACATCCTTCTTTAGTCAGAACACTGCCTGTGGTCGGCTGGGACGAGACTAATTTTAAACATAATTTAAATAATGACGCAGTTCTGGAAAAACAAAAGTCTTGCTGATGCACATGTCGAGATAAAAGGGGATTTTATGCTGAATGGAAAAAAGGCGGGAAAGGACAGGTTTTTATGGGGTCATTAAGTCTCGGTAATCAGGATGTGTCATCTTATTTAACATCTTTGTTATCACCTTGACACCCAATCAAACAGTTTGTACTGTAGTGTAAAGCACATTGGGTGGATCAAAATTCATTTTAAATTCAATTTATGATTATAACAATCCCAGTGAAGTTTAGTTTCTTTGCACTGATGTCATTTTAGACGATAAAGCTTGTTGTTAAATTAAATTATTCTGCCTTCTTTGCAGAAATATGTGTGCAAATCTCCCGATAGATCGATATCAGAAATATTTTTTACTACTCCAAAAATTGATTAGTGGTCGATCCTCTACACCACAGTATCTCTTGACCTTCTCGGTAGAAACAGGTTTTGCATTAAAAAATAGAACGGATGCACAAACTGCATGTCAAAAATAGAAACTCGCCAATAAACATTCAAATAACATTAGACATTTATTAAAATAACAAACGATTGCCAATATATAGCCAATGATTGGTCATAATTACTACAGCCACTAGAGGTCGCTGGCTAACAACAAACATCGATATGCGTCGTAAAAAGCATCATTATAAAGAAAAAATCAAAGGAATAATGGGAATGAGAGTCTGACACACACAACTACCTTTACTGAGTGAAATCTTTGTTACATGTCACTTGTTCTGTTATTAAGACACTTTATTTTGTGCTTTTAAGGTCTGTGCAATGTGACATTACTGTGACCAAACTCCATTCGAAAATTAGGTGTTTTATGGCTGGGTGGTATTTTATTCCTGGTAAAAACTGTAGTTACAACGTCATCAGACTCTTTTCTGACTCACTTCGATTTACGGGCACAATCAACACACATCATTTACTCAGTAACCTCATTAACTAAGCTGTGATGAAGTGTTTGTCATCTTGTTTGACATGTAGACTTGCTTGGTGTCCCAGTTTACAAATTTAAGTCTTAAGTTTGTTATTGTCGGACCTGCAAAATGCAACACAGCTAGTTGTGTTTAATTTCACATGTTATCACAATGCTGGATTTCCCCTTAAAACGTGGCCTGGCCCCTCTGACTGATGCCTGCTCTCATCTAGTTTTTATGATGTGTATATTTATGATGAGGCATGGACAGAAATATACGGAAGCCCTAAAGGGCCATGCATTCATACATTTTATTTCCTCCATTTTCCCGAGATAACGGGATAATTTTCTCGAGATCTTGAGAAAACAAAACGATAGTGAGCAGTACATGCTGTAAAGAGGTGCATTGGACATTGTGGCTGAGAGAGTGACGTGATGTGAGCGCAGCTTTGCTCAAAGTACCTGAAGTGGATTTCTTGCAATCTTCCAGCAAAGTGAGACATGAGCCAGACAGACAACAGCACAAAGTCATGCTGTTCTGTTTCCAGGCGTCGGCAGCCTGCAGGTGCCTGGGAGGTCTTTCATCTGAAAAATCAATCCAAAGTGAAACATTTTACATAAAGAGGCAACAGTCTTGACTTGCCAAGCATGAACTTTCAGTCTCAAACTGAAACTCTACACACTCTGACCAGTGTATTAAAGTCTGACACACTGACTCCATTCAGTGAAGCAGCAATGCTCAGGGGATAGGGGTGTTGTTCAGGCGGAAACACCCTGGATACTGTTGGATAGCCAACACATTTAGAACAGATATTCATGTTGCCTGTAGAGGATATATCCTCGTGACTTTGGTGATCATTTGACGTTTCCTCTAGCGCCAACATCAGGTCAAACTTCACATTTGTCCAGTACTTTGGTTTAGGACTAATGAAAAGGTGCCAGATTGATTCCATCTTAGAAAATGTGTTTAAAAAAAGGGCAGGCACTTGCAAGAAATACTTTTCAGGTGATAAGATGAACCATCACCAACTATCACGGGCCGACATCAACCGATCAGATCAACAGTAGGAGAGCGTTATCACAGAGAAGAGCCGAGACATGTTTTCCATCGAGGAAAGTTCTTTGCTCTTCTTTCAATGACGTAAACGGAGATAACAGACCAGCAGTCACTTATCTCGCTTGTCATCAAAACTAAACCTCGTACCGCAGCTGGCAGGAGTCCCACAGGGCAGTGATTGACACCGGATAAATTGCAAGCTCACATGATCTTGCAAATCCAGCCAGACCAAACTAATGACGTTGAGCCTCAGCCTCAGCTGTGCTCTCTGCTAATGTTAGCATGCTAACCTGCTGATAGTGAACTTAAACATGACAGCATATTAGCTAAACACGGCCCAGATAGCACACACACATCTTGCACAACGAATAGAAGTTACGTTGGAACAACGTACGAAGCGTCGCCAACATCTTCCCAAGAAGCAAACGCTCTCCATACTACGTCTTTCCAACGTAACTCGCTCTGACGTCTGCAAGACGTATGTGTGTGTGTGTGTGTGCACAGCTGTAATGATCATTGCATTCACCTACATCACTGAACACTTCTACATTAAAGACCCCCGTGTTTTCATGCTTCAGTAATAATTGTTTCTCCACCAACCCTGCTCCTGGAAATTTCTCTTTATAAAGCACTAATTTGTTTCCCCGATTAGATTGTGTACAGCACAGAAGTTGCAGGCAGGTGGTCGGGGTGGATGTTGGGACTAATAAGTGCAGGACTGTTGTCTAAAACAGAAACTAATGCCCAGGGGAGGAGCTAGAGATCATATTGTGATGGGATCACACCAGCTGTGCAGAAGGTCAGGGTAAGCAGTCGGCGCGAGACGGGCAGTGAACGGTGGGAACAGGGTTACAGCGATCTGCATCTTGAAACAAGTGTGGACCAGGCTCGTCAAGTGGGGGGGCTGGTCCCTTTCCCACTTCCTACCCCTCTTCTTCCGGCGCCCTTACTCAGAATACACCCACTGCCTTTTTTCCGCCTTTATTTTCCGCCTGGCATGGTAACAGATTCTGTAGTGCAGTAGCTCTTTCTTTAAAAGGTGAAAACAATACCAACCCCTCTGACTTGACATCACAAAGGAAGGTGACTGCATTTCAGCCTTTCTGTTTTGTGACTCATTTTCCTGGTGTTGTGATTGTCAGTGGCTCACAGCACAGTGGCTCACAGCACAGTGGCTCACAGCACAGTGGCTCATGTTGCTCTCATGGTCTGTTGGGACTGTGTCAGAGTGGATGTGTGAATCAGACAGCAAGTCCCTTTCTGTATCCTCATCGTGAGACGCTCGGTTTTTCCCTCTTTGACACCCTAAATGGAGATGGAGACAGCCACAGGTGCAAACCACTTATGAGCGTACAGCGATGTCATCCCTTCATTGTAACCCTGTCATGCGTCTTAAAGGGTAAGTCCTCTAAATTTTACACACACAGGTCCTGGAGAGTGCTACTGCAAAATGTGAAAAAGTACGAGCAGAAGCAAAATCAAAAGCTAAATTATCGTCCGTCAGGCAACAGGTTCTGTGATTTTTATCATTTTCTTTATTTATTTACTTCCTTAATTCACATGACTTTTTTGGGGGGATTTGACAAACGACAACACAAAATTCACGTTATTTATTTACTTTCTTTGTCGCTCTGCATCTATTATCTGATGTTACCTCAGTCACTGATGTTTTTCAAACTCTGGCTCTGACTTTAACCTCCGCACTGTAAAGATTTTCACCTCACTGCATCAGACCTTCCCACACTTTGTTTGTTCAGTCAGGAAAAAGATGTTTCCTGCCTCATTGAACGACTCGTTTCGTTCAGGTCACCAGTACAACACGCACACGCTGCTCGCACGACAGCTATAAGAGGCTCAAACACACGCAATCGGTAATTACACAGCGAGGTCAAGTGCAGTAGGACAAACACATGAGTAGTAAATATTCACATATGTTCTTTGAAAGCCTCGCAGGCGCCGTCTGTTTTATTTCTCTACATGTGAGGCTCCACTTGTCTGCTGTTTATTTGGAGATGATGTAAGCCGCAGTTACTTTAATCTCTTGAGTTCACCTTTATATAAATAGAAATGTTTCCATTTGCGTAGGAAACCTTTCAGTCACATCAGCAGGTGTTTACTGTGAAGCTTTTACCGCCTGGAAACGACCGTACAAATGAGAGCAGCAGCTGTAAACTGTGACACACCTGTTAAATCTGATGCACTTGGTCAAGTGAGCTTTTCTTAAACGTGTCTGTTTTTTTATTACACAACATTATGAATGAAATGTTTTGCACACGTCACATGTTTAAATGTATTGCACAAAGTACTGGCTACAGATCAGCGGCATCATCAGGACTGTGACCTTTGTCAGCCACTGGCCCCGATATCTATCAGGAAAATAAATACTGAGCGGTGATCCGGTCAGGCCGGCGCCACATCTATCAGATTTCACTTCCCCATCGTAGACTTATGTAAGAGTATCAGGGCCAGGGGTGAGAAAAACAGCGCGAAGAGGAAGTTTTTTCTTTTACATTTGAGGAAAAAAGTGGAAATGTCGAGAATAAAGTCAACTCTTCTGGTCCATCAGATCCAGTCAGGGGAGCTACGTGAGCTGCTCCAGCCTACGCTCTCGGCCATCCCTGGAGTTTAATGTTAAAGTTGAGTTTCTGAAGTGACGGCATACTTAACTGATACATGTATCATATCAATATCGTGAAGTTGTTGCCAACCTAACATAATTCAAGTCATCAACCAGCCGCTGAAGCACAAGAGGCCGACTAAAACTGTGAGACGCTATTTTCGACTTGTATTTCAACTTTTTCTGCGCGATCAACCGAACCAAACCGCGTGCGTATGACGAAGGTCCTGATGTTTCAGGAGCGGCGATGTTTTGGGAGTTATTCAGTCGTTAAGATATCACATGTGCAGATGTTTATATTTCATGTTTTGAGAGAAGCATCTCAATAATATTTGGAAAATTCCCATAAAGTCTGGTCCAGATATTTAAGGCCTCCAGAGCTTGAAGCTTAACTGACTTCGCCTGACATTAGTCATCACCAGGAAGTTGTGAAACACTTGATCACATATTTAATGGATCACCATGACATCCTGTTGATGAATAGCAGTGCCCCTCTGACTCAGAGTTTTGGTTTGTGGACAGTTTTCACAACCAAATATCAACACAGCGAACACGCAGAGTGAAAGTTACGAGGAGTGAAAGTTACGAGGAGGTGAAGACAAACAAATCACCCAGATTTATATTCTCTTCTTAGAAACAAGCGTCTCGTCGGTACAAAACAAAATCATTATCTGAGAAAAAAACTAAAAATTATAGAAAAAATGACCACTGTTACCACGGCGACGGGGAGTCACAGTGAGTAGATGATGCAAACAGCCTTCTCTTCTCTTGTATACGAAAAAACATGTCACGACATCTCTCAGCACTGCCGAAGGGAATTCTTGTCCGCAAACGTCATCGTCGGCTCAGTTGGGTCATCGTTTATTTGGATGCTACCTAGCTGTTATTGTGGCAACCGCTGCTCTTCCCCCAGGATCACGGATGGTTTTATTGGACAAATGTGCAGAATTGATCTTCTACCTCGTACAAGAAGACGTGTGGTGCCGATTACTTTCTCTTAAAGACAGTTGATTAGTGAGCAACCAGCAGTATTTTGACTTCACTGGGTGTTTTGATGGATTGCTCGATGACGGAGGCAGTTTAATGTGACTCCTTTGTACATTCCTTGTGTCATCGCTGCGGGAACTCCGTCAAATTTATTATAAGTGTTCAAACTTTAATGTTTCAAAACAAAATTGAAGATTACCTCTTAAATTGTCTACGATGGACTCGCTTCACAGCTGCAGATTGCCCAATCCGTCTCTCCGTCCTCTTCTCCTGTCACTCTACTATGCAGAGTCGGGTGTGTGTGGTCCGCTGGCTGAGAGATCAGAACCAGCTGCTGAAGCAGAAACAAATGGGACTGTTAATCACTGTTAAGCACATCATCTGTAATACTGGGTGTTCGTATGAGCAGCTCTGCGCCGTGTCTCTTGTTGTTGCAGCCTATAGGTGTTAATCTCTGTTCAGGCTTCACCAGGAGACTGGGCCGAGAACATTTCCCGACCACTGCTTGCATATTGGCGGTGAGGTTTTATTTTGCTCCTATTCACTCCACATTTTGATTATTTGTTTATTTGATTTGAGCAGCATCCACGGGTCCTTTTTATCTGACAAGGAGTTACTTCTACATCTGGCGAGCTGGGTCTCGTTTGGACTGCAGGAACTTTCCCCCGGGGACGAGGAACCTTTGGAGGAACTCGTTTCCAAGGGACCAAATTAAATTCCTGGGTCAAGGACTCATTTGCAGAATGGATCACGAGCCATCGCCCTCATGTGCATGTTGCTCTTGAGACCGAGGGCATGATGGGAAATGTCTGGCTGTCGCCTGATCAAAGAGCTGATTGGTTTAGATGTTGACTCAAAAATAAGACGCATCGAAGAAACTTTTACATTTTTTGGTGTATTGGAGAGGTTTTGACTTTGATTGTGTGAAGGTTTATCCTGTTCATTTGTGTATATGATATATTATAGTTGTTGCCTGTCTCGAGGGGGGCAGTATTTTCTAAAAGCACAAGAAATTTTGGGTTTTTTTTGCAGCGCTGAACATTTCTGAAGTGCTTGTGGCCTTTATTACAGTCAGCATTTTTAAAAATCTGCAGCCACAAACCAGTGTTGTTGTTTGTTCATTGTGTCTCGACACGCCAACAAGGATTTACAGAAGAAGTCGTGTTACTCAGAAACGATGCCTTTAAAAACAGCTCATATGACAGCCGGATGATTTGCCTGATCTTGCAGTGCAGACGGAAACAAAATGTTCTCTGAAAAGCTGTGGGGCTGAACGTTTGGGTGGAAATGAAGTGTTTCTCACACTCTTCTCCTCTGGTCTGAAGCGTATCGTCCTGCTCCGTCCAGCGTCTTAGGTTGTGTTTTCTTCGTTTCACTGTTTTTATTGTGTTACTTTCTGTTTTATTGTGTGTTAATTAAGAGTCCCACTTCCTGCCTTTGTGACTGTCTGCTCTTATTTTCTCTCTTTGTTGCTGCTCGGACGCTTTACCAACCCAACATGTGGCTGTTTGACGTCCTGGGAATGAGACTCAACAATCAACTATCTTTGTGGTGCGTTCAGGAACAGCTGGGACAAATCCTACTGACTCTACCTTTAACTTTAATAGTCTTTGAATTACATTTATATGACGTGAGCTTCAGTCAGCTTTGACCACAAATGTCCTTCAGAGGGAGACTTTTTACTCTGATACTCTGAGTACATTTCAGAGCCTGTACTCTATTAGCACTTCTACTTTTACTAGAGTCTGTTTTTAAGTGTCTGAACTTCAACTGGAGGAGAGGATGTGAGGACTTTTACCACCTCTGAGCTTCTGTTCACTTTCACTTGATGTTTTGCTTTGACGAGTCGCTGTTGGCCCGTTTGCCTTTTTCCCCACATCCTTTTCTTTACGAGCTGTTTGTGTTGTTGTGTTTATTGTTTACACAGTTAATAGGTTTTTAAAATGGTGGTTGCCGGCACATTGCCAAATCTTCGGTCAAACTTCCTGTGGTGCTGGAGAGCACCTACTTTAGTTGGAGCTAAGAAAGTCTCCTAAAATGGGCAATCGTTCACAGTTCGGATACTATAAAAACGGTCTGAAAACACCTGCTTTTAGCTTTCTTCTCACTTTCTTCTCACTTTTCTTACACACTGCTTGATCCAAAAGAAATTCATCTAATTTCTTGTGTTTTTAGAGAGTTAAATTGTTCTGATGATCCACTTGACTGGTGTCCACACAGTAGTTTTATTCCAACCACAGTTTCCCCTGCCTGTTTACTCTTCTGTGCATCGTTCAACAAGTCACAAAGATAAAATCTGAAGTTGTATGTGATTCAAGTTCGAAAGATTAGTCAGGCGGTCAAGCGGGTGTTTGCTCGACTACTCACTGTCACCAAATTGAGAACATATTTCTGCCTCACATGCCTCGATAAAATCCTAAAAAACTTCTCATATCCTCACGAGAGGCATACCACAGTTTTAAACTAAGATAAAAGGCCTGTGTGTGCTGTGATCGTAAATTATATGATTATACTTTACCAGGAAAAGTGACGGTGTTGTTACTCACAGAATGACAGATGATAACAATACCTTGTTAGCCACTTTAAACACCAGGTTGGCGCCTGTCATCGCAGTCTGGAAGGTTCACTGCATCCTGACGTTGGATGCGATCCTTAGCGCTGAGTGGACGACGATACGTCTTGTAGAGCAGCCAGAACCTTTCAGGATTAATCAGAGGAGGATAAACGGACTCTGCAGCTAACGATGCTTCGTATTACTCACAAAAATGTTGTCCACAGTAGAGCCTCAGGCACAGTCAACAGAATCAGGACACGGTACAGTTTCTTATTTTCTAACATCAGCTTTCAATGTTTTTTTTAAATGTCTATCAGTAAAGATTGAATAAAAAATTTTCTTGCATTTTTAAACAACTCAATTTATTCGCTTTACACTTTATTTCCTCCTTTTTCCTCACAATCCTCAGCAGCAGAGATTTCACAGACCTGACAATTTTAACCAAACCTCATTTAATATCTTAACCTGTGGACATCTTGTATATTAGCAGGTTATTAAAGGGAGCTGTTCATCCCAAAAATGACTTGTTTTGACACTACAGGAGCCCAGAGGTCCAAACTTGATTTGAAAAGATGTTATTTACACCCTCAAATCTTCACTGGGGCTGCAAAGCTGAAAGCATTAGTGTGCAGCCTGTCTGAAACAGGTGCACGAGCACCACCATTTTGTGTTTCTTGGTTGTTTTTTAAGTTTTAAAACAAGTCTCCGGCTACTTCAGCTGTTTAGGAGAAAACGCTGCAACGCCGAAGCTCCAGAAATGTTACAAAACTTCCCCTGACTTCCCATCAGCATGGAGGGAGGAGATGATGTCTGAGTTTTCATTTTTGGGTGAACTGTTCCTTTAAAATCTTTAAAACTTAATGTGATCTTGTGTTTATTTTTTTATAATTATTTTTTTTTAGTGTTTCAGAACTTTTATCTAGTTTTACCAGACTTACCAACAATAAAGCCAAAGTTTGCCTGCTGAGCCACTGATGTTACATAACAACCCTCCGATCACTGCTATTGATCAGCTGTAAACTCACTGTAGATCTACTCTGATCATTCAAACAGGAACAGGAAACCAAAATATGAAGGTTTTTGGCAGCTTTAAGAGCAGGAGGTCTTGTCACACAAATCCATTTCAGTTATTTTATAATGAACTGAAGTTATTAAAGGAGAAAAAAAAAAGAAGCAGTGGCATCATTTGTCCACTAGGTGTCACAAACTGAACATAAACAGACCTGAGCATGTGGCCGGGGTCAATAGTAAGAATTAATAAACAGGATGAGTCAGCAGTGCTATGGAACAAATCAAACCCATGTCTCGTCATGTCTGGCCATGTAGCGACGTGCTGGTGTGCGTAGAGAGCGTGGACGGACGCTGAAAGGAGGAAACATCTTGTATTTGTGTAAATCTTCTGTCCATGTTGGAAGAAGATGAGCAGTTTCCATGTACATCCCAAAAAAGTTGTGTAAAAACATGAATAAAACAGAACGTGATCATTTCCCTTTTTGATATTAACTCAACCTCATTATAAATATTTATTTCCAACAGGAGCAGCAGCTCCAAAACACCTGTCTGGATCATCCCACAGGTAAACAGGTTTACAGGTAACAGGTGATAGCATCATGATCGGGTTCATCCTCGACAGGCTCGGTCGCTCACAAACAAGGAAGTGGCAGGTTCATCACATGATTGTATAAAGTGTATTTTTTGTTTTTTTGTTTGTTCTGCAGCTCTGTTCTACTGTGAAGATCCAGAAACGTTTTGTCGTCTACGAAACTTCACCGGACTTTTCATCAGCATGCAGGTGAGGAGACGAGCTTACAAACAGCACCTTTAAAGGGTTAAATGAGACAGTTACAGTGTGTTAAAGATACATGATAATGTTAATAATACTTTATATAGAGAGAACTTTTCAAGACCTAGAAAACAGATTATTAGATTTTATGATGTATGTAAGAAAACAGACATGAAAGAACAATTCAAATCAGATTAAATTAATGGTCCATTTGTTGGTTTGTCGGCAGGATTACACAAAAACTACTGAACAGATTTTCACTAAACTTGGATGAAGGATGGGTCTCGGCCCAGAATAGACCCGGTTAACTTTTGGTGCGTATCCTGATAAAGTGACGGATCCAGGAACGTTTCACTGTCACTGGTTTCTCAGGGAGTAATATATGGATCTTGATGGGTTTAACATTTAAAGTGACACACGGCTTTGGGGTTTGATATATAATTAGGCTTGATTAATTTAAAGGGAACTGTTTGGCCTTGGCGGAGGTATGTGCTCTATTTTTCAGTTTGATTTGCTTCTTCTTCTCACAAAACATGATTTTAAAACATCATTTCGAGGAAGTAATTGAAACCAGTGCTTGTGGTTGGTATTACTCCATCACTCCATCATCATCCAAATGAGATGATTACAACTTGTCTCACTCTCCTGGCCAGACTTTAGTGACTCGGAAAGCAAAGACACCTCCCTGTCACACCCATTTTGTCATCTGGGGTCCATGTTTCCAATATTTCAAAAGAATAACATTCTCTCAGCATGAGCTATATGATCGTGTGTAGGCTGGTACCGCACCTTCTAACAGATGGATAATCTTTGTCTGATGTGTGTTTATTTATATTAATTAATTAGTCTTTGGTGTTTCTTTCCTTGTTAGTGCGTAATTTCCCGTTATGGACTTTGACTTTTCAACTGGGTTTTGTAATAATCTTAGTTAGTTGATTGTAAGTGCTATATAGGCAACTGGACCTGTTTCATTCATTTGCCTATGATCCAGTTATGTAAAAAGTGGGCGCCTCTGCAGGTTTGACCAGAATTACAGGTAAAATAACTGTTTCCGTGCGAGGGCCTGTCGATCGACAATTAAAACAGACAAACAGGAAAGAATTCTCCTTTTGTTAAATCCTGTTGCAGAGCATCTTTTCCTTTCATTTCTTTAATTGAGAGTCAAAGTGCAACAGAAAGGAGCTGTGAGCACCTGGCAGTCAGTATGAATGGGAAGCCCCTCGTATGTGATTTAAACAGAGCTGGAGTCATAATATGAGCTTTGTCTCTGTCCCACCAGCGTCAGGACGAAAGTGGATGAATAATACAATGGCTGACATTGAACGCGTCGCTATATGACAATATAGAGCTACACAGACATCATTAAAGACAAACGGATGTTTTTCCACACAAAGAAAACATTTATTCGTGTATAACGTTTGCCGAATGAACAAGCAGCCCCAAATAGTTGTGAATGTGATGTAGACAGCGTTTCACAACGTTGACACAGTTTCTCCAAACGCAACAAGTCTCAAAATTGAGTGATTTTTCAAGGGAGTCTGGCAAAATGAAGTAACAGGCTTTTAGAGCGATGCCGCGAAGAAACTGGCACTTTTTTTTTTTTTACAAGGAAAGAAGCATCTTAATGTTTTGTACTTAATGCCGAATATACGAGAGTACAAGTTAAAATGTGTCGCAGCTGTTTCATAACGTTGATTAAGTTTCTCCTCACGATGCAACAACTCTTAAAACCACTAGATTTGTAAAGGGAGTCTGGGATATTTCCGTTATTTGTGGCATTTATCACGTCACTATGTGACCCATATTCATGACTTTCTCTCTCTTTTACACACACACACACACACACACACACACACACACACACACACACACACACACACACACACACACACACACACACATCAGCCCACTTCTCGCAACAATTGTGTAAAGAAACATGATGTGTGATTAAAATAACGGTCGTTGATCACAGATCTGTGATTTTCCTGCTTTAATGGGACACCTGGATTTAAACACCTGCACCAAATCATCTGCTCCGGTCAGAAGGAGAAGCCACGGTTTTATAACAGCCAGACAACAAACAGTATCTATATATTAACTTCATGTACAGAGCTGAGAGACGAGTCAAGGCATGTTTTAGAAATATTGCATCGTGTCTGCTGAACATCCCCACTTTAATATTTATAATATTAATATCTCCCCTCTAGTTTTTTTTTCATGAGTTTTGGTCCAAAATCCTCCATTTTTAAAAATAAATGTGTGGGGGGACACACACATTGTTGGGGAATCCTCCACTTGACCGACGCGTAAAGTGGCACGACCCGTCTCACCCCCTCAAGTGTTATTGGAAACAATCCATGATTACAATAAGCAGAGATGACTCCTCATGCGTCAAGGGCATTCCCGCATTCTTGTTTGATCCGCGGGGCGTCACTAATAAATAGAGGAGACGTGGTGGAGAAGGCACCATCCTCCTGACAGAGCGCTGCAGCTGCAGACACAACACAATGATGACGGTAGGTGGGGACGGAGGGAGGGAGACACATGCCGGGACGTGTCCCTGCACAGAGACACGTCTCCGTGCAGGGGACGATTTATTCAACATGACCTGACGACAGCTCAAGTTTATTTCTTACTTCTGAATTATTGTTTTTGTTTTTTGGAGATGATGGAAACATTCTCCTGATTCTGGAGGATTGTTGAGTTGATTTAAGTTAAATGAAATGACAGAGTGTAGCTACAGGTGGATGAAGAGTTCAGACTAACCTGCTCCAGGTGTGACTCCAGCTGCGTGCACGTCCTTGTTGTTTTCCTGTATTTCCTCGTCTTTCCTCCCTCTGGCTCGTCATAAGACTCTCCTGTTTCCTCCTTCCTTCCTTCCTTCCTTCCAGATGTTGCGCTCTCTCCTCCCGGTCCTGCTGCTGACTCTGGTCTACGGTGCCGCTCCGCCTCCCACCTTCAGAGACACCGACCCGATCACCGGCGCGCCCCTGGAGTGTGACCGCTGTCCACCGGGGACGTACCTCCGTGCGCGCTGCACGTCGACGCAGAGGAGCAAGTGCGCGCCGTGTCCCTCGGGATCCTTCACGGAGCTGTGGAACTACATCGGTAAATGTCTGCGATGCGGAGTTTGCGGGCAGAACCAGGTGGAGAAGACGGCGTGCAACGCCGAGAGCGACTGTCAGTGCGAGTGCAAACAGGGATATTACTACAAGCAGAAGTACGACATGTGCCTCCCGCACAGCGTGTGTCCCGCCGGCCAGGGCGTCCTGACGAGAGGTAAGATGCTGCTGCTGCTGCTGCTGCTGCTGCTGCTCCAGGTGGGGGGGGGGGGAGGGCTCCATCGTGTCGGGAGATCAGGGACCAGATTACCGCAGTGACATGTTGCAGGCTCGTGTCACTTAAACATATTCAGTCAGGCAAGAATACGTCTTAAAAAATGATTTCTTGATTTTTCTTTTTCAATATTTGACACAAATATTCCCATCAGCTGTGTGTCAGAGAGATTACTTCAACCATGTGAGTAGTATCCGATATTACATATACTTAAGTATCAAAAGTACACATGAAAGTAAGTAGAATATATATTTAACTGATTATCAGATCAGATATTCAGCATTTTCCTGATAATTGGTTTCAGTTTTTTAATAAAATAGTTTAAAATCGTGCTACTTCGGCTCTGTAAAGTAACTAGTAACTAAAGTAATCAAACAGTAAGCAATCTTTGGCTCCACAGTGTAGAGGAGTGGAAGGCAGTAGAAATACTCATGTAAAGTACTTCAAAATTGTACTTGAGTAAATGTACTTAGTAAAGGTTACTCTGGTGAAGGAGAGTGTCCGCTGATGAATAGTACTTGAGTATAACACTTAAAGTATCCGATATTATATGTACTTCAGTATCAAAAGTAATGTTCTGGCACACAGTTATAAGTAAAAGTAAACTATGTGTACAGTGTAATGAGAGTAGACTGATGATCAGATCCCAATATTCAGCAGTAAATCAAATAAATTAATTTAAACATGCACAGGGAAGTATAAAGTAGCAGATAATGACAAATACTCCAGTAAAGTACAAGTACCTCAAAACTGTACTCAAGCACTTGAGTAAATGTACTTAGTTACATTCATCACTGCCCATAGCTGATGATGCAATGAGCCCTTTTAAGGTCCAAAAGGCGGAACAGCATGTAGACGTGTCAGAACAACACACACTGAAGGCCTAAGGACAAAGACTCCGATACCCACAGCGCCTTGCAGGGGGAGTCCCCCCCAATCCTCTGGCACCTCTGGCAAGCAGCTCCACAGGTGCATATAGCCTAACTAATACTATACTGTTGCCATGGCGACAGCATCAACAACACGAGCCCCCCTCAGACCAGCTGGTTGTGATGAGTCACTGATGTTTGCTGTGAATGTAGGAAGAGAGAGTTGAGCAGCAAGATAAACAAACTGATGTAACCATAGCAGGATCCCTCCGGCTTCACCAGCCACACACAGAAACATGTGTTAGACTGAAGGTGACTGCCCCCTGAAGGTGAACCGCAGCAACTACATCTGTATTTACAGTGTTTACATGTTGTTTTGTTTACGCTGCAGCAAACATCAGTGGACCGATGCGCCGCTCTGCTCTGACGCCACTCATGCAGCAGCATCTTTTAAGCGATGATGTCGTTATCCTCAGTTTGATTAGTGCCAACATTTCTCTCTCATGTATTTCCAGAGTGTGTTTCATCTGTCGGATGGAAGCAGCGTTGTGTTGTAAACAGATGTTTTCATTAAAGTATGAAGTGGTTTGTTAACAATCCTCTAAAACAAATGCACATGTGTCCACCAGGTACACCCCAGCAGGACACGGTGTGCCACGACTGCTCCAACACCACCTTCTCTGACGTCAACTCGGCCCTGCAGAACTGCACGGAGCACAAAGCCTGCGACGCTGCAGGGCAGCAGCTGCTGCTGAGGGGCGCCAGCTGGCACGACAGCGTGTGCACGAGCTGCCAGTCGACAGGTGAGATCACCCGTCTGTAAAGTTCATACAGGGAAAAGTGAACGATGTCCTCAGCACCTGTGGTTTCACATTTACATGTTTCCGACCTTAAAGGAAGCAGCTGATTATTATTATTCATTTATTTCCCAAGAAAAGCTGTTGGAGGTATCTGTTTGTTTACAGGGGCACACGATGACATTAAGACATTAAAAACAAGTTGGAAGATTAAAACAAGTTGACATAAGCTGAAGTAGAAGAGGATTAAAAAGAGACAAGACTAAAGAACAAAGGTCACAGTGCAGCTCAAAGCCTTGAAAGTGCTCCAGTGAAAGACAGAGGCAAACAGAAAGGTCTTCAGCCTTGTTTTAAAATAGAGTTGGAGCAGACCTGCAGTTTTCTGGGAGTTTGTTCCAGATGTGAGCTGCATAATAACTGAGTGCTGCTTCTCCATGTTTAGTTTTGACTGTAGAACCTGACAACCTCAGAGGTCTGGACGCTTCATAACGTAGCAGCAGATCAGAAACCATTCAGCGCTTTATAAACCAACAGCTTGTTCTTTGGCAGACAGGAAGCCGCTGCAAAGATCTGAGAACTGGACGCATGTGATCTACTATTTTTGTTTCTTGTTTTTCCAAATCCTGCTGAGACTTAAGTCCTTTTTTTGTGTGTGTGTGTTTCTGGACTTTTACGACACTTCAGCAGCACCAAACTTTCCACTTTTATTCCCAAATATATTCCAAAGGTTGTTTTTTTTACAGAAACTGGGTTTGTTTTTATGGCTTTTTTCAGAAGTTATTAAAAGATTGATCCAAATTTCCCTCTACACAAACCTTTAAAATTCTGATGAGTCAACAAAATGACAACAAGAAATCTCCCGTTGCTGTTGTGGAAATATACACACGAGTGTATTTTTAAGTGGGTAATTCATAATAATAATAATTTAAGCACTGTCCTGTCCAGATGTGACAATCAACCCTCTGACATCATCGAGATTTGAAAGTCAGCTGCCTGCAGATTGTTTCTTCATCGAGTTTAAAAGCTTTGCTGCAAATAGTCGTAAATGGCTGCTGCTGTATCGAACCCGTACAAATCTGCCCCATGAGTTTCATCTGAAGGTCCTGTCACTGCCGCGCTCTAAGGCCAATGCTTTCCACGTTTCCTTACAAGCTCCTGATTGATCTCCTTCCTGTCTTGCAGACGGAGCCGACTACCTCAAGGAAATCCTCCCGGCCTTCTTCGTTCACCAAAAAATGCACAGCAGGCGACTGCGTCACATCCTGAACAAGCTCCCGTCTGAGAACAGCAGGAGACTTGGAGCGACGTCGGGACTCAGCGGCTCAGATCTTCTTGAACGAATCAACACTTGGGCCTCTTCCGCCACAGCAGCTCAGATCCGGCAGCTTCCGGCAGTGCTGAAAAAAGCGGGAGCGACCGGCAGCAGTGAAAAACTGCAGAACAAGCTGCGAAGGATCGATGATCATCTGACCGAGCGGTGTTTGAGTAATGTGGTGGAAGAAGTTTTCCTGCCATTGTAGGCTGAAGTAGAAAATATCTCCTTAGTAGAACCAAAGAGTTTGACTGGGCCAGTAGCCAACTGCTACTGCCCTGTTCAAGATGCTCTGTCAGTACAGGCTTTGGTACTTTTTGCATTAGTTAAAGGAGAAAACCGCCCAAATTAGAGGAATAGTTCATTTACTTCTATCTGCATCTAGCTAATTAATTAGCCTGTTTGTCGGTACATTTCAGTTTTTGTTGTTTTTTCTCTTAACATAATGATCCGAACAATCCGAACGTGATTGTGTCCCCTAGCTTGAAATGACGTGCTGTCCTGTGGAGCTAAATTTAAGGGGGAAAAAAATAAATAAAATGTTATAATGAACTATGCGACTTTTTATGAGGACACTTCATTTCAGGTCAGGTGATTGACAGGAATGAAATAATATAATATAATATGAAGATTTGTTAGAGGAAGAAGTCTGTGCACAAAAAAAATCAGTAGTTTATATTCCTCATAGAGATCACAGTGATCACACGTGCACCTTTTTTGTATATATTTGTGTTCTTTAAGGTACGATAAGGTTGCTGCAAAAGATATTTCTACATGTAGCATCTGATGTTTTATATCTGGGACTGAAGACAGACGAGAGAGGAGCTTCACAATTGACGCTTAAAACGAAGAAGGAAACAAAAGAAAAAGACAGGTGTTACCCTTTCAAGTATAAAAAAGTGTTGGCCTGCAGTATATCTACCTCTTCCTATGTCTGCAGTTAGCACTGAGACTTTAATTTATTTCGCTATTTATAAGAGGTAAGTTGTTTCCTGAGAGGGACAGACGTGGTGAGTGGTGGAGCTGACGTGTTTGCCATGCATTATTTTTATACATAAAGATTGAATATTGTTTTATGCGAGTTTTGCATGTGTGGCTGCTTTGAATGACGCTCAAATAAAGACGATCGCAAAATGTCATCGATGGTCGTTGATTTCTTTATGAAGAACATCAAACTGAAGCAACCGGGGACAAAAACACAGAAATACCTGAATAAGTCAGGGTTTGTGGGACATTATTCATTAAACTTGCTAAAGAAATCAAAAAGGGGTTCTTTCTATAACCATCTTTGTATGAAAAGAGGTATTGAGGTATTTTGCTGAAGTTTTTAGTCGCTGCAGTAGAAAATACAGCCGAGATGAAAGATGTTTGAGATGAAGACACAAAAAACAAAAATATATCTTGATAAAGCCAAATTGTTGTTTCCAAAAAGGACCCAAATACAAGACACCAAGGAAGAGGAAGGCAGCGAGGTTTAACCATCCAAAGCAACAAAACAACAATAAAAAGCATAAGTGCGTCTGAATAAACCAACAGTGCAATGCAAATTTCAGGACATGGAAACTGACAAAAGAAACACAAGTAAACAACAAGATGAAAAACACATGTACCTAATACTGAAGGCCTGATGGTGAACAGGGGAGAAGGTAGTAAAGAGATTCATTAGAATAAAACCTAGAATATTAAACAGGAAATATGGTCTTGATTTCTCTCCTGGCTGCTACGCTCCAGTCCAGTGTTTATCTTTTATCACACACTGGGTTTTGATGCACTACGTATATTATATCTGGAAAAACAAGAAACAGATGGGACGGTTAAGACGTGAAAGAACAGCTCACCCTCATCGGGTCGATGGGGACTGTGTTTTGTGGAGCTGGTGGAGAAGATGCCAGGAGACCCGATGTCTTAAGAAGCAGCGTTTGTTGACAAGCTTGATCAAGGAGAATAATAGCGACCATCGCCTATTGGCTGGATGTCCTTGTTAACTTATGCGCAATCTTTTTGGGCTGACGCACATGCACGTTGTACTGAGACAGAACAATCGGTCCAACCTTGGTTTCCACAAAATAAAGGGTCTGGTTTTCTCCAGTCTTATCAAAGGCAGCTGCACTCAGACACAGAGCAGAATTCCCTCACAGGGACTTGGTTTTAAAACGTAGGAAATAAACAAAAACATAAAATGACTTCAAACGCAGCCCGGCATCAAAGAGACGTCAAACTGAGCAGCTGAAAACTCACAATGAAACAGAAAAGACGCGTGACGTGAATAACATTGATCATCTCATCACAATGCGATGTTCTGCTGGGAAACCTTGGGTGCTGCTTTCACCGAGTGCACCCCCTCATCACGACAATGACAGGACAGGACAATGTGCCCTGACGCACTGCAAACACTGCTCAGGAACAGCTCGAGGAACACAGTGAAGGACCCGAGGTGTTGACCGGGCCTCCAAAGTCCCCACATCCCATCTGATCGAGCATCGTAAGACGTGCTGGAGCAGGTCTGATCCTTGGAGGAGCCACCCGCCAACATACAGGACCCAGAGGATCCGCTATAAGACGCCCTGGTGCCAGACACCACAGGACCCCCTCAGAGGTCCATGTCTTGACAAGTCAGAGCTGTTTTGGCTGCACAAGAGGAACCTTCACAACATTAGGCAGGTGGTTGTGATGTTGCGTGCTTCTCTCGTACAGTATGTGATTATCCCCCGGATAAGTAATGGCAGGAAAAGCCCTTATGTCTAAAAAACCCCACAACGAAGACGAAGATGAGACGAAAGTTTGTCTTTGCTTGTCTGTCTGAGGTTGACAGTCTGTCTCACTGAACTCCACACAATCTTCCCACAGAAATGAAAGACTGATATGTGGAGGTTGTTCTGTGAAATACTTAATAACAAGTCAACATCACGTTACCGTCATCCCGTCTCTGACATGACTGTGGTTTCTCCCTGATTGCAGTTACACGAAAACATTATCAGACTCCCGGCTGAAATACGACTTCCTCTTTCCTCTGGCATTTAAGAGCTGTGGTTCCTCACAGAGATACTATAAGGGAATAAGGTGGTTTAAGGCCACATGGTGCAGGGACAATAATAATTAGAGAAGCAGAGGTAGAACATTTCCATTCCTGAGAAGTGTGTTACTGACCGGGGTGAGGTATCTGAACCTTTTAATCTGATCTCGTCATGGCTGGTTCCTCCTCGTCTCCACTGGGGGGGTTAGAAAGAAATCCTAGGCTTCAGATGCAGAACATCTGTAGTGATTGATCTCACAGAGGGCTGATCGATGACGGCAGTTGTCCTCCAAAGCAAATTACAGGAACAGCAGAAGCCTCGGCCAGAGTTCTCCCAGCGCATCATAAGGTCATAGTTGTAAATATGTCGGTATATATCTCCCACACAGGAGGTTCCTCTTTCTGTTCCTGCACCGGATCTCATCTGAGCCTCCTACTCTCACCTGGGTTGATCAGATGACCGACAAGTCATCCGCTGGTTAACGTCCGGAGCTGCTCCCTGGGCATTGACGCTGGCTGCAAACCACTCCTCCGGGATGGGTGACGTGCAGAGATCAAGTTTCCCTTTGATATGTGATAGAATAAAGATTGTAGTGGCTGGATCGTTCATGACAGGAGCAAAGGAGGAAGTCGATGTTGTTATAGAGCTTATAGGTCAACATAGAGAGGAGGTGGATGAGTCAACACATGTGACACCACTGTTCAGACAGTAAATGTTGATGTCTTTAAATGTCATTCCTGTCATTAATCACATGGTTGTTTTGACTTTGTGATCATGGAAGTCACCTTACTTTAATAAAGAAGTCATCTGAACACGAATCACAATGTTTTTACAAACTGATCGGGTCATGTTTGTGCGTTAACCCCAGCGACGTCATGTCGTAAGATCATTTCTCATCAGCGATGTGTAGCAGTTTTGGAAAGAGCAACACCAAAACCACTGACAGGTGAAGTGAATGACACTGATCAATAGCACCACCTGTCAGTGGGTGAGATATTCGAGGCAACAGTCAGTTCTTGAAGTTGATGTGCTGGAGTATCTCCGAAACTTGTTCCCGGTCTGCAGTGGTTAGTATCTCCCAAATGTGTCCCAAGGAAGGACAACTGTTATCACACACGGCTTCTGGAGACTTTGATCACACCGGTTCAACCACAAGGAGCCATTTAATGGTTTTTCTTTCAGTTGTTTTTTTATTTTTTAAATCAAGTCTCCAGCTGTTTCAGTTGTTTAGCAGAACGCTGCAATGCTGTTTTTCTGTGAAGCTCCAGAAATGTTTTGTGGACTACGACACTTCTCCCAAATCTCCATCCGCATGGCAGCGAGGAGATGAGGACTGAACTTTCATTTTTTGGTGAACTGTTTCTTTAACAAAATGGTTCCTGTTCTTGAACCCTTTTCAAAACTCCCAGCCGTGATCGTGGTCTCTTCTGAAAAGGAGCTCATTTCTTTTTTTAATATCAAAATGTCAAAATGATTCTGATGTTGAAGTGATAACAAAAAGTGACACTCATATTATTATTATTAAGCCACAAATGTATTACTCATGTTTAGGGAGTCTATTTCACATCCCAGCTATTTGTTTTCCACAACCTGGAATCCCAAAACACAATTGGGAGTTTCCGTACTTGGTGAACTGTTCCTTTAGGATCAGTGTAGCCTGGCTTTTAAGAGATGATATCTTAAAAGCTGGAATCTTATCTTCACCCAGGGGTTTCTTTACTGTTTGCGAACTCCTTTAAAGTGGTCGACAAATGAGTCACAATAGAACGAAGGAGACTCGTTGATTCATTGAACCTCACAGACCGAAACAAACAAGTACAGTCAGACAGAAAACACAGAGTTAATCGAGTACTTTCTGTTTTTATAGATCTGAGACTGGAAGGTACATACAATAGCAAAACCAACACGTTATGAACTCATGTAAAAGGTCAAAGGTCGACGCCAATGTGAACTTGATGAACTTGAAGCTGTTGCTGTGAAATGACGATGAAGTTCACGGTGCAGGTCAAACACCTCCTGTCAGCTACTTCTCCATACTATCAAGAGTCGTGGGAGTATTTGATATCTCTACAATAAATGTGCTGCGGCGTCTGACACTTTCTGCCACAACCACTTCCTCATAATATGACAAAGCAAACAGGAAGATGATTATATTTCTACTTACAGGACATTTTGACATTTCCTCTGAATCCAAAGCCACTGACCTTTATCCTCATGTGAGTATGACTGAGGCATTTAGCCTTTAAAATATACATCAAGGGGAAATATCTATGTGACATCTGAACCTAAAGTAGTAGCGTGTGTTCTCATGCAACCTGAGTTGAGCTTCAGGGAGACCTGGCTGCAGATCCTTGCATGCAGTTTGCAAATTAGTGCCTGGTTCATGTCTCACTAATGAGAGTTGCTCATCAACAAATTTTCAGGTCCTGGCGGGCTCAAACATGCGTGTGTTACGAGAAAAAAACGACGTGACTGCTGCAGCGCCCCCGCAACAGGCAGCTGTTATCGGTTTGAAATGACGAAAAGTCAACACCTGGATTTAAGTAAGCAAATACGTAAGATGCAGCGAGGAGCTTCTCATTTCTTAAACAACCACATCTGAGGTTGTGGAAAAGATTTCACGCTGTTTCAGAACAGTTATTTTATTGGCCTGCATCAAACAAAAACAGCTAAGGAGAAGCTGAAACTACTAAAACTGTCAAACACATCGTTAAAACCTGGAAGGATAGTTAAGTGAAATCAAATGGTAAAAAAAATTAGTAAGAGCATTTCCAAACGCACAATGTGGACTCAAGGGATTAGGACTAAACAGCCGTGTGGCATTAAGAAGTGCTTTATCGTACGAGCCTCAGCATTCCTAAGCCAACACCGAAGACTTCCAACAAATCCCTGCAGGAATGTAAATTGCATCATCGTCATTTGTTCTGGTGATTGGGTCTGAAGTCCGGCACGTGGAGGCCTTCATCCTCAATTTGACTGTCTCTTTGAGATTGTGTGTTTGTGGTAGTTTTGTGTCTTTCAGTGACATTTTGCAGTTTCAATAGTAACTTTTTAGTAGCTTTAGTAGTCGTCATGAACACTAAGGTGTCCTGTTGAAATGTGGCAACCGTGTTCCTGGATCCCTCCCACCATGTGGAGCTAAATGAAACCTCTCCTTCATCAATTTGTTTTGAGCTGTTGTACTTGATTATCTTCTGGCCGAGGTTCACATCTTTCCAGTCTGTGGTGAGATTTACACAGATTTTCTGTCATCTCTTTCCCCCAGACATAACAAAGTGCTGTGAGTGCATCAAGCATGAAAAAGTTTGATAATTATCTTGTCGCTTCAGGCGGAAATCAGACAATTTTTCCCAGAATGAATGCTTTCGTGACTGACCGCACACGTTCATGCGGTCGGCATCACATTCCTTCTCACTGGGAGTAATTAGTTGTACAAATGTGATTATAACAAAATGTCAGGAGCTTGTTTTTTGAACTTTTATGAGACCTCGACATCCTCATGGCCTTTAATACTTTTATAGAGGCATCATTCTGCACGAGGACAGAGAGACGGGATTCGAGGAACTGACGACACGTCGGCCTTCACATCATTTCTCTGAAGGGGTTATAACGAGGCATTCGGGGAAACAGGAAACGTACACAGAAGGAGGAGACTCCCACCTCAGAGTGGAACTAAACTCGTGTTTCTTTCTTTTAATTAGTCACGTCTAATTCAAGTGCACTGATTCGCCTCAGGGACCGAGAACAATCCACACCGAGAGTCCACACCGCAGCGGCAAAGACCGTAGCGGACGATGGCGCTGGGATCACTTTTGATGAGTTGGGCCGCCAACGAGCTCGGACATTTTTCTACATAATAATGTTGCAGGACTGCTTTTGATTGAAAGAATGAGGGTCACTTCACATGCAGCAGACAGCCTGTGAACACTCAGAGTACAGAGCGTGTCATGCTTTGGCTTTTTAGTTTTGTGACTTGCTGTTTTATTTTGTAAGGTTCTTCCTCATGTGTCATGTTTCTCCTGCTTTCCCGCCCTTTGTCTGTGTCTACCCGTGTCTCATAAGTTAATCAGTTCCTAGTGTATTCGAGCCTGCGTTTCCCCCCTCGCTCTTTATTGGTTTGTCTGTTTTGCATTTGTGTTTCCTGGTCCTGTCTTATCAGCGTGTCCATTTGCTTCCTGATTCCACGAGTCGTTCTGGTCGCGCTTTCATTAAAACGTACTTTCAGATTTCAAGCGTCTGCATTTGGCTCCTTTTGGGTTTTTCCCTGTGATTCCAGTAAGAGCAAAAACAGTCACACTCTGAATAAAGCAACTAACTTTATCCACGTTTTGACGCCATGTTCGTCTTTATTAGAATCAAACAAAACTTCTGACTGAGACAGGAAGAACCGAACAGTCTTTTGAGGAGTCTCTGAGCTTCGTTTTGTCTTTACTGATGTCCTCTCGTCGATCGTCAGGATAATCGATGTTCACAGCTCTCTCGTAACAGTGTTTGATCCTCTGAACTCCTCGTGTGAAAGAAGAATTATGTAGAAAACCTCCAACCAAAATATCTTTCTGGGGTCTTTTTGTTTGTTTCTGTGCAACATTCGTTAGTAACAGGTTGTTAATATCAATTTTCCGACACAGCTGGACACAAGATGTGGGCCTGCTGCTACCGTTTACGATATTGTATTATTGTATTGTATGTGGACGCTAAAATCGACGCTTATAACTTATACGATTCACAATATGTTACCCACGTTGAGGATCGCTTCACGATACAGCGATTGCAAGGCAATAATCGAATGATACATCACAACATCTGTCTAACTGAAGAATACAAAATGCAACTAAAAAGGCAAAATGCAGGAGTTGTGTATTTATTCACTGTGTTCTGGTGTCTCACAGAATTAGACATGAACTGATATAAAGCAATATATAAAGAGTCTTAGCTGAGTGCCTCTTTATTACTCTGACTGCAACACGTCTGTCTTCATTTACACAGCACAGACTCACAAAGTGCTTCACATGCAACATATCAACAAAGAATCACAGAAAAGTGGTGTTTTGAGACGTGGTTTCGACTCGGGCACTGATTCAGCACGCCTGATCTCTTCAGACGGGCGTTTCATAGTCTTGATTTTGAAATTGATTAAAAGATTATTGTCTGATGATCTGAGGCAACGCGTTTGGGAAAGGTGAGAGAGAGCAGCTCTGTCAGAAGGATCATTCTGAAAGACACCAGTAATCTTGTTTATTAGCGTATATTAGTCAGTTTGAACCACTTATTAAATAGAAGATGTGCGCGGTAAATCGGAGGTTTGAACCAGACGAACAACCTGGAATATTAATTAGATTGCAGCAAATTTCTGGTTCTGGTTTTTCTTATTGTCTCACCTCAGCTTCGGGCACGTTGCCAGTCGGGTTAGTAATATTAGATCAGCCTTGAGCGGTGAATCAGTTCTTGTTCCGCCCACGAAATGATGTTTACTACAGTCTGAGCCTTTGTGCAGGACTGAGCAGTGATGATAATGACTGTGACTGTGACTACTCACTAAATCATCCTGAGGGCACATGATTACGACACGGTCCACTTCACCTCATGCAGTCTGCGCTGAGCTTCTTGACACACATTGACTCTGATGTCTGAAGTTTTAAGTGGATTCCCCCTCAGCTTAACTTTTCCTGGTACCGACCAGCAGACCTCCTCCAGCAGGGGAGTTGATCCATGTCAGACTTCTTCCCACACATTTTTTCTGTTTCACAGAAAAATGCACAGTCAAGATCTCGTCTATCAAAGGCTTCAGTTGATCTCGACTGTTTCACTTCACTCAGGTCGTCCCCCCACACAGAGCGGTGACAACATCAGAGTATTTTAAAAACTCCACTTTCTGTTTTCACTTCTGTTTTCAACCATGAACTTATCTCTTTGAAAGTAAAAGTCTTTCTTTCTAGATTCTCCTCATGATTGGACTTAAAGAGTCTCATGGTCGGGCTCAAGGGCTCCTCCCTCCACCTCCGCTGTTACGATCACCTCACAGTGCTTCCTCATCTTTAGTTACTTCACTTTTCCAGCCCCAGTCATCATGAAGCGAAGGTTTCTGCAGACCGCACGTACGTCCGCGGTTGACATTCGTACCAAGCGCGTCATGTTTCTGTTCGTGACTCTGTCATTTTCTGTTTGAGTCGACTTCTGTGGTGTGTTGGGTTTTTGGTCCTCGTTATTCTGCATGTGGGAGCAACATGAAGAAGCTGATTTGCATTTTATTCACTCAGAGTGTTGAAACAACACGTCGACTGATGTTTGAATGATGAGGAAGAGCAAAGGAAAAGTTCCTTACCATCAACCCAATGTTTACTTTCCAATGCTGTGTTTCTAAATGTCCTCAGACTTTCTGAGGTTGTTGTTCCCACTTGAGAAGACATTCAGTCTGGAAATGAACCAAGTTCCTCAGATTAGGAGGCAAAACTATGACACAAAGTTAAAAATAAATTGTGTATACATACAGTACAAACCCATAATTTGAGATGCCCCTCAGCTGACCCGTCCTCCCTCGTGTTAAATATTCATTTAAACACAACACAAGTTTTATTTCCGTCGAATGACTAAGAACGGTTTCGAAACAAGACCTTGTGTCAAGTCATGCAGGATTTCAAAGTGATGAATTGTTTTAACAGATCTGAACTGTGATTACAACTCTGCACGAGAACGTATTATCTTCACCACTTTTGACTTTTCACACACACGGTTCTGGTTTTTAGACTGGTTTACAGCTCAGCATGACCTTTAATATGAAGTGTTTGTGCCGGCCCCGGCAGAGCGTAACGTAGAAAATGCTTCTCTGTGTGAAAACTGTGTTCTCGGCTCATTACTTTCCTGAGGATGTCTAATTCTGGGAATCAAAATAAATCTTCTGAAAGTCAGGACACTGTGTAACTGGGTCCTTTCTTACATATTGTTTTCTTAAAAACTAGAACAACTGTCTCATAGTTTTCAAGTGACGCTCAAAGTTTTAAAGAAGGTTCGTGGGATCAGGGGTCCTAATTCTTCCCCGAAGGCCACATGACACTTCGACACATCTGGTATTACATTCAAACAGACTTACCCAGTAAAACTGCCCTGCCTATGCAACACCACTTGAGCAACATGGGCAGTAACGGCCTTACTCAAGTTGGTAGGATTATCCTGGTTGGGACTTTACTTACCTGGAGAGGCTGCAGATTAAAAAGTATGAGCTCACTTAGGGCTGATTTACGGTTGCAGGCCGTAACACATGCAGCTGGTCTACAGTCAGGAGGGACAGCGACAGCCGACGAGTGCGGTGTGTTTGTTGGAGAGACTTCAGGACACAACCCCCCGTTACTGGCACCGCTGCGTAGCCCGGAGGAGAGACCGGAAAATGGGTTGACTCCAAACAAACCAATCACAGTCGCTGCTGTCTGTGACAAGTAGTACATTTCTCTGGAGGCTACACCATAGCTCAAGCTTCAGCTGTATGTATTAGCTGCTTTTAGGTAGTTAGCTGTTAGCCGTGCAGCTAGTTGCCCTTGCCTGATTGAGTCTACCCAGACCGGAGCAGGGAGCGATGGGGATGAAGAAGGCACAGCTGGAGAGGAGCGAGAAGGAGATCAAGGATTTATTTCAGACCAGGTTTTAGCCTGTTGAAGTGTGTAACAAGACAGTCAAGCTCAGAAGGTGTACGGTTGTTTTTTCTCCCTGTATGATAAGGAAAACAGGGGTAATTATATTTACTTTATTGACATTTTGTAAGCTCATTTTCTTTGTTTATTACACGGAGAAACCTGAGAGATCTTGTGAAACGTGGCAAACTCGCGGCTCACTTACATCTTCCAACCGTCCGGAGGTACAAAGTGTTATAACGACACAGATGTCTTTGACATGTCAACAATGTTGTTTCTGTTCTGTTGATAATGTAATTTTTATTATTCAATATCACATAATGCACCTGTTTCATCAAGTCAAACTTTTGAGAAAAGTGGCTGTAACTTAAACCTCATATGTTACTTTGGCGGCTACATTACGATCAGTGCTCAAAACATCCAGCAGCGCTGTCCAAACGTCTGCGTGCATCATTTCTTTCACAAATTTAGCAATCGAATTTTCTGCTGAACATCGGACGTCCTCTTTCTCTGTATGCGATTTCTTCAGTGTTCAAATCCTAACATAATTTTTCGAACTCCTCAGGAAGCTGCTGTTGTCGACCGAGCAATCGCTTACAGGAAGTGCGGCCTTTTCTCTGACGCATGACACTTTGAGGACCGGCAGTTACTGGAACCACTTGACTTTCAAGGATGTTTGTGAGCTGCTGAACCTGCTGAAGCTGCTCCACCTGCCTATTTCATCACCAAACAAAAGTTTTCCACCCATTCTCCAAGTATATGCTGCTGCGCACTTAAAGCTCATGGGGCTCCACCAAATTATAGCCTCGCAAATCTGTAATAACACTGTTTACAGGAAAAGAGCTGCAGACGTGGAGACATGTAGAACAAGTTAGTGTGAGAAAAGTAAAAAGTGGAGAAAACAGGTCTGATGCGAAAACGGCCTTGAACAGGAAACAGATTTTTTTTTACGATTGTTACTGCATCTGTTGCAAAGGAAAACTATTTTTGTTACTCAAGGAAAATTCTGGGAAATCGCCGTCATTATTTGAAACTTCTTCAACGGAAAAACAATGTACCCCTCAGGAAAAAAAAAAGTAGACGAACTAAACAGTTTATGTACAGTCAGCCACAGTTTACAGATCAGCTCTGACGTACTAACATCGTGCACACTCAGTTTTCCTGTGAGCAGCGGGGTTTTGCTTTCTGACACCTTGTAGGAGCAGCTGACCTATTTTCAACACTGTCGTCTTCTGAAAAGTCTGAATTTACACCGGCCTCTACAATAGGATCAATGATGGAGGGCCTGGTTCAAAGACCTGCTTCTGTCACCCTCACTTTTACAGTTTTGAAGTTGATTTCTGGCCTCTTACTATCCAGCCTCCATAATCCAAAGAGAAGAGAGGATTTGTAACCTCGTCGTCAGAATAAACGTTTAAAACTTTACATTTAACATGTTGAAATTTTGACTTTCTTCATGTTGCAACTTCACATTTCTTTCGGTGTAGTTTCCAGTTTCATGTTGTGCTTATGGTCGAGGTTAAGTCTGCACAAACACCACCTGGTGAGTTTTAGGAGAAAGATCCTTTTAAAAATTTAAAATACCATCTTCCAATGTCTCATCAGAAATATCCCCTTTTGTTGACACATACACAGCTGGAAAAAGTCCCAGCGCCAGGAGTACCTGGTGCCACTAACACAATGGGAAAAAGTCCAGACATCTTATCATAAATATCCAGTTTTGTTGCCAAGACCGCGGCTGGAAACTACCATGACGTTTGTCAAAAAAAAATCTGCTTTGTTGCCTTTAGAGTGACTGAAAAGAAGAAGATAGATGAAGACAGCTGGAAAATGTCCAGGCAAGTCATGAAAAATAGCAGGTTTTTATTTTATTTTTGCAGCTGGAAAATGTCATTACATCTCATCAAAAATCTTCAGTTTTGTTGGCACTAACATGGCGTCTTTGCAGGTCTACCGCAAAGTCAAGAGTAATAGCCTATTATTTGTGACAGTAACACCAGGATCTACAGTAAATGACCTTTCTGCATTGTGAGAATGATTCATGTGTATTTCAGGAGCACAGAGGCTCCGGCTGGGTGGACATGTCATGAGTCTGTCACAAGTGCTTCACACTGAAGAAAAAATTTCACCCTTCAGTCATTCACATCATTTGTTTTCTTTTTGTTCTCCTGACAGTTCACGGGAATATGAAGTTGACTTGGAAATTCCAGACTTAAAAAAACACATGCTTGTGGTGAATGTGGTGAAACACCCATTGTCTGAGTAAATACACCTTACAACACAGCGATCCCCTGGTCAGCGACCTCAGGAGTTCTGATGTGCACAATCCAGTAAGTCCCTCCAGTCACCTGTTCTTGAACCAAAGCAAACATGGATGTCAAAGAGCAGCCTGAACTCTTTATTTGCATTGGAAAAAGGCCCAAAAAATGAGTTAGGGACACTTCAGGTACCACCGTTTGCTTAATATGTACAAGAACGACGAGAGCAAAGAGTCTCCAACACCAGCTGACCCAGACAGGTTGCCAACGACACAGCAGGACGTTTCTCTGAGCTTTTATTAAAAATAACCCATATAAGCATTTATTCAGCTCTAGTGTGGTGAAGTTTAGACAAACATGTGACGCACTCCCCTCTTCTCCTCCGTTCTCCTCCATGTTTAAAGGTGTTGTCACAGCTGCACATGGACACGGAGATACAAACATGAAATAAGCACAGGAGGTGTATTTGAATAGATCAGCTTGTCTCCGTCCTCAGTGAGTGTGTTGTGAGGGTGGAGGTCTGGAAGTCCTGCTTTCGTGTTTTTTTTGTCTTTTTCAATGTTCACTCTGAAGTTGAGGCTCCTACAGTGCACTGTGTGTCTGGACCAGACTTCCTCCATCTGTTTTTTTGTTCATTTTGGACAGGCCTCCAGTCTCCCAGTCCACATGTTGCTGGTTAGATGTTTGCTTTGTTGTGGCCGTAACGAATGACATTATGTGAAGGAACGAGTCGCCTCTTGCTTAAGGTTCAACCCAGTCACCAGGATAAATGCGGACACACATTTCCGCAAATAAACAGTTTCATTATGTTGCTACTTTACCTTTTTAGGTAACATTTTCTATTCCTGTCTCTGGTCACTTACTACTTGCACAAACACTTGGTCAGGGTTAGAAAAACATGGTTTGGCTCAAATAAGCCCACAAGTTTCCACAAAAATGGGCAGAAATCCCCACAGAGACCTTGTAATAATGTAATAAACCTTGTAAAAATGCACCCTTCCACCTCCTGTTGTGAAAGATGCCTTATAAGCATATAATGTGACATGAAATACTGCTGCTGACAACATTTCCTGGAGACCAGCTCTGCATGGACGGGCACAGACCAGCCCCCTGAGACCTGTGCCTTTCATCCGCAAAATGTCACTGAAACACACAAAACAAGCACAAACACAGAAGAGACACAGCCTGGATGTCTGTCTCCAAACCAATCATCAGAATAAACGATAGCAATTTAAATGTCTGCATGGACATGTTGAAACACTGTGTCTTCAGTGTTTGCTCAGGTACACAGTGAAATGATAACTGGGCAAACATTGCGTGTCAAAACTGCTTTCTGTTGGCAGCAGCCAGAAGAACCTTATCTCCATCATGATCCCGATATCTGTCACACTTTCCACTGAAACTGAACGTTTGCTTGTTCTGACCAGAGAGAGACAGTGACTGTGCTCCTCATCATTCACTGATATATTGCTAATATAAACAACACTGTCAGTCACTGTTTTATTTGTGTAAACCTGAGGCAGTTTCACTTTGACTACAGCTCGTAATAAAACCCTAACCCCCCTCAGTAAAAGTGAGGTGTAGCTTCATAGTGGAAACATACAAATCGTATATCCTGACCTTTATAGCTTAAACTTATCTGTAATGCTTCTTCCTCAATAAAGTATCACATAACAAGCAGTTTATTGTGTTTTCACTGTCACTTTCAGCTGCTTTATAGTCCCGCAAGCTTTTTTTTTTTTTGCATTTTATGGTGCTGTTTTCGTTAGTTTAAGTTTGGGTTGGTAAGTTATGTTTGCAGAAAATGTCTTAACATCCTGACAGCAATCAATAAATCAAATGATTGGAGAAAGAAAAAGAAGACGTCCACGTCGTGTTTCCACATGGGAACGTTATCAGAGCTGCAGATCTGGAAGCAGCTGTTTGGTACGTGTTCAGTTACCACTCCGGCTCGAGGGCGGCAGTCTGGCAGGGTTGACTAGTTTGAGATGTTCTGGTTTCTGCTGCCGTCATTCAGTTGAGCATATTTGAAGAATCCACTACGTCATCAGGTTTGACTGATTAGGTGGATGAGCACTTTTATTTTGTAGGTTAGAAGTTACTTGCGCAGTGAGTCAGACACGCACCCAGCTGCTTACTTGGGATGATTCGGCAAAAACTGCTGTTTAGCTGTGCCAATGTTTTTTATTTTGTTTTTTTTACTCCTATAAGCCGGCGTGTGTGCTCCTGCCAAGTCTGTAGCTTTTTCCTAAAACAGCAGCTGTGGCCTTTTTGGATTCACAATAGTTAATGGATTACGACATTGACCTGGTTTTACTATCCAAACAGGAACATAAGCCACTGACGTCAGGCCCATCTCCACACTCACAGCTCACGTGTGACAAACATGTATAACAAAAACCTTTTGTTCAACATTTTTTTTACATTTAGTGTTTGTGCCAGTGACATTTTTTCTTTTATTTTTAGTTTAAAAAACATCCAAAATCAGAAAATCACAAATTCAGTTTCAAGAGTCAATATCAATTAAGGCAACAGGAATAAATATCAGCCTTTTTACCCCGTTCTTACCTGTAGTGAGCGCTGGATCGCACCTGATCCCACTCACCAATCAAGGCCCGGGACTCATAAGCCTTTGGAGAGCGACTCACCAGGGTCTGTGGACCAGATGGCTGCATTTGTGCTTGTGTTGTCTTTTCTTTTATGCTTTCTGAATGACTGTTTTGCAGCTTGTGTATCTTCAGAGCTCCGACAAGACTTCCTGTTGTCCCAGTGAGCTCTCTGAGGATTAACTCTGAGGTATACTTCCAAGAAAAGAGTAAATACACTGATCTTTACTATCAAGATTATTTTCCATGTTTTTGCATCTTTTGCGTGTTTAAAGCGTAGAATCAACCTGTGAAAGGACGTGCTGAGGGCGTCCGTGCTAGTATTTTTCTTCTTTCTTAAACAGCGACTGTGGCTGCTGCCCGAGACAATGTCTGTAATTTTATAGCATTTAGCAACAGCTCTTCTTTTTCTCTCTCTCTACACGGAGTGCTGAGTACTGTACGTGGGTGTGACTGATCACAAATGAGGTCAAACGGCGATCACATCATCAGGTTTTGCTTTTGTTGTGTTAACCATTCTACTGACTGAATACAAAGTCAGGATTCTGCTGAGTCACTGCTGCACTTTGTACACCTACAACCCTCAACAATGAACAGTGGCAAAAGTTCACGCAACCTTTCCTCCAGTAGAAGTTCAGATACTTGTGTATAAAGAGACTGTGGCAAAGGTAGAAGTACTGATTCAGCTTCTTTACTCCAGTAAAAGTAATAGAGTACAGGCTCTGACATGTACTCAGAGTATCAGAGTAAAAAGTCTCCCTCTGAAGGACATTTGTGGTCAAAGCTAACTGAAGCTCACGTCATATTAATATAATTCAAAGACTATTAAAGTTAAAGGTAGAGTCAGTAGGATTTGTCCCAGCTGTTCCTGAACGCACCACAAAGATAGTTGATAGTTAGTTAGATAGTAGTCTCATTCCCAGGACGTCAAATAGCCACATGTTGGGTTGGTAAAGCGTCCCGAGCAGCAACAAAGTGAGAAAATAAGAAACTCTCTGCAGATACGAGACACTAACACGCCTTTTCTCCCCATTCCAGCCTCCCTCTCTGTCTGTTTACGTCTTCTTACGTCTTTGTTTCGTCTCGCTGCGTCTGAAATCAGTCTGGTGATGTTTGGGAAGTAATAATATAATTCCCCTCAAATGCATCAAACCAAAGTAACAAGCCTGTTTTGTAAATGTGAGGAGGAGAAAGTTCAGATGTTTGTGCTCAGATGCGGGGAAGGAAAGTCAAAAGCTGCCAGGAAACTAAATACTGCAGCCACGAAAATAACTGAAAATGTGTGTCCAGGTAGACAAATAAATTATTAATAAAGTTGACAAAATACGACACAGAAACAATAACGATGCAGAATTATTTTAAAGAGAACCAGACGTCTGAGAGAATCACACTCACTGTCGACCCTACTAGTCACCCTGAGCGTATCTGTGGGTGACTCCTGATAACTGATACGTGGTGAGATTAGATTCACTAAGAGGAAAACTTTGGCACCAATAAATCTACATCTGCAGTCAGGAGGACTGAGAGAGGACATGGCCAGCAGCATTATTGAGAAAGTGTGTTTATAAAAAAGCTGCTCTGAATGAAATTAAATTTTCCCTGGAAAGAAGAACTTCAAAGACTAGAAGGCTATAAGATTAATTTATAACAGACCTGCTGCAGAGCCTCCAAGCTGGACACACAAGTTTCTGTTACAATGCTTATTCAGTCTAACATTAGGGAGAAGAAAAGTTACAAGAACCCAGACTCTTGACGTAGTCCTACGGGTTTTAATATAATTAAACCCATAGGCTGTTGTCGAGCTAGTGAATGTGGTTCCTATTATGTGTTTTCCGGATCGAATGTTGTCTTCAGGGGGCTTCATGAGGACAGAACATTCAGAAGACAGTGGCACATGTAAGTTCACAAAGTTGCACAATGGAAAAAAAGAAAAAGACTGAGACAAAATGTCCCTGCAAACGGGAAATCACTAAAGATTTACAACTAAAAGCTGGCAGCAAATGGTGACGTTAACAGACTCTTGTGATTTTACTGACAACAACATCATTTTGAGGATTCTGTGCTTTTATTCACAAATGGCAGAAGCCTGAATCTGAGGTAATAGTTTGACAGTTTGGGAAAAGAGCCAGAGTAGAGAAGAAGTAAGCACAAACATGGCATTAAAGCCCAGACATCGACATGAATTGATCAGACGTTGCTATTTTATTATTTATTCGAAAGCTCTTACGGCCTCAGATTCAACTTCAGATCGATGCTTTTGATCGACAGAGTCGAGAACTACATCCAGAACGAGTTCGGCAGAAACGCCAATGAACAAACTTCAGTGCAATGAGGATTATTGTTCATTAGAGGACAACTATTGACACGTTTAAGCCGGAGGAGATTCTTAAAAAGTATTTTGTCGATGCTCATTTCAGCCAAGTACTGAATTACTAAATATTATGTACTTTATACCACATATAACTAAATGAGGCTCTTACCAACATTGCTGGACAGTTGAGTAAGGATTTCTCTCAGTAGCCCAGAATAAACTGTTGTTATTGTCCATTTCTGCCAACCATGGATATGTTAAATTTGTCACACGTATCATATCACCATGTCTTGAATGCGTATCACATTAACCTCAGATTACATGTAAGTGAGCTGACTTTCTCATCAGGACGAGGATGAGGAGATGGCGATGGTGTGAAAGCTGTGTGAGGCAGCTGCCAAGAGAAGGATCTCTGTTTGAGACCAGAGTATACGTCAAACAAAACTTAACGAGACGTTTGGACATTTTCTAGCTGTCTTTGTGGCAACCGAACCAGTTATTTTAAGTGAAAACATGAACTCTTCCTGAGTAAAACCATGTGGTTTTTGTGCTTAACCAGAACATAAACGCTGTCAACACATAACATCGAGAATTCAAACGTAAAGAAACCTAGTTTCAACCTGTCCCTACAGGACATTTATTCTGGCTGTTGTGTTGCTTTGTAGTATGTAGGATCTAAATTTGTAATCTACCTCCACCCATTTTACATGAATGATGCACTGATAATTATTCCAGGAAGCAGAGTGGCCCCCTGCCATCTGACTCCAGTTCTGCAGAATCTGGCAGAAATCTGAGTCTTTCCAACTCGCCTTGTTTGCCTTTCCGCTGGTCAATGTTTATCTTATCATACTGTACGTGCGGTTTTTGCTGCAGCTGCTTGTCATTGGATAAGTGAATGCAGGTAGCACACCTGCTCAGCTGCCTAATCAGAGCATTGAAAACGCTTTCTTTTACGTCCAGAGCACATTTAATAACCATTCATTGAGCCAAGTCACGCATGCACACAATTAAAACCACTTCAGTGTCAGCGCCACATTAGCAGCCCACATGTTCAACTTCCTCCTGAATCACTGGGGACAGCAGTGACTGTGTACTGGTGCGTTTCTAATTTTCTGAGCCAGCTGCTGACCAGAGAGACGACTGGCTTTCCTCTCAGTTAAGTGATGAATGCTTCTAAAGCTAAAACGTGTTTGGGGTTTTGGATAATTACTTTTAAAGGGGCAGTATGTAAGACTATTAGTTTAGAAGTGAACTATCATTATCAACAGAATACGAAGACACAACAGTGTTGATGTTCTGTTAATGACGTCTATGCACTGTGTTGCAGAGATGTCTACTGACGTTAGCATGCTAACCAGCTAGTACTGTCTTTTACTAACACTGTACTGCAAGAGGTGACTCTGAGTCTGACAGCCCCCGTAGTTTCAGCAGGTGCCACATTCGGTCGTTTTACCATCTTTCTGAGCTTTTGGTGTACTAATGAACAAAACAAACGTACAAAATGCCAAGAAAGGAAGTATTTCTACACCTATTGTTATTACTCTGCAGAAAAATACAACCGCACACCGTCTAATTCAAGTTTCTCTCTTTTACTGAACTAAGACGAGCTTAATCATCTCGGTAACTCATCGTAAAACACACAGAATGGATCCTTTAATTCAGAGTAAGATGAAAATATTCTGGCTCTACACGCTGTTTAGCCTGACTCTTTCTCTTTCTCTTTCACGTCATACCTCTCCTGTCCCTGAGAGCCATGTCCTCCTCCTGTAAATTCGCTGTAAATTCCCAGGAATCCTCATATCCGAGGACCTCTCCTGGTCAACCAACACTGAAAAAAGCACAGCAGAGACTCCACTTCCTTCCTCCAACCTTACTCCACTTCCTCCACTTCCCTGCTCCGCCGCAGGCAAAGCATCCCTGCAGAGAGTAGTTAAATCAACTGAAAAAACAACAGGCCGTCCCCTCTGGAGGAAATCACCACTTAGCTCACACACAATCAGAGAGCCTGCTCGCTCCGGTCACCACCTTTTTTGGACCGATTCTTCACATTTACACTAATACTTCACATGTTATTCATTGTTTTTAATCTATATCCTGTGATGTTGCACCAAATAGTTCAGCTCCCTGTCTGACGGGCCCGGTCGAGCTGAGCCATGTCGACTCCCCCTTCAATCCGAGGTTGCGGTGCAGGCAGACTCCACTCAGCTAATGGGGCCACTTAGCTCCACGGCTAATTGAGCTTTATGTTACAATGATTGCTGTATCATTCATATACATCTCATGCATCGGTTCCCATCTGATTCACAACATCAGCAGTTACCATCTCACTGTCTCTGATGCTGACTTCCTGTATTATTCAGTGAAGACTGGAAACACTTCCGTAACTTCTTCCCTGACTGGCTTTTAGCATTCACTTTCCCTAGAAAAGTGTAATTCCTTTGGAGTGAGTGCAGTAATGTGAGAGGAAGCTGAGGGATTAAATTGCATTAAACGCATAATGAAGAATAATGATTCACTTAGAGACTGAGCTGGAATTTGCACCATCTCTTCCTTGGGAATGTTCACATCATCCTGTTCACGGTGACGGATCACAGTTCTTGTGTGTGCCAACAAATGAAGACTGCAAAGTAAAAAAATGACTGTCAGTGTAAAGTTCACAAACATGATTATGGAAGCCATAAACATGTTATTTCCTCTGTTTTCCAGTGATAACGAGGTAAATTGTATTTAACAAGCGGTTGTTCTGTCATATTCCTTATGGCTTCATGTTTATGAGATCAGCAGTGTCATGTCAGCATAGATACAAGGTGGTCTTGACAAGTGTAGCAACTAATTTAAGCTGGAAATGTCAGATCAAGGAGTACAAATTATTAATGGCAAAAATCCATGACAGAATGACATGATTTGCTTTGAAAAGCCCCCTGTTTATTTTTTTGATATGCCGTTTAACCAAAATGTTGTTTTCACACTGACTGAGTCAGAGTCTGTGAACACACAGCGCCTGAAAGAGAAACAAATGAGTCAGGAAATGAGCTACAGTAAATACTGTGGACTGAAACCAGCAGCACAGAAGATAGTCAAAGTGAAATTTGCGTTGAATATCGTCTCAACGCGTTATGTTAATTATAGTATCTAACTCCTGATTATCTGCACTCCTCCCTGTAAAGTTTTCCAACCGCTAAGCTGCAAAGAAAGCAGCGTTTCCCTCGTCAGTATTATGCAGATGAATGATTCGTTGGGAAATCCAACTCCAACAGGAAGTTGTTTCATCAAAAGCCATCCAGCCGCTGAGTTCAGCGAGCTTGTTTCAGCACCTTGGACAGATCATCTCCGACCACACCCACCGATGTAACTGAATACTGTAATGCAGTGGCTTTCCATTTCCCATTTTTCTAGGTGAGGGTTATATTTCCATCTCTTGGACAGGCGAGGCATTACAGCATTTAAAGACAGAGGGTTTGCATTGCTTTCATTGGAAAACTCAACATTAATTCTTTAATTAAAGAAACAAAGAACAAAGACATTTAAAGAAAATGAAGAAAAGAGACTCACAAAAGCATCTTTAAAACTACTGAAAACAACATATCTTCAAACAGGAATGTTGCTGCTGAATCCAAGAGAAATAAACCAGCAGCTGGGTCCTTTTTACAGCACTGACTGGTATTTGTCTCCATCTAGTGGTTCAATTAGTTTCACACACTGAGTCCCCAAATCCATACAGTTTTCAACAGACACAGAGATGAAGTGCAGAAAAAAAAGACAAAACAAAACTGTCCAGTCCAGTAGTGGAGAGGGCGCTGGTCATTTTAATTGGGTAACTGATGCATGTATCAAGCTAATTGCTATATTAGCTCCGTGGCTGAAGCAATGGCTCTGGTCATTATTTCAACTCAACTCCCCTGTCTCCTCTCCTTTCTGCCCCGAGCTGAGCTGCATCACAGGCTGATACAGAAAAAGAACAATTGACTGACCCAGCAGCTCACAGCTCACTCGCTCTCCCTCCCAGCTCGTAGAGCGACTCCCTTACCTGAGAAACTCGCATTCGATGGCGCACACTCTGGGTGACTGACTCAAGTGACTCAAGTGACTCAAGTGACTCGAAAACCTGATTCACTTTAGAGAGTGACTCATACAAACTCGAGTCAGTAAAAGGAATCGAGTGTACCATCACTACGGCAGAGGCTATGTGGAGTCCGAGTAGATTGTATGGTTTCTATAAGCTTCTAACCACAACAGATCTTTAATATATAAAGATCGTTCTCTTCAAGTATCCTCATGGTGTGTTTATTGAAGAACCCAAATCACTAACAAAACATGGTGTCAGTAGATGGACTTGGACAGAAAAGAAGATTTTGACTAACAGTTGTGACAAAAACTAGCCGAAACTTCGGGCTATGCTAGCACAGTTGGAGGCTAGCAACTGAACATCAAAGCTGTGAGAGGACGTCGTTAGCCTGTTTTCCAAAGGAGAAAAAAGGACTAAACACAGTGGAAATGCAAGCGTTACAACCACCAACCAATCTACAGCTGACAGGTAATGTGGCTGAGAATTGGAGAAGATTTAAGCAACGCTTTCAGTTGTACTTATCAGCAATAGGCACCAACGAGAAGAATGACAGAACGAAAGCATCAGTGTTCTTGCATGTCGTGGGTGATGAGGCCCTAGACGTCTACAACAGAAAGGTGTCAGCCATTGAGAACATGCCACGGCCGCAATGTAAGAAGGACGTACAGAGATTCAACGGGATGATAAACTACTGGGAAAGTTCATACCATCATCTCTCTGAACGTATGGCACCCCTGAGACAACTCACAGAGAAGAAAACAGAATGGCAATGGAATCATGAACATGAAAAGTCATGGGGAGACTTGACGACACAGCTCGTCAAGCACGTCTGCAACCGTCCCAAAAAGAGCCAGAGCTGACCTGGAGCTCACTCGCTACCTGCAGGGGGAACCCATCGACCCTAATGAAAACCCCCTGGCATGGTGGCGCAACAACCAGGAGAGATTTCCCTTGCTCTCCACAGTGGCACGCAAGTACATGTGTATTTGTGCAACAAGCGCACCATCCGAGACGGTTTTCAGTGTCGCTGGAAATGTTATCACCCCTCTCAGATCCTCTCTCAAACCACATAAGGTTAACATGCTGGTTTTCCTTGCGCGTAACAAGGACATGACCGAGCTATAAATCATCGTCCTTTTTGTGTGTGTGTGTGTGTGTGTGTGAATGTGAAATTGTAGTGCCTGGTACATCTCATTTTGTATACTTAATTTAAAAACAAAACAAAACGGGCACTTGTTTTTTATTTCAGTAAGATGTTGCAGCCAAATTTGCATTTAAAAGTTCAGCCTTTAAAGTTTCCTGAATTTGATGGTGCAAGATGGTGCAACAATATCGCATACCACAATATTGAGCCGCCCTGACTCACTGCAGGGTGAAATCCTTAACCGTGACAGACCTATGAACGATTCCACCAGTTTGTGTCAGGACAAGAAATCACTGTTGAAACAGACCACAAGCCGCTGATAACATTGTATCAAAAGCCACTGAATGACTGACCACTCAGAATCCAACAAATGATGATACGGCTGCAACGCTACTCATTGACTGTGACGTAAACGCCTGGAAGCTGATGTATTCTGCACACACATTGTCAAAAGACTGCGCAAACTATCATAGAGGGAAGGCCTATCACTAAACATCACAGAATACTGGAACTGTAGGGCAGAATTCTCAGTTGTGGAAGACATCATCTACAAAGGCAGCAAGACCGTAATTCCCAAAAGTTTGAGAAAAGAAATGCTTAAGAAGATACATGCAGGGCATTTCGGGATTGAAAAATTGGGAAGAGAGCACGCAAGGTGATGTACTGGCCACGAATCAATCAAGATGTTGCAAATGAAGTATCAAATTGCCCAACATGCCTGAGATATCAAGCAAGCAATCCAGCTGAGCCTCTTAAGCCGCACCCGGTGCCTGACAGGCCATATCAGAAGGTGGGCGCTGATTTGTTTGTTTGTGCAGGCAGACAGACTACTATTCCCTGTATCCAGAGGTATGTAGACTGCACACCACTGCAGCAGAGGCTGTGATAACATCCATGAAAGCGATATTCTCCAGACATGGTGTGCCAGGTGAGGTGTTTACGGACAATGGAGCACAATTTTCCAACGCCAGTTTTAAGCACTTTGCTCCGAAGGGAGTGATGATGCTGCTGATCAACCTCTACACTCAGTGAATCCATCAGCTGAGGCAGTGGTTTCAGTGCAACAATCACCTGTCCACAGACCTTCTAGGAATGTGAGGCCACCTGAGAGACTGATTCTCTTCAAGTTAGTGTCGTCACGATACCAAAATTATGACTTCGGTACGATACCTGCCTAAAATATCTCGATACCGATACTGAAACGATACCACGGCGGAAAACTAAAACATCATCAAAAGTAATGGAATAAAATATTAGATGACAGAATGTGGAACTTAAAATGATTTATTTCTTTTTATTAATTAAAACACTTAAACTTAAAAAGTCTAAATAAAAATATTTATTTTTGTAAAAGCTGCTGAGCTTTATAGCTACTTAATATATAACAACATGACAACAATGAAATTATTATGCAGCTGTTTAAAAAATTAAAAATAAAGATTTGTCACAGGTAACTTAGCTGTCAATGTGGTTACAAGCATCTCTGTAACCAAGAAGACGAAGTGTCTTCTTGTTTTGTTCATTTGTCTTGTTTGCTCTCAGAGATTATTAAATCACCTGATTTTCCATTAAAAGCTGAGTGCTTGTAGTAGAAAACAGCACATTAACTGCAATTTTATTCAGCATAAAAATAATGAACATAAATGACATTAACTGTAAGTCTGGCAATTCATTAAATAAGATAATACTTTATTCGTCCGACAAAGGGGAAATTTGCAATTTGCATTTCATGTTGATAAAGTTCAAACTCTGGATTATTAGCCTGCAAACTACATTAGTGCACTAAAGTACAACACAAATGACCAGACCTGGTGGAGGTCTGTGCTCTAATCAGACCATTTTCTAGTAATATAAATCACAATATATATTATAAATTATTGACAATAATGTACATGCTGTGATTATATTACTAGTACTGATTGACTTAAAATGGATAATTTATAAGTGGTGTTGTTGATCAGGATACTTGTGAACACCAGCGCATGTTACGGTAAAGTTCATGTTACCAGTGTGAACGTTGCACTCAAGCCACTTTCAGCCATGTCTGTCTCGCTTTGCTCTGAAAAAGTATTGTTTTTATCGGCTGAGTACCGCGGTACCTTTCTAGTGTATCCTCGTGGTGTGTTTATTGAAGAACCCAAATCACTAACAAAACAAAGTACAACACATTAAGCTGCTTCTTTCCTTGTAAAAAAGTGCCAGTTTCTTCGCGGCATCGCTCTAAAAGCCTGTTATTTCATTTTGCCAGACTCCCTTGAGAAAACACTCAAATTTGAAACGTGTTGCGTTTGGAGAAACTGTGTCAACGTTGTGAAACGCTGTCTACATCACATTCTTAACTATTTGGGGCTGCTTGTTCATTCGGCAAATGTTATACATGAAGAAATGTTTTCTTTGTGTGAACAACACAACCAACTACTTATTTCTATCAATAAAAAATATTATATTTGTGAGAGACTTCATTTTGAATATTATGGACTTTTGGAAGAAAGTATGCTGATTCATTTATAGGCTAAATATAAATCGCTATTTTATCATATTTGTCTTAAATCCAGCTCCATTATAGCAGGTAAAGCACATCCTGACAGCTCCGAGTATTACTGTCAGATACTGTTCCCCCTCTGTTCAATATGAAAGGAGGCTCACACATCTTTCAAATTCATACTGCTGACTTCTTTCCCCACACACTTACTTCACTTAAAATATTCATCACATGAATCATAATCAGTTTTTACACCTTTACAACTTTATGTGTTTGTGAGTAAAATTGTGCAACTTTTTACAGTGTGTGTTAGTATATATACAAAACAGCCATGTTTATGATGTGTTCTGTGTCCTTCAACCCACCAAAGAGGCCATTTTAATAAAACATTATCCAGCTACTGTTCAACTGGACTGTTTTAAATAAAAACTACATGTACAAATGAAATAATGTTTGGGTGGTTGTATGGTTGTAAACATAACATTTCACAGTTTGAACTGACTGTAGTCATGACGACGTGATGATTCCATCATGATGTGTTTTGAGATCAAACCTGTTGAGACAAACCGACCGACATACTGAGGAAACTAAACTAAACTAAACTTCCAACTAAAACTCAAGATGAGTGGCCGAGGCACATCTTCGGACCAGCCAGGCTCAGTGTTTAATGATCTCCGTCTGGAGGGACACTTCTGTGATGCAGTCATCAAAGTCCAGGATGTGGAGTTTCAAGTCCACAAGCTGATCCTCTGTGAATGCAGCCCGTACTTCCGGTGAGTCAGTAATCTGATATCAGGGAGAGAGATTATAAATTAACATCCCTTTAAATATGCAGAAAAACTAAACGATAGGTTCCTGATTAATCACAATAAGCAATGAGTTGGTTTGATTCATGAGCAGCTGTGATGAAACAAGTTGAGCTAGAAGTCAGGACATGAACGACCTGATGCAGAATATAGACAACATATTTTAAGTTTAATGATGGTGCAGGTTCCCTGTCCGTCCACAGTCAGATATATGTTTAAATTAAGGTTTTTTCTGCCATTCAGTTGTGCACATTTTTAATTATCATTCATGTAAAGATTAATTTTGACTCTATATCCTGTCTCTCGGTGCCATGCTGCAGTACTTTAAAGCAGATTTTGAATTGAAAAGTGTATAAATAAAATATAATAAATGGAAGTTATTATGCACACTTGAAACAGCTGATTTTTGATGTACTTTTGTCCAAAAATTTAGTTCACAAATTGAAAAGTTGGAAAAAAGAAAAAAGAGAGAGAACACGTATAATTTCCAGTCAATACAAAATGGTAAAGTAAGATGATTTAATTGCAATGATCCTAAAATGTGGTTATCAAACAATAGTTTTACCAGGAGACCTCATGTAACTCAGAAATTACCTCCCCACGTTGGGTTTTGTGTCACGCATTCACACAGGATAAGCACAGTCTGTATTTTATTCATATTTACTGACATCATCATGATGTCAAGCATAAATACACATTTGCAGATCAAGAAACAGACACTTGTACTTGAACACAACAGCCTTTTGTGTCTCCTCACCTTCTCTATCGTTGCTTTTAAACGTCATCCTGGTCGATCTCACAGCACAGCTGCTGACTGCTGTTCAACATTTATGAGCCACAATCACATTTCATTTCCAAATCAACGAGATGCCAAATGGAAACCGAACGGGTTTCATGTTACAGGAATTCTGTGTTTGGTAAAATACGATAGGAAATATGTGGTGGGTTTTTTACAATACAAATTATGGATTTGGATGAGATTAAGATCACAGACAATCTGAGGTCCCCAGGTGATACTAGTTCTGTGTGGATAGGGCTGAAGACATGTAACAGAGGCAGGATGTTATACAGTTTAACAGCAAACAACTTGCGTAAACCTCACTTGCAATTTAATAATTATAAATCAGTGTGAGGACGAGAGAAAGATGATGAATACTGTTTCTTTTCAATCCTCTCCTGTGTTTTCATTCTGACCCACAGAGCTCTCTTCATACGCTGGTCAGCCCCAGACAAGAAGGTCTTCAACATCCCAGGCCTGTCTCCTGACATGATGCAGGTCATCATTGAGTTTGCATACACCGGCTCTCTCTCTGTGACGGAGGACAGCGTACAGGAGCTGCTGATAGCAGCCGATCAGTTCAACATCATGAAGATCGTACGAGCCTGCTGCGACTTCCTGGAGGAGCAGCTCAGCCCGGAGAACTGCATCAACATCTGGCAGTTCACCAATGTCTGCCCCTGCTTTGAGCTGCAGAGAAAGGCCTACCAGTTCATCCTTGATCGCTTTGAGGAGGTCGTTGCCAGTGAAGAGTTTCAGGATCTCACTGTGCAGGAACTCACTGCCATCCTGGAAAGACACGACCTCAATGTGAGAGAGGAGAGTACTGTGTGCGAGGCCGTCCTTCACTGGATCAACCACAGGCCTGAAGAAAGACAAGGACACCTGCTTGTACTCTTGTCAAAGGTAAGTTCTGCCACTAGCTTTAGCTTGGATTTAGCTGACAGCAGAAACATCAGTATTGTAAGATCACCTGGGTGCTTTCAGACCTGCAGCTCCACTACAAACAAACTGAGAGCTGTAAGCTTGAAGTCATGTTGGACCACAGACTGTCTACAAAGAGGGCAGAGCTTCAGTTCAATTCAAAGATTTTCTCTTGTTTTCTCCGTGTAGGTCCGACTGGCCTTAATGAGTCGAGATCACCTGGGGACAACTGTGATGTGCAATGAGCTGGTGAAGAGCAACGCTGAGTGCTGTCAAATGGTGAAAGAGATCATGGACAACAAAGACCGCCTCACCTCACCTGCCCTCGTCATGCGTGACTCTGTCGCTCGTCCTCGCCTGCCTAACGCCATCCTGTTGGCCATCGGAGGCTGGAGCGGAGGTGATCCAACTAACTGCATTGAGGCGTATGACATCCGGGAGGACCTCTGGATCGACCTGACAAACAACCAGGAGCACCCTCGTGCCTATCACGGCACTGCCTTCCTCGACGGGTACGTCTACTGTGTCGGTGGCTTTGACAGGATGGAGTCTTTCAACAGTGTTCGCAGGCTGGATCTGAGCACACACACCTGGCAGGAGGTGGCACCCATGCACTTCCGCCGCTGCTATGTGTCCATCACTGTGCTGAATGGATGCATCTATGCAGTGGGAGGCAATGATGGGCATGTACGCCTCAGCACCGCAGAGCGCTACAGGCCCGACACCAACCAGTGGACTGTCATTCCATCCATGCATGAGATCAGGAGCGACGCCGGCTGCGCGACACTCAACGACAAGGTGGGTGAAGTGGAAGAGCAGCTGGGACGAGTAACAGAGAGATGCTGACTGAACATTGGTCATTTGATTACACATTTACGCAATTTTTTCTTCAGGGGCGACAAAGGTTGCTTATATTGGTAAATTTAGTAGTTAGTTAGATAGTTAATAACGTTAATGTTCTTCCTAGATCTATGTTTGTGGAGGTTTCAATGGGAACGAGTGCCTGGAAACCTGCGAATACTACAGCCCGGAAACCAACCAGTGGACGGTGATCGCCCCCATGAGCAGCCAGCGCAGTGGAGTTGGCATCGTGACATATGCTGACAGCGTCTTTGCAGTGAGTAGGCTACATCAATGTCAACCTCTTGAGACCAAATTTGTGCCAGCGTGTCTTGTAGATGGTTCATTGAGGGCCATGTGCTCAGAAACTGTTTATTCAACACTTCCTCTCGCAGGTCGGTGGCTTCGATGGCAGCGCCCGTCTGCGCAGCGCTGAGGCCTACGATCCCCACACCGACACCTGGCACGAGGTGTCCTCCATGTCGACCACCCGCAGCAACTTCGGCATCGAAGTGATGGACGACCTGCTCTTTGTTGTGGGCGGCTTCAACGGCTTCACCACCTCCTATAGCGTCGAGTACTACGACGGGATGACGGGTGTGTGGTCTGAGGCCTGTGACACGAAGATTTCCCGCAGCGCCCTCAGCTGTTGCGCGGTGCGCGGACTCCCCAACATGGCCGAGTTCACTGTGTGTCGTGACGCCAGGCTACTTTAAGAACTGGACTTAGTGGAGGAAGAATCCACCGAACAGTCGTGTTGATTTATTTTATTTGTCTTATCTATTGAGAGTATTTTAATATTTGTTTCACATTTCAATGTCTGAATAAGGTCTTTGCCCTTTGAAAGGGTGAACTGGCATTAATATGCCATTATATTATCATTATATCAGTGGAATGGTCTTAAAATGACAATGATACCAATGCTATTTAATCCATTTAAATTAATTGTGTGAACAATCAAATCATCTCCAATAGTCTCAACATTTTTTCTGGTCAGACTGAAGTCAACAGTAGATTAAATGTTTGTTTTTTCTGATTAAACTTTGTACTTAAATGTCATTTTTATCAATAAAAGCCTCCCTATATTATTTTTACTAACTGTCATGTAATCGCTCTAATTTTGAAGTCCCTGTACTAAACTTTATTCTTAACTCTTTACATTTGATTTTACTGCTTCTACTGTTTTTTATTATATTTTCTATGAAAAATCTGCATTTTTGTCATTAGGTTCCAGGTCATGTGACCCATCGACTCAAAATCAATGCAGAAATATCATCCTGTAATGGTTGAATTGTGTGTGAGTGGTGCTTTACAAATAAACCAGCCTTGACTTGAACCAGTTGGCGGCATGTTCCAGTGTTCATAATGGCACAGTGTCTGCATTATTGTATGGTTTTGGTTTTATGTTCTGTTGTTTCTCTGTGGTGGCTTGCAGCTCTTATCAGTGTGTCAGTGTGTGTGTTTTTGAATGGTCTGCTAGATTCACGACCTGGGCGAAACGTCCCTTGACAGAGAAAAAAACAAGATAAATACAGTATATAAACACCAATGTAAATTGCACAACTCCTTCATCACAGGATCTAATAACCATGCTTGGAAAATCCCTGATGAAAACTTAAAAAAATATTGTATTGTCATTAGTATACATGTTATTCACAGCATTTATAGCGTTTACAACAGTAAAAAAATATGCAAAAACACACACATACTGACATCAGACTCCAGCACCGTGTCTGTGGCTGCTCCAGCTCCAAAATATTTCAGAAGTGCCCCTGAATTTACAGTTAAGATACAATATCACACTTACATCACACATGCATCAGTTACCCAATTAAAATGACCATAATGCACATTTTATTAACATTTGTTAACATCCTATTAACTAAGCATAACACACTACAAATTATTCAAAAAGCTTTATCACATGTAGCTTACAAAATGCCATGTCAGTGTATATTAGAAGTTATTTAAGTTATAGCATTAAACACTCCACAGTCAGGACGTCTGTGTGAATTTGCACTTGTGTTGCAAACACAAACTAGCCTAGGCTGCCTATTGATGAGCCAGAAGGAAAAAATGACTAGAAAAATACAGGGAAACAACACGTGTCATGTGATCATTATTCTTAGGAAGGAATCTCTGCTGACACACAACGTGTGACTCACAGCAGCAGGTTCGCGCTGCACGTCGACGCAGCGGAGCAAGTGCGCGCCGTGTCCCTCGGGATCCTTCACGGAGCTGTGGAACTACATCGGTAAATGTCTGCGATGCGGAGTTTGCGGGCAGAATCAGGTGGAGGGCGACTGTCAGTGCGAGTGCAAACAGGGATATTACTACAAGCAGAAGTACGACATGTGCCTCCCGCACAGCGTGTGTCCCGCCGGCCAGGGCGTCCTGACTGTCCACGGCCCTCAGCCCTGGTGCGGCCGCTCCGTCTCCTGCTGCTGCTGCTGAATGGTCCACATGAACTGATTAAATTGAACCGTAATTCCGCCGTGTGCCCACGCAGCTTCGGACCCACCACAACTCCTGTTGACTTGATTAATTTCTTTCTTTTTGCTTATTTGGTTCATTCGTTTGGGTTAAATATTTTCTTTTATTGTTAAAGTTACCCACCGAGCATTTTCCGGTCTAAAAGACGTCTAATAGACGTCTAAATGGTCCCTAGACGTCTAGGCTAAAATCGGTCTACCACTGGTATAAAAGTGAAAGTTTTTTAGACGTCTAAGTTTATACTAGCCGTCTAATAGACGTCTAAAAGACGACTACGTCTAGACATCTTGTCTAATCATAGACGTTTAAATAACCGCTAATATACGTCTATTTATAGACGTCTAAATTTAGACGTTTGCCAGACGTCTATTTTTATACCAAATGTATACGACTCGTCTCACCTTAGACGTTTAAATAACTGCTAATGAACGTCTATTTATAGACGACTAATTTAAGACGTTTACTTTTATACCATATTTAAACCCCATTACAAAATCTAGCCGTCAATTAAACATATTATATGGATATTATAGGCCTAATAAATCTAGATATTTAAGTAATGTAATTACAATCTATCAAATTATTAACAAGAACCCTATATTAAAAAGGACATTAAAGTTGTCAAAAATGCATCATGACCAAATTTAACCTGTGATCCTTACCTTGATGTAGTTGCAGTATGTTATGACAATCTATTCACATGTGTTTTTTTGGTCTTTTAAATAGGTTTCAGTAACACTAATGTCATGCTTATTTTACCACTGGATATAAATATATCTCTTGATGGGAACATTAACCAAACTATCCTACTGTAATCTCAATCAACCTACATTTATAAAACAAATTCCAACCATCACAAACATATGAAAGTGCAATATAAATATTTTTAATTCTTTTACAAAATAGAAAATACAAAACATGGAGGGAGGGAACAAGTGGATCAAGAAGAAGGAAGAAGTAGTAAGGATGAAGGGAAGGAATGAAGGAAGGAAGGAAAGAACCAAGGATGGAGGAAGTGAACAGATTGGGTCAATTTCAGAGTCAGAACAGAACAGGAGGGTTAAAAACATTATAAATTTTAAAAGAACACCCTTCAACTGTGAACAAAATGACAAACAACAACTACACCGATGGCTTGTAGCCCCCTCCACCGCTGCGAGCTGGGGCCTGCTTGAAATGTAGCCCCATTGCTGAGGCAATGCGGTCATCGGTGGCATCCTTGAAGGATTTTCGTACAGCTTCTGCAAACAAAGCAATAAAATAAATGAAGAGAAATTGCAGGTGTGGTTGCCTATTGTTTTACCTGATGTCACAGAGATACTATCCAATAACAAAAGGTACATGGTTTCAAAGGACTTGACTCAATGGGCATTGGTCACCACCCATTTGAGACTTGTGGCTCTAGTTTCATAAACCAGGCGCAGTCGCGCCAACGGGGGGCACTTTACAAGTTGGCAAAGCAAGGCAAGGCATCTTTATTTATAGCACATTTCATACCAAGGCAACTTAATGTGCTTTACATAAAGACAGAACATTTTTAAGAAAAAAAAGAAAAGAGAAGCATAAAACAGAATAAAAACAAACACACATTAAAAACAGAGTTAAAAGCAAGAGCAAATAAAAGTAAAATAAAATAGATGAAGTTAAAAATTCTTAAAAGGAGCTCAGCTAAAAGCATGTGAAAAGAGAAATGTTTTTAACCTGGATTTAAAGGTGCTTACAGTTGGGGCTGATCTCAGTTCTGCTGGTAGTTGTGAGCAGCATAACAGCTAAATGCTGCTTCACCATGTCTGGTCTGAACTCTGAGCTCCACTATCTGACCTAGATCTCAGAGCTCTACTGGGTTTATACTCTACTAACATGTCATTCATGTATTCTGGACCTAAACCATTCAGTGATTTGTAAACCAGTAGCAGATAAACACTGAATTAACTAACAAATCAACACAATGGTCATGCTTTTTTAATACTACATCCACAATGAAAATCTATGAGTAAGTTGTATTTCAATGTACCGTAATAACATCAAAACATGTTAGACAATGAGACAATAAACACTATAGACACTAGGATATATAAAATTATGTACAATACATCTCAAAAAAATTGTAGTAGCTTAAACAGCTGCTTTACAAGCCATAATGTACTAGGCTACATACATTTTTTTTTAAAAAGGGTAACGTGTTTAAGTACATGCACACAGCATAAATGATTAGAAAAAAAAAACAATTGCTTTTGAAATGTAGGCTACTCCTGGAATCATAAACTTTAAAAAAAAAATCCAAATGATTGAAAAAAGCAAACAACTAAGGTCATGTGGCATTACATGGCAACTTAACCCTTAAAACTTACATGGACCTAAAATACACCTGGAAAGATTGCTGCTAGCTATATTTTAATCAATTTTTGGTTTATATTTTCAGGTAGTAAGTATTATGCATCATATGACTCAAGAAAATCTGCCATTGTATGTGCTACTGTGTAAAGTCTCATTTAAACCTTACTTTTGGCTGAGCATGCCATATTTCACAAACGAACAAAAATCGCCCATAAAAAAAGTGTTATGTTGAAAATCTCCCTAGTCAACCAGAATTTTCTTTTTTTTTTTTCATTTTGAAAAGTTGTACAAAGGTTTTGTCAACATTTATCTTATATCAACAATAATAAAAGGACCCTGGGAAAGCGGGAAATCCCGCGATTCAAATGCAGTTTACTGCTCGTCTCTATCACAAACGGTTCAGAAATGTATCATGTTTTGGAAAGAAAATGCCAATGATATGCTTGTACTAGCAGGTAAGCCATAGCTAGCGAGCTAGCAGGGCAGGCAAGCCATAGCTAGCATATCAAGTATATCGTCGGCATTTTTAAAACGGATTGATGACAATTAAATGAACAAACATTGCAGGAAAAAGCAGCATTTCAATAACGTTACCTTGACCACTCACCTATGGGAAGCTCTTCTTTCTTTCTTTCTTTCTTTCAAAAGCATAGACGGCCTGAAGTCGTTTTTGATCTTCCCGAAACTGATTTCCGGTCCACAAGACAACTTCCAGCGTGTTGCTGCCTCCTAGTGGGGAGGGGAGGGATCATAGAGGGATCTGCTGACAGTATCTGCATAACTGTCCCCGATCACCTTTAGTGCAAATTGCCATTTTATTTTACTGTTCACCAATAATTCTTTTTTCAAAGGAATTATTTGCATTAATGCTCAATAAACTTTATTGCAAACTGCCTTAATTAGGCCTATAGGTTAATAGTGATATCTAAATATTTCTAAACATGGTTGGCATATGCTTAAAAAAGAAAGCATAAGATGTAAACATAACATAAACAACATTAAAAAATAAAGATAACTTAATAGTTTAAACCTGGTCTAAATCTAGATGCTGATTAAACGTCTAAATCAAGGCTAAATCTAAACTTCACTGTATATTGATCAATGGTCATTCAGATGATTTTAGTACAATATTTGGACACCATTGTGCAACTTGCAGTTATTTCTTTGGTCAGTATTCATTATTTAATGTATTTAATTCAATCGTCTAGATTTGGTCTAAAAATAGACGTTGATATGAGGTCTTGATTTAGACGTCTAAATCGAGTCTAAATCTAAACTACACTGCACTTTGATCAATGACTGTTAAAAATGTATTAATCCAGCATTTGACCATCATTTATACAATTTACAGTTACTTTTTGGACAGTATTCATCATTTAGTGCAATCATCTAGATTTGGTCTAAAAATAGACGTTGATAAGAGGTCCTGATTTAGACGTCTAAATCGAGTCTAAATCTAAACAACACTGTACATTGATCAATGACTGTTAAAAATGTTTTAATCCAGCATTTGGCCATCATTTATACAATTTACAGTTACTTTTTGGACAGTATTCATCATTTAGTGCAATCATCTAGATTTGGTCTAAAAATAGACGTTGATAAGAGGTCCTGATTTAGACGTCTAAATCGAGTCTAAATCTAAACAACACTGTACATTGATCAATGACTGTTAAAAATGTTTTAATCCAGCATTTGGCCATCATTTATACAATTTACAGTTACTTTTTGGACAGTATTCATCATTTAGTGCAATCATCTAGATTTGGTCTAAAAATAGACGTTGATAAGAGGTCCTGATTTAGACGTCTAAATCGAGTCTAAATCTAAACAACACTGTACATTGATCAATGACTGTTAAAAATGTTTTAATCCAGCATTTGGCCATCATTTATACAATTTACAGTTGTTTTCTTTGGTCAGTATTCATTATATAATTCAATCGTCTAGATTTGGTCTAAAAATAGACGTTGATATGAGGTCCTGATTTAGACGTCTAAATCGAGTCTAAATCTAAACAACACTGTACATTGATAAATGACTGTTAAAAATGTATTAATCCAACATTTGGCCACCATTTATACAATTTACAGTTGTTTTTTTATTTAATATTTAATGATTAATGGATTAAATTGTATCGTCTAGGTTTGGGCTAAAATATAGACCGATTATAGACGGGCGAATGTCGGTCTAAACTTAGACTAGACGTCTAATAGACGTCTAATGCTCAGTGGGATTAAACACTCCACAGTCAGGACGTCTGTGTGAATTTGTATTGTGTTTGTGGAAGAAATTACAAGGACAGACAGGAAAGCAACATGACCCCCCTCTGCTGACACACGTGTCACTCTCTGCAGAAGTTGACGTGACTAAGAGGCTGCAGCGCGGAAATGAGTGGTAGTATAGAAAACTGTTTGTTTTCTTTTCTTTTCTCTTTTTTTTTTTTTTTTTTTCTTTTTTCTTTTTTTTTTGAGGGCGCTCCCTCACATAGATTTGCGCCCTGGGCGGTCACCCACATTGCTCATAGCAAAAACCGGCCCTGTCTAAAAAGTATATAATTTGATTTGTTTACATTCGAGGAAAGCTTGTTCATCTGAAACCATCTTGAGGCGAAAACCATATTGGTGTTTGTACAATATGTCATTATCATTGAGGTGTGATTGTGAAATAACTCTTGTGTAAACTAACTTTTCCAGGACCTTGGAAAAGCACGGTAAGATAGAAATCGGTCTATAATTGTTAAAAACACTGGGTTCGCCTTCTTTAAAAAGAGGTAAGACCTTTGCCACTTTACGATCACTAGGGACTACCCCAATCTTTAGTGACACAGCAAAGACATGTGTTAAAGGTTTGCTAATGAAGGGAACTACTTCCTTTAGGAGCTTAGCCTTGATTTCGTCGTGACCCGCTGCTGAATTATTAAGATTTACAATGATGTCGATCACTTCATTAACTGTGGGTGTTTCAAAGTTTTGCAGGGCAGGGAAGACACCAGTAATATTATCTGTAGGGCAGTTATTAGATGGAGAGATTTTCTTGGCAAAGGTGCTACCAACATTTACAAAGAAATTATTAAATTCATTTGCTATGTCAGAGAGATTGGAGAATGTAGACTTGCCATCAGTAAATTGGGATGGAAATTTTGCAGGTGCCTTTTTCTTGTTTAATAGTTCACTAATAATATTCCATGTATTTTCTATGTTGTTAGTAGATTCTTTGAATTTATCAGAATAATATTTCTTCTTTGCCATACGAAGTAAATAAGTGAACTTGTTTCTATATTTTTATATGTATTAGAGTTATGTGGAGTTGGATTAGAAATAAACCTTTTATATAATCTGTTTTTCTTCCTTGAGGATTTTAAGAATCCAGTAGTGAACCAGGGTTTATTAAAACCATGTCTTTTATTGATTTTGAGGCTCACAAGTGGAAAACACTCATTAAATACGGTCTTGAACAGATGAATAAAAGATTGATAGGCTTTGTTGGCATCCTGCTGATCATAAACATCATCCCAATTGACTTTTTCAAGCATTTCTCTAAAGCGTTTGATGTTATCTTCATTAAATTTGCGGAAACCTGTTCTGACATTTGGGCCCTTATGTTTGAAAGTATTACTTGTAGTGATATGGAATACAGGAAAGTGGTCAGAAAGAGTTTACTGGATAATCAAATGTGTTAGTTATAATGTTATCAATAAGAGTGGCTGTTTTACAAGTCATTCTGGTTGGCTTGTCAATAAGAGGAAGAAAATAGGATGAATATAACACATTTAGAAAATTAACAGTAGAAGAATGGTTCTCAGTATTGATAAGATTGATGTTAAAATCTCCAAGCAAATAACAAAGTTTATCTTCCTTATTAATAACATCAAGTGAAACTGTGAGTGTGTCATTGAAATAATTAATTTCAGCATGAGGTGGACGATAAATACAACCAATTATGACGTTTCTGCCACCAAAAACAGGGCAAGACATTAATTCCAAAAAGACAGATTCAACCTTAGTTTCATTTGAGATTAAATCCAAATCCTTCTTACTTTAATCTGATATTGGTTATGAACAAAAACAGCAACTCCTCCTCCAGCTCTTTCCTTCCTATTTGAAAATACTATACTGAGGTATGTTGTAAAGCTCAACACTTTCATCAGAAAGCCATGTTTCCGTCAAGGCAATGATTGAAAATTCATGTTTTAGCATTGACAAGAAATGCATAAATTGATCATTATTCTTAGGAAGGCTGCGTATATTTAAGTGGATTGTAGAGAAGACATTGGAATTACTGGTTAAGTTGCCAGTCAACATATGAAATTCATCTTCATTATAGTAGTTACATGAATTAGACTCTCTATTAAATCTGCTAAAGAAATTGACATCAGGGTCATGTGAATCAATGCGGTCCATATAATTATAATTATTTGTAGTGAATGGGTTAAAAGATTCAATCATGAGAAAAGCTGCTGGGGTTAGACATCACCCTGCTGTCTTGGAGTGCTGCTGCGAGGATGTATGATCAGCTTGTCGTGACGGAGAAAAGCGATGTCCCCTTTGTCTCGAGCAGCTTTCAACTTAGGCATCAGGTCTTTTCATTATATTTACATTTTCTTCAGCTCCTCTACGTTGTGGAGCCAAAGATTGCTTACTATTTGATTACTTTAGTTACTAGTTACTTTACAGAGCCGAAGTAGCACAACTTTAAACTATTTTATTAAAAAAAAACTGAAACCACTTATCAGGAAAATGCTGAATATCTGATCAGATTATAAGTTAAATATATATTCTAATTACTTTCATGTGTACGTTTGATACTTACGTACGGAAGCCCTAAAGGGCCATGCATTTGTGGCCAAAATGGAGGGGAGAGGGAAAGTTGCCTGACAACGCCACCTGGGGAATTGCACCCCAGGAAATACACTTACCAGTGCCCTTACTAACAGGTCACACAGATTCGTTACACCAATATATAAAGAGGACGGGAGACGGACTTCCAAATATAACAAAGATTTATTGATAAAAATAATTTACTATGTTTAAAAGAACACAAAGATGCCAAAAGTACACAGCCTGGGTGTCGACATAGTGAACCACTGTCAAAAAAAAAAAAAAATAAACAAATGACAGGAACAGGGCCAAGGCTTGTGGTGTTAGTCAGGCAGATGTATTGTACAGTTAAAAGAGGAGGCCTATACTGAACCACACACACACAACACTCTCACACACACCAACAGAAAAGAATGAACCTAATGACTAATTGAGTGACACAAACCAAATACAAATATATATATATATATATATCTCCTCTGAGGATCTTTATTCAGCCTCTCCCTATACTTCCTGGTCCTTTCCTTGCTTGTTATCTCAGCCTCTCACTTTCAATGTGGATCTCAAACTAGCCTTAACAAAACAGAGTAGTAAGGTTTAACTTGTGGTGTCCTTCAATTCTGAGAGTAAGAGAAAAAGGCAAAACTTGAAAAAAGAAAATGCAAACATCACTACTACAATTAGGCTACTACAATTATTACTAAAGGTTGGGAGGGAAGTTAGGAAGGGGACAGGAAGCAGGGAGTTGGGAGCGAGGGAAATAAGAAACGAGGGAAGTTGGAAGGGGGGAGATAAGGGAGGTTGGAGGGAGGTTAGGAGGGGTGGGAGGGAGGGAGGTTAGGAGGGAGAGAGTGATGGTTTTGTACCCCTTGATAGAGCCCACATCCACTGGTGTGACAGCCATTTCCACCAGTGTGACGCTGATTTCATGTCACACCAGTGGACGTTTTCAATATCAAGGCCAGTTTGCGGCCTAGCTATATGAGAGACAGTCTTAAATCCTGACTAACAGTATTAAGGTTTACATTATTTTCAATAGTCAGTCAATATAAATTGATGAAAATTTTCAGATCAATACTTAAATTACGTCACACCAAAGGACTGCATAATGGATCCCATTTCCAACAGTGCACGGAAATAGCAATATTATGAAAATATTTGAGACAGAACTCATCTTGTGTGCAGTCCATGTGCTCCAGTGAGGCCTACTGTACTTCCTGGATGAAGAAGGGCCCCTCTCAGTAATAGGGTGCCGAAATAAATGCCTGTTTTATATCTACAGAATGGTGTCACACCAGGTGGACACCAGTTTTGCGGACAAAATGTAATGTGTCATAATTATCCTAAATGGGGACCTTAAGACTTATAACCTTTAGTTTCACTAAGTTAACACTACTATAACATCTATTCAAGTATTTGAATGTATTTAGGCTTATTTTTCATTTAATTACAGTAGTTTTAAGATAAGCAACGCTACCCTGGACAGTCACACCAGTGGACAAATGTCATGTTTAAAACAAAATATTTACATATTTGAATTATAATGCTCATTAATTACGGATGTATTAGTTCTAGAAGATTAAACTGTATATAAAAACAGATATTTTAATGAAATATTATACATTTTTATTTATATTTGTCACCATGAACACAAAAATGGAACGTCACGTCAACCACCCATATACAAAAAAACACAAAGTAACAAGATAAGAATGAAACAAAACAGACTCACCGGTTTGCGGGGACCAGGAGTAGTAGTATTCCCATTAACTAAAAGCAAAACCAACAGCTGGATATTAACTTAAATAACAATAAAAGAAAATATTTAACCCAAACGAATGAACCAAATAAGCAAAAAGAAAGAAATTAATCAAGTCAACAGGAGTTGTGGTGGGTCCGAAGCTGCGTGGGCACACGGCGGAATTACGGTTCAATTTAATCAGTTCATGTGGACCATTCAGCAGCAGCAGCAGCAGCAGCAGCAGCAGCAGCAGGAGACGGAGCGGCCGCACCAGGGCTGAGGGCCGTGGATAGTCAGGACGCCCTGGCCGGCGGGACACACGCTGTGCGGGAGGCACATGTCGTACTTCTGCTTGTAGTAATATCCCTGTTTGCACTCGCACTGACAGTCGCTCTCGGCGTTGCACGCCGTCTTCTCCACCTGATTCTGCCCGCAAACTCCGCATCGCAGACATTTACCGATGTAGTTCCACAGCTCCGTGAAGGATCCCGAGGGACACGGCGCGCACTTGCTCCGCTGCGTCGACGTGCAGCGCGCACGGAGGTACGTCCCCGGTGGACAGCGGTCACACTCCAGGGGCGCGCCGGTGATCGGGTCGGTGTCTCTGAAGGTGAGAAGCGGACAGTCAACCAGAGCTGCGACCAGAGTCAGCAGCAGGACCGGGAGGAGAGAGCGCAACATCTGGATAGAAGGAAGGAGGAAACAGGAGAGTCTTATGACGAGCCAGAGGGAGGAAAGACGAGGAAATACAGGAACACAACAAGGACGTGCACGCAGCTGGAGGCACAGCTGGAGCAGGTTAGTCTGAACTCTTAATCCACCTGTAGCTACACTCTGTCATTTCATTTAACTTAAATCAACTCAACAATCCTCCAGAATCAGGAGAATGTTTCCATCATCTCCAAAAAACAAAAACATAATTAAGAAATAAACTTGAGCTGTCGTCAGGTCATGTTGAATAAATCGTCCCCTGCACGGAGACGTGTCTCTCTGCAGGGACACGTCCCGGCATGTGTCTCTCTCCCTCCGTCCCCACCTACCATCATCATTGTGTTGTGTCTGCAGCTGCAGCGCTCTGACAGGAGGATGGTGCCTTCTCCACCACGTCTCCTCTATTTATTAGTGACGCCCCGCGGATCAAACAAGACGCAGGAATGCCCTTGACTCATATTAGTTAAATTCCAGTCCTCTCACCCAATAACACTTCGGCATTAAGTTAGTGGAGTGGGCGCTGCTTCCTCTTTGTCACGTCAACTTCTGCTGAGAGTCACACGTTGTGTGACGTTGTATTCCTTAATAATTATTATTTTCCTGGTAATTTTTTCCTTCTGGCTCATCAACTAATTTCACCCATAGGCAGCCTAGTCTAGTTTGTGTTTGCAACACAAGTGCAAATTCACACAGACGTCCTGACTGTGGAGTGTTTAATGCTATACGCTGTATGCTAACTTAAATAACTTCTAATATACACTGACATGGCATTTTGTAAGCTACATGTGATAAAGCTTTTTGAATAATTTGTAGTGTGTTATGCTTATGTAGGGTTCTCTAAAAATGGGTAAAAACATTCATTTTTATTTTACTGTGTTTCTGAAATCTTATTGATGGCAAAAACATGCAGTCTCTCCCTTTATACTGCTTCTAGAACACAGAGTAGAATAGGACTCAATTTCGCAGAATCCTCTGTTTTTCCTGGTCGTACAAGAGTCGTGTTTAAATTAATACTGTTTTATATTAACTCTGTAATTCATGTATTATATTGTTTAAAAGTATTCTATTGTCTTTTAAAACTTGATAAAGGTTTAGTTTTTTCTGTTTAATACAAACTATTGTTTTTTTCGCGGGAGGAAGTATCCCAGAGTTCCCCGGGACACAGGAGAGCTGGCGGGGTTTTTCCTCGCCGAGAGAGAAAAAGTCAATGTTTGGAGACTTGAACTAAAAGTTGGCCCAGATATTGGACTGCCCAGAGAGACTTAATCGTGCAGAGTATTCTTTTTCACGTATCTCAGTCGACGGTGTTTAGTGTGGACGACGGTGAAGTTTTCTTTTCTCGAGCCAGAACTGCGTGGTCTCCGCCATTAGCTCCCACATTAGCTCTGTTAAGAGTTAGCTCGGTGGCAAAGAACCAGCCTGCTGCGCAACACGGACTTGAGGACGTTTCCAGTCGACATTCGTGAGGGTCGAGAGGACGGAGCGGACGGCGGACGAGGTGACGCAGATAACGAGGACGTGTCGGACGGTAGCCTGGGCTACGGGAGTCGTCGCGGGGCTGTCTGGACATCGCTCTGCTACCTGGCTGGCTAACGCCATTTTGCATCTACAACGGGAGGTTGCGTGAGTACTTGACATTGGAAACGAGTGCAGGATAGCGGCACGGGACTGTGTTAAAGCAGACTGTGAACTGTCCCGGTTTCTAAGTTTAACTTTTCATGACTGGATAACAATTTTCATGTGCACCAACGCTACAAATGGGCCCCAACGGTTAGGAAAATTATCCAAGCGCTTGGGTTAGATTTTTCATGGTACCATTATCATTTATTTTATTTCTATGTGAACTGTGAAAATACTCTGGTACAGGCGTGGGTACTATTACTGTGTTTTGAGTACACGAAAGCACTCTCTTTTGATATTTCTATTCATTCAGGTGATTGATATTATATGTTGCACATTCAATAGGTGTGAATACAGTTAAAATATTAGGAACACATCTAATTATTTCATAAGTGAAGGGTTTATTAAAGGAGAACCATAATTTGATTTAGTTTACAAATAAGCTAAAAACCTCATAGGGTTATTTTCATTAAAAAGGTTGAGTTTGAGCTCAAATTAAAACATTTCAGTTCATTGATGTGAGAGAACAATAAGGGTTAAAAGTGTACTCTTTTGAGAAAAAATTATATCTTTTGAGTAAAAATTATATCTACATACACATTTCTTATATTGGTGTGTTGAAGAAAACTTAAACTGTTCTATTGATCTAAAAGGGTAAGAGGATGAGCATTTTAATGCTTTAGGTAATAACTGTCTTGATTTAAAGCATACAAGCATTTTGTTTGTTGTTTTCTATTTACTATCCATCTCTGAAGCATTTCTACTTTAAAGGTATTATTCCAAAGATCTCAAGGGTTTAAAGCAAAATAAATGTTTGTGTTCTACCTTTACATATTGTGGTTTAACATCCTTTTAGAGTAATCCGTGTATCATTCGTTCATTCGTTTTTCAAAATAAAACCAAAAATAAGAAAACGAAAAAACAATTCCTTTTCTCAGTATTCGTTTCCTAAACTAAAATGAAAAAACGGATAACGACTCGTTTTTTTCAGTTTTCGATTTTATGCTCAAATGAATAATGGAAAAAACGGATAACGAGCGTTTCCCGTTTCATGTTGCAAGCATTTGACTGCGGTCAAGCCAGCCGTGGTTCGCGTTCGCTTGGTCAAATCAGCCGCACGTTGTTTTCTAGTGCGCGAATATACGGACATTTACGGTAATCGTAAAGACACCGCTCTAAAGAGCTGCTGGTAGTGACAGTGGGGCGGACTGAAGTCACACAGTCAGACCCGTGAAAATTACGATACTTTTTCAGTAATTATTCCTGGTAATATACTGAAGGTATCACGGAGGTTTGCGTACGGATTTCAAAGTAAAGGACGAAAGTCAAAACGTAAGGATATTTCACCCAACTTTTACGTGGAATAAAAAGCTTATTTTCCATCAGCATACTGCTGAACTTAGTACTCCCCAGACTACCTTCATGCATAATATCAAGTACTTTTACTGTGTACTTTTTGAGTAATCCTCTGTCAAAGTCCTTAACAGAGGACGAGAATAAGGACAATTTGCCCAACTTTGACAGGGAATAAAAAGGTTATTTTCCATAAGTAGTCTATGATTCTTATACTGCTGAACTTAGTACTTCCTAGACTACTTGCATGCATGATATCAAGTACTTTTACTGTGTACTTTTTGAGTAATCCTCTGTCAAAGTCCTTAACAGAGGACGAGAATAAGGACAATTTGCCCAACTTTGACAGGGAATAAAAAGGTGATTTTACATAAGTAGTCTATGATCCTTATACTGCTGAACTTAGTACTCCCCAGACTACTTGCATGCATAATATCAAGTACTTTTACTGTGTACTTTTTGAGTAATCCTCTGTCAAAGTCCTTAACAGAGGACATGATGAGCACAAGGGTAAGACAGTGCTGCTAGCAAGACTAGTTGAGAGCAAGCTGGGTCCTGTGGAGTACCAAAGATTTCAAACAAATGTTTCTGGCTTTTGATGTTGAACTTACTTAGGGTTGCTTTGGTGTTACAAAAAACACACACAAACACAAGCATCTCTTAAATTAGAATGATCTATTTCACATCTATAATACTACTTACATGTTAACCTTTTTATTCCACATCAAAGTTGGGTGAAATGTGCTCATCATGTCCTCTGTTAAGGACTTTGACAGAGGATTACTCAAAAAGTACACAGTAAAAGTACTTGATATTATGCATGAAGGTAGTCTGGGGAGTACTAAGTTCAGCAGTATGCTGATGGAAAATAAGCTTTTTATTCCACGTAAAAGTTGGGTGAAATATCCTTACGTTTTGACTTTCGTCCTTTACTTTGAAATCCGTACGCAAACCTCCGTGATACCTTCAGTATATTACCAGGAATAATTACTGAAAAAGTATCGTAATTTTCACGGGTCTGACTGTGTGACTTCAGTCCGCCCCACTGTCACTACCAGCAGCTCTTTAGAGCGGTGTCTTTACGATTACCGTAAATGTCCGTATATTCGCGCACTAGAAAACAACGTGCGGCTGATTTGACCAAGCGAACGCGAACCACGGCTGGCTTGACCGCAGTCAAATGCTTGCAACATGAAACGGGAAACGCTCGTTATCCGTTTTTTCCATTATTCATTTGAGCATAAAATCGAAAACTGAAAAAAACGAGTCGTTATCCGTTTTTTCATTTTAGTTTAGGAAACGAATACTGAGAAAAGGAATTGTTTTTTCGTTTTCTTATTTTTGGTTTTATTTTGAAAAACGAATGAACGAATGATACACGGATTTAGAGTAAACTATGTTTACATGAGTTCTGAGGACTTACATGATTTTTGCTAGAACATAGCATAGTAAGTTTTCAGTGGAGGCACCGCGTTAGTTACATGATATTTTCCCTTTCTTTTTCCAATCAAGTGATAAAGTCCCTTGCTTAATTCAGTAGAGAAGAACCACAGCAAATTCACCATCTTTAGCTGAGCACCTAGGACCTGTTTTATTCTTATTGGGTGTGACCTCAGTGTAGAATTATAAACACTAAGGAAAAAGGGGTTACATTTTGGAGGCACGGCTGGGATAGGTTTTTTTTTTATTTACTACACAGGGACAGTGTGTTTAATAGTGAGTTTTACTGAAAACAGTGAAGTTTTTTTGTGTGATCTTATTGTCGAGTGCTTGTATTGTTTCACAACATGGAGCTAAATAAGGCTGGGGAATGGAGCAGGAAAGTGAACGTTAGTTCCTCTCGTGCCATTGTACTGAGTAATGTGCCCATAGCTGTAGTGGATGACACAATTGTGAAAGTGTTGGACACAGTGAAGGTTTTCGGTCGCACTAGGCTTTGTGGACGGCGTGGAGACACCACCGGTCTAAAGCTGTTCATACTAGTGGAGATTAGAACTGACATAGATCCTGATAGTGTACCCCCTGAAATAGGCATTGAAGGAGAAGCTGGGCCTTGGACTGTGCACTTAGTTCAGAGTCTAGTTGTTCAGGGTCCTGATGCAGATTTTCAGTCAAAGTTGCTGGCCCTATTACAGCAAGAAGGTAAAACCCTTGAGGACATTAGGCCCATGGTGTCTGAAGAAACACCTCCAAAATCAGATCTGAACACAGATTTAGTGAATGCTATTGGTAGGCTGGTTGACAAGTGTTGTCAGGGGCCCGCTGATGGTCCCGGGTACAGAAAGCTGAGGTTGTTTTCTGGTTTGAGACCTGTTCCATCAGGCGAAGAAGAATACGATGCCTGGATGGAGCAGGCCACTCAAATGATTAGTGAGTGGCAGTGTAGTGATGCAGCAAAGAAGCAGCGCATTGTTGAAAGTTTGAAAGGACCTGCTGCTGATATTGTTAGGTTTCTGAAGATCAGCAATCCCTCTGCTACCGCCACAGATTATTTGGTTGCACTGGAGACAGCCTATGGCACTACGGAGAGTGGGCCAGATCTCATGGCTAAGTTCAGGCACACTTATCAAGAAGATGGAGAAACACTATCTGCCTTCCTGTATCGGTTGGACAAGCTACTCCATCGAGCCCTACTTAAAGGTGGCATTGAGTCTGCAGGCATGAACAGAGCACGGATGGAGCAACTGGTTAAAGGTGCTTTGACCACTGACATGGTTGCGTTACGTGTTAAATTGAGCCACACTCTACAGAACCCTCCTTCTTTTTCCCAACTGATGAAAGAAGTGAGAGAAGAGGAGAACTGGATCAGGGGTCGAGAAAGTGTGAAAACAACAGCTAAAGTTAACACTTCAACTGTTCCTGATACATCTTCAGTTTCTGGATTGGACAGTCTGAAACAAGAAGTCAAAGAGCTGTCTTCACAGGTGTCTAGACTACTGAGTGTAGCTACTGTGACTCCTAGCCCTGACGTGTCAAAGAACAAGACGGGATCTAATATGTGTGGGTCAGAGGTTGCTGATCAGAGTGCCTCACCCAAAGTCAAGACCTCTAAGTCCCCTACATCAGACATCTTTTGTTATAAGTGTGGTGAAGATGGGCATACAAGGAGGGAATGCCAAGGCTCTGAGGACTTGAGAAAAGTAAATCAGAAGTTGCTGAGAATGCATAAGAAACAGGGAAACTCTGCCGGAGCTCGGTGAAGGAACGGCACAGGGCTCCAAAGGAATTTCGTTCCACAAATTGTTCATCTGCTGAAACTTCCAACTTGCCACAAGGTTTGGTAGGACCCACATCTGTTGTACCTGTGTTGATAGAGGGAGTGTATGCAAAAGCGTTGTTAGATAGTGGATCACAAGTCACTATTTTGTACAGGAGCTTTTATAACACTTACATGAAACATTTAGCTGTTCAGCCTATTGAGAATCTTGAGATATGGGGGTTAAGTTCTCACAAATACCCTTATGATGGTTACCTACCAATCAGGCTTGAGTTCACTGAAAATGTGGCTGGCGTGCCCCAGACTGTTGACACATTGGCCTTGGTGTGTCCAGACCCTGTAAAGGATGAAGGCATAGCCCTTCTTGTAGGCACAAACACCAATCTAGTGAGGCAGTTGTTTGACTCCTGTAAACAGGAAGCAGGTGACAGATTTTTGAGCACGTTAAATATTCATCCATTGATCAGAGATGCTTATCAGTCCCTTGCACGTACTGATGTCTCACCCGAGGAGACTGAAAAGCACGGAACTGTGTGGTTCATGCAGCATAGGCCATTGACTCTTCAACCAGGAAGACAGTTACATGTTACAGGCATAGCCAAGTTCCCTGGTGAATTTAATGACAAGTTAGCACTTGTAGAGCAACCTAAAGACTTGTCAGATGGTAAGCTCCAGGTGAGGCCTGAAGTACACCCAGCATCAGTTGCGTACAACAAACGCATCACAGTGACTCTCAAAAACACCTCAACCGAGGAGATTGTCCTGAAGCGGGGGACTCCTCTGGCTCACGTTTTTCCTGTTGCAATGGTCCCACAAGTGGCTACCAGGACAGAAGAGGATTCACCCAACGCACTCACCCTTTCCTCTTTTGATTTTGGCAATTCTCCAATGCCCGAAGATGCTAAAAGTCGTCTCTGCCATAAAATGTTGGAGAGGAAAGATGTCTTTTCATGCCATGAGTGGGACGTGGGGTGTTCAAAGAGTACAAAACATGACATTAGATTAACAGACACAAGACCCTTCAGAGAAAGATCTCGGCGCTTGCCACCTGCTGATCTGGAGGATGTTCGCAAACATCTGCAGGAACTTAAAGGGAATGGCATCATCTCGGAGTCCCGAAGTCCCTACGCGTCCCCGATTGTGGTGGTTCGCAAGAAGTCACGGAAAGTAAGAATGTGTGTCGATTATAGAACTTTGAATCAGCGAACTATACCAGACCAGTATACCATTCCGAGAGTTGAAGATGCGCTCCACTCATTGACTGGAAGCAAATGGTTCAGTGTCTTAGACTTGAGAAGCGGATACTATCAGATCCCAATGAGTGAGACCGACAAGGAAAAGACAGCCTTCATATGTCCTCTGGGCTTTTATCAATTTGAACGAATGCCCCAAGGAATCTCAGGAGCACCTGCAACATTCCAGAGAGTGATGGAACGAACCATTGGAGATATGAACTTTCTGGAGGTTCTAGTGTATCTGGATGATTTGATCGTTTTTGGTAAAACCATCGAGGAACATGAAGAGAGGTTGTTGAAAGTCCTTGACAGACTGAAAGAAGAGGGTCTAAAGCTGTCGTTGGATAAGTGCCAGTTCGGCAGAACATCCGTCACTTATGTGGGGCACATAGTGTCAAAAGATGGAATTGCCACGGATCCGTCAAAGATAGAGGCTGTTGTTTCCTGGCCCAGACCCAAGGTAGTAACAGAGCTCAGATCCTTTTTGGGGTTCTGTGGCTACTATCGCCGTTTCATGAGAGATTTTTCTAAACTGTGTCGACCTCTCAATGAGTTGCTTCAAGGGTATCCATCTAGTTCCCGATCAAAGAAAGTGAAAGCTGGGCAGCCAGTCGACCACAAGTTCCTTTTCAAGCCCTCAGAACCTTTCGGGTCCAGGTGGAGTGAGCGCTGTGAAAGTGCCTTCCAAGAGCTTAAAACCAGGTTGACGCAGGCACCCGTATTAGCTTTTGCCGACCCCCAGAGATCATATGTCTTGCATGTTGATGCTAGTACAGATGGCCTAGGTGGCGTGTTGTATCAGCAATATGAAGAAGGACTGCGGCCAGTTGCGTTCATTAGCCGAAGCCTGTCACCCTCTGAAAAACCTATCCCGCACATAAACTAGAGTTTTTAGCTCTAAAGTGGGCCGTGGTGGACAGACTACATGACTACTTGTATGGTGTGGAGTTTGAAGTGAGAACTGACAACAATCCCTTGACCTATATTTTGACTTCGGCAAAACTTGATGCCACTGGGCACAGATGGTTATCGGCTTTGTCCACTTACAACTTTAGTCTTAAATATAGGCCAGGGCGAAATAACATCGATGCAGACTCGCTATCCAGGCGTCCCCATCCAAGTTTGTCCGATGCTAGTGAATGGCATGAGATACCTGTTCCTGGAGTGCGAGCACTTTGTCAGTCTGCCTCAACAGGGAAAGGAGCAAGCCATCTCTCCTATCCATGTGTCATTCAGCAGATCGGTACTCATGTCTCCGCTTTGCCCAAAGCATTTTGTCAGACCGCAGCTGTAGTGACAGATCAACTCCCAAAGTTCAGCCCAAGTGAACTGCTAGCTGCTCAGAAAAATGAACCTTGCACACGAGAGGTGTTGTTTGCTGTACAGCAGCGCAAAACTGCAGATAGCATTCAGTTAGATCATCCTGACCTCAGACTTTTCAAAAGAGAATGGGATAAGTTGTCAGTTGAACAAGAGCTCCTGCATCGAACATTGAAGTTGTCTGATGGACGTATCAGAAAGCAGCTTGTACTTCCTAAACAGTTTCACAGTTTTGTCCTGAACTCCTTGCATGATCAGACTGGACATTTAGGTTGTGATAAGACATATGCTCTAGTCCGCGACAGATTTTTTTGGCCACGCATGAAAGTGGACGTGGAATCTCACTGTAAGACATGTGAGCGGTGCATAAAGAGGAAGACCTTGCCACAAAAAGCTGCACCATTGTCACACATGCACAGCTCAGGTCCTCTTGATCTTGTATGCATTGATTTTTTATCCATTGAACCTGACAGCAGGAATGTGTGCAATGTTTTAGTAGTAACAGATCACTTTACGCGTTATGCGCAAGCTTTCCCTACACGTGATCAGAAAGCCATAACCGTAGCAAAAACACTGTGGGAGAGGTACTTCATCCATTATGGTCTTCCCACTCGCATACATTCAGATCAGGGGAGGGATTTTGAAAGTCAGCTGGTAAAAGAGATGTTGACAATGTTAGGTGTAAAGAAATCCTGAACTTCTCCCTACCATCCCCAAGGTGATCCACAACCGGAGAGGTTCAACCGGACACTTTTGAATATGTTAGGAACTTTGGACCCGAGTCAAAAGCAGAAGTGGAGTCAGCACATAGCCCACCTTGTGCATGCTTATAACTGTACCCCAAACGAAGCCACTGGGTTCTCCCCATACTTTCTCATGTTTGGAAGAGAAGCAAGACTGCCCGTGGACGTTTGTTTTGGTGTGTCTGCAGATGGTACATCAATGGCTTCACATACCAAGTATGTATCCAAGATGAAAAAGGAGCTTCATGCAGCATATCAGTTGGCCCAGAGCACTGCTGACAAGATGAATCAAGGGAATAAAGACAGGTATGATCAGAAGGTGAGATACCACTGTCTGAACCCTGGAGATAGGGTGCTAATCCGTAATCTTGGTCTAAAAGGAAAACAGAAGTTGGCTGATCGTTGGGGTGCGAATCCTTACCTTGTTGATAGCCAGATGTCGGACCTCCCAGTGTATCGACTAAAACCAGTGGATGGCAACGGACCAGTCAAGGTGATGTATCGGCATCACATCCTGCCCTTAGGACAAGATGTTAGATTGAGTGCTGAAGACATTCCCAAGCCTGCTTGTTCTCCAAGAGCTATGAGGAGAAGGAAGGCTAAAGAAAAGAGTAAAACTTCTGCCCAAGTTTTAGACCTTGCATCTGATGAACCACAGGGAGAGTATTGTTCGTCAGACTCAGAATCTGAGTTTGGATGCTATTTTGAAGATGTGAACATGATTGAGACAGAGAAACCAGGTGCTCAAGAACTATTATCTTTAGAGCATGATGAGCCGGCCATGAAGTCGGGTGTTGACTTATCAGTAGTGGAGATTGAGCCAGTTGCTGATTTGTCAGTGGCATTGTCTGAACACACTGATGGTTTGCCAGTAGCGTTGAGTGAATCCCCTACTGATGTGCCAAGAGAGTCTGAGTCTCCTGTTGACCTACCAGTAATAGCTGATGCTGATGTGGAAGTAAATCATAGTGAACCTGTAGAAGACACAGAAAGAGTTCATAATGATGTGCCCCCAGAGGTAGCAAATGTAGGTGTGGAATTCCCGTGTGTACTCAGAAGGTCAGAGAGAGAAAGAAAACCTGCAGAGAGGTTTACCTATGATACTCTAGGAGAGCCCACTAGAGAAACTGTGACGGCCCCGAAGAGTTCTAGTGTACAGTCAGTGTACGTGGGTAGTATCCTGTTTCCTGATCGTTATAATAGCTCACATGTGTGGTGGTGTACACCTCAAGCTTTATGTAGAACTTGTGTGAGTTTACCAACACTCTTGCCTTGCACTTAAAATAATGTACCCTAATTACTGTATATATACATCTGGTTTCATCTTGAGTGGGTGTATAGGACAGCATGGGGGCATGCTGACATTTGGTGGGGGGAGTGTGTAGGGTTCTCTAAAAATGGGTAAAAACATTCATTTTTATTTTACTGTGTTTCTGAAATCTTATTGATGGCAAAAACATGCAGTCTCTCCCTTTATACTGCTTCTAGAACACAGAGTAGAATAGGACTCAATTTCGCAGAATCCTCTGTTTTTCCTGGTCGTACAAGAGTCGTGTTTAAATTAATACTGTTTTATATTAACTCTGTAATTCATGTATTATATTGTTTAAAAGTATTCTATTGTCTTTTAAAACTTGATAAAGGTTTAGTTTTTTCTGTTTAATACAAACTATTGTTTTTTTCGCGGGAGGAAGTATCCCAGAGTTCCCCGGGACACAGGAGAGCTGGCTGTGTTTTTCCTCGCCGAGAGAGAAAAAGTCAATGTTTGGAGACTTGAACTAAAAGTTGGCCCAGATATTGGACTGCCCAGAGAGACTTAATCGTGCAGAGTATTCTTTTTCACGTATCTCAGTCGACGGTGTTTAGTGTGGACGACGGTGAAGTTTTCTTTTCTCGAGCCAGAACTGCGTGGTCTCCGCCATTAGCTCCCACATTAGCTCTGTTAAGAGTTAGCTCGGTGGCAAAGAACCAGCCTGCTGCGCAACACGGACTTGAGGACGTTTCCAGTCGACATTCGTGAGGGTCGAGAGGACGGAGCGGACGGCGGACGAGGTGACGCAGATAACGAGGACGTGTCGGACGGTAGCCTGGGCTACGGGAGTCGTCGCGGGGCTGTCTGGACATCGCTCTGCTACCTGGCTGGCTAACGCCATTTTGCATCTACAACGGGAGGTTGCGTGAGTACTTGACATTGGAAACGAGTGCAGGATAGCGGCACGGGACTGTGTTAAAGCAGACTGTGAACTGTCCCGGTTTCTAAGTTTAACTTTTCATGACTGGATAACAATTTTCATGTGCACCAACGCTACGAATGGGCCCCAACGGTTAGGAAAATTATCCAAGCGCTTGGGTTAGATTTTTCATGGTACCATTATCATTTATTTTATTTCTATGTGAACTGTGAAAATACTCTGGTACAGGTGTGGGTACTATTATTGTGTTTTGAGTACACGAAAGCACTCTCTTTTGATATTTCTATTCATTCAGGTGATTGATATTATATGTTGCACATTCAATAGGTGTGAATACAGTTAAAATATTAGGAACACATCTAATTATTTCATAAGTGAAGGGTTTATTAAAGGAGAACCATAATTTGATTTAGTTTACAAATAAGCTAAAAACCTCATAGGGTTATTTTCATTAAAAAGGTTGAGTTTGAGCTCAAATTAAAACATTTCAGTTCATTGATGTGAGGGAACAGTAAGGGTTAAAAGTGTACTCTTTTGAGAAAAAATTATATCTTTTGAGTAAAAATTATATCTACATACACATTTCTTATATTGGTGTGTTGAAGAAAACTTAAACTGTTCTATTGATCTAAAAGGGTAAGAGGATGAGCATTTTAATGCTTTAGGTAATAACTGTCTTGATTTAAAGCATACAAGCATTTTGTTTGTTGTTTTCTATTTACTATCCATCTCTGAAGCATTTCTACTTTAAAGGTATTATTCCAAAGATCTCAAGGGTTTAAAGCAAAATAAATGTTTGTGTTCTACCTTTACATATTGTGGTTTAACATCCTTTTAGAGTAAACTATGTTTACATGAGTTCTGAGGGCTTACATGATTTTTGCTAGAACATAGCATAGTAAGTTTTCAGTGGAGGCACCGCGTTAGTTACATGATATTTTCCCTTTCTTTTTCCAATCAAGTGATAAAGTCCCTTGCTTAATTCAGTAGAGAAGAACCACAGCAAATTCACCATCTTTAGCTGAGCACCTAGGACCTGTTTTATTCTTATTGGGTGTGACCTCAGTGTAGAATTATAAACACTAAGGAAAAAGGGGTTACACTTAGTTAATAGGATGTTAACAAATGTTAATAAAATGTGCATTATGGTCATTTTAATTGGGTAACTGATGCATGTGTGATGTAAGTGTGATCTAACTTACATACTGTATTTTAATTGTAAATTCAGGGGCACTTCTGAAATATTTTGGAGCTGGAGCAGCCACTGGCCAAAATGAGGAGTCAGATACTTCCACAGCAGCCACAGACACGGTGCTGGAGTCTGATGAGGAGCATCTACCTCTGCAGCCACACTGTTTACTGTTGTAAACGCTATAAATGCTGTGAATAACATGTATACTAATGACAATACAATATTTTTTTAAGTTTCTTCAGGGATTTTTCAAGCATGGTTATTAGATCCTGTGATGAAGGATTTGTGCAATTTACATTGGTGTTTATATACTGTATTTATCTTGTTTTTTTCTGTCAAGGGATGGTTCGCCCAGGTCGTGAATCTAGCAAGGAATCTACTAATATGTTTTGTTATCATCAGATATTCAGTCTTATTCATTTACCTCTTTGACCTCCAGTCATAAATCTTTTATTAAATTCGATGGCCCCCAACTCTTGAACTCTCTAGGTCTCTTAAGCTTATATCATCCTACAAAATGTTTAGGACCAGTCTGGTGAGGTATCTTCTATCCAGGCAAAACAATACTCATGTCTAGTATAACTGAAATGAATTTGTAATTTTATGGATATTTTTCTCTCTCTGTTTGTTTGTTTATTGTGTCTTTTCTTTGTCTTTTTCCCTTTTTTGCTCTTTTATCTTTTTTTTCTTTTTCTATTGGTTAATTTGTTTTAGTGATTTTATATTGAGGGGGAGGATTTCATATAAGCCCTTTGGGCTTCTTTTCCTCTCCTGCACAATTATTTTCCTTTGTATTATTAAATATAATTCTTGTTTTTTATCATTGTCCATATGAATAAAAATAAAATACTTGTGTAAATGTACTTAGTTATATTCCTTCACTGCTCGAGTAAAAGTAAAGGTTATCAAGTAAATGTACTACAATACTCGCCTCAAAAATGCAGATTTTCATCAAAAATATGATAAAAAACAAAAAAAAACAGTAAAAAAATGAAAACAAAAAACTGCGGATCATACATGGAACCTAATGAGAAAAATGCTCCATTTTCATTTAAAATGTTAACAAAAAATATGAAAAGCAGTAAAATCAAATACAAAGAGGTGTGTCTCATTCAACCAGTATAGGAAGATAATTCGGCACCGATTTGGAGTCGATGACCTCGAAGCTATTGAACAAACTGTTGCGTATACATGGAACCTAATGACAAAAATGCTGATTTCTTGCTATAAGTATGACTATAAAGAATAAAAAGCAGTAAAATCAAATATAAAGAGGTGTGTCCCATTCAACAAATATAGGAAGACATTTCGGCATCGATTTTGAGTCGATGGGTCACATGACCTCGAAGCTATTGAAAACACTGCGGATCATACATGGAACCTAATGACAAAAATTCAGATTTTTCATTTAAAATGTTAACAAAAAATATGAAAAGCAGTAAAATCAAATACAAAGAGGTGTATCGCATTCAACAAATATAGGAAGACATTTCGGCATCGATTTTGAGTCGATGGGTCACATGACCTCGAAGCTATTGAACAAACTGTTGCGTATACATGGAACCTAATGACAAAAATACTGATTTCTTGTTATAAATATGACTATAAAGAATAAAAAGCAGTAAAATCAAATATAAAGAGGTGTGTCCCATTCAACAAATATAGGAAGACATTTCGGCATCGATTTTGAGTCGATGGGTCACATGACCTCGAAGCTATTGAAAACACTGCGGATCATACATGGAACGTAATGACAAAAATTCAGATTTTTCATTTAAAATGTTAACAAAAAATATGAAAAGCAGTAAAATCAAATACAAAGAGGTGTATTTCATTCAACCAGTATAGGAAGATAATTCGGCACCGATTTTGAGTCGATGGGTCACATGACCTGGAAGTTATTGAACAAACTCTTAAATATACATGGAACCTAATGACAAAAATACTGATTTCTTGTTATAAGTATGACTATAAAGAATAAAAAGCAGTAAAATCAAATACAAAGAGGTGTGTCCCATTCAACAAATATAGGAAGATAATTCGGCACTGATTTGAAGTCGATGGGTCACATGACCTGGAAGTTATTGAACAAACTCTTAAATATACATGGACCCTAATGACAAAAATGCTGATTTCTTGTTATAAGTATGACTATAAAGAATAAAAAGCAGTAAAATCAAATACAAAGAGGTGTGTCCCATTCAACAAATATAGGAAGACATTTCGGCATCGATTTGAAGTCGATGGGTCACATGACCTCGAAGCTATTACATACATGGAACCTAATGACAAAAATACTGATTTTTCATTTAAAATGTTAACAAAAAATATGAAAAGCAGTAAAATCAAATACAAAGAGGTGTATTTCATTCAACCAGTATAGGAAGATAATTCGGCACCGATTTGGAGTCGATGGGTCATATGACCTCGAAGCTATTGAAAAACATTAGTCACCACTCCACTGTATTGACCACACAGCATGCTGAAGGAAATCACAGCAGGTGGCTGTGCACGTAAACGACCAGCAGGTGTCGCAGTCCTCCCACTTATACTTCGACAAACTCCTCCGGACCTGTGGACTGACGGAGAGGAGGGATCACTGAAGTGTGTGTGAGTGAAGAAATGTTGTCACACACACACACACACCGACTGTCCTCGCTTCTGGATCCATGTTTCATCCCGATACCAGCTTCTTCAATGAGAGTTCGCGTCACTCACAGCCAGAGTAACGCAGCAGGAGTAACGCGTGCGTAACGTTACCCGACATGTAGGATGGGCGCAGTGACGGTGACGGCTCGGTCCGCAGGGTGTCGACAGGTAACCGACTGTTAACTGGAGGAAAACGGGACAACACCTTGACTGCGTTTCGCGTCGCTTCCTCCCTGGTTGAGCTGTTTTCTCCCCGCTTCTCCTGCCCGCACCGCCGGACTCGGTGTGTTTCACCTCGGCGGAAGAAATGTCGGAGGAAAAGACGGATATTCCCAACGAGCTGCTCGGTGAGTTCAACCTTAACTTTAGCTTAACTTTTAGTTAACTCACAACAAAGTTAACACTGATTTACTCTGTTAAAAGCCCAAACTGGCGTGTTTAGTGTGTGAAAACACGAGATAAAGTCACTAATAAATCACATTACATTAGATATAACCACAAATCACATTAGGAATATAACATAGAGGGTTTATTTGATTTTTTTGTCAACATTTGGCACCATATAGTTGGATTAAAGACACATTGGAGGTTAAAATACCATAAAGTCATATATTACTAATTAAACAGGATAGTTTCTCATTGTGATATTGTAAAAAGTAACACTACAGAAGGTAAGTTCAATAAAACATGAATGTGTATGACTGTAAAGGGAGTATACTACTGATTTCACTTGTATATAATGGTGAATCTATCACTCTTCTATATAAAGTATATATATAAGTTATTTTCCTGCCCCGAGGGCTCTGCTGGCTACCTGAGAGCCTCTCCTCCTCTGCCACTTCCTTATCTGCAGTGGGGGAGAGGGAGGCTGTGGGAGACTGAGGGGTGTGTCCTGTGAAATTCCTTTGGATTGTGAGATATTATCAACACAGCCTGCCTGGATGACTGAGTGTCAAGAAGAAAGAGAGAGAGAGGAGGGAGGAAAAAAACTGTAAATCACAGCAATTAGGCTGGAGAAAGTAGCCTAAACTGTTGGCTTTAAATCTGACGAGCCACTGATTGCTTAAAAAAAATAATCTGTGCAGAGTTGGTGAGTCGAGGCGAGTTGGAGTTTGACCTACATTGACTTCTGGACGCTGATATTTTTGGACCGAAGCCGTTGGCATCTGGTGTTTTTGGGCCGATGTCCAATGTCTTGATATTTGAGTGTTTTAATGGACCAAGCTGTACAAATAACAACAGTATGTAATGGATGTAAGGTTAAATATCTGTTTAACTGGATGAAGGCGCCCTGAAATATCTTCCTTTAACGCACAATATGTAGTAAACAATCAATCAACCGAGCTTTATTTATAAAGCACCTTTCAAACAAATCAAGATGCAGTTCAAAGTGCGTTGCAAGTGATTATAGAATAGGTTTATTAAGAAAACAAAACAGGTTAAGAGACTAATGCACACTGAGTGCAATAAAATGAAAGAGATTAGGGGTTATGATAAAAACAAAATAAATGAGTACAAACATTAGGAGCATACAATTATAAGAGACCACATAAAAGTCAGACTGACTAGATGGTTTTTAGTTTATTTTTAAGTTGTAGTTTTTACTTTATAAGGAGGCTTTCTATCAAAACAAAACGTTTACAGCGAGTGTTGTGTGTGGAGGGTGCAGATCCAGACCTACCGGAGGAATAAACACCCAGTCACATCAGATCCTCTTCCGATCCGGAGCCGTTTACCGACAGGAGGAGAGCTCAGAGATGACTTTTTAACTTGTTGGATTAAAAAGTGGATTTATCTTCACTCCTGTTTATCAGCCTGACTGCAGCAGTGATCCGGAGGTGACCTCCACTGTCGGGTGTTTATGATCTGTAATGTTGACTGCTGACTGGAGCTGGAGGGGAAATGGACTTTACTCCAAACCAACCCACAGGAAGAGCGCCAGGCTTTGAAGCCAACTTTCGTAATGTCAGCTACAACTACAGACTTTTTCCCATAAGCTTACATTGTGAAAGAAGCAACTGTAAAACGGTGGCACATTTTTTTGAGTGTAACAACTCCAATGTCATAGTTTGAGTCATTCGGTCCAATAAAAGTTGGAAAGTCTATAAGACCTTAAACTAAGCTAAACCAGAAGTTAGCTGGCTCGGTCGGCAGGAGTCTCTAGTACGCTCGCTGTATGGACCCCACAACACGGAAGATCAAGTCAAGCTTTTTGGGCTTCATGTGCCACTGAGCAGCTTCACCCTCAGTTTGTGCCTTTGCTTTGTTAGCTGACGGTTATTGTAGTGTAAATGAATCTGGCTGTTTTGGGCGGATTAACACTGTGGGAGTAACACAAATAAAAACACAAATGACCCAGCGGTAAAACTCGCTTTGCTGGTAGTAAACACATCATTAAACAACCACCATCGCTGATTAAAATCTACCCAACACGACCCAGACATGTTGGAAACATTTGGGATAATATAAGTATGAAACTCAACAAACTATACAACCAAGGTCTTGTAGTTTGAAGACATTTTAATGCAGAATTCCTTCATATCTTTAAATGTAAAAGATGAATCCCAGGACTGCTGCTCTTGTTATCGGACTGTCATTAGAAATCAAAAGAAAGACCCGGCGCTGGTTGGTGGTGAGGCTGACTCACAGACCCCGTGCTCTCTGTTAACGCTGTCTACAGCCCAATCTCACGCTGTATGTCACTGGACTGACTGATGAATGGGGCTTTTTGTTGCCAGCTCCTGCTGTTGGTTTTAATATGTCGGACCGACCTGATGCTGCTCATCAGCAGCGGTCTCAAAGGTTATCAGAGGCTGAGCTGGGAATGAAAGTGAGGACTGTCAGAGAGAGGTGTGCCTTTGAGTCTGACCTTTGGCAGATATTGACGAAAGGGACGGACACAACTCACGCTGATGTCAAAGAAAAGTGAGTCAGTCATCAGTCGCCAACTGTTCATCTCATTAACTTTGAATCTGGCGACTGTAGAGTTGCAACGATCATTTGCTTGGTTATCAGTTGTTCAATGAATCGGCAACTATTTTGATATGTTTGAGTAATTTTTTAAGAAAAAAAGTCAAAATTATCTGATTCCAGCTCCTTAAATGTGAATGTTTTCTGGTTTCTTTCCTCCTCTGTGACGTTAAACTGAATATCTTTTAGTTGTGGACAAAACAAGACTTTTGAGGGCTTCATCGTGGGCTTTAGGAAACATTTTCTGACATTTTATCAGGCAAACAACTGATCAACTAGCTACTCAGTAGAGTGCATACCTCCACCAAGGCCAAACAGTCCAATGTCAAAGTCAGCAGCTCTATATTTGTAACCAGCCATAACTGCTTAACCATAATTTAAGTAGATGTTATTCGGTATAAGAGTAAATAATAAAGTTTGCAAATGTTCATCTGCTGAGCGTTTTCTCTCCCCACAGATTTGGACCTGTCAATCCGTCCATTAATCTGTTTGAATTTACTTCTTAAACTATGAGAGACGTGTTAAAATGTTGCTACATCTCTGAATCCCCATTATCTCAGCTGCACTTTGGTGGTAGTTGTAGGTTTCTATCCCTTTTTGTTACCATAGAGCGGCTGAAACAAGACTACACATATAAATCCACTGGATCCGAAATTTTTTATTATCTGCATCAAATTGTACTCATTCATATCTATGAAGTCACATAAATACACAGATTTTTGTTCTTTTTAGAGCAAGATCCATGCATTAGTCCCAGATATATTATGAAAATCAATCAATTACCCAAAAGAAATGCCCAAGAGTATAGTTTACTGTCCATAGCAGGCGATATCCTTCCATTTCAAGCAGAAATGTTAAGACTAAACTTTTGATAAAACAGGTTTGAATCTACATGCATTCATCTGGCTTTTAATTGCAGCTAAAGAGCTAAAGGTCCAGAGGAGGTCTGATGAACCTCAGCTGGTTTTTCACTTTTTTTTTTTTGCAGTGGTGGGGAAATCCAGGGACTGATAGAGAAAGAGGAGGAGGGTGAGGAAGTCAGTTATGAGGCTTAAAGAACAAAGAGAGAGAAGGAGCGTGAGAGGGAGAGACATTAAGATGAAGGAGGAGGTGAAGTGAGGGTAAAACTATAGAAACAGTGTGTGAGAGTGTGTGTGGACAGCAGAGAGAGAGTATTAACGAGTACGAGAGCTTGGCCTGCCTTCATGACATCATGCTGCCGTCCTCCTCCTCTCTGTGCCCAGACACATGATGAGGTCATGAGGAGGATGAAAACATTACAGCAGCGTGCAGGCTGATCAGAAACACATGGACCGCTCGCTCCGTCCAACACACTCATGTAGAAACAAGGAGTTCCCAGCCGACTAATTACTTCACAGTAACGACCCGCGACATGTTTCTTATAAAGTATGTTCCTCTTTTCCGTCTGACCGCTCGAACACTTTCCATCTACTGTAAAGTGGAATAATCAGAATCTGAGTGTTTTAATGGCCCCTGTCATTGCACCACACGGGATATTAACTAGAATTAATACCACTGTTGATTTAAACGTTGGCTTTTTTATACAAAATGTGTTTGTAATGATGAAACAATGTCGCAGAAACACTAAATGTTTAAATATTTATATATATATATGTGTTTATAAAGGCAGCTGTTGGTGGTTTATATAGATTTGTATTGATAAACACAGTAAATGTGGCAACACATCACATCATTTCCTCTTTAATTGTGATTTGATCCTTCCAGCTGTGGTGGTGTTCATTGTCAGGTGTCGTGTAACCTTGTTCCCGACCTCCTGTCTGTTGTAGAGAGCGTGCGGGAGGCGGTGGGTCGCAGGGTGAAGCTGACCCTGAGGCGCAAAGTCCAGCTGGAGGTCAAAGGTGACAAAGTGGAGAACAGAGTGCTGGTAAGTGACAGCTGTTTCCTTCTGTACTGCGTTGTTTTCACTTAAATGTAAAAAATCATAGGGCTGGACATGTATGTAAATTGTTCGTTAACTCCTTTTAAAGGTTTGTTAGTCGTTACAGACAAAATGAATCTTGTTTATTCAGCTACCTGAAAGGTTTTTCTCTCTGAGAAGCAGATGTAGCCCTTTGCAGAATGATCAGCCTGAAGTAATCCACTCAGCTTCCACATCAAAGTTGGTCGTGAATGAATAATTTCATTGCTCCTTGAGGGAAAGAAATTTAAGGAGCTGCGTTGGTGTGGGCGTGTTGCTACAGGTACAGGTGGGAAGATAAAAATGAACCAGGAAGTGAAGGTTTATCAAACACCAAGACACCTCAGGACAGAATATACAGCCCTTCTCTTCTTCACTGCAGCAGTGGTTTGTTTGTCAGTCTCATTTCTAACATAGTGATCGCAGAATTAGCACAAAGCTACTCTGTACTCACTTCGAGGTTTTCTACCTGATACATGTACTTGCATGTGTGTGATTGCCAACACACTGTAATGTTGAAACAAGCATTCTTCCATGACTGAGTGAAATGACTTCCTGCTGGCTCCATGCACACATAAATGCCATGAAAATATTACACTATGCAGGACTTTGAGACTTCTTCGGGTGTTTGACTCTCAGAAAAACATGCTGACTTGTAATTCTGACCAACTTGTTAAAAACCTTCTTGGCCACTTCTTGCAGGATGTAAAAGGGTTCTGACTCGTACACCAGCACTGATCGGACTCTCTGTTGTGATGTGTTCCCTGTGACTTCTGCTGAGTTTTTGGTGGACCTGCAGAACAGCTGCATGTGGTTGTTAAATATTTTGGATGACTGTGGCTACAGTAGCTCAGTCTGAGATGTGCTGCCGCTGTGAGTCATGATCTGATGGTCGTGTGTGTCTGTGTGTCAGACCACTGCTTCCCTGTTTCTCTCTGCAGCTGTACAGAGACAGAGCTTCACTAATAGACAAACTGAGACACGGGCTCAGCATTTTTTGATTAATCGATTGATCCTTAAGTTGTCAACTGTCAAATTAAATAACAACATCAATACATTAGTGATTCCCACGGTGTTTCTGCATGCTAATGGATGGGGCAGTGTAAGTGTAGCATTTGTTTTGATTGGTGAAAAGTGTCAAAATTAACAAAAGAAAAATGAACCACATCATTCAGATCTTAGGTCAGATGTTGGAGAAACAGGCCCCTGGTTCACAGGTGGTGGTCCAGTTCATCCTGAAGGTGTTGGATGGGGTTGAGGTCAGGTTTCTGTTCAGGCCAGTCAAGTTCCTCCACACATGTTTTATGAAGGTGGCTTTGTGCAGGGGGGCATTGTCAAGTTGAAACAGGAGAGAGACTTCCCCAAACCGCTGCCAGAAAGTTAAAAGCACATGATATTTTGGAACATCGTGAAGATTTCTTTATTGCATTAAGGAGCTGAGCCAAAACCCTGAATAACAGCTACAGATCTGCAGTACAGAAGGTTATCACAATGACTCCGGAGACTTCCTCTTAGCTTTTGACGGCCAAACCTCGGAATAATGCTGCAACTTCATCTATTCTGAGTTTCCTTTGCGTGTGAATTATGAAAAAGATCATAAACTCACTGACTCAGACGTGCTGTACTGAAATAAGGAAGTGATGTGTAAATTTAGCCTGATCTCTCGACTGGTCAGGACCTGCCAGGAGTCGTCCTGCTGGGATCAAAGTTTTACTATAATTTAAACAGGTACATTTGACTGTATCTCCTCTATGAGTTGTTCAGAAACACTGGACCTAATGCAGAGGCAAAGGTTGAGAAAGAGCTGGGTGTTTCTGTGGCAGGGTATTTGGTTTCATGTAACTGCAGGTATGTGAACTCACCTCAGCTCTCTGTGTGTCGGTGTGGGGAAATACAAAAACTTCCAAAAAAGGCTTAAAGATGACCTTCTGTTAACTGCACATACAACCATCCCGTCATCTTTACACCAGGAAGTGCATCAAACACATGTTATATTTCATTATATTCACATTTATCTTCCTTTGGCCACACATACCACGACTCTGCAGAGAGACTCCAGCTCCTGTCAGGACTTGACTGAACCCACTCACAGCCATGGGGTGTTGGGACACACACACACACACACACACACACACACACACACACACACACACACACACACACACACACCACATTCCACAGCTGTAGACCAGCAGATTATAAACTCATGCTGTAATTTCTTGAAATGAGGCAAAACACACTAAATGCTTCATGGTACTGTGTCAGGCACATTTGTTTTCATTTGTTTAAAGAAAATTAAACACAGATTGTTTCCTGAACCACATCACAAGAAAAATAAACCAGTGAGTCTGTCGGAGGAAGGCAAACTGCTGAAAAATAAAGTAGAAAGCAAACTCTGAGTGTAAACACCCATTACACAAGTTGAATTGAAAGGCTGATTGGCTTGTATTTGTCACATAAACTGACAAGAAGCCAAAAACATTTAATTCTTAATGATATAAAACAGAGAAAAGCTGTAAATTTTAAGAAGCAGATTTTATTAGAAGCAGGCGACGGAGAATATTTGGCTTTTTTGTTTGTAAAATTACCACCAGGGCTGCAACTAATGACTGTATCTGTATAGATTAATCTAACAATTTCTTTTACCCCCAAATATTTCAAAAACTTTTCTCATTAATATTCAATATTTTATTTAATCATCAAAAAATACTCAAGTATATGACTTAAAACTAAACATTGTTGTGTCTGTGTTTGAAATACTCCCACACTTAGATGATCATGGGCGAGACTCTTCTGCTGCAGCTTCTTCTCTGGCATAATCTGAGTTTTGACCGGGCGCAGCCATACTTCATTACATATGCAAATCAACATGTGTCAGTATTTGATGAAGGTGTTAAGTTGCCCCAGCCCTAATTACTACTCAATTATTGGAGTTTTGTAAAATAATTTTCTGTCTGAGGTCTAAAGGATGATACGACTTGTAGTTTCATTTCTGTTTGCTTGTTCGTGTCCATTAAAGGTCAATGTCAAAGTGCCGCTTGCATCAACACGGTGATGAACTGTAAAGACAAGTAAACACACGCGCTGGTTCACATGACTCGTAACGACTGAATCCAAATGGAAAATGATTCTGTAGAATTTCTGCCAAGAATTAACTTTGTAGTTTATTAAATTTCTGTTTATTAGCAGAACGTCTTCATGACCTGCTGCTGTTTTATTATCAGCTGAACAGATTCAGCCTTGTTTACTGTCTGCATTCACACACATTTCCCGATCTTTGCAGATGTGCAACACATTTATAACATATTTGACTACTTTGATTTAGTCATGATGGTTGCTGTTTGCTGGTCCTTTTTCAAAAATATTTATTTATATCTCCTGTATTTGACCCACATGTAGATAAGCAGTAAACCTGAACCCCCGGCTTGATCCTTCATGGTATCCAGCGTGGTTATTACATCGCCTGAATCAAGGAAATCTGCATTTTTGATCACTGAACATCAGACGCTGCTAGCAGTGCATCATGGTCCGGATATCTCACTGTGTCCCATGTGGACTCACCTGCTCACTCACATGAATCAACCTGCTCTCACATCTTTAACACATCTGAACCAGGACGTTTCTAGACTTCACAAACTCAACACAGATCTTTGAACAGTCGTGTCAGAGAGGAGCTCGTATCTTATTGGCTGGTGTCTGACCTGTTGATGTGACCTGGAGTAACCTCCCTTCTGTGGAGGGTTACTGTACAACACCACAGCTGGCTCAGCCTCCTGTCAACTGCTGCTCGCTTTACCTCCATCCCTCTCTCTCTTTCTTCCCCTTCCTTTAAAATCTGGCTGCAGTGAAAATGTGCTGACAAGGATCATTTAACCCTCAAACACTTCAGACCATAACTCAACAAAAGGCTGCGTGAATATTCTCAGCTAGGAACAGACTGGCATTGGTTGAGCGAGTGGCCAAAATGTGCAGTGAGTCTCTGCCAGGACAGAAGTTCAACACGTGGTGAAAGATAATATATAGTATTATCCAACTCTGAGACAAACCCTCTCCAGAGGCCTCGGCCAGCTGTTCTGCTACTGAACTTTTGTTATTCAGTTTTTTTATTTTTGCATGTAGGACCCTCTGACCTCAACGTCTTTCAGTCTGTATGTAAAAATAAATAGTCTTTAGGGTCTGTGGGTCGACAGGATAACGTCCTCAAGGCTCAACTCCTCATATTTGTGACTCAAATCAAAGTCTCAGTCAACAGTCTGTCTCATTTGTCTCTGTTTCTGTCCTCAGGCCTTGGCATCACATCGAGCCTATCTGCTGACAGCACGGGTCCCTTCCAAGGTTAGTAAATCTGTGTATGTGTGTGTCGTCATGGCAAATGTGGTCCTGGCGACACCTTTTGTATCGGGAGCTACCACAGAAGTATTTTCCTAGGTTTTTATATATCCGTCTGTCTGTGGGTAGATTTTTGTCAACCCAGTGGCGTCACATTCGTACAAGATGCAGTCGCGAAACCTTACAGGTGTGTAGTTCAAAATGAAGGTCGAGTTCGAAGATGGGCGTGGTCTGAGTGGTCTTGTCCAACTGGAGCAGGAAAATTGTCTCTGGTCTCACTCAGGAAAACACAAACATGTCCACAGGATTAAAAACAAACACGAGACACGTCACATCAATAAAACAAAGATCTCTCAACTTCACATCTGTCAGTGCATTTTTACCCAGAGTGTTCAGCTTACACTCACTACACAAAGATTATCTTCGCTGCTGTCTTAACAATCTCATTTAGCTTGTTTCTGTTCACTAAGGTAGAGAGCAGTGAAACACAGGGTCAGTAGCAAGGCAGCGCCCTCATACAAGTATTATACTATAATGACAGAGTTCACAGATGAGTGTGGTCTCATGGAATAATGAAGAAATCACTACTGAGTAGTCAGGGGTCAACGGGCGTCACGGCTGCTGTGACCACATAACTAGATGGTCTCTAGTACAAGTTTCTCCTCCTCACCCTCCCTTTGTTCCTGTCCATGCCACCTTTTCTTCTTTCGTATTCCTCTGATCTAAATATTTCTCTTCTGCTTCTTTATCATTCCCTCCCTATCTTTCTCCCCCTTCTCCTCTTTCTCCTCTCTGCTTCTTTAGGATTGTTTCTTGTTTGGTCATTCAGACATGCTGCTGCTTGTTCCTCCACAGTCAAGTTGTTTTTTTCTCTGTTTTTGCCTCGTTTTAAATTCTTCATAGAGGCCACAACAAGTCCTGACACTTAACTCTCTCTGGTGTTGAACGTATTTAACCTTTTACCTCTCTTTGATTGCATGCATTTTATTTTCTCACAGTCCTTTTTTTTTTTACTAATCTCAGCTTTAATTCCTCACAGTGCTCTTCTCCAGTGAAACATCTGTATTAATCTTCTACTTCTTCTTCCCAGTTCTCCATTTATCTGACTTCATAATGTCGCTTCTCTTTCCCCTCCCTCCTCTCTCCCTCGTGCTCGTGCGCTCTACCATCCCACCATATGGAGACATCTGATAGTTTTACCCACAATGCAGCTGTGAGAACACAGCCTGTGGGAAAGGAAAACAGAGAGAGGAAGAAAAGTTCAACCTGGAGGGCGACAGACGGAGAGAAAAACATGACAGAATCTTTTTCTTGAAAGTTCATGGAAACAAACAGCTACAATCAAAACACTCTGGAGTAACTTTTAACTATTTTGTACAAGATAGTACCTCATTTTCTTAGTCACAGATGAGCGAACTCTACGTTTAGACTGAAGCCTGAACTCGTGAACTTCCTAGTTTTAATCTTCAGAGACTGTCATCAGACTCGTGTATTATTAAAAGAGAAGTGAACCCATGGTTAAACAGTGCTAAAAATATTCACGCTCTGTCCTTTTTCTCAGCATGTGTTTTAATGGCTCTGTGCTGAACCTCCAGGTTTTTTCTTCTTTTTTTTTTCATGCTTGTTACTAATGAGTGTGTGAATCAGACCAGATAACAAACAAATGAGTGGGACTGTGTGATGCAAAGTGAAACTGAGCTCCGGAGTTTGTTCAGACTGAAACTTAACTGTTGTTTCAGGATGTCTAAGATTGAAACTTCCCATCTGCTGAAGTGTGAGATGATATTTGAAATTTTCTCTAAAGGGGCAACCGCCTTTGCTGTGGACTGATTGATGGTCTCATTGATCTAAATGTGGTTCTGATTGGTTCTGAGTTTGAAGCAGGACTCTTCCACAAGATTGTTAGCTTACAACGACGGCCATTGCAGAGATATGTGAAATCAGTAAACGTATTTATTTCTGTCGTCAGTTTCAGTCCTAACTAATTATGTCAAATACAGTAAAACAGTAACTAGTAAAGGCTACTTCTTCGGCCAAGGAGAAAGTCCCCAGACTCCCTTCAAAAAACGCGGGATTTAAAGACTTGCTGCATTAGGAGACACTTTATAAACTTTGTGAAATACTGCTTCTGTCAAATTCTTAACTATTGTGGCCTTTTTGTTAATTCGGCAAACGTTACACGTGAAGATATTTCTTTAACTTACCCTTTTGTTGCCATGATGTCGGTGTATATTTGCATATAGAGCAGGAAAATGAGCTCTGATCACAAAATGTATGTTTAAAATAGTTTGACTATATATATTATTGCACATGATTAAGCTACAAACAGCAACATGAAACTCTGGTAAAAATAAAATCTGCCAGCTGACCCCTGATCTGTTGTTCCAGAGTGGGCCAGTGGTTTTTCTGACTCTGTGTGTGAGTGAAACAGAGGGTGGTTTGTTCCTCGGTGTCCCGGCAGAGAGAGGCAGCAGAGGGAGAGAGGCAGCAGAGGGAGAGAGGCAGCAGAGGGAGGCGGCAGAGAGAGAGAGGCAGCAGAGGGAGGCGGCAGAAGGAGGCAGCAGAGAGAGGCAGCAGAGAGAGAGAGGCAGCAGAGGGAGAAAAAAAAGACAATGGAGGAATTTAACAGCTGGCAAGGAAAAGAGGGGAGGGGGCACTGCTTCTCTGTGCCCTCTCTCTCTCTTCCTCTAACTTTCTGTTTCTTTCTTTTGCTGCCATTTATTCTTTCCCTTCGCAACTTCGCTCAACTTTTCTTATTAATTTTCCCTTTTTCATAACTTCCTGTCTCTCAGATAAAAAGTCCAGATTCATATCTCCATCTCCTCTTTCTCCCAATTTCATAGTGTCTCTCTTCTTTTATTTCCTTGTCCTGCTCGTACATTGTGACTCTTTTAATTTTATCCCACACTTTCTTTTTCCATCTTTCGCTTTCTTTTTAATAACTCCCCATTCGCCGTCTCCCCCCTCTCTCACTCTCCCTGTCTTTGTTTTCCTCCCTCCCTCCCTCCACTTGCTCTCTTGGCAGCGGGTTAAGAATCCACTTTTATTTTTACTTTCTCTCTCTCTCCCCGGATTCAAAGGGAAATGTGTGTGAGGTTGTGACTCTGCTCCAGACATTTGTTCTGCAGACTATTTGGAGCTCGTGTTCTTACATTCCTATTGTCTCAGTGATTTTTTTTCTTTTCCCCGGGCTTTGTCCAACTTCACCAGCCTTGTATCAGTATACTTATCACTGTTTTTTGTTAAATTAGATTAAAAGCCTGCTTTAGGTTTCAGCCTGCTCAGACTCTGCAGTAACATGTACATCACAACCGTCGTCTGTCACTGAGGAGCACTTGAGAGATTTCTCATTGGGGTTTTTGATGATATATAATAGAAATCCATTAAAGCTTTTAAAGTGAATGCTCCATTAAGAAAGGCTTGTTTCTAAATGGACATTGTGACACAGGTAATTATCTCATCTTAAGCTGCAAAACTCCAAAACAAGCTGGAGCTTGACGAGAGTCAGCCCAGTCCGTACCTAGCAAGCTGGCGGCAGGCGTTTTTTTTAGCAGTATAGCTGCAATGATGATTCGATTAGTTGTCAACTATTGATGAGAATCAATTAGTCAGTGTAGAGTATTTTTTAGGAACAAATGTCCAAATTCTCTAATTCCAGCTTCTCAAATGTGGATGTTTTCTGGTTTCTTTACTCCTCCATGACAGTAACCTGAATGTTAGAGATAGACTGATAATCAGGGCCGATATTCAGAATTCTTCTGATCATCAGTATCTGTGTTTTTTTGTCTGATTGCCAACGAAATAATTAAATTTATAAAAGCAACAGTTTGGCTCTGATGCAGCATCATTCTCCCTGTTTGTAGTCAGTGTCCCGCCCACAACGCTATCGGATTTGTTAACCACAACATTTTTACTGTTCCACTTGATCACCTTGGTATCTGTTGATCACAGCTGAATATCTTTGGGTTGTGGACATAACAAGACATTTGAGGATGTTACTTTGGCTCTGGGGAAAATCATCATCAACATTTTCACCATTTTCTTACATTTTCTGGACCAAACAACTAATCGATTAATCAAGAAGACAATCTGACAGTTGTCGTTAGTTGCGGCTCTATTCAGCAAAGACGTTGGTGTGAAGCGAGACTAATTTGAGGAAGAAGACTTAACACGTTGTTCCTCTTACAGTACAAAAAAGTTTAATTCACAAGCAATGAAATACTTGTTAATTAATTTCAGTCTGCACAGGTGTCTTGTCACCACGTCCTCACTGTGTTAGCATGTTGCTGGATTCTTCACTTTGCTGACTCCATGACTCTCATTTACATGTTGCATTTATGCATTTACCTTTATCCTGTAATCGTCAGTTCTGGCCATAGTGGCTGCTGTACAGTAAAAGCTATATACTGTGCGTCTGCTTGATCCACAAAATGGCCAAAAGTGTGTGGACACCTGAACATTCCAGCCGTATGTGATAGTTGAACACCTCATTCCTAAATCATGGTCGTTAATCTGCTGCCATAAAAGCCTCAACTCTGCTGGTTTCAGTCTTTCCACCAGATGTTGGACCTGGCACGAGAGCATCAGTGAGGTCCAACACTGATGTTGGTTTATCAGGTCTGGCTCACAGTCAGCGTTCCAGTTCATCAATAAAAGAAAATCAAGAACACTAATCGGCAACTACTTTGATAATTCTGATAATCAGTTCACCTTTTCATCTTTTCATTTTTCAAGCAAAATTGTCAAACATTTGCTGGATCCAGCTTCTTAAATGTGAGGATTTGCAGCTTTTCTTTGTCATTTATGGCAGTAAATGAAGAGTCTCTGGGTTTTAGACTGTTTGTTGGACAAAAGAGGCACTTTGAAGACGTCACTTTGGGCTCTGGGGAACTGTGATGACACATTTCTTTTGACATTTTATAGACTAAACAATCAGTCATTAAAATAGGCAGGTTAATCGATTATGAGAAATAATTGTTAGTTGTCATCCTCCTGGTTGAAACAGGAAAGAAGGAAACACACTATCATGCTGTTGCACCAAGATTTCGCTTCAGTGGAACTCAGAGCCTCAGACGAGAAGTGCAAGTGTCCACATTTGTCTGGATGCACATACTGTAAAGTGCACGTCAGATATTGCGGCCAATCACATGTGCTAACAAAGCAGTCTTGGTTGGCTGCGACCTTTCGGCCCATCTGTTAAATTCAGTTGTTGTTCTGAAAACCAGCTGTGGACTCATACGATCTAATCTACATCACATGTCATCCTTCCCTCTCTCTGTCTCTCTCTCCAGCTTTTCTCTTCTCCTTCTACTTTGATCTGTGAAATCGAGGCCTGAACCCACAAAAATGAATCAAAAGTTGTGTCTCAGAAGCTCAACGCATGAATGACAACACCTCAGAGTGTGTGTGCGTCACCAAAATCTCTCTACACCCACTTAATGAAAGATTTTTTTCATACATTCTGTCTGTGTGTGGTAAACATTTCCTGGAAAAAAAATCCTCCAGTTCTCAGGAAGAACAAGTTAACCAGCTTTAGTTTTCTTTCCTGAGAAGTGTTCACATTGTGGGAAATAAAGTTCTCCTTTGGGACGCATGACTTTCCATTTGTGATCCTTTGAAGCAACAAACACGAAAAGCCAACGGGCTGTTTTTGTCTTTTCCCAAACCTCAACATGTTGCCCTTTTAATGCCTCAGTAAATAAAATGTCAAGATATAAGATTAACTTTCACAATCTGTCTCCTCTTGCTTGTTTAAGGTCGAGCACTCCTTCAGCTACTTGGATATCCAGGGAATCAGCAGCAACAAGCCCACTCAGGTAAACACACACAAACAAAAAGTTTTACATTCATGAAACACAAACACACTCGACCACATCTGGACTGAAGCTCAAAAGTTACACACATAACACGACAACAACAAAACCACTGATGTGTTTCAACACCACCCGTCTCAGGGAGGATAAGGAGGATAATGAAGATTGATTTAATGGATAAACTTGTACACAAGAGTTTTGGGAGTTGGCTTCTTCTTTAATGATACACACAAACAAAATGTGCAACATATTAAACCTCCCAACGTGTTAACTTGAGCCTCTGTCTGTAAGTCTGTTTCAGTCAAAGGAAAGTTTAAAGGTTTAAACTCTGTGTTCTCCTCCGACTTCACTCACCTGCTTGGTCTATTTCATTGAAACCAAATCTTAATGGCAGCATGGATGCATGTTATCACCTCAGCAGCTCTCTGACTCTGTCATGTCCTGTTGCTTTGTGTGTGTCGCCCCCTGCAGCTGGTGTTGGAGTATGAGCGCGGACCGTGGAGCCTCCGGCTGAGCTCGGTAGAGGAAGTGGACGAGGTGATCGCTCACATCGGCAGCTGTCTGCACCGGATCCGTCCCGCCAGCTCACCTGTGTAGGTACCACGAACGAGACAGGGAGCACCTCAGAGCCTCCCAGAGGGTTTGGACAGGAATAAAACCAAACTGTCCCTTTCATTTTTAGAAGACGACAAATCAAGTCAAGTGTAAGGTTGAATGTAAATGACTAAATAAATATCCTCCTCCTAAATATAGCTCCTCAAATGTGACGATTAAAGATTTATTAATCATTGTAAACATACGTTGTGACTATTCAGACAAAACAGCCACTTCAAAGACGTCCATTAAGCTCTGGGAAGTTCTGGGTGATGTCTGTAGAAAGGTTATTGTTAACGAAAAGTCAACCTTCTGGGTGACATCTCTTCTCTCTTTGTTCATCTGGGATTCAGTATTTACATTATTCCTTTCTCTGAAGATATGAAGCGTGTGGAAACTAGTGTGAGAGGAAAAAGACACACAAAGTTTTAGATCAAAGATGTCGATCAAGTTTAGATGTTAATGTTTCTCTTCTCTTTCTCTTCCCCTCCATCTCTCTGTAAGGAAGAAAGGTGATGAAGAAGTTGAGTCTGAAGCCTCCGGAGAGGACGGCAGCTCTCCAGGCCATCTGGGACGAACAGGGATCCACAGATCTGGGGCCGTGCGGTAAATCAGCATCAAAATGTGAAAAATAGATCCAGTTAAATTGAAAGTATCTGTGCTAAAAGTTATCTTGACTTGTTGCAGGTGGTTTCTCTCATCAGTACTGGTGTGTGTGTGATTACCTGGGACTGCCATACAGAGAAGAAGTCCAGTGGGTCGGTACTTTACACTGAAATCATCTTTTATTCTTCCTGATTGTTTTTTTATTTATATTTTCTGTTGTTTTGATATTCTTTGTCCTCATTTAACTTTGTCTACTAAGATCGTTTCTGACTCGTTTTTTAAGATACTTACTCTTCTGTCTTTTTCTGTCACTACTTCTTCTTTGTCTACTCAATTTATGCTTGTTTCTCTCCTGCTTCATATTGGATTTATCGTTTGTCTTTGTTTTTACTTTTCTGATGCTGTTGAGTTAAACTTTTCTGTGAAGCTATTTTCTCTCATCTCACCTGTCGTTGTTGTTGTTGTTGCTGTTGTTGTCTTCTCCTTCTTCAGGATGTCGACACCATCTATCTCACCCAGGACACCAGAGAGCTCAACCTGCAGGACTTTGTGCACCTGGAGAACAGGTATGTGAGCCGCTGTTACCCTCTGTTTTTGTGAATAGGTGCGACCAAAACAAACAATACAGGACATTTTATTTATTTATTTATTTTAAATCAGTGCTCTTTTGTGTTTTATTATTTTCATTTTTTTTGTTTTGGACTTCACTTTGTCACATAAATGAGGTTTATTGTTATTTTCACTCACTCCGTGTGTCTGTAAGGTTTTTTTGTTTGGTTTCCCCTGCAGGGATCTGGTGGCGATCATCGCAGCTCTGGAGCACAACCAGTGGTTCAACAAACTCTCCACCAAAGACTACAAACTGGTAATGTTAAAACGAACAACTGTGCACCTTGTTGTCTGGTTTTTATTTAAGAAAAAGCAGAACTAAATGTGACAGTAGAAACAATTGATGTGGGCAGACAGGAAGGGAAATAAGCCAATAACTAAAATAAAAATCACTGTGGATACAATATATATTAAGCTGACTCAGTTTTGCTAATGTGAAATTAAAAGCCTGTGTGTGTCTGTTTCTACCTTCCAGTCGACAGATGTGTGCGACCAGATCCTCAGAGTGGTGTCTCGATCCAGCCGGCTGGAGGAGCTGGTGCTGGACAACGCTGGACTGAGAAGGTCAAATAACAGAAGACAAGTCCTGTTTGTTTGTTTTAATGGTCAACTAATCAGTGCATAGTAACACTTTCATTTTATTTCTCTTTATCTGATTCCTTGTACAAATAAGAGTAGAGTGTCTGCGATCCAAAGTCCATTGAGGAATCAAGTGTGTGTGTTAGTTTGCTGACTGTGTGTGATGAGAGCTTATCAAGTGTGTGATGAATCAGCTGAACCTGCTCACTGTTTGTTTCTACTCTCACTCTTCTTCAGTGACTTTGCTCAGAAACTGGCCGGCGCTCTGTCACACAACCCGGCCTCCACGCTGCACACACTCAACCTGAGCAACAACTCACTGGAGGACAAAGGTTGAAACATGTGCCCACACACACACACACACACACACACACACACACACACAAGATTAAGTAGACAGGTTTCAGCACGTAGATACAGGTTGTCTACGTGTCTTTAACAGAAGACTTTGTTCTTGACAAGGCAGATTGATTTATAATCTTTAATTGTTTCTTCTACAATATTCCACATATTTGATTCTCATTCACGTCCACATTATTAAGGCTGGACTTTGACAAGCTGTTGTAATTTTTTTTTCTCTCCTACACATTTCTTGTTGAAGAATTTGCATTAAAAATGATCTATAACTTTTAACTGTGGCTTTCTCAAACATACAGATACTCAGTTAGGGCTTTTAGGTGAAGTCATGCGCCCTCTAGTGGCCATGTTGGAGCTCTGTGAAGTCCAATAACGTTACTGACTGGATGTGTGTTGCTTTCTGCAGGTGTTTCTGCTCTGAGTGCTCAACTCGCAAAACTGCCCATGGGTCTGAAGCACCTGAACCTCTCCAGGACCTCCATGTCTCCTAAAGGTGAACACACAGAAATACAAAGATGGAAACGTTATTCTCGTTCTGAATTTTTTTTTTTAAGAGTATATGTTTGTCATGTTTTGCAGGTGTGAACAGCCTCTGTCAGGCTCTCTGTGCCAACCCGGCTGTCGCCTCCACCCTCACACACCTCGACCTGTCGGGAAACTCGCTCAGAGGCGACGACCTGCCGGTAAGAGCCACCTTCCCTCCTTCTGTCATATCCAACGTCAAGACAAACTGATGTGTTAGGTTTGTTTGTCTAATGTGTTTGTTTTCCTGCACAGAACCTGCACAGCTTCCTGAGTCACCCAAACTGTCTGGAGACCCTGGATCTGTCCAACAGTGACTGCTCTCTGGAGCTGGTAAAAGCAGCTCACACACACAATCATAAACTCTGACACACATAAAGACTGAAGTAAAGAAACAAAATATGCAAATTCAGCCTCTTGGAAGTAGTAGAAGTAAATAATTCCATGTTTATATTCCTCCTAACTGGTTTGCACATCCTGTAAGAGGTAAAGTTAGTTGAGTCTGAGTTTAGTGGAGTTTTTGTACAGTTTCAGCCTGTTGCCTAAATTCAATTTTGTGGTTTTTTTAGGTGTGTGCATCTCTGCTCAGAGGATCTTTGAAGCATCTCTCTGTCCTCAACATGTCAAAGACCGTCTTCTCTCACAGGTCAGATATTAAACTCACACCCATCCATCCAACAGCAGACGACTTGTGAACGTATCCAATATTATCATAGATCTGTTTGATTACTTCTCTAACACTAACCCTGCTCTACAGTATTGATTTTAACATGTCTCTCTTCACCTTCACACAGGAAGTGTAAAGAAATCCCTTCGTCCTTTAAGCAGTTCTTCAGCTGCTCTCTGGCTCTGAGCTCAGTCAGTCTGTCAGGAACCAAACTGCCGGTGGACGCTCTGAAGTAAGAAAACATCCACTGAAACCTGATTTCACAGGGAATGTTTTATTTTTTTATTAGTTGACTTCCTGTAGTCCAAACCAGACAGTATTTTGTTTCCTTAAAAAAACAGAAATGACTGTTTTACTGTTTAGTTTTTAAAAATATCAAATATCAAGCGTAAGAAATGAAGCTGCTTTCAGTAAGTTGGTATTAAACTGACTGACAGTCTGAGGACTCTCTGGCTTTTCGCTCTGCAGATCTTTGTTGTTGGGACTCGGCTGTAACCCAAACCTCAGTGATGTGTCTCTGGATCTCAGCTGCTGTGAGGTAAAACCTCCACATATCTCAACACACTGTTTAAAGACACTGTATCACTGTTCACATTCAAACAAAGGTAGAACATGAAGGAAGTAGTGAATAAGATGAAAACACACAAAAACAGACAGATTGTTTTTATATTTATATTGAGATCTGACTCTGTTCTGCTCTCAGCTGCGTTCAGCAGGCTCTCAGATCCTGGAGGGTTGTATCGCTGAGATTCCCAACATCTCCAGTCTGGACATCTCTGACAACAGTGAGGACATCTTAGATTTGGAACTTGTTTGATTTCACAGGACTGACTTTAAATTGTGCCCTGCTCATGTTTCTGTGCTGCTTTGTTCAGGTCTTGACATGGATCTGACCACCCTGCTGGTCTGGCTGGCCAAGAACCGATCCATCAGACACCTTTCACTGGGCAAAAACTTCAACAACATCAAGTCCAAGTGGGTGAAAAATGGTCAAGACACAATGAAAGAGTCTTAATAATATACATATAATATTTCTAATTTAATTACTCAATACATTGGTTTGTCACAACTACAATGGTTGGTCTATGAACCTACTAGATTAAATGTGAGGATCTGATGCTTTTCTTTGTTAGTTATGACAGTAAATGAATAGCCCTTTGGTTCTGGACTGTTGGTTTGATTTTTAAGACATTTTATTCATCTTTCTCCAGGAATGTGGCTCCAGTTCTGGACAACCTGGTTCACATGATCCAAGAGGAGGAATCAGTGAGTGAAACTTTAATCATCACATCATGTCAAAATATTTTTCTTTTCAAGGTGCTTTTTGTAATTAGATCAAGTCTTGGATCCTCGTCTTTGTGTTTCCTCTGAAACATCGTCGTTTTATTTTCCACTGAAGTATTTATTGGACACTTTGTTAAATCTTTTCCTCCGCAGCCGCTGATCTCTCTGTCCCTGGCTGATTCCAAGCTGAAGTCCGACCTCTCCATCGTCCTCAACGCTCTGGGCAGCAACACCTCTCTGACCAAAGTGGACATCAGTGGGAATGCCATGGGAGACATGGGGGCCAAGATGCTGGCCAAAGCTCTGCAGATCAACACCAAACTCAGGTAAGCAAGAAAACAAGATCATCCTGCACTGATTTAATCAGAAAAGTAACATTTTTATTGGTAACTTTTAGAAAACAGTGATGTCTGTCTGGATGTCAAGTCCAGCTCTGTCCTGATATAGTGCTCAACTATTGATATTTAGGATGAGGGGTGGAAAGAGGACTACAATAAAAAGTTCATGTTGTGTGAAGTGATTTAAAACACCAACAAATTAGCAGCAGGATGCTTAGTTTTATATAGTCACTAAGCACCAATGTGACATTCTGATCTGACTCTCTGATTGTGTCTCTGTCTTCAGGACAGTTGTGTGGGACAGAAACAACATCAGTCCTCAGGGTCTTCAGGACGTCGCAGCCGCTTTGGAGAAGTGAGTATGAAGCTGCCAGAGTCAAAGAAGGTGTTGCTGCACACTGTAAGCACTGGCCTGACTTTGTACTAATCGATGGAAAATCATGTTTATTTTCTTTTTCTCACTCGAGCAGAAACTACACGATTCGTTTCATGCCTGTTCCCATCATGGATGCTGCTCAGGCACTGAAGGCGAGCCCAGAGAAGACAGAGGACGCCCTACTGAAGGTTGTTGTCTGTGTTTTTAAAATAAGGATCAATATGAATTTTAGTAATTTTGTAAAGAGCACTGTTTGTATTCTCCTGTATTGTATTAAAAGTAGAAGGAAATGAACTTTAATTTGAATTTTGTTGGTGTTGTTGTTTTATGATGCAGATGGAGCAGTACCTGCTGAGGAACCATGAGACACGTAAATACCTGCAGGAGCAGGCGTACAGGCTGCAGCAGGGGATAGTCACCACCACCACGCAGCAGGCAGGCACTGCAACACACACACACACGCTTTAGAAAAGGTTGATGGAAACAAGATTTAGAAAACTTTCTGAATTTCGGGAAACATTTGGAGGCTGAGCTGATGTGGCAGATGGAAACACCTTTTCCAAATAAGTCCTGAACATTTTACTCGTATGCTGATCAGCTGTTTTTACTCCGACTGAAGAAATTAGAAAATAGCGGCAGATTGAACCGTCTCTTCATCGAACCATCCTCACATTAATACAACAAACAGAAACATTGTGTATTCTACATTATCTGGCTCCTGACTGACCTCCGACCTCTCTGTGACGCAGATGATGGATATGATGTGTGTGAAGGTGCAGGACCACCTGAACTCTCTGAGGTTCACAGAGAACAGCTCGGTCCAGGAGGACATGAAGGTGGCAGAGAACCTCATGAAAGATGCCAGGAACTCTAAGACAGTAAGAAGACATGACTTACAGAAATATCACTTTAATGTACCATCTTCTCTCCTGGTCTGAGACACTGAAAACAGCTCCTTTCATGTAATGTGCATTTGGTACAAGTAGAAAAACAGATTTTTTTCCACCTTTCCAATGATCTCTCTACCTCTCTTCCCTCCAGCTGCTCCCCAACCTGTACCACCTGAGGAGTGGAGGGTCCAAAGGAGCGTGTGTTGGAGCCATTCAGGACAAACTGGAGTCGATGGCCGGAGAGGTTGCCAGAGTGATGGACGAACAGCTGCAGGTACTGAGCTCAGTCCAGCCTCGACACTAACGGTTACATGCATCTTCTGCAGCTATATGTGATTCTCCAAACAGCATGAATTCAAACCCGACTCGATGTGAAGTTTAAACTGTATTAACTCCCCAGACGATGCTGGTATCTATGGTGGACTCTGCTGAGGGTTTGTGTCCTCATGTGATGAAGAGGAGCAGCCTTCGCCAGGAGCTGCTGAAGGCCGGAGCGGGGAGGATGACCATCCCTCGCAGCTTCATCACCACCACGCTGCTGGAGCAGTCCGGGGTCGACATCATCAACAAGATCAGGTCTGATCTGCTACGTGTGTGTTAGCTTAGCTGCAGCTTCGTCAGGTCTTTGGTTATGTATCTTAAGGTGATCAGAGAGTCCATGACTGGTATTTCCAGGAGAACAAGGCCATCGTTCAGCAGAGTTACTGCAGCTGATGTGTGATTTCAAGGTGATAAATGCATGTTTTCTCACCAGATATTGGTCATGTGCTTCTGTTACAAATGGATTTTCTGTGACGTCCCCGTGTGCTGATTCTCATTGTACAAACTGAATGTGAAAGAGTGAGACATCTTTAACATGAAAACACGACCCAGGTCCTGACAAAGTCTGGTTCTGGTCGGGTCCTACAGTTTTCTTGGCAGTGAATCCACCTCTTATTAACACCGAACTCTCAACAAATAAACCAGTTCCTGTTTACGACACACAAAACCGACATGTCGCCCGTCATTTGTATAGTTTGAAAGATGTCATCTCGGTCAGACTAAAAGTGTTTTTCTCTTCTTGTGCATTTTGTTTCTTCTGTGTGAAACAGTGAAGTGAAGCTGAGCATGGCTTCATTACTGTCTGATCGTATCGTGGACGACATCCTGGAGTCTCTCTCCAGATCACAGCATACTCTGGTTAGTGTCCTCCTCTTCATATCTGTCTGTTTGTCTGTTTGTCTGTTTTCTGTCTATTCATCCCTCCCTCCTTCTTCCTTCTGTCTCCAGGCCGACCATCTGATCAGGAAGTCTCAGCCTCTGCTGCGTCAGGAGCCCCCGATGGAGACGGAGGTTCTGGATGAGGTGGTCCTGCAGCCAGAGAACCACGACCGGGACCAGAAACATGGGCTGGAGGAAATGGACACCTGCATGGTGGGAAAAGTTTAGCACACATTAATGTTGAACCATAAACCATAAAACCATAAAAAAAAAAGTAAAGTCTGCTGTAAAGCCATCACATCTCCTCCTCCCATCTGGAAGTTTTACTTCCTCAAAGAATCAAAAACCTGTTTTTCCTCCTCAGATGACTCCTAAATCCAAGAGGAAGAGTATTCTGGTCAGGATGCTGCGTCCCGTCTCTGTGGCGTTTGGTAAGCCATTTTGTTTGCCTGTGTGTCTTGATGCCATGAACAGGCTGTACTTGATGCTATTCATTTGTGACTTTCCCGCATGGCTTTGTCTTCTGTCTGCCCGACAGAGATGGAGTTCGACCTGGACAAGGCTCTTGAGGAGGTTCCTATCCACGTGGAGGACCCCCCTCTTCCTTCTCCTCCTCCACAGCCATTGGACAGGATGTCGGCTTACTACGGAGACCTCCCACCTCCTCCTCCTTCACTGGATACAAAGCCTGTCTGTTTGGGCGAGCTGCCATCGGTGGCGCATGTGACGTTGGAGCATCGCACCAAATGTCGGCCGAAACCCAAGAAGAGAACGAAACCCAGCCGACCACCTGTAGGACTCCATTTTGCTTTCTTTTATTTTTTTATTTATTTGTTTCTTTAGTTCAGGACTAACACAAACATGTCCAGTAATACTGTTAAAAAATGTTGAAAAATACCTCCATCATTAAATAGTTATGATCTTGAACTTGATATTGATGGATAGTAGATCAAAGTACAAATGATAAAGATGGTGCAGCTTATTTTGCAGTGGTGGTCGTTATAATTTCCTCTGTTCAGATTACTCACTAGAAACCTAAAATGCAATAAAATGTAATTGAGTCTCTTTTTGCTGTTTCTGTTTTCGGTTCTTTCAGCGGCAGGCCACCTGCAGCTCGGCGCCACAAGAGGCGGAGCACAACAGCATCATGGGAAAGCTGGACGAGGGCCTGGAGGACTTCTTCTCCAAGAAAGTCATTAAACTCAGCTTCAAGTGAGAGTCAAGCTTTAAAGTGACATTATTGTTTTCTTTAGTTTGTTTTTAGATGTTGACGTTCACACAAAAAGATAAAAACAGAATTTCTCAGGATTCATCGACCCATCCTTTAGTGTCGTTTGTGTAGAAGACAATGTGTGCGACATCAGTTTGATTTTAAGTGACGTACAGTTGTGTGTCGTCAGCAGCTTTCTAATTCTGTCATTATGTTGAAACTCCTCTAGACTTCCCTCTGTGAGAGGTCCGTCCTCCAGCCCGCAGGACGGAGCAGATAAAAAACGCGAATCCAGGAAGAGTGGCTTCTTTAACCTCATCAAATCCCGGACATCTCGCTCAGAGAAGAGCCATGGAGCTGCCTCCATCACTCCACCCCCGCCTGCTTCATCCTCCACTTCTTCACCCTCTTCCTCTATCAGCCCAGTGACTGAGGAAACACCGGAGACACCACCCTCTCCGCCTGCGAGAAACCCTGCCACTGTAGCAGAGCCCTATCAGGAGCTCCACAGGGCTCCGTCCACGGACCAGACAGATTCTGAGATGGAGGCCCCTCCTTCTGCCGCTGAACCTGCTGAGGAGGAGAAGGAGGAGGAGAACGTGGAGAAGAAGGAGAACCCCCACATCCCCCGCCATATTGGTGTTCCTGTGATGGGCTTGGACCTGATGGCTGAGATGAAGGCCAGGCAGGAGAGAATGGCTGTAAAGAAGGTGGGTGGAGCTCATGGATCAACATTTATGATAGCATGTGTGTCTGGGGTCTGTTGGGCTGCAGCTGCAGGTCTGTTTCTGATGGGTAAGTTTTCACTGCCAAAATATTTATTATGAATATAAATGATGATGTCACAGCTGGAAAATGCATCATCGAACAAAATCTTTATATAGAAGAAGAATAAATACATAAAACAACAAATGTATACATACCAGGTTCTAATACTTTGCAGCCTTTTAAAAGAAGGGAGGAAGTTTTAAAAAATGTTAGTCAAATGAGAGGAGTCCTGCTCTTCCTTTTTCTGAGGAAGGTAGATAAAACCAAGGATTTACTCTCTTCTTCTGCTCTTTTATTAATGCGGCCAAAACTTGAACAGAACTCGAAGTCAAATACTTAGAGGGCTGGGGTTTTGAGTAACTGTAATTCATTTGGTATGGTATGTGCTGGTGATGGTCGTCCTACATGTTCTGCATTCAATTACTTTATCATGATAAAAACTCTTTGTCTCTGTTTTCAGTCTGAGTCACTATCCGTGCAGGACAAGGTGGACGGTGACAAAGGTGAGTTTATTATCATGTTACCTGTGGGGGAGGTTAAACGATGCACTCTCATCACGTACAGTATATCTTGAAAAATGAGTCCACTTGTCTTGACAATGTGTGATTTTGTTTACAGTTAGTGTAATCAGGAAGTAGTAGTTCTTCCAAAATAAGAGCCTGTCATTATGACTCCTAACTGTCATTTTCCTGCAGCCAAGTCAGACGTCCCTCCTGTTGTTCCAGCAGACGCTGATGAGTCCAGACCGGAGCCAGCTCCCAGGTCAAAACCACCCACCGTCACCCCCAAACCTCCACATCAGGCCACCAAACCCGCACTGGGGCCTCGCTCCTCTGGGCCTCTCAGTCCCTCCAGTCCAACCAGTCCCAGACCGAGCAGCACATTCATAACTGGTAGGTGGTGAAACAGGGACACAAAAGATCAAACCAGCTCAAACTCAGATTTTTCATCTGGTGTGGGGCAAACGAGGGACATGATCTTCTTTACCACAAATTGTAGTTTGATTTAAACAGATTTTGTGTTTCTATGAAATGAAAATCAATCGCGGTATTGATCTCTGTTTGTCAGATGACTCTCCTGAGGCTCCAGCAGTAGCCAAAGGACCACTTCCTGCTCCTCGCCTGAAGAGGGCGCCGTCAGAGCAGGAGAGAGAGAGCACCAGCAGCAACCCTGCAGCACCCCTGTCTCCACAGGACGGTTGGTATCTGTTCGACCTTCATAAACAAGACATTCGTAGCAACAGGAGTCTGATGTTGGTGCTATTTTAATAAGGATTAAAGAATACATTGATAATTGAAAGAACTGGACGACAAAGTCAGTAGTCTGATACTGGTTGTATTTTATTAAGATGTGTTAGGGCGTCCTGGTGGTTGAGATGCTCATAATTCAGTATAACTGCAACATCCATAGCTTGATTTTGACAAGCTGCAACTCTACTGTCACTGTCAAATAAATGCACAGCTGTTTGCATTATTTCAACCATTTGTCCAAAATAAAACAAGAGGAAGGGAAAATAAATCTCAGTGAAGCTAAAAGCACTGGGAGGACGATGACAGACAGCCGAGGTTGCTGGGATATTTCTTTCTCAATGATGAAGGTTGCATGACTCAGCGCTGCATGAGTCGGAGCATAGCTGAAAATATAACACTCAATTTATCAGGTGACAACGTCTTTAATGAATGCTTTCAAGGCCATATCTGACGCCTCCGCACACAGTACGTCTGAAGCAAAGGTCCTAGCCTGCACTTGATGTGTCCAAGTAACACCCGACTTGTGTAATTAACGCTCACCGGAACTCAGTATTTTTCCTTAAAGCATTGTTTCTTCTGTGTAATCAGAAAGGCAGGTCGTCTTCTGCAAAAACATGTGTTTTTAAAATCAAAGAGACAAGAAGAAAAGGCCATTGACAAGATTGCAGAGGCGTTTATTACACACTTCACACTGAAAAACTGGGACAGAGTTTATTTCAGTTTAGAAGCTCAAATTGAAGCTTATTATTTAATCCTACGTCACTTTATTTCCCGAATTAAACATTCAAATCAGACCAAAGATGTACAGATTAAGAGTGTATTTCCGAATCACTTCGTCTCAAAGAAGAAGATGAAGTTTATCATTTCATGTTTCTTTTCTTCTCATATCACTTAAATCTTGGAATCAAATCAGTCGAAACATCTTTCCAACACCCGTTTGTGCATTAAAACCTTAAATTAATACATTTTTCTAATGAATTTATTGTTTTGTGTTGTTGGTGTCATTTTATTTTAGCACTTCCAGTCTGAGTTTTGCAGCAAATTAATGAGCCAGAGGGGACAAACTGTTAAGTGATGTGGATGTAGATATATCAGTTTTTTTTTCTCTGCCTGCAGACGAGTTTCCTCTGGATGGCGACGCGTTCGAGACACCGGGTGCAGCCGTTGAACCTGGCGCCGGCGGCCGACAGTGGTCGTCTCTGAAGAGTTCAGCCAGTCCTCCTGCTGTGAATGAGGACGACCGGGAGCGAACCAAGTCCCTCCCCGCCTACGGTTCGATATTTCATATTATGTACTTGAGATGTTACATTCACACTTTATCTTTAACACATTTTCAATGAAACTCGAGTCCAAAGATCTAATTGTTGACAGGATCAGTTTCACCTTCCTGTAGGAGCATTTGTAGCCATCTGTGAACTGTCCCTTTAAAGTCATCTTAAAGTTTTCAGTATCCAAACCTAAATCTACTTCTCCTAGTCAGTTTTGTGTTTGTCTAGTTTAAAGGTTTAAATCTTTTCTGTAAGAGCTTTTCACACCAGCGCTCAGGAACCCTCAGTCATTTCAGCGAGCGACTTCAGAGGGGAAGTGGTTTCGACCACAGCGAATGGACTAAGAAGCGGTTGCCGCTCTTGTGAACACGCACAGAATTTGCTCTGCAGCTCAGAGTTCACCGTGCTGAACTTCCGGCAGGAGCCGCCTGACATTGTCTGATCAAATAGAAGGAAGTGGGCAGCGGTGGTCAGAAGCAGACATGGAGGAGCGTTAGCATTAGCCTCGTATAAAGACAACCAGAAGAAAAACTGGGCATGGGACATGGGGGAGCCAATGTGTTCCCCCTTATTGTACATGTACATGTTCATAGACAGAGATTTGCTAGTATACATGACGTGGATGTCGTCGCAGCCTCGGACAGCAGTCGCTTTTAAAAATGCTTTGCTTTCAATTGAAAGATACAAAGATGCTTCCTGGGGGAATCCTCCTGCAGGCAGGTGGTTGTCAGGGTGGTGACTGTGCAGCGGTGTGAAAGCCCGTTTGAGTTGTATTCAGACTTAGTTTTCCTTTTTTCAAGGTCTAACTTGAGTTTCCCTTGTTTCCTTGATATCAAACATCTCCTAGTCAGATCAGAAAACATCTGTCTTTGTTTCAGTCCACCTGTTTCTCTTCCTTCATTTATATTCTCTCTCTCTCCCTTCAGTGAGTCCTCCGTCTCAGGCAGACACTGATCTCAGTCCAGCTGAGGAGGAGATTCAATCTCCGGCCGCTGATCTCAAGTCTGACAACAAATCAGAGGACGACTCCGACGACACTCCTTCAGTCTGATACCAATGAGATGTTTACAATCTGTCAGCTCCTGCTCAACTGTCAGAGAAACTTTAAGGTCAATCACACACAGTCAAAGCAGAGACGGGGACAATGATTACTCTTTTTTATTATTCCTGGTGAGGGGAGCAGAGGAGACGCTGTTATCAGATGAGTGAAATGAGCTTGGATCAGTCCCAGCTGTCCCATCAAATGGACACCAGAACAGCTCCATTAGCGTCTCTGTCAACAGCTCTAAAAGGACCATAAAGAGACGAGCAGATGGGTTTTATCTGCTGCAGAGACAATCTGTAGCTGCTTAGATAACCAGCTGTACAGAGCTCACTTAGTCCAAAGCACTGAGGGGGAAGACTGAGTCGGTCCAGACTGAAGCAGTTTGATTTCTGTTCTGCAGGTTTACTGCAGCCGCTGAGTCAGTGACCTCCACCAGCAGGTCTTCTGGGGACATGAGTCGACAGATAAACAAGTTTTTTTATCCTGCAAACATTCACTCTCGAAACAGTTAACACAAAGTTAGACAACACCAACATGAGGAGCAGCTGATAAAAGAGAAATCCTGCAAAGACGAACAAGAACAAGAAAGTGTCAGAAACCAAAGAGAGTTCACGCTCTCGGCTGCTGTGGCCAGTTCAGATGTACAGTATATACGTGTGTGTGTGTTTATATCTCATAGAGTCCAAAACTGTCTTAAATTTCACTGCTAATGATGCTGCTGAAGGTTTAGTTCCATTTCAGTGACACAGAGATGATGGTGAAAATCATAAATAACATAAAATCAATAAATACGGCTGGTCAGGGTTTATATTTGCCTCTGAGCGTTTTCTGCAGCTTCCAACTCCATCTCAAGGTTTTCATCAGCAGATGAAGTTTGCTCTTCACAGTATGACTAATATTAATAATAATGTTAATAATAATATCAAGAAGAAGAAGAAGCATAATCCATAAACAACTTTCAAAAAACAAAGTTACTGCTTCACCTGGTTGAAACAGGACTAAAACATTTCAGGACTGACGCAAATGAAACCAGACAGTTAAAATAATAGAAAGATTGAGAAACTCGGTTGAAAGCTGTTAACAAACTGTTGATGGAACTGATGACATGAACAAATCTGAGCGTATCTGTGGTTTGCAGAAACGTAAAAATGCCAACATTGTATTCTGGTGACTGGGTTTATTGTGATTAACATTTTCTGACTCGTAAATTCTGTTCATGTCAACATCTAAATCCACATATCAACAGGAAAAGTCAAAGACCTTCCTGAAAAGTCCGATATATCCAAGTTGGTGCCGACCCGTGATGTCGGCACACGTCCGTATTTCAGCCCAGATTAAATGGATATGATGCTTTATTGTCACTGCACTGTATTATTAAACTCTCTCAGCTGTCTTGAGTTATCCGGTGACATAAACATTAAAATCCTTTTCACAGCTCCGGTCCATCCTACATGATGTGAACGCAGCAGAAACCTGCAATAACATAATGTAGTTTTCTTTCAGCATCTCTATTTTCTGCCATCACAAATCAACATGTGAGATGATCAGTGTTCATATAAACAAACGTTAATGTTTGTGGCTCAGATTGATATTTAACACGCTGCTGTATCGTCACCATAACACACAGCTTTGATTACAGACTGATCCGTTAATCATGTACTGCTGCACTTACTGATGTTTATGTATCAGTGTAAATATGTAAATATGTACTAACATTCCTCTGAGTTTAATTTGGTTCTGTTAATAAAATAAATGGGGTTTATATCAGTTGAATATTGTATTATGAGCAGAAAGATTGATTTACGATCAATGACACGTACTGTCGAAACGTCTGATTTCCATTTATGATTCACGGTGATGGTTTTCATTTTATTGGAAAATATTTTTTAGAAATCATCTTTTTAAAGAAAATTCAGTTGAATGATGTTTTATTGTTTGTTTGCCTGGAAATGTGACATTTTCTGTATCTGTATGTTTATACCAATAAATACTGTTTTATTGTTCACACCCTCTGTCTCCTCCTCCTTCCTGTCTCTCTCTCTCCTCTTCATATACGAGCTGTTGAATCTGTCTTCAGTCTCATTTGGCTGAATTCAGAACCAGTTTAACATCAGTGGATAACCTCATCTCCCTCTCTCGCTCTGAGTCCTGACTCCACGTCTCTGGAAGAATCTTTTCTTTTGTTATTCTTCCTGTTTTGTCGTCCCCAGCTCGACCTCTGGACTGGTCTCCAGCACCATGGAGCGAGCCTTGGACAGTCTGGACGCTGCTCGATTCTTACAGATCTGGCAACATTTCGACAAACATGGTAAGAAGAGTGTCGATGACTCTGTCGTCAATATGTTTATTAAATACCTCCAATATATAACTTTGATTTAAGGCGTCACAACTATAGAGCCTTGTGATGAATAGTTTCAATAATTATGTGAACATGGCAGCTGAAACCTGCAGCCTAGAGAGAGACGTGTCACAACGTTATCCTACACGATCTGTTGTCTCTGTTGATGCATCCTGATATTGTAAAAAAAATTACATTATTTAACAAGAAACAGATGTTTTATCTCCAAAGTTAATCTGGGGGGAAAACAATCTGAACTGCAGTAAAAACACACACATACTTGATAATAACCATAGATAGATACTTTGCTGAGTAGCAGATTTGATAAATCATAATATAAAATATATTATTGTTAAAGATAAGGGAGTCAAAAGCTACCCCTCTGTATATAAAGTAATTAAAATGCATTGCACATTTACCAGCTGCAATATTACAGTGACGAAGACATTAATACACAAAAAATATAATTCAATATAATATATATACATATATATATAAACCATCTGTGTCCATATAAACCTCGTTATCTGGATACAGTGGCGCCTGCCACCAGGCAGAGGAAGGTTAGCCGGTGATCCGTCTCTATTACAGACTCAGTGATTGAATAAACTCACATCGTGTCCTGTGGAAACAGAAACGATCCAGTTGTCTTCGCAGCAGCAGCGTCACCATTAATACCACTTGGAAACACCAGAGCAGAGCTGCCCAATGTGGGGCCCGTGGGCCAAAGTTGGCCCGCTGTCAGGTTCCCTTTGGCCCTCCAGATGTTTCCAGCAGAAAAAACATTAAATTAGAAAAGTATATGACATGAATTGCTGTTTGTGCTGTTATTTTTTTGCCATTTATCATAATCTGAGCATGGCAGGCACAGGAGAGAAAACTATTTATATCAGACGTAAATCACCAGAATGTATTTTTCTTACCTGCCTTCTGGGCCTCCGTACAGCACCGTCGTGCATCTTGACGATACGATACGGTCAATACTTGCTTTTTGCACGTGGTCCACCATTAAAGGGGCACTATGTTGTTTTGCAGAAGAAATTATAAAAAAAAAAAAAAAACAAGCTGTTGTTAGAGAACAATGAGGTCCCAGAACACTGTTTGAAGCTGGAAAGGTGGCAGGGTCCGCCACATATAAACAAAGTAAAACAGTATAAACTGTGTTGTCCTTTAAGGTCAGTTTGTTTATTCTGTTTATTCAGTCATTAAAACAAAGAGTTTGTTTATTTAGTTTGTTCAGGCAGAAAAAACTCAGTCAGTGAAGATCTTTGTCTTCTTGAGTTCTTGTTTTCCCACTGATGGTTGATCTGTCGCCTGTTTGGTTGTTAAATTTGTTAGCTTCACTGGTTTTAAATCTTTTGACATCATGAGGGTTTTTTTTTATATCATAAACAAACACAACTTTGACATTTTGGATTTATTTGAATAAAGTTTGTCTGTGAATCTAAATTTAGAAGAAAAAGACATTTTCCATTTTGACCAGAAGCCTCGTTGTGTTTTTAGATGACGGTTACATCGAGGAGAAGGAGTTGGACGCCTTCTTTCAACACATGCTGGCAAAATCTGAGATGAAGGTAAAGACTTAAAAAATGAGGCTGCAGTTTATGTTTATTGTCTTTATGACCTCTTGTTGATTAAAGGATTCAGCTTCTTTAGTGGCTGGAAGATATAAAAGGAAGCTGACATCTTAACTTTGCTGTTTCATCTCTTGAGCCTTTAAGTTTATCAGAGCTTCGACTTGTTTCTTTAAATCTTTAAGATGTTTATTTTTAGACAAATCTATATTCATGTGCAGGTTGTCTGATAGTGTTGTATTAAACACTGCCACCAGGGGGCACCAAAGTCAGACAGAGTCATAAATTTACACATATTGGTTTTCTAAAGATATTTTTTGTGTGTGCAACAGTTACAAATCATTTATCATTCAGTTAAATCAGTGTTAAATTAAAGTGTGTGTTGTCTTCAGAGGGAGGAGATAACTGAGGACAAGATCAGGAGACTGAGGGACAGATTCACGTCTGCTCACAACGCTGCAGCTGACGGACGTCTGCACTTAGAGGAGGTACAATAAACCTTCTCCTCTGAGATGTCTCAGTCTTCAGTAAGAACTGTGATTTTGTTCCGGTCCTGACGTGGCAGTGAGTTCAGTCTTCACTGTCAGAACAAGGAGCAGGAAAATATTAGTTTCTGTACTAGATTACACATGACAACACAGATTTAAACTGATGGTTCATGTTGAAAAATAAAATGAATGTGTTCAGTTACAGCGAACGTAAATATCATTTTTTTTCTCCAGCTGGCCACCGTGATGCTGCCGGAGGAGGAGAACTTCCTGCTTCTGTTTCGCAGAGAGACGCCGCTGGACAACAGCGTCGAGTTCATGAGGGTGAGGGTCAAAGGTCAACAAATCTGAGGTGGAGGACAGGGGACAGGGGACACTCAGGGAGTATTGAAGATTTATCTTTTTCCAGTTTGGACACTTCCTGAGCTGAGCACGAATTAGTGTATTCCTCATTTACAGTATATGTTGAAGGTTTTAATGAACATGGCTCCACTCAAACTTTACTTAATGTAATATTTACTGTACTTATCAGAGCTTTTCTTGTGCATCTTGTTGGTGTAGATCTGGAGGAACTACGACACAGACAGCAGCGGCTACATCTCAGCAAACGAGCTGAAGGTAACCTGAGAGCTTTAGACTCCTCTGCTGTAGACTGTTGTGAGGACGTGAGCCTTATTGAGCACTTTTATGATTTGATGGTAGTTTAAGTTGCTTTTACCTGTTGTGTCTTTTTTGTCCCTTCAGGGCTTCCTTCAGGACCTCTTCCTCCAACACAGGAAGTCCATCACAGCTGACAAACTGGAGGAGTACACTGACAGCATGGTAATATGTTCAGATATTCACACCGCTGACGGCTTCTTGTCATCGACACTTAAATCTGACTCGTTTCTCTGCAGATGAAGATGTTTGATAAGAACAGGGACGGCAGGCTGGACTTAAACGACCTGGCCAGGTACTGTTGATGTGTGTCATGTGACCAAGAGGAGAATCATTGAATGAGACCATCTGATCGTCTTTTACATGTTTATTTAAAAAATGAGGATAATCTGTCTTTGTTGTCGTCTAAAGAATCTTGGCCCTGAAAGAAAACTTCTTACTGAAGTTTAAGATGGACGTAAGTGTGTAGAAATGTTTTTTGATTTTTATATCATGCTTTTTGATGTTAACTGCAGACGTTCCTGCTGTCTTGTGTAAATGTTTAATGTTTGATTACTTCACTTTGCCGTCTCTGCTGTCAGGCGTGCAGTCAAGAGGACAGGAAGAGAGACTTTGAGAAGATATTTGCTCACTACGATGTTGTAAGTTTGAATTCAGATTATTTGTTGTCAAGTTTCTTGCTGTTGACTGTCTACATTTGTTGTTATCGTTTGACATTATAAAAAAAGCTGTGTCTCTGTGCTTAATTGTGATTTTGCCTCGTTACCATCAGTTGTATTCACATTCTGAACAGTTCAGTGTTTCCTTCTCATCTGCTCATGATCTCTGCAGAGGAGGCTGAATCTATAAAATACACAAGAACATAGTTTGGATACAACCACAGTTCATTTAAATTTTAGTTTTTAAGCTGTAGTCGGTTTCCAGCTGCCACTTTTAATCTGAGTTTCAGGGCTCAGATCAGTTTATCAGTAGACTTTATTCACTGTGCTGGTGTCTGTGTCTGCATGCAGAGTAAGACAGGAGCGTTGGAGGGACCTGAAGTGGACGGATTTGTCAAGGACATGATGGAGCTGGTGAAGGTAAAAACCATCAAGAATATACTGATGTGACACACTGGGACAATATTTAATGGATCAGATTAACTACAGGCCTGAAAGTAACTAGTAACTTAAGTTAACCAGTGAATGTAGTGGAGTATAAGTACAATATTTGCCTCCAAAAGTACAGTATGAAGTAGTATAAAATGCAGTCCGTTCACTGTCCCTGTCCATTGTGTTTGACCTCCGACCTCTGTGTTGACTCTCCTCCAGCCCAGCATCAGCGGCACAGACCTGGACAAGTTCAGGAAGGCCCTGATGGGTCACTGTGACATCAACGGAGACGGAAAGATCCAGAAGAACGAGCTGGCTCTCTGCCTCGGCCTCAAACTCAGCTAACCGACCCTCGACACAACACACACGTCTGACTCCTTATTTAAACTTCTCTTTTTACATTTTAATGTGCAGCTTTCACTCTTTTCCCCCCGTCCTGCTCTCCTCCTCCTTTACAGGCTGTCAGTTTGGTGACCGATGTATTTACATATTTTATGCTCGTTAACTTAAGAACAGTATATTTCCAGGATTTTATATATTTTTCTTTATTATAATTCCCAGCAAAGACCGAGATAATGTGTACTCACTGTGTGTTTTTGACTGCATGACGTGTTGCTTCTTTGTGATGTGGTGACATATAAAACAGTGTTTGCACGACGTCATTGTGAAACCAGTCACATGAGTGATGGTTAATAAAATGTGTTTAATCTTTGTCAGCTGTCTTTCTTCTCTGACACAATACAACAACTATCTATAATATACAGTATCTGTCTTTACATACAGCAAAAAAAGACATATTACATTCAAATGAAACTTGATTAAAGGTGCATTATGTAAGAACTTTAAGACATTACATTTTTTAAAATTATCAACTGAATTTTAAAAATTAACATTATGTCAAAGATATAATGTTACAGAGGTATTAGCATGCTAGCATCTAGCGGCTTAGTTCAAGTAGTTAACACAACATCCTCGGTGCTCTGAGCTCCTAATTGGGTCAGAGTCGGCCAATAGGAGAGCTGGATGCAGGGCTAACTGAGCTAACTATCTCATGGCAGCTAAAGTTAGCAGCAGTTTGGTGGTTTGTCTGCTGATGCGCTGCCTCGTTTCTGTTTTGTGTATGAATTCTTACATATTGCAGCTTTACGGTCATTCATCACAGTTTAAATCACATCTGTTTATACTTTGTTGTTAAGGTTGTTCTGTAGTGAAACGAAGCAGTCTGTAACAATTATTAAGATTCTAAAATCAATCTAAAAACTGATTATATGATCTACTTTGTCAGCTTTATTGTGAAATCAACAGCATCGTCCTTTAAAGTAACACGTCTCGTCTCTTAAAGTAAACAAACGCTGGTTCCAGTTCAATGCATAGAGGCCGAGAACGACCAAATAACTTATTGCAGTTAAATTCTGCTGCTTCTCACGATAATAATGGACATTTTTCACCATTTCCTGACTTTTTATAGATTAAAACATTATATTTTATCAAAAAATAAATAATTGAGAAGCAGCTATAGGATTGTGTAAGCTAAGAGTTTTAATCTGGTGTAATATGGTCAAAATTATATCATTGGATGTGATTTTTCAACTGTTTTTATAGGTTTAATGATAATGCAATTGAGTGCTGGAAAAAGCATAAACATCACAGAGTTGACATTACATAACCTTGTAGAAAAAAACGCCTTCATAATTCCTTATAAACTTTTATTACATCCAAGAGTATAACGTCCCACAACAAATAAAAAGCACTAAATGTTGTGCAGAATACTTTTACAATTTCACTTTTTTAGCTAACATGAACAACCCGGTGAGCAGATATTTTCTGTAAAACATGATGGAAAACAAAACTACAAATGTTTTTTAAAGTCTTTTTTAAAACAGTTGGTAGTTTTATTGTCCTGTTTTAGATAAAGAGCAGAGTAAGACTGAAAGGTTTCTATATTTATCGATTTTAAAGTCACTGTGCTGCACAAACAAAGTCAAATGTGACCTCTAACTACCTTTGACATCAACTTTATTTTTTCCGAGGGGAAATTCATCCAGATAAAAACATAAATCACAACATGTAAAAGCAAATGCTCTTTTATCCCCACACAACCTCACATAAGACAATGCACACCAGTGCTGAGGGAGAATGAATCATTCTTAGCTGACACAAGTGGAACTTACCTCGTTAGCTTAAGAGCAAACACCTGCACAGGTTGACCCATCAGCTCCAACCTGCCTCCAATTAGCTCATCAGAGTGAGCGGCCACACTGGACACTTGAAAAGGAGCCACTGTGTTAGCAGCAGACATGGAGCTGAGACCATAGTTTCTGATCTTGTTGTTTGTCTACGAGCAGCACAAGTTGAGCAGGCTGTTCTGTTTCTGCTTTAAGAAAATGGCTTCTGGATTTTGTGTGAGGTAAGAGGACTTTTCAAAACTTTAGCAAATGTTTCATGTTTAACTTGGTTTTGTTTTGTTGACATTTTCTTCTGTTTCAGGCTGCTCTTGCTCTCACTGTTTGGATTTGGGCAGCATGCAAATGGTAAGAATTCATGCTACAAACTGCAGTTCTACTGAACTTCTCAAACTGACCTCAAATGTTTTCTCTTCTTAGCCCTCAGCTTCAGAAGTGGAGGCTCCAGTGGCTTTACACAGCACTATGACCTGGCTGAAGACTTTCCGAGGAGTCGTAAACCTGCTTTTGCTCCTTCCAGTTATGTGAGTGCTGCACAGCCTAGAGGGCCTCATGGTCATTATGGACCCAGTTACACTGAAAGTGCTTCATCTGAGTACCTGAAGCCTGCTGCACCCGGTGCAGGACGTTTTAGTGGCTCTTATGGTAGGCAAGTAGATGGTTACAGTCCAGAGGGAAGTGTTTCTAGTTACGGGCCTGGCGTACTGATCCGTCAGAAACCAAGACAAAACCCACAGCAGCCACAACATCAACCTAACTCCAATGGAAATGCATTTGAGTCGGCTGTCGTTTCAAGTTCTGGAATAGAGATGCATTCTGGTCCGGCCAAGCCCCAGCAGCCGGGCTACCCGGCCAAGCCCCAGCAGCCGGGCTACCCGGCCAAGCCCCAGCAGCCGGGCTACCCGGCCAAGCCCCAGCAGCCGGGCTACCCGGCCAAGCCCCAGCAGCCGGGCTACCCGGCCAAGCCCCAGCAGCCGGGCTACCCGGCCAAGCCCCAGCAGCCGGGCTACCCGGCCAAGCCCCAGCAGCCGGGCTACCCGGCCAAGCCCCAGCAGCCCAACGTTCTACAAAGCAAAGCTGGTATGTGGGACATTGCACTTCCCCAGGAAGGTGTTGCTACAAGACAGCCGAGCTACCTGGCCAAACCCCAGCAGCCCGGCTACCCGGCCAAACCCCAGCAGCCCGGCTACCCGGCCAAACCCCAGCAGCCCGGCTACCCGGCCAAACCCCAGCAGCCCGGCTACCCGGCCAAACCCCAGCAGCCCGGCTACCCGGCCAAACCCCAGCAGCCCGGCTACCCGGCCAAACCCCAGCAGCCCGGCTACCCGGCCAAACCCCAGCAGCCCGGCTACCCGGCCAAACCCCAGCAGCCCGGCTACCCGGCCAAACCCCAGCAGCCCGGCTACCCGGCCAAACCCCAGCAGCCCGGCTACCCGGCCAAACCCCAGCAGCCCGGCTACCCGGCCAAACCCCAGCAGCCCGGCTACCCGGCCAAACCCCAGCAGCCCGGCTACCCGGCCAAACCCCAGCAGCCCGGCTACCCGGCCAAACCCCAGCAGCCCGGCTACCCGGCCAAACCCCAGCAGCCCGGCTACCCGGCCAAACCCCAGCAGCCCGGCTACCCGGCCAAACCCCAGCAGCCCGGCTACCCGGCCAAACCCCAGCAGCCCGGCTACCCGGCCAAACCCCAGCAGCCCGGCTACCCGGCCAAACCCCAGCAGCCCGGCTACCCGGCCAAACCCCAGCAGCCCGGCTACCCGGCCAAACCCCAGCAGCCCGGCTACCCGGCCAAACCCCAGCAGCCCGGCTACCCGGCCAAACCCCAGCAGCCCGGCTACCCGGCCAAACCCCAGCAGCCCGGCTACCCGGCCAAACCCCAGCAGCCCGGCTACCCGGCCAAACCCCAGCAGCCCGGCTACCCGGCCAAACCCCAGCAGCCCGGCTACCCGGCCAAACCCCAGCAGCCCGGCTACCCGGCCAAACCCCAGCAGCCCGGCTACCCGGCCAAACCCCAGCAGCCCGGCTACCCGGCCAAACCCCAGCAGCCCGGCTACCCGGCCAAACCCCAGCAGCCCGGCTACCCGGCCAAACCCCAGCAGCCCGGCTACCCGGCCAAACCCCAGCAGCCCGGCTACCCGGCCAAACCCCAGCAGCCCGGCTACCCGGCCAAACCCCAGCAGCCCGGCTACCCGGCCAAACCCCAGCAGCCCGGCTACCCGGCCAAACCCCAGCAGCCCGGCTACCCGGCCAAACCCCAGCAGCCCGGCTACCCGGCCAAACCCCAGCCGAGTGTTCTACAAAGCAAAGCTGGTATGTGGGACATTGCACTTCCCCAGGAAGGTGTTGCTCCAAGAAGTTCTAGACCAATTCCAATGGCATCAGTGTACCACCCCAGATGGCAGCAACAACTGGTTCCTGCATACAATAGACTTCATCGACCTTAGGTATCATAGCTGTAAAGTTTCCCTTTTTTTTCTTTGTTTTTTAAATGAATTTTCTCAAGGTAAATGTTACTGGAATTTAGCTTATTGTCGTTTCTGTTTTCAGGTTCCTGACTTCTTCCTGAAGGCAGTCTGTCCTGGCATCAACGTTTGACATTCAATAAAAAGTACTTGGAACTGCACTCCCTGTCTCTGAACGTCATTTGACACCATTGAGTAACATTGCTGCAGTGAAATGTCTTTAAACATGTGCTACTCTAAATGTGTTGACGCTTAACTTCTTTCTGGTTATCAGGTTTTTGTCTTGGGGTGGGAATGGTAGCTCATAGTACTGTTTATCAAGAGACAAGAAACCAGTACTTCACTGAGAAACTTGAGCTTCTACAGCGTTGAACCTGTTGGTGTCCTGTCTGCCATAGTAACTAGCTCTTGATGTGGTAAATCACAAAGCATGAGTTTGGCACCATAAACTTAAAGAATTGTTCTGCCTTTAATGATTTGAATTGTTTTTGTACTCAATGTTCCAAATCTTGCTCAATTTGTAAACCGCCACTTGAACATTTACTACCAAAAGCAGAAACCTGGCAGTCTTCTTCCCGCCCAGCTGCAGAAATAACATTTGAATGGAAAGAAAACCGACTGGCAATTGAGGCAGTTTGCCAAGCAGGTGGTCGCACTCAGGAAAATTACAGAGGACGGGCATCAAGAGTCAAGACTGAGTCTGCTGAATCTCTGCCATGATCTGAAATTCACAGCCGTGGGCTGCTCAGTTCAGCAAACAGCTGCTTGTTATCACAGTAGAGATGCTATACAGATGCTGTTTGACTCTCTAAAGGCTTTCTACACTTTAAGAGTTGCTGTTGGATGCCAACATTGCAAGGTTTGAAGTTTATATTCCAACTGGCTCATATTGAGCAAGGCACTGTGCAGGAATGGGAGCCAAAATAACTGAGCACAGTAACACTGAGCAGTAAAGTGCTGCAAAAGTGTGTATTTGAATTTTGGTAACTTGGAAACCAAAGAATCTACAACTGTTTTCAGTTTATTTCTATGGTTGAAGGTGTATTTATAATTGAAATCAGCTGCTGTGGTGCTTTTGCCTGGTGTCACCTGATTAAAGCCCAGACCTCATCTTTTAAAGGACATACTTTTAATTTAGCATTACAATCAATTAAGCAGATTTGCAGATGCACTTTAGTTGATGTGTTCTTGTTCTCCTCCTGACTTGTTAAAATTAATATTTCATGAGCCGTGACTTCAGACCACACCTCCACCAGGGATGTCACAGCAGACATTTTGCCGTTGGCAGCGTCAGAGTCTCTCTGATCAGCTTATTATCACTCTGCAGACTCTTTCATGCTCCTTTCAAACCACTGTAGCAGCTGCTGATGAAATGTTCTAGAAATTGAGGCGCTGATGTGTCTCTGCTTCATGCTGTTCTTCACTGATGTCAGTGTAACTGATAAAAGAAGTGCAGAGTCATAATCTCATGATGAGACTCATAAACTCTCCTCTGAACCTGACTGAACATGCTGTAAATCATGAGTCTCCAGCTCCTCGTCTTTCTGCTTTCCTCCCACTTCTTCAGTCTCTCTTTTCTCCCCCTCTCTCTGATAGCTGTTATTAGTTAAGTCTTCTCCTGTTTTCGGGGAGATAATAACACAGAGCGCTGCTTTTTGTGCATTGACTATCAATGTGTGTGTGTGTGTGTGTTGTTGCTCCCTGTCATTAAGCAGCGAGTCTGTGTGGTTAAAATGACACAGCTTTGACTGTTTGAAGCTCTGCCAGCTTCACCATCTGATCCCAGATCTTCCTCCAGAGAACCGGTCAGCCCTTCTGGCTTCAGTCCCACTTCCAAAACTTCAGTTTAGGGCCAGAAGTCTGCAGGTTTTCCCTCCCAGCTGCTGTCGAGGGACACCAACTGTAAGAGCGTCTTGTTTCTTTCATTTATTGTGATGTTGTGCAGCTGCCAGGACTGAACAGTCCTCCAAATATGTTGTTCTGCATCTGGATTCAAATCTGCAGAATCAAACTTTAGAAGAATCAGAGCTGAGAAAGTATTTGTCGTACGAGCTCTTTTTGTAATAATGGGATATAAATGCAATTCAATTAAATTAGAGAAGGTTTTCCTCAGGAGACAACCGGAGCGTCACTGACTGAGCTTCACCACTAGGTGTCCTCCAACCTACATGAAGGTCAGCAGTGAGAGTTCATGTTGAGGTTCACATGAATACAGAAGCAAACATGCAAACCTTCAGAGGTAAATACCAGAGACGTTAAACCGACACATGGCCTGTAAACATGTGCAAAGAAAAACTGATGTCAGTGTCAAGAGTTGTGAATGCAACAGTGTGTTATCAGCAGGTGATCCTGGCAGAGGAGGAAACAACGTTCTTTCAGTTAGTAGATTTAGTACAAATTCAAGGTACAAGCTTTACAGTGTTATTTCACTTCATCCTTCTGCTCCAGTTATTTTTTTTCTTATATCTCACAGGGTTTGTAATTATGAGAGGCATGTTAGTAACAAAGGATGCACTGACTCTGATTTATGATACAGAACCTGGTTTAAAAACTTGCAATTTTAAAGAAAAGACAACATTTTGTGCTGTAAAAATCAGGAACTTGTACATAAATAAAACATTTAGTCAAATACAAACAGACACTTTTCTGTTTTGCACATAAATTAGGTTTTTCAGAGAAAAATTAGAAAATTGAATCCAAAGTTTTGGTTTGTCTGGTCAGATCTTTGGTTTTTCCTTTTTCCTTCTTCATCAGTCGTCAGTCGACCCGTCACAGTTTTCTCGTGACCCTCTGAGAGGTTTGAAACCTCAGGACTGAATCTGAACATAAAGAAAGCTACAACAGGAAAATACTGTTTATACATCTCTGTCCTTCTCTTTTGAATCTTTTCTAAAACAGTTCAGAGAAACATTCGCTAGGTGGCGACGTAGTTTTAAATATCTGAGTCATGAGAGGAGCTGCAGGAGGCTCTCTGTTGATAAATCATTTTCTAAAACCCTTTAATGTAAAACTGAGGCAGGAGGATTTACAGGAATCACCAAGACATTAACTACATGGAGACATAAAATAATATTTAAATTTCTTCTGTTTGATCCCATGAAAATATAAAACATCCACACAAGCTTCACAGTTTCAGCTATTCTAACTGTAACCAAGAGAATAAGAAGAAACTTAAAAATAACTATCAATATTTTAATTTAATTTTACTGCCTGTGTATTTTATTTATTTTAAATTTTAGTCCTCATTATGACATCTGTACTTGTATTCTACTTACTGCTTTTTTAACATTACATCTTTTTCATCCCCGTCCTTTATTTTATAACGTGTTTCTAATTTTACTGTTATTTTATTTTTATTTTCCTATTTTACATCATTGAATAAGATTTTACTTTAAGATAGGCTGTTTTATGAGTGTTTTATTAGCAATGATGACTGTTTTTCTTCATCGCCTTTATTTTATAACATGTTTCTAATTTATTTTACATCATTGAATAACATTTAATTTAAAGATAGTTTGTTATTTTAAGATAAGTGTTTTTATTAGCAATGACGACTCTTTCTCTTTATTCCATTCCTTTATTCTAACACTAGTTTTTAATCAGCCTCTTTTATTAGATATTTAAATCTTACATTATTCAGACATTTTTCTTTGTATATATATTTTTTGACAGGGTTTTTCCCCCCACAGTGTTGATTGTTTAACTTGTCCTGCACATTTCTTCTATTTGATTTACCTTCATTAATAAAAATCCTCCCCAGCTGAAGGCGGGGCCAGCTGACGCGCGCTCCCGCCTCTCCCGGCGCGCCCCCGCTGCTGTCCTCCCCTCAGCAGATCGGTGAGCAGCTCTGTGTCTCTGTAAAGTTGTCCTGCTGTCTCCTGCTGTCACTTCGCGTCTCTGCTGCTCCAACATGCGTCTCCTCCCGCACACATGGATCTATGCGCTCTGAGAGGAGACTGACCTCCGGCTCCTGCTGCTGCTCGTGTCCGCCTCCAGGTGTCCTTCAGCCGGGGAAACCCTGCGGCTCGAGTCCGAGCGTCTGAACCAACACCGAGCCTTTTTTTTTTTTCCTTCATTTATTTGTTTGCTGCCGCCTCATTTATGGAGCTCAGGAGCTCCGAGTGACTGCCTGTAATATCCGTTCACACCGCTGAAGATGGAGACAGTGATGGAGAGGGAGTGCAGCGCGCTGGGGGGGCTCTTCCAGACTGTCATAGGAGACATGAAGGTAACATGATGAACATTATTATTATTATTATCTGATCAGATTCAGATCCGTGTGGTGAGATGTGCACAGCAGGGCCCCTGGGGGAGGGCCCCTCTGTGCGTCCTGTTGCATCAGAGCAGGAAACAGACATTTTCTCCTGTTTTCAGGCTCATCAGCGCTAATTTGCTAATTATCCAGGAGGGGGGGAGGAGGGGGGAGGGAGGTGGGTGTGTTCAGGCTCTGCTGCCTGCATTTTCAGGATCTGACCGCCTGCAGCTTCCTCCAAAAAAAACAGATTACAGCGCGTAAAGCAGCTTCATCCCGGTGACCGACGCACACTGCTGCAGATTAAAACAGGGGTTGTAATTATGAGAAGGACGTTAATGACATAGGATGTAATGACTCCCGATACAGAACCTGCTTTAGAAAACATGCAATTTAAGAGAAAAGACAACATTTTGTGCTGCAAATGAACAAGAAATGCTGCAAATACAGACACCTTTCTGTGGCACATTAATCAGATTGTTCAGGACAATGACATCAGAGCTGAAACACTGATTGATTAATTAATTGATCAACAGAAACATGACCTACATCCAGCTGATAAACTGAAAGGATCTGCTGCTTTTCTTCATCAATCTTCATTTGTGATCCTGAATGTATGGAAGCCGAGAACAGCCACGCTTATAATTATTTCTCCCATATTTTCCTCATATTTCACAGGGTTCGTAATGATGAGAAGGACGTTAGTGACAAAAGATGCACTGAATTTGATTTTCTGATACAGAACCTGGTTTAAAAACTTGCATATTTAAAGAAAAGACACAGAATTTTGTGCTGCAAATGAACAGGAACTTGTAGGAACATAAATCATTAATTTGTCAGATACAAACAGACACTTTTCTGTTGCACATTAATGAGATTGTTCAGGAAATGACATCAGAGCTGAAACACTAATTGATCAACAGAAACACGACCTACATCCAGCTTTCTTCGTCTGATATGATGACTCACTGAATGTTTTGTGGTTGTGGACTGAAGGTCATTTTAATGGGATTGATGGATATTTGTCAACAAGCTCAGACCTTCAGATTAACTGATTAACGGAGAAGATGATTGCTGAATTAATTTATAATGAAAATAATAATTAGTAGCGATCTTGAATGTATGGCAGCCCAGAACTTAAAGGGTCAGTACGTCTCTGAATCTTGCGTTGGTGCCAGACTGTGGTCACAGCTTAAACCCAACATATATACGTCTTGATGAAGATTATTTGGGGAAAAAAGTAGTGGTTAACGTCCTCTCTGAAGTTTCTTCTTTCATTTTCTGGAGTCATTTCTTCATCAGAAGTCAGACGACGTAGATATGTTGGGTTTTAGTGTGTTTCTCCGAGTATCTCCTCCTTTTCACCGCAGACATTTTGACTCGTCACTGACAGGACTTACTTGGATACTTAATGGTTTGGAGCTTCGTTAACGTTATTGGTCACACTTACGTCGACCCTTCCTTCTTTTTTAAGTTCCTTAAATTGAATCTTTGAATCTTTGAATTCTGACTACGCCACCTGGTGGTGTGGAGAGCTGTTTCCTCTCACGCAGGCGTCGAACGTTAGAGTGAGTTGGCGGTCGTCTGCGGTCTTTGTGGTGCGTTCAAGTGCAGCTGAAGACACAGGCTTTGATGTCAGTTTGGTGTCTGGGCCTTAAAAACACAGAATCGCCAGTGGACATTAAATCTGTCTGGAAACTAGAGAACTAATATTTCATCTTGGTCTTTTTTCTTGTAAGTCGGTGACTTCGTTAGTCTTTGTTTTGATCTCTGGTTTAACGTTTTGTTGAGGGTCTCAGGGTGAACAGACTGTTTGACTGCAGTGTCCTCACAAGTAGCTGGAAGTGTGTGTTGTCGGGGGAGGGGCATCGTGTAGCCACACACACACACACACCTGTTTCCGCGGTGACGTAATAACAGACAGGTGGTTCCTAACAGGTGTAGTGTGGCTGCTTCACAAAGGGAGGTCTGGGAAAGCTGCCACGCCCTCGTCCTCCTCTCTTCCTCTTCTTTCTATTCCTGTCTTCATCACCCGCCGCCTCCTCCTCCTCCTGCTGTCGTCCTGTTTTCTCCCTGCAGCTTGGCCTCCTCCTCTTCTTCCTCTTCCTCATGTCACCTCCTCCATCTTGTCCTCATTTCCTCGCTCTCTTCTCAGTGTTTCCAGCTTCCTTCTTTGATGCCGTTCCTCCCTCTTTTTTTCTCCTCCTCTTCCTCTTTAAATCAAATCTTCATCTCTCGTGCATCTGTTCAGTCAGACGCAGGTTTCCCTTGTCGTGTGGGGAGATTTCTCTGTGTCACTGGAGGAGGCTCCTCTCCTCTGATTGTGTTTTACATACTCAGGTTGTGTCTTTGTGTTTATGTATTCAGGCTGCAGCTTCAGGTGACAGACGCCGTATTTCATCCCTTCATCTTTCTGTTTAATTAAAGGAAAAAAACAATGAGACGTTTTACAACCGCCCAGTTAATGAAGACACGTTATGATGCCGGCTGCGTGTCACTAATAATGAGCAGCATAAAAGAAGTGGATGTGGCCTCGTGTCTGCAGGTTTAAGGCGCTAACAGCCAGCAGGGGGTGACTCCACTGGTTTCAAAAATAAATCTGATTGTATAGAAGCATATGAGGAAATTACGCAACTTCAAACTCATCTTACGTCAGACTGTAAAAGATGACCTAAACGTTATAATTTCTCCGGTAAAGTGAGCATGTAGAGATGCTCTACACATGCACATTATGTTACAGCGCCCCCTAGTGTTGCAGAAAAAACACTTTGATGCTCATATAGTCGGGTCGGTTCCTTTGTTGAGGGTCTGATGTAACATTTCCTGTCTGCAGGTCGACCTCACCTTCGCTCAGCGTCGTACATCCTCGCGCTCGTGTTTCTGTTTGCTGTTCGTCGTGCTCACATCATTGTGCTGCTTAAACTGAAGCCGACACATTACTGTTGATCCGTTTAAGTGGAACCGATCTGCATGTTTCCCCCCCCGGAGGAGGAACTGGCTCATCTTCTCTTCTGCTGTCAGCTGTGTTTATCTCCTGGTGAACTGAAGGCTTACTGTCGCTGCTGTGAAGTTTTTAAACAGTATATACTCATCAAGTGTCGTCAGAGTCCAAAGTGACATCTTCAAACAGTTCAGAACCAAATGATACTGAATTTATAATCATTTAAAACGGCAAAATCCTCCCATGTGAGAGTCTGGACCCAGAGGATGGGTCGTATATTTATCAAACCTGTTGGCATTTAATTTTTGGATAATAGACCATTTGGTTAATCCACTAATTATTTCAGCATTAGGGAGATAATTGATGATTTAGAAGCTTAGATTAAACTTTCTGGGTCCACAGAACCAACAGTTTCAACATGTGCAGAGGTGTTAAAAGTCCTCACATTCAGTCCAGTAGAAGTTCAGATACTTGTGTATAAACAGACTCTGGTAAACGTAGAAGTACTGATTCAGCTTCTTTACTCCAGTAAAAGTAATAGAGTACAGGCTCTGACATGTACTCAGAGTATCAGAGTAAAAAGTCTCCCTCTGAAGGACATTTGTGGTCAAAGCTAACTGAAGCTCACGTCAGATTAATATAATTCAAAGACTATTAAAGTTAAAGGTAGAGTCAGTAGGATTTGTCCCAGCTGTTCCTGAACGCACCACAAAGATAGTTGATGGTTGAGTCTCATTCCCAGGACGTCAAATAGACACATGTTGGGTTGGTAAAGCGTCCGAGCAGCAACAAAGTGAGAAAATAAGAAAATCTCTGCAGATACGAGACACTAACACGCCTTTTCTCCCCATTCCAGCCTCCCTCTCTGTCTGTTTACGTCTTCTTACGTCTTTGTTTCGTCTCGCTGCGTCTGCCGTGAGTGATGTGCTCTGATAGGTCCACATCAGTCTTGTGATGTTGGGAAATAACAGTAATCCATAATTCACCTCAAATGCATCAAACTAAAGTAACGAGCCTGTTTTGAAAATGTGAGGAGGAGAAAGTTCAGATGTTTGTGTTCAGATGTAGAGAGGGAAAGTCACAGAAATACTCCAGTACAGTACAGATACCTGAAACATCTGCTGAAGTATGAAGGATTTGTTAGTTTCCACCTCCTGACATGTGGTTCAGTTTGTCGTCTGTCTGTGTTTACCAGATTCTGCACTGATATCTTTGCAAATGTCTGAGTGTTTCTCGAAACTTGTGCTCCAACTGTGTCTGGAGCAGCTGTAGATGAAGCCTGGAGGGACAGATGAAGTAAAGTAAATATCTCTGTAGTTCTACATTTAAAGTCATTTTCTGAGGCATTGACACGTCAGGGCAACACATGTTTAATATAATATTAATTAATCAGAGATTTACCGTATATTTTTAGTGTTTTAAAGGTACAAATGTCTCAGATCTTGTTTGAATTTAACCATCTAACAGTGATTTCCTCGGATGTGAGTCAACGTGGTTCAGTTCTCCAGAACAGACTTAACAATTATTCCCCTCGAGAGTCGGACAATTGACAGGAAGCAGATTGTGTCGTAATGTAATAACTGCAGCTCCACCAACACAAACCATCAAAATAAAACTCACGTCTCTGTTTAAAAAAAGACGTCTTAGACTGAGCTGCAACTGAGACGCTAAATTAAAATCAAACTGTAGCTTTGTGACCTTGTTACTGTGTGTGTGTGTGTGTGTGTGTGTGTGTGTGTGTGTGTGTGTGTGTGGTTTAAAGTAATGCCGTTGAGCCTATTAGCTGAATGCTAATCACCATTTATCTTGAACTGAGCCCTCGTCTTAATCACCTCTGAGCTAAAATAATCCCGCTCTCTCTGGTTTTTTTTGGCGGGGGGTGGTGGTGGTGCTGTGTATCAGAGTCCAGATCGTCATGGAAACCTCACGGGCAGAGCTGATGCATTGGTTTTGGTGCCTCGGCCAAATGGGTCACTTCTTTTTTTGTTGTTGTTGTTGTTGTCGGTGCGTTCTTATTGGCTGCGACTCTCACTGACGGTCTGTTTTGGCTCGATGGTGTTTTTAATGTCGGACATCAGGTCCAGTTCTTCTGGTTTTGACACATTTTCCACACAAAAGTGGGCTTTTTATGACAAATGCTCGAGGACATGAACGTTATTCTTTCAAGCAATCACAATTTTGTGAAATCGTCCGAACATTCTTGACAAATCATGTAAAGTTTTGAAGGCGATTTATTATTATTCAAAGGTTTTAAGACTTTATCCCAACATTTGTCTGGTAAAGCTGGACGCTGATCTGCAGCTCATACAATCACAAAGTAACTAAAAGTGTACCCGCATGTTTAATTGCATTCTGATTCCTTTGTTAAGATGTAAAACATGGCTGATCAGTTGATAGGCCTCATGTTTGAACACTGTAGGCTGTCATTTTTTATCTGTTCTGTCTGATATTTTTCAAGTTTTTAATACTCTTATCAACATGGGAGTGGACAAAAATGCTTCTTAATGCAAATGTATGTTTATTATTATTGCAAAAACCCAAAACGATGACAGATACTGTGCAGAGTATTCTCCAGAATAACCTCAAAGGTCCTGCACGCTCAAAGAAATATACTGAAAGCCCAACAAGCAACAACAGATGGACACACTGGCCTGAATGTAACACTCTTTAGTAACGTTAACACAATGTAGTGTCCAACAAGGTTCACTAAACAATGATGAAACCACAACGGATTAAACAAATGAGCCACATTGTGCTAATCGATCTTCAGTGAGCTGTTTTTAGTCTTTGTGCTAAGCTACAAGCTAAGGTCAAGTTGATCTGCAGGTCCATTTTCTCTGAACACATGCAAAATGGTGTCTCATTGAGCTTCAGCCACACCCAATGTGAGATGACACTCTTATTTGTTCTGTTCTGTTGAATGGTAAAACAAGGGAGCAGCTTCTCCTCATGAACCAGCCAGTGATAAACCCACAAACATGTGGACCATCAGGGTGTTCTGGTGGCCTCCAGCTTTAAGATGCTGCTGGTGTGAGTCCCCAGAGTCTCACCTGAGGACCTTTACAGAGATGTTGGTGGATGGTAGAAAAAAGCCTGGACTGAAGCAGAGATTCAGGCTTTTTAATTGGCTTGAACACCACAGAAGAAGACAGTCGCGCTCTGAGGAATCAGATTTGTGTTCGGTGATAAAGGAGAAACAAACAGGGGTTTCTCTGTTTAAAGCCCGTGCAGGCGCTCACAGAGCCAAAGGACTCCTGAAGGACCGCCTCCGGTTGTTGCCACGGTGACAATTTATGTCCTCGGTGACTGATTGATGCAGCGGCCCTGCCCTCGCCTCGCTGCACGTCAGAGAGAGAGAGAGAGAGAGAGAGGGGATGTAATGAGATGTGGGTTCATATATATATATACAGTGTGATGATGAATGAGTGATGAAGAACAGGAAGATTAAATGACGGAGAAAAATGGAAAGAAAAGAGTGTGAGTGACAAAATGAGTGTTTGAATATGAACGAGAGAAACAAAGAAAGCAAATGTGTGACACAGAAAATGTGTGAGTGTGTGTTTGGGTGAGGATGATGCATGCACGTGTGACTCTCCCCCCTCTCCCCACAAATCCTTCTCTGTCTGAAGCCCCTCTGCAGCTGCAGCAGCAGCAGCAGCAGCAGCGTTACCATAGCAACGGTAGCCAGGCGATGACGCTGGGCATCACTCTCACGAGCTGAACAAGGCTGAACACACACACACACACACACACACACACACACACACACACACACACACACACACACAGAGGAGTGACGCTGAGGAAGGCGACGCCCACAAAGTGCAGTGCAGGAATATAAAGGTGATGCTGCTGCAGGTTCGTGTTGTGAGATATTGATCACTTTAATTGTCGCTGCTTCACCAGCCGGCACGTCTGCGCTGAAAGAAACGAGGAACAAAAGCATCGATTCTGGTTCTGACCGATTCTTAAAGGAACAGTTCACTCAAAAATGAACATATAACTCAGAAGACTGGAGACGTGACTTGGACGAGGTGGCTGGAAAACAGCTCCAGAATAAAAGTACACAAAGCTTCAGGGACGTTCACGTACTGTTCTTGATTTAGGCTTCTACTGCTGCATATGTAATCTTTATTTATTTGTACTGGGCTTTTCAGAACCAGAATTACAGCCCGTTGTCACTCCCATCCATCCATCCATCCATCCACCCCTCTAGCATCTCTTCTTAAAGCGCCCCTCTCCTGCAGTAGTATAAAGAATGAGTAGAGTCTGATTCCTGTGATGACCGGTGTGGCTGGACTTTACTCCAGGAGACGGGTCGGTGTCCAGTGTGTGACCAAGACTCAAGATTGATTTGTTTTGAAGTTGTAAGCGTTGTCGTCGGTTCAGCTAACTTCCTGTCCGTTTTGCAGTAAACTCCTCCCTCCTCTCTTCGTCACCACACTTGCACGACGAGACGGCTCTCTTTGTCTTTTTATTTTCTTCCAGTGTTTTCCTCCGCTTGGTTTGTTTGGTAGTACTAGAGTAGGGGGAGGAGAGACATGAGTGACTGATCAAACAGTGATTACTGTTGGAATAATGAGCTTTTAATTCTAATAATATTACCAACAGCTGCTTTAATGTACGTGAACAAAACAAGTGTTTTATTTACCCACAGCATGCTGTTCTCCTAAACCTGACAACGTTGTTTTTGTGGCTAAACCAAATCAAACTGTGAGGTTCTCCCAACATCTAATCGGACGTTGCATATTGATTATTGCTAACTCGCGTGAAGCCCCTGACGTTAGAGGGCTGAGTAGAGCGTTAAAGCTTCAGGCCGCTGACCAGCCGAGTGTTTGACGAGCTGAGTTTCTCATTATTTTCATACAGATGACGTAAACGCTGATTTTTTAATTCTCAGCTTCTTGTAGTAATTGTGAATGTGGGTTAAAGTGGTGACACAGTTGTGAGTCTGTGCTCCAGAATCCAGAGAGTGAAGCTGCTCTGATGTTTCTCTGCAGCAGAAAAAAGCCCCACCCGCCCCAAAAACATCAGGGGACTCCCGCTGACATGAGAAGCGTACCCCAGTTTCTCCCTCCGTGCAGCCGTACCGCACTGCAGCGTTTTGGTTTTTTGTATGTGTCTCATATTAAACCCACAAACTGTATTTGCATGCCTTGGGGGGTGCTTGTTTGGCTTCCTGTAGACGGGCGGGGGTGGGTGGGGCGTATGGATCCGGTGGTTATTGATCCGTCTCCCTGCTGTCTGTTGGCTCACGGCTGCATCACGATTTATGTGTTGTGGTGGAGCCAGACGATCAGAGCATGGGCTGAACTTTACGTGAGGAGGAGTTTGTGTTTGTAGTTCAGTCAAGATATGTTTAATATACATTTAAAAAGAAAACAAAGCCTCGTACTGATCATCAACACAGAATAAAGTTTTGTGGGTCAAAGCAACACTTGAACAGGATTTTATGAACCTTCCATAATAAAACGATTATTAATCCGTCTTCATTCGTTCTGATATATTGTCCTCTTTCTCTCTTCAGGGCAGTTATCCTGTGTGGGACGACTTCATCAGCAAGGCCAGTAAACTACAGTCACAGCTCAGGTAAAACACACACACACACACACACACACACACACACACACACACACACGCGCTCGCCAGTTTTTGTATCTGCTCGTGTTTTCTTGCGTTGCCAACACATCCTTGTACCTAAACGATTGAATACGTCATTTTCCAAGGACTCCCAGTGTGACATATCGCACTGTATATAAATGTTGGAGAGACCTGGTGACAATCACACCGGACCTTCATCTTCACCTACTTTTATTTAGGGCTGTCCTGGAGACCATTTTCGGAGCTTCAAAGCTTTATTGAGAGTTTCCAATGAAGTATTGGCAGCGGGGGTTTTTTGGGCAGGCGACACAAAACTTTACGTTCCTTAAACATGCGGTCAGGAGAGGATGCTTTTCTGCACGTGGCAGGTCTTTATGTGGGCGAGTTTTGAGACTCATTAAACACCTTACAGGAGCTCCATGTCTGGCTCTTTATAAGTCTTTTGCCTCCTTTTCCATGCAGCTGATGCAACATCTTCTCTTTCAAACTCTTCCCTCTTTTCCCAAACCCTAAAGAATTAAAATACGGATTCAGATGTTGCTATACTTTGGAAACGGACTAAGCTTTAAAAGCATTTGGGTCGGCCCTACTTCCTGGATGAAAGTCTTTCTCCTTTCCTCTCCGCCACTGGAGATCATAGCCCGATAATAAACTTAAACATGGGTCGAAATGAACCGCCTGCACAGATGACGTAGGGCTGGTGAGGAAGGGCTGTAAACTGTAGTGTCTTCATCTCTTGTCTGCAGTAAACCACCATCACACAGATCATAGCAAACGAATACATTTAAATAAAACGTTCTGTTAAAAGAATCGGATCGGTAGAGCGCTCTGACGTCACATTCTGACTTGTGTGAGCAGGAAAAGCACAAAACAACATTGTAAACCTGCAGGACAGGTTTCAGATGTTACCTCCACAGAGTGTGTTCAAACTGAAACTCATTAAACGTCATTAAAAAGAGACGTGTGTGCACAGGTAGCACACACACACACACACACACACACACACACACAAACACACACATGTTGAGTCTGTGTGACCTGAGCTCATGAAAATCTAATCAGTCCGTATCATTAAGTGTTTAAATGTCAGGCTCACCTCTCCTGTTCTGTCACCTCGTCCCTGGTGCTCAGGTTCACTGACTCCACACACACACACACACACACACACACACACACACACACACACACACACACGTGCCACAGAAGGTCACACACACACACAAAGAAACATTCACATATAAACCGCAAACATACACTTAGACATTAATTCATCATGGACACAAACACACACATGAATACAGTCGCTCCTTTCAGCCATTAACCACCCACCAACATCCACCTTCACACACACACACACACACACACTCACACTCACACGTGCACAACTTAATTAACCTTCTGTGGCTGGCAGAGATTAATGATGCCACCATAAAGTCATTATCAGTGAGACGGATCAGCAGCCGCCTCCAGAGATCCTGCATGAGGCCAGAGGTCGGCGGAGGTCACAGCTGATGATAAACATCCTCCCTCCTCTTCCTCACCACAACACATCAGGACAGAATCTGGCTTTAAAGGAGCATACCGGTGCTTTTGTATGTGTTACCCTGTAAATGTAGCTTCCCCTGCCGCAGATCATCTGCCGTGGTTAGAGCGACTGTACTTCAGAGACTCTCAGAGGCTTGAAACTGGCTCATCTTCACCCCAAGATCAAGGTTAACATCAGAGCATACAGTGGTCATTGTCATTGGAAACAGACGTTTACCTGCTAAAGCAAGGCAGAAACAAAAGATCAACAAAAACAAAAGCACATTAAGGAGAAGAATCGTGATTTGCTGTTATAATTATATATAAATGCAGAATAATAATAATTAATAACTTAACCCTTCTTCCGTTGTGTCTCTCAGGACGACGTTTGTTGCTGTAGCAGCCTTCCTGGACGCTTTTCAGAAGGTGGCCGACCTCGCAACCAACAGCCGAGGTACGTGTGTGTGTGTGTGTGTGTGTGTGTGTGTGTGTGTGTGTGTGTGTGTGTGTGTGTGCGTGTCTCATATATGAAGTGTTTGTCTTTGGGTTGTAAAGTCTCACAGCTGCTGTTTGTGGGTTTTATGCTCAGAGATGAATCTGTTGTTGTTGAAGGACGTTGGACTGGTGGTGAGATGGCTGATGATGGTGATGCTGCTGGTTGTGTCGTTGCTGGCTGCACCACCTCGTTCCCTGAAGTGTTGAATAGTTGTTCACCTGACAAACTGCTGGAACTGAAAATCACAGATGAGTCTGAACATCAGAGTTGAGTTTCAGTGACCTTCATGATGAGCTGGTTTTTAGATTGACGTAAGAATAATGTCATGAACTCAGATTGTATCGATTGAAGGAAGCAGATATAAAATCCATGAATCACACAGCTCTTGCCATCAACTCAGAGATCAATTATTTGTCATATTAAAGTCGTCTTTGTGTCGTTAGTCACCTAAATATTTTGTTGCTGTGCACAAATTGTGGTGTTAAATTAACATCAATAAACTCATTAATTAGCTGACACCATTTCAGAATCAGGGCAACAACTAACTACAACTAATGATTTTGTCATCATCGATTAATCAGGTCATTTAAACATTAAAGTTGGCTTCAAAATAAAATAGTTGCATGTCACACAGCTTAAATTACATTTATCTTCATTATAAATGAAGGCAGATTACTGTATTTTATTGATTTTGACCAATATGTTTTTTTCAGGGCCGATAAAGATACTTATGATTATTAGTAATCAATGAGACAGATGAACCGAGCTGTGCCGAAGTTCAATGTAGGAGTTTCCATTTTCTGCTACTTTATACTCCCACTCCTCTACATTTATTTCATAACTTTATTCACTAGGTACTTTGCTTTCGATTGCTCCTTTTGTCAAATCAACAGTCCAAAACTGTAAAACTCTTCATCTGCTGTCGTGAATGACAAAGAAAAAAACACAGCAAATGTTTGACATTTCCTCTTGAGAAAAACACTGCAGGAATGAATCAATAGCAACATAATTGGTGGTTAATTTCCTGTCAGCTGATCATCGCAGCTCAGAACTGACGGCTTCAAAATGTCTCAGACTCATCAGGTCTGTGATGAAAGCCAGATAATAACCTGCATCACAGCTCATTTAGTCTCATCAGCTGATAGATGTGACTGATGTGAAACCATCCTGCTGGAGGCCACGCCCACAGGAAGTGAAGCAACCCTTCAAAATAAGGTGACCTGCTTGAGAAGCCTTTGGGGCGTTTAGTCGTAGTTTGATCTGAACGCTGAGGCTGATGATGGAGTCTCTCTTAGTGATTCGTGCTCCTCAGTCTCAGCAGCAGCAGGAGGCCTCAGCGTTGTGTTGTTATTGTCGTGAGGCAGTTTGCACGTCTTCTATCGATTTGTACTTTTTTCATTATTGACAAATGATCAGAGGAGGCTGTCGGCCCGATCACTGAGCTGGAACATCGATAGAGGTCGCTTCCTGGATTGATTACACGAAGCAGGAAGGCTTGATGGGCACCCCGCTCGGGTTGTGTGTGTGTGTGTTGTTGTTTCAGTGTTCAGTTTTGTGTATTTTGTTTTGGGAAACTCTGTCTTTAAGGTTGACTGTGTGTGTGTATTTATGTGTGTGTGTGTGTGTGGGATGTAGGCCAGCTTCCTGTTGAGGCGACTCGCCGTCACAATGACAACAGTAGCCGAGGAAACAATCAGTCAACGCCGCGATGATTCTAGGGCTCTGGGTCACAGCCGCTCTGTAATTGACTCTGTGTGATCGTGTGTGTGTGTGTGTGTGTGTGTGTGTGTGTGTGTGTGTGTGTGTGTGTGTGGTGTATTAGCTGCTACACCTGGAGCTGTGTGTCGAATTATTGGTTTCTTTCAGCAACTGTTGGAGCAGATTAGAGGTTTGTGGAGCCACACCCAGCCGTCCTCGACTTCCTCCTCCGACCTCGTCGTGTACCGACTGTACATTACAGCGCATGCTGCTAAATTAACTACTAATTGTTTTACATTGTGCTGACAAATGTAATCTTTGGCTGTATTGTGTGTTCAGTACTGGAGTGGTGGATAAATGTACCATCCGGAGTCTCTACTGTGGTTCATTTTAGGAACAAAAGCAACAACTCTGATGGAGCTTTACTATGAATAAATATCTGGTAAGAGGCTGCAAGATGATAAAGAAAGTGGGACAGCAGAAACAAAAACATTTCTGCTGCTCAATCTTTTCTCTATTATTTTCATTTTGATTGTGAGATGCTGGTTTTCTGCCAGTTTTTGCCTCCTTGGGTTGGTGAAGAAGTATCTCGGGGTCTTGTTCACGGGTGATGGGGAAAATGGAGCGTGAGATGAACAGGCTGGTGTTGCGCCAGACCGTCGTGGTGAAGAGGGAGCTGAGCTGTGGGTAGTGAGAACGAGATTGCGGATACAAGCAGCCGAAATGAGCTTCCTCCGTAGTGTAGCCGGGCTCAGGCTTAGAGATAGGTCGAGGAGCTCGGAGTAGAGCCGCTGGTTCAGGCATCTGATCAGGATGCCTCCTGGGCGCCTCCCCTTGGAGGTTTTCCAGGCACAACCAACTGGGAGGAGACCCCAGAGAGACTCAACCCGCTGGAGCAATTATATATATCATCTGGCCTGGGAACGCCTCAGGATCACCCAGGAGGAGCTTGAAAGCGTTACTTCAGAGAAGGAATAGCCTGCTGCCTCCGCGACCCGACGCCGGATAAGCAGAAGACAATGGATGGATGGATGGATGGATGGATGGATGGATGGATGGATGGTTACTGGAGGGTCTTTAGTCCTCTAAAAACGTCTCAAATTAAACAGTCTGAGGAGGAAGAAATCACACTGTGGTTGAACTGTGACAGTTTGTGAGTAGAAATTGCTTCACTTCTGACCGATATGCAGTTTTTGAGGCGGTTGCTGACTCCGATATCGGGGAGTAAAAGACTCCGATGGCGATATATCGGCCGATATCCACGTTAATTTTGCAGTCATCCCTCAAATGTGGTTATCCAACACTTGACACTCAAATATAATAATTGTAAATCACCCCGAGCATCATTTTCTACACTGTGTTCTTTAAAACCAAAATGTTTTCTGTGACAGGCCAATAATATGAGCCAACAGGATCTCAAGCCTGAAAGTTTTGAACACAACCCAACAGTTTCCGGTATCGTTCCTGTGAAAAGCACGTGATAAAACAAACCTCTCTGATGATGAAGCTGATTGTAGCTCGGTCGTCTGTTTGTGTCTGAGGCTATTCTGTGTTTCTGTATTCTGTTTGACCTGCAGACACGAGTCAACTCTGACAGATGTCTTGAATTATTCAATTCATATTGAGTTCCTCCCAGAACAGTCAGCTCAGTCGCACCCTCATACAGCAGATTTCTGGAGGGATGGAGGGAAATGGTTTTACATTTTAGGCCAAAACAGATAAAATATCGGATGAAGAGAGGACGATGTGCTGTAGAGGAATGGATGGCAAATGGGAGAGGAGGAAGAGGAGGGCAGATGGCGATGGGGAGAGATGGGAAGGATGGATGGAGGGATGGAGGGGGGAGGAGGCTGTCGGCTGCCATGTCCAGCCGGCTGCTACTGGTGCTCATGGCAACAAGATGGAAATCACTGCAGGATCCAGTCTGAGCAAAACAACAGTTATCTTATCTGATCTGATCTTATATTAAATGATGAATTGATTTTTTTAACCCAATCGACAGAATAAATCTTGACAGTGTGCATTTCTGCAAACCCACAAATGTGTTGAAACTTAACATTTCTTCAGTTTATTTTCAGTTGTATGTTGTGACATCGCTGAGCTTATTCTCTGGTCAGGTTTAGCCACAAAGATCCACTTTGTTCGGGTTCAGAAAACATCATGTTGTGGCTTAAAGATACCACAGACACAGCTGGAACATGTCACGAGGCCTCCTTAAAGATATCCACTGGTTTGAGGTCTTGAACAGCGGTCACTGGCTTGCCATCCTGTAACTTTACCTCCTGAGATGACCATCAGTGATCCTGAACATGTAATGTGAACGTGATATTTTGAACAGTTTGTCCTGGACACTGGGCTGTGATTTTTTATTTTCACTTAAAGACAAAGGAGTGAACAACAGAACCGCTCCAGGTGGGTTCACCCCGATGGTATTTCCGGTTTTTGATCGCAGGAACTCTCCTCACTGATCAGCATCGGCAGTTTGATGTAAACGTTCAATAAAGTGGACGATCTCATCACATCCAACACTGAAACACAAAACACTACGGAGATGAGACACAGCGGGCGTCCTCCTCTCTCTACCTGTTATTGTGTATGCGTGTGTGTGTGTGTGTGTGTGTGTTGGTCCGTGGTTACCATAGCAACCTGCTGCCAGGGAGGATTTCGTCCCTTAAAGGGGCCGGTGAGCGCCGTCGCTTTGGCAGAGGCCACGTCAACATGTCAACACCTGGGAACCTGGTTGGACGGAGGAGGAGGAGTAGGAGGAGGAGGAGGAAGGACAGGAGAGGAGATACGAAGGTGAGACAGAAGGTGAAAGGACAGAGAGAGGAGGTGTTAGAGAGGAGAGGAGAAAAGACCTGAGGAGCGGAGGAGACTGGAGAACGGAGAGGCAGAAGGACATTCAAGAAAGACAGGACAGAAGGACGGGAAGTGAAGAGAAGTGAGATGGAAAAGAGCAAAGGAGACGAGGAAGGAGGAAAACAAAGGACGTGAGGACACTAAGAGAAGAAGAAGGGAAAGAGTTTGAGAGATGAGAGGAGCAACGAAGGGAAAAATGGAAAGAGGGAGGAGGGAAGGAGGATAAAGGAAAGTGGTTTATATGGTTTATTAAACACAACATCAGTATTTCATTTTTAAATATCACGGTTACTATCGAGGCTGATACACCTCGCCCCCCTATAACGGAAACTGGAAACTCCAGTTGATATTTTTAGCTGTTTTCTGATATTTAATAGACCAAAGGGACAATAACATCAGCAGGTTAATCAATACCGGTCCGGCTGCGGCTCAGGAGGTGGAGCGGGTCGTCTCATCATTTCAGGGTTGGTGGTTTTGATCTCCAGCTCCTCCCGTCCACATGTCGACGTGTCCTTGATGGCGCAGGTTGGATGGCAGCTCTGTGAAAGTGTGAGTGTGTGATTGAGAGGCAAGTCGTAAATCTTTGTCCTTTCATGAAAATCATCAGCAGTCACAGCCGTGGTTGTAAATGTTTGTTGTTGTGTCACCTTGAAAAAGTCTGGAGTTTCATCAAACAACATCTGGAAACCTCCCAGAGAATCCTTGAAGCTGACATCCAGATGAGAGTGGAGGCTGTTTTTTTTTTTTTTAACACCATCTGCTCAGAGTCGGCCTGTTAGCTGCAGTAAACTGAAGTGGACCCTTAATATTCCCAGTTTAGTCTCGTGCTGTCAGAGCGTCGCTGTCACGTCGGCAGCCTAACTGCCGGCTGTAAAAACTGTCGCAGCTCGAGAGCCACAAAAGGCTTTAAAGGCCAGATGTTGTTGTGGAGGTCGAAACAGTCCCGACGTGTCGTGGTTAAACTGTGGGAGCAGAGCTGCAGCTGACGTCCAGCTCCCAGTGGAGACAAACACCAGCGTCATCTAGAGCCATAACTTCTTTTAAACCGTGACGTAAACCTTTATTTATTCATATCTGATCGTTAAACATCTCTCTCCGAAGCCACGGTCATTAATGTGCTGCTAACAGCCTCCACTCTTCTGCTTTCAGTCTGTCCGCCCGATGTTGAACCTGCTGCAGGGAACTGATCCCATCTAGTGTCGTATAATCAAACGTATCTCCACAACACCAGAGAAAGTCTGACTGCACCCGTTATCTTTATAGTGTAGAGGAAACACTGTTTATGTTTCTCCACACCGGCCTTCGTCAGCAGCCTCACGCGTCTGCATGTAGATTTGGTAAAATGTCACATTTTCAAATTGAGTTTTTTGACTTTTTGGTGCGGTGCGTTTCCTGATGTGGACCAAACAACCGGACAGAGACCTCTTGAAATTGTGGATCTCAGTCCGACTCCGGTGAAACTCTGAGTTTGTTTTAATCTGTGAAAGTAAAGAAGACCAACTGTATAATTTTGTGATGAACTGTCGAGCAAGATATTTTTGTAATCAGTCAAGATTATTTAGCTACTATAGTAAAATACTAGTATGAGTTATTTCCTCTGCACATGTTTTGACAAATCACATTGTTTTACTTTGGTATGTTGAATGGCACTACACTACCCATGAGCCTTTGCAGCTGAAACTGTTGTTACAAGTAACAAATTATCCTATCCAATCCACATATATTCCTGAATTCATGCTCAACCTCGAACTTTACATCTTCATTAGCAGCACAGCAACTCAATAGCTGCATGGAGGTGAGTGGATGATTCTGACCGCAGTGCACTCTGGGATTCGTAGTTCTCTTCTGTCCTATAGTTGTCTGATAGCTTTGACATTTTTAAATGAATAAGAAGGAGTTTCATGGCCTTACATTGTCCTCAGGTGATGATAGATTTTGATTTTATTTTAATAATTGTAAACATGACACTCAGATGTTGTTGCAGTCAGACAGGCGGCCTGTTGGATGTTTACGTGAGCTGCGTTCAGCTCGTTTGTGCCAGTTTGTAAGTGTGTGTTGGGTTTTTAAGACGGACTGAAGTGAAGTGAATCCCTGTGGATGCTGCTGCAGTCAGTATCCGCAGTGTGTGTGTGTGTGTGTGTGTGTGTGTGTGTTTGTGGGGTTGAGGCAGATGGCCTCCTTTGGCAGCTCGTCATTTAATGATATCATCTCAGTCGCAGGTGAGTGATGTCATATCTGCAGTAAAAACACACGCCGGTGTTTTTAGGATCTTCGTGAAGGTCAGAACGAGGCTCACCGTGCACACATAAACTTAAATATACATTCAGCTTCTTCTAGGTTGATTCAAGAGCAGAAAAACTGATCATACAATTACATTTTTTTGTGCTTTTCAACATAAATTCCCCAAACTCTCTGGACTCGCAGCCTGTTTTGGGCCGACGCATGATTTTGCATCAGAACTCTGATTTAAATCACCAAATTACGTCTGTTAAGATTTGATCCGACTCAACTGGAGGCAGAGCGACTTCGTACAAAGTTAATGGAAGTTAAGTGAAGACTCGTCCGACACAGTCGAAGACGTCTCAAAAGCTGAATCATGAACGTAAGAGTCAAAAAAAGAGAAATAACTTACTTACAGTCGGTGTTTTGGCTGTGAATCAACACGGACTGCAGAAAAGTGATCACATTTACAGGAAGCACAGAGAAACTTGTCTTTACATTCAGGTTCAGTTTTATTTTATTATCCTGCAGAACATCACCGCTCGTTTACATTAATTGGACGTACATGCTTGTCTGCGTTCACTCCTTATGCACAGACTGTGTGTGTGTGTGTGTGTGTGTGTCTGATGTCAAACCAGGCAGCTGCTGCTGTTGCCGTGGCGATGCCATACCATAATGAGGCCCCTATAGGCCACACAGTGCTGCTGCGTTCAGTCGGCTCAGTTCTTCCTCTCACATGTGAAGAGAAACTCCTGCAGCCTCATTTATAAAAAACTGACCTGTGATCAGTTTTTTATCTGCAGCCAGCGTCGATCATCAGACTCTCAGGTCGTCCCAGGTAATGTTTCATTATACGTCACGTGACAGGTCACTATTTTTATATGAATAAACATTTTCTTTATTTTGAACATGATGCTGGTCTTTCTTTTGATTCTCTCCTGTCCTCTCTGGCGGCTGGTTGGTTAATTATTCAAGAAAAAATAGAGACAGTTTTTTCTTGGTATACTACCAATGTATTGATTGACATGCTGACGTGTGTCTACAAGGGAACGTATAAAAATAAAAAAAATAAATAAACTTAACTGCCAGTGAGGTTGAGTTTTAAGATGAGGTTGAATTTTAAGGTTTAATTTTAAAGGATTGATGAGTTTATGTTTTTATTTCACTTCCTTCCAGCTGTAAATGCAGAAGCTCCTTTAATTTCCACGGAGCAGTTTCGGCGCGTCGTTTTGTCATTTTGTAATTTTTTTATCTAAAACAAAAATGAAAATAAAGGAAAATGTCTTCATGGGATTAATTCATTAAATACATTAAGAAAATACACAGAAACCAGCACAACATACTGTATCATGAACTCCCACATGTGACGACTCATCACGTCAAACATGAACGAGGTGAAAAGTCAACGCCACTCTGATTTATGCATTAATCTTTAATCTCACAGATGTTTCATGATCTGCTCCTGAACCCTGTTAATTATTGATCCTGGGAGGTTTGATCTGTGATCGGTCCTGGTTCTGAAAAACTGAATGTAGCACATCCTTCGTCTCCTGCGTGTCACAGAAATATAAATAGTGCTCCGTGACCTCTGACCCCAGATCTGTTTATAACCAGCTGCTTGTCATGAAACGTATTCGACTCCACTGGTTCTATTAGAGGAGCTGAATGAAACATGTCAAACATCTCAAACATCATCGGCGTTTCTTCTGACCGAGCTCAGGATGACGCTCAGAGGAAATGTGAGACGGCTTTAAGAAAAAGCGGAGCTCCGGTTTCCTACTGGACCCTGAAGTATACCAACACTTAGCCACTGTGTGACTGCAGTAAAGAGAAAGTAAACAGCTTCATATTTACTCATAAATACATCACAAACTGTACATACAAGCCTCCACAGCTCCAGCTGTGTTTACATGTCACCCAGCGAGAGGCTCTGAGGGTGTGTCACAAATCTCCCAGAAGCCTCAGCTGGCGCCATCATGGAGGTTCGGCTGGACGTTTGACTAAATCACGTCTGTGAGTGGACGACAAATAATGTTTTAATATCAGGAAAGGAAGGAAAGAAATATTTGGGGTTGAATTCTTGTCTTGTCTTTCTCTTGCTGTTCGGCTCCATGTCCACAAAACAGGAATATACCTGCTGTGTGTGTGTGTGTGTGTGTCGGCCACAGGGTGTGTTTGAATTATTAACCGGGGCGCCCAGCAGGTGAGGCCGTGTGTGTGTGTGTGTGTGTTCTTTTCATCTCCTGCACAAACTGCTTCTAATTAGCTCTGAAGCCCCACCCGTCTGAGGGAGCATGAGAAAGAATAATTAAGCGCTCCCTCTGCAGGCCTGGACTCGGGGCTGTGTTCAGGTCTCTGTGGACGGAGACGAGGAGGGACGGGGTCTCCCCTTCAGCTGCTGGACGTGGTTCGTTTTAAATGAATCAAGCAGTTGTTCTGTATTTTTTACACTTCTGTTGAGACAAATAAAAGACAGAGAGAAAAGAGGAGGATGTGAAAATGGACTCGGCGCCGGTCGTGGTCGTGGCTGGTGGTGGTGGAGGTGACCAGCAGGAGGTCAGAGCTGTTTGTAAAGGTTGAACGGCTGTTAAATAATTCACCGCTACACCGTCCTGCTGCTCACATGAACTCTGTGGACCTGCTTCACCACCTCCATCCGACACTGTAGAGTTAGTTTCTTTATGTTTCGCCGACACAAGAGCTCCAGTAATTCATATTCTGGTATCAGGCTCGTATTAAAACTTTGGGATATGATGTGTGAATTTGTCTGCACTGGACTGTTTTCAGTGTTGTGTGTGTGCCATCTCCAGGGAGGATCAAAGTGTGTCTGGCTCAACAGACGACAGCCAATCACAGCTCAGAGAAAGCTGCCCGGACAAGCTTTTGGTTGTTAACATACACACACACACACACACCTGAGCACACTAGCAGAAACACTCCTGTCAACATGGCCCTCCCACGACGCTGATGATACAGTATCGTTCAGCGTTCATGTCGTTCTCATGTTGAACAGCTGCTCACCAAAAGCCCTAAAAAAGCCTTTTTTAAAAACCTTTTCAGGTGTAATTATAATTCTTTCCAATTACACATCGGATGTAAACCCAAATTTAACAGCACCAGAAAACATAAATAACTTTCTTTTTATTCCCTAACCCTTCACCCTTTTGTGATCTCATGTTATGCAGAGCTGTGTACTCTCGACACCAGTGACCTGTAACTTCATGCAGTCAGATGTACAGTGTGGATGATGTATGCACTCTTTCTTTTTCCTGACTGTGGGAAACGTCACAAGTCGATCCAGTCGTGATCAGAAATGTGTGTTTGACATCGCAGCAGACAAACAAATTAAGAACTTGAAACACAAAGTTTAAGACTTGTGACTTGCAAAAACAGTTCAGTTATCCCGGCTCTGATATTTTAACAGTCCCATGATGTCAGGAGAGCCTTCAGCGTACTCACTGAATTGTTCAGCGGCAGATTACTTCTCTTTGGTCATTTTTCCAGGTAAAATGTTGAAGATTTGTTGGCTTTAGTTTCTCAAATGTGAGAATTTGCTGCAGTTCCTCGTCTTATAAACTAAACATCTTTTGGTCGGACAGGACATATAATTTGAAAATGTTCTCCCTCGAAGTCCTTTTTCAAAACCCACTTAGTTCGGATTAAAAATCACCACGATCACTGATGGAGATGATCCAGCTTCCTGTGAAGTGTTGCCGGTTTTGATGCCACAAAATGTCTGGAAATGTCTCCAGGTGTCCTTAAAAATATCCGGTGGTGCGACTCGAACGTTGGTTGACTATTTGGCAGCCATGTTGGCTTGTTAATACTTTTTGAATGACTGACTACCGCCACCTGGTGGTTTGGAGAGGTGTTTCCTCTGGTGTGGGCACAGAAGGCACGAGCTCGTCGGCCGTCAGCTGTAGTCTTCACGGTGTGTTCAAGTGCAGCTTTTTAGCAGAGACGCAGGAGATGTGAGGCGACGCAACAGTCGGCCTTCGTCACCGCTGCTTCTTTGATGTCTGTGTGATGTTTTCGGGCCTTTAGCTGTAAGTTTAGTCAAAAGGAGACGTTCTGATCCAGATCTTCACCTTCAGATCAGGAGGTTTGTTTTTAGGAGAGTCTGACAGAGAAGAAATCTTAAAGGACGTAGTAATCTGCAGTTTGTAGTGTGTGTGTGTGTGTGTGTGTGTGTGTGTGTTGTGTGTGTGTTGTGTGCGTGTGTGTGTTGTGTCAGACTGTTTCAGGGTTTTCTGAATAGATTACAGCTCATTATAAAGTAGACAACTAACACAAGCCGGACTGCCTCAAGACTGTGTGTGTGTGTGTGTGTGTGTGTGTGTGTGTAATTAACGTTAAGTGCTCTGCCTTGTGTGTGTGTGTGTGTGTGTGTGTGTGTGTGTGTGTGTGTGTGTGTGTGTGTGTGTGTGTGTGTGTGTGTGTGTGTGTGGAGATAAGGTAGAGCCACACAGAGACACTTCACCTCCTCTCGCAGCGCTCTGTTATTATCTGTCTGTTTGGATCTTTTTCTCTCGTTTCTGCGCTCGAGTAACTTCTGTTGACTGTCAACATGTTGTGTTGATTTCTCTGAAATTACAGCCGAGACTTTAAACTGTGACGCTGTTTGTTTTGTGTGAATTACTGCAGAATGACTTTGGAGGAACTGGAGCACAAAACTAATATTTTCTAATTAGAGTTTGTTGCTAAAATATTATCCAACTTCCACCATGACCGACGTTAAAATACAGAACAGGAATTCTGTTTTTAAATGAACTTATTTCATTTTTGAAAACATAGACGGAGCTTGCGTAACACCAGTGGTACCAGAGTTTGAGAATAGTGGGTCGAGACGATGGTAGACGTGTTCATCTGATTGTAAACCTCAAAAAAAAGGGGAAAAAAAATAAACGCCGCTTCCCAAAGATGCTGATATGTAACCATGATGACCAAAAGGTACGACACTTCCTGTTTCGCATGATTTCTGCCTCACGCATCCGACATACATCCCTGTGCCACATGTCCATAACTCAGCTTTGTTCAGCCTCATATGCTCAAAACAACGTTGGCCGACTAGCCGAGGAAGCTAAGCTAAGAAAACTGAGAGAAACAGCGAGTGTCTTGGGTCACTTAACTAGGCTGGGTTAATAAGAAAATAATACGGGACATGGAGACGTAATGTTAGTGCACTGAGCAGCAACGACTCTGACCCTACGGCAGCTCTGAGGGGACACACCTCTTAATTGTGCTCTCTGCTGGGGAGCCTTTTGAATCACGATGTTACGACGGTCAGGGATCAGTTGTCCACGGCGTCGATGGCATCGTCCATCGTCCCAACCCTGACATGAAGTAAAATCCTGTCTCAAAGTATTATGAACTCTAATGAGTCTTGTTACTGATGGATCTGGTACTCAAACTGCACTCCCTGGATCATATTTCATGTCTCACAGTGCCTGAAAGCACCATCATCATTGTTGTAGCAGCGTCATCAAGTTTACACAGACGTAAGGTCAGTTTGTTTTCTGTGCATCAATCACTGGTTAATATTAACACTCAGCACACCTGGGTGGGCTGCTCGAGTGTCTCCTGCGTGCGGGAAACACTGATTATTATCTTTAATCTCCGTCCTCACTGGCTGTGAACTGTAAGAGACCATAAAAGCACGAGCTGCGTGTACTTCAGGTGCTTCTGACTGCAGCAGCATCAGCGTCTTTGCAGCCGAGGTCGATCTCCGAAGTGACACAAGCTTTTAGCATTCAGATACAGCTCTCTGACACACACACACACACACACACACACACACACACACACACACACACACACACACACACTCAGAGGGCAGTGGGTGTACACAGTTCAGCCTGCCAACGTTTTTAGACTACAGATTAGCGGTGAAATAAGAGCTCTGGTTTCGCTCGGGGGGCTGGCAGCCGCCCGGGTCAAACAAATCAAACGCTCACTTTACTTTGTTTTAGTCTCGGTTCAAAGAGTGTGTGTGTGTGTGTGTGTGTGTGTGTGTGTGTGTGTGTGTGTGTGTGTGTGTGTGTGTGTTGGCTGAGATCTGTCAAAGCTGTGGATGATGGCGTTGGACGTTGTTTTTAAAATGTCAGGATTAAAGAGCGTCTGATATCAGCGGGATCTTGTTTCTGCATTCCAGTTTCTCTGTAGATCGAAACGTGTTTCCACTCGCCCGCCTCGCGTGTGTGCGGTCAGCCTGAACAAAGTGTGTGTGTGTGTGTGTGTGTGTGTGTGTGTGTGTGTGTGTGTGTGTGTGAGGGAGGCAGTGAGCGGTGTGTGAAAGGCCCGATGATGGCTGGGAGGTTGGTTTGTCTCCGTGTCCTCTGAGCTGTTGGGTCGATGGTTCTGTTTTCTCAGCTGCCAGAGGAGGAGGAAGAAATAACTGACGCGTTCGTCTCCATCCATTAATATCTCTACAGATATTCACCCCGACCTCCACACGGGCTGATAAATATGTCGCCGGGTGTGTGTGAAGGTTCAAGGAATCATGGGAGAGATAACGAGACAAGTGATACGGCGCTGGTTACAGTTCAAATACAGTTTACACGCGCAGAACTTTTATTTTCACTTCAGTTAGATGTTGTTTTTGGTTTTGAGATGCTCTCAAATGTCATAATTTGCTGATTTTCTCTGTTTTACATGGAAGTAAAAATAATATATTTAGTTTTTGGACTGTTGGCTGCACAAAACAAGTCATCTGAAGACATTACCTTTGGCTTCTGGGAAATTATGGGCATTTTTCATGATCTATTCTAATCTTTTATAGGCCTTCATCAGGTTATCTGAGTTTTTTCCTGATTCCTCAGGATTCCTGATTCCTTGGTCGTCTCCCACACACCTGTCGATCCACAGGTGTGCAATAGCTTTTCTCTATTCATTTAATAATTGAAAAAATAAGCTGTAGGTTAGTTTGTTGTAAAAAATATTTGTTAGTTGCAGGTAGGGCTGGGCAATATAGATTTTTTTTTATTCTAATATTATTTCTTCTCCTTTTGATTCTGACTAATTCTTTATCTTTATACTTTTTTCTTTAACAGTGGTCACTAGAAGTCACTGTTCAGAGCCTCTGAACGGTCGTAACAGGAAATGTATTGTAAAAACACATAATTTGGACACATAAAACCCTCAGTAACACATTTCTTTAAGTCAAACATCCGTCTGTTCAGGCTGAGAAACTGTCTTTGCCGGTCTTCATTTCATTTGTTGGAGATTTCCTGCAGTCACTACACAAAAATACACCTGCAGCAGTTCACTGAGTCGAGGTCGCAGCAGCTGACAGGACGGCAGCTGTCTGCTGCTGATGACTGACAGTTATCACTGTCCACGACAACCCAGCGTCCCACCAGGAGACCAGATATAACGGTCACAGCTCAGCAGATCAGATAGAGACAAAATGTACAAAATGTCCACTGAAGACTGATTATAGATGATCTGCAGCTGATCCACCAGACCTGAAGTCACACATTAATTCACGCAATGGAGAAATAAAGAGTTTAAAAACAAGAAATCTTAAATGTTGCTGCTCGTTGAAGACGGTCTGACACATGAGAGTAAATCCCAGCAGAAGCAAACTGATACATGGGTCCAACACGAGGACGTAATCAGAGAGGGGAGATATTCCCAGGACGCCTATTTAAAGAGTCCTAAAACTACTGTAAACTGTCCTCACACACACACACACACACACACACACACACACCTCCTGGCATCCTAAGCCTGCAGCCTCCGCTCTCAGGCATTTCAGGCCCACTCCCCTCCCGCTCCGGTGTGTGGTATTCCAGGACCGTACGACCCGGTCAACCCCGGAGGAGCCGCGAGGAATTCTGTTTACTCCTCTAACGGGCCTCGCCAAAACCCCCCCCCCCCCCCCCCCCCATGTACTGTGACACAGTTAAAGGAACGTGCCGACAACCTTTTGACATTTATTTTTCTTTGACAGCTAAAAGCTGCAGGACTCTTTTAATGTGTGACGTGAGCGAGATGTGAAAGTTTGGAACGAGGCACCAAACGGCAAAACAGAAACATCAGACACAGTTTGGTTTAGTGTGGGAGGACGAGGGGGTGGGACTGCTGCGGACTGAATCTGGTCAATAAATGTTGTAAAGACGCCTGAAGAAACTGTTCCTGCGTCGTTGGGAAGTAAACGTCTCCAGCCGGGCTCGGTGTGACCTTTTCCCTCGTGTTGGTTAATTAGCTGTAACTTGGTATTTCGTGCCGCGGCATTAAAGAGATCGACGGCGGCGACACTTCTGCTGCTTGTTGACATGTGAGACGTGTCGAAGTGGTAGAGTGACCTTGGCTGTATGTACACAGAGAGAGAGAGAGAGAGAGAGATGCTGACTGATGCAACCACCAGGCAACACTATGAAGCTGTTTTAACAGCCGCCATTACTTTGATTGGTTACTTCTGCTTCCTATTCAGCCAATCAGAGCGCAGCAGAACTGTTTGTTTATGTGTCTGTCCCTCTGGATCTGAAAAAGTGCCTTAAACCTGCATTATTGTGATATCCAGCAGGGGGCGACTCCACCGGTTTCCGTTTGCATGTAAGCTTATGAGAAAATGACCCAGTTTCCTGATGAGTTTACGTGTCAGTCTCTAGTTTCAAGTCTTCTTCAACACATCACGACGTTCACTTAGTAAATGTTGGTCCCATTTAGAGTTAAATAGACGTTAAAGCAGGTTATGATTTAGGGCGTGGCTACCTTGTCATTGACAAGTGGCTATCCAATCAGGATATCCTCCTCCAGCTCCACCCTCTCGTCCAAATATGGTCACTTCTGATTCCAATAAAACAAAATGGTGTCAGCTGTGATGCCGAACTCAAACCAGAAATCATAACTCTGCTCACTGTGAACTTTTCCTACACTTATTTTTAGCTGTCTGCTACTGGAGCTGCATGCTTAATTGATTAATCGATTAGGTGATAATCCCGCCCACACTGTTTGATTGACAGGTCATGTGAGGTTCATGCAGCTCAGGAACCACTGAACAGCAAAAATCGAGACAAAATAAAAGATTTGGACTTTTTTCTTGTGTCATCCTCTGACTTCCTGTCTTCTTCTGCTTCTTTCTATGATTTCATCTCCTCTTCTTCTTCTTCCTCGCTCACGCTCCAGTTCTCAAAAATAGCTCTCCAGCCGAAACCTCCCTGCAGCAACGAGACAAGAAATATAGTCCCATACTACAGGACAGTGATTTACAGCCTGTCCTGCTGGGCCACAGTGTGTTAGTGTGTGTGTGTGTGTGTGTGTGTGTGTGTGTGTGTGTGTCTTCAGCTGCTCCGGCTCCTCAGCCCGGTTCCAGCAGTGTTCGTGTCGAGCGGCTCCTGCAGGGATGTGACGGCTGAGTTCACAGCCCAGCCGGGTTCAGATTCCAGTCGTGGATTCCAGGTCACTACTGTTCGCCATCCGAGGGCTGCGAGCGCCGCTCCGCTCCACAGAGAGGCTATCGTCTCGGAAAAATTGGTCAGGATCGTCTGTGCAGGGTTTTAAATTAAGGTTACGTTCAGTCTCTGTCTGACGGGTTCTGTTTGCTGCCTCACTCAGAGCTTCTAACTCCTGTTTCTTTACTTCAGTTTTAATATTTACAAGCTGAGAACATTTTTACTTAAATCTGACACATCCTGATCTCGGGGTCGTTTAGGAGACAGGAGTCAGTCTGTGTTTGTCTCGCTCTCACTGGGGACCTCCACTGGTTTCAGTGCCCTGACACACCAGGCTGGTGAACGTCTGCGGCCTCAGAGACATCAGACTTTAACTCAGTGAATCAGTGAGCAAGAAGAGAAACAGAAAGAGAAGAAGGGGAAGTCTGTCGATGTAGCATGATTTCAACATTGTCTGAAATGTGACGTCAAACTCATCGTCTGCTGACTTATTCTTCGATCGGATGGTTCATGATTTAAATGAACATTATGACAGTTTTACGCAGGTATAAAGTTCTCGGGGGAAAACCGGCTATCGGACCGATATTCAGCACTCACCCGAGTATCTGCATCAGTGATAAAACAAACTAGTTTTAAAATGTGCTGCTTTGGCTCTGATGCAGCTTCCTCTCACACGATGTCCCGCCCACAACAACATCTGATTGGTAACATGTCCCAATTAACAGCCTATAAACACTGAGTAATCTGAATCTGCAAAGTAACTAGTAACTAAATGTATCAAGTAAATGTAGAGAGGAAGAATGAAGTAGTAGAAAATGGAAATACCTGAAAATTGTACTTATTATTCTCCCAAATGAAACCTGTCTCTGATAACGGCGAACACATTTCATGTCTTTTCAACGCTTGTTCTGTTTCGGTCGGTCCCGCTCGCTGCTGATGATCGTCCGGACTTCCTGCGAGCGTCTGAACGGGCCGTGTTCGCTCTCACATGCAGATGAGCTGCTGAGGAGCCTCGAGGCCGTTCAGTCTGCAGCTGCAGAGCGAACCGGCTGCAGGTCAGACAGAGACGCTGCTCTGTCCCGCTGAATTGGGTCAACAGGGTCTCAATGCCAGTCATTATACACACACACACACACACACACACACACACACACACACACACACACACACACTCACACACACACACACACACACACACACTCACACTCACACACACACACACACACACACACACACACACACATACACACACACACACTCACTCACACACTCACACACACACACACACACACACACTCACACACACACTCACACACACACACAGCGTGAGAAGTCCACAGTCGGGTCAATCAGGTGAATTGACCAGAAACTAATTGACTGACTGTGACCCTGCAGGGACCGGACTAGTCCGATAACACCGGGATAAAAAAACGAGTGTTTCCGGATTTTAAAGTGAATTTAGTTTTATTTTTCATTTGAATGAACATTAAACTTATTGATTTATGAACTATGAACTTGTACCGCTGGCCTGTTTTCATAAAACTGAGCCTCTTTGCTCTCTAATACAGCATCTTCAGGATTTTAACTTTTCATTTTGTTTTATCACTTTATGTTGATTTCTGCTTTTTTTAAGTCTTCAGTTTTCCTGTTTTTCAGAGTTTGTAACAAATTCTCTCTTCTAAAGCTGGAACCAGACAATGTTTGACATTTCTGCTTGAAAAATTACTGAAATGAAAAGATCCCAAGGGTTGCACAATAAACGAAACAAAAAACAAAACACAACAGGGAAAAAACGCAGATATAATACTTAGCATGGAGTTAAATCATGTTTTCTTTAGTGCTGGTTGGCTGGTTGGCATTAAAACGCTGTTTTGTGACACACTTTATACAATAATTGCGGTTCTTGCGATTTGGATATTGCACTTGTGCAGGCCTAGTTCAGATTCTGAATCAGATTACTTCAGGAGTTTCTATTATGTTCGGTGCCTCAAACAACATCATGCTGTCGGTACGATGGAGGAGAAATACGCTGCAAACTTGTTGCAGATGGAGAAGAAGACCTAAGAGTTGTTGCTTCCAAACCAGGAGCCTGGACGGGTCCTGGTTCTGTCCGCCAACACCACCGCACAGCCCGACAGTGATAACCACAGTTTGGTCTGAGTGAGGTCTGAGAAAATGAACATATCCACAGCAGAGACGGGGTTTACAGTCACAGAGCTGATGAGGCAGGAATCAAAGGTACAAACACGTCTTGTGATTAAAACGTTTGAACTTTACTGTCAGCAATCGAGCACTAGCATGTCTGTGGCTCGCTGCTGTGTTAGCCGTTAGCTCACCGGCGACAAACTCAGCTTCTAGACCTGCGAGTAGTCGTCTTGTTTCATCATGTAGAGTTCAAAGATTCATGCAGAGAAAAAAAACACTTTATGATTAAAATTCCTACATTTAATCTCATCAAACACAAAGACAAATGTGCTGACGTCTTTGTCCTGTCAGCGGCGACACTGACACCACATTAAAACCTCAATAAAGACACTGCTCCTCCTCCTCCTCCTCCTCCTCCTCCTCCTCCTGCAATATTCAATGATTTAGCCTGAAAAACTGAAGTGCAGCTTCATGTAATTGTGGAGACTTGTCCAGGCAGCTTCTTGGCAGAGAGACGAGGAGCATCGTGCTGAATCACATCAGATTATTGTTACACTTAACTCAGCAATTTCGTTGAAGTGATCATCTTCTCTTTGTTCCACTGCAGCTCAAGTTTCCAGGCTCGAGGCTGAGACACACTCGTACAAAGTGATCTGCACTCAGCTTGAAATGTTCTTATAAAGCCTCAGATTTTAAACTGTATCTCTTGGACTAAATGTGAGTTGTGACACTTAATAATCGTGGCTCTGAATCCTGTTGCTCTGCAGGATTATTCACACTCTCTGTAGCTGCTGTGGTTAAACAGGCTGGTTAAAAGGTCAAGAAACGTTCAGCTTCTGTGGAGACATGCCCGAGAAAACACTGGAGCCAAACTCTCTGGATCATACAGGTCTGGGAAATTCATTTTCCTCTTGACAGCTAAAGCAGCATGATGAAAAACCTTGTAGAAACGGCGCCAAGCTGCAGCTTTGAATCATATTTAAATAGAGAAATCTTCTCCAGAAAGCAGTTTCCCACCATCAGGAACATCAACACAATAACATCAGCCTCTTAAAGTACACTAAAGCTCTGCGGTGCCTCGCTGAAATGATTTATTTCTCAACGCTCCGCTGGCTGACGGGAACTCCGCTTGGACTGATACACAAGTATAACACCTTGTTTCTCAAAGGAGCGAAAGCACAGAGGAGAAGAGGAGCTGAGGAGAGGGGAAGGTAACACCTCGTCTGGAGGTGAGAAGAGGACGAGGAGAGGAGGGTCTGCAGAGAGAAAAGAGTGAAGAGGAGGATGTGTGAAGAGAGAGGAGATGGTGTGAAGGAGACGCAGAGGAGAAGAGGTTCAACTGGAAAATGACTTTCAGCAAAGTGATCAGACACAGACAGAGGAGACGAGAGGTCAGGGGTCAAAACACTCATGTCAATGTCGACGAGAGAGCCAGAAATGTAACCTCAAAGAAAACATTAACTTCATGATTTAAAATAAAAAAAGCCACCATGATGCCTTTAGGAGATTCAGACCTCGTCCTCTGTGATGACACCAGTGAAAACACTGAAGGAAATCAGTTAAAGTGGAAGTTAAAGACGGATAGAAACAGTCCAACGAGACCGGAAAGAGATTCTCCTCTATCGATCAGCAGGTGGAAGTAAAACATCATCACCTAAAAGCCGACTGTACAGGTGAAATTTAGGTGATCCATCCATAAATCAAACCTCTGTGTCGTCACCTTCCATCACTGGGCTTCTCGTCGTCTCTACATACATCTGTTGCTGCCATGGAGGTAAAACTGTGAGGGGTCACATGACAGAGCAGCTACAGCGCCGCTTTAACTCCTTAACAATTATAAATCTAGTTGACGCTCTCTGTTCGATTTGAACCTCGAAAGAACAAAATCAGTAAACTCAGATTTTTTCAAACTAGAGGTCAGTTGACGAGAAGAGTACATCCGATTTTGGTGTTTGATTCGTTTTCAGCTGACGGAAACGCGTGATGTTTTGAGAACTTGGGTCATTTTGTGCTGCGAGGAAGGAAAAAGAAGAGATGAGGAGGGAGGAAGATGTGTGAGAGAGATGAAGAGGAGGGAGGATGAGGACATGTGGAGAGAGAGAGGAAGAGCAGAGGAGAGAGAGTGAGGTGTCAGTGGTGCAATGCAGTGCTCACCACCCCACCCAGACACACACACACACACACACACACACACACACTTGTATATTATACTTATGGGGACCTTCATCAACATAATAAACATGAAGATATAATAAAACAATATAAGAAATATAACATACAATAAATATTTTTATAAGTTTAATAAGAAGTGAACATGTCCGTCTTCATGTGCGATAACACAAACATTAGTGTGTGTGTGTATGTGTGTGTGTGTGTGTGTGTGTGTGTGTGTGTGTGTGTGTGTGTGTGTTCGTGGTGGAGCTCCAGGCTGACAGGCTGAGCTCTGCTGAACTTTCCTCCAGGAGGGAGCGCTCTGTCTGGGGGGAGACAGAGGACGACCATCTGGTCCCTCCGGGTGCCTGTGGAGCTTCTGCTGCACTGACTCTCCAACAGGCCTCGTCTGCACCCTGCTGGAGTGTCCTTGAGCAAGGGACACACACTCAGTCCCTGTCAGATACGTGGCTGCTGTTGTGGAGGTGACCTCTGACCTCTTTACATTAGTGTTTTTTCACAACCACACACGAGGCAGTGAGGTTTATGGAGCGCTGTGATTGGTGAAACTTACAGGAAACTTTGATGATTGGTTGTGCAGGATTCACAGGGGTGGTTGGATTTGCATTCATTTTTGCAAGTGCGACATTGTCGGTGCTTTCATGATGACGGGCTGCTGATTGCTGTTGTGTAAGTCATATGAAGGCTTCATACTTCTGCTGGTTGGCTGTTGGAGGACAGTGATGTGTTCACAGTCTTGTTATTTGTTTTACACCCCGTGTGAGTGTGAATTTGGATTTTAGACTAAAGAACGTTTCAAGGTTTTAACATTTGACTGACAGATTGTCGTCCGTCTGTTTTCAGGAGGGACTCGGGACATCGGCTCGGCCCTCACCAGGATGTGCATGAGGCACCGCAGCATCGAGGCCAAACTCCGCCAGTTCTCCATGTGAGTATAGATCTGTGTGTCGGCATCATCCTCATCTTCTGACCATCACTTCTCCCTCCACCTCCTGCTGTAACACCGTTCCTCTAGCTTCCTCCTGTCCATCTCCATTCTTTTTTTTAAGAGCCAGAAAACTTCACCTCCGTCCTCGTCTTCCTCTCTCTACACGAGTTCATTAACTCTCCCAGTGTGGAGGGAGACAGTCAGTCAGACAGAAATGAGAGGATGAGACCTCCAGTGGAGTCAGATGCAGTATAGATAGACAGTGTAAACAGGAAGCAGCCAGGATATATTATGCATACTAATCATAAACTGATGGACGCTCTTGTTTTGTTGCATTGACTCAGCCTCTATTCTTAACCCCAAACCAGGGACTGTTGCTCTAACAGTGTGTGTCGGTGTGTGTCGGTGTGTGTTTGCAGGGTGTTTCTGGACTGTCTGATCAACCCTCTACAGGAGCAGATGGAGGAGTGGAAGAGAGTCGCCAACACTCTGGACAAAGATCACGCCAAAGGTACAAAAAACACAGAGACGCACTGAAGCACAGACGACAAATGAAGATAGACACCGAGTTTATTTATGCGGCTCTTCTACTGTTGACTTTCTTATTTTATGACAGTGATTTGAGTCATTTTAAGGGGGTTAAAAACATTAAAAAATGTATCCCCCCTTCCAGGAGCGGGACAAGGGTGATCTACAGTAAATCCTAGCTGGTGCGATGGCGTAATATAACACCAAAATCTTTATTAGTTAACTTTTTGACTGTTTTAAACTAAAATTCTTACATTTCGCACCTTTAACTACATGAAATCATCCGCTAGAGTCAGCAGAGGTAGCATCTCCTTATACTCTGCAGTCACTGAAGTTTGGTTATTATTTCTGTTTTTTAGTTTTTGAGAAATTTTCATGCTATTTTTTTTTTTACACACAATTTCTGTGGTAAAATGTCCTGAAAAAGTCAGATTCTGCTCTTAAGTCTGAAGCATGTAGCTGTATTTTGTCTTTGTCGGACAGTCATGAGAGTTTAATGTTTGCTACGTCAGAGTTTATTCGGCAAATCTGTTTCTGGTTCAATTTCTGATTATCAAAAGACAAAAACCACCTCAAGCAAGCATACACATTTTTTGCAAATTTTGCCGTTTCCATTAAAATTTCTAATGCGATATTCTACAAAATGCTTTATGGAAACATGGCCAGTGTGTTTTCATCTAATCTGTGTGTGTTTCTCTGCAGAGTATAAGAAGGCTCGTCAGGAGATCAAGAAGAGATCTTCAGACACTCTGAAGCTGCAGAAGAAAGCAAAGAAAGGTTTGTAATCTCCTCAATGTTTGGTCACTTATGAACTGTTATTTATGGATTCATTCAGGCCACAGAAAGCTGAGAATGGTCAGGAATGAGTCAGACATAATTAAACTGTTAGTGGTGTTCATGAGATAATGAAGTGGTATTGAAGTGATGTAACATGATGAAGGGGAGTACGTGAAAAGATGTTGGAGGATTTAAAAGTTAAAATCATGTTTTTTCTCTCTTCTCCAAAAATCTGACTCCTGCGGTTTCCCATCATGCTCTGCTCTGACCAGCTGATGTATTCGGTAAGTTATTTTACACACCTGCTCGCCTGTCAGGGCGAAAACCTTTCTCCCTCCTCTGTCTTCACTCTCCTGTTCTTCGTTATTATGTGAGATTATTCTGGAGACAAAGAAATATTTTATGTGGTTGTTTGATTGGGATATCCCAATAACACAAAAGATGGCGCTACAAACTCTGACTTGTTTCAACATGAATGTAGCAGGTGGAGGTGAGAAGACAAGACAGAAAGTTCTGGTGGTCTTTCTGTTTCTCGGACACATCCAGCGCTCTGTCACACATCTACATTCCCAAATCATAAAACAGCTGCTCGGGTCAGCTGAAGTATTTTCCCACATTGTTTATATGTTTGTGTGAGTCACACAGCTCTCAAAAAAAATAATTGTCCGGTTAAAAAAAAAAAAAGATTCTCCAGAAATATTTTTGTCCACTTGGTTTCACTCATGAAGCAAAAAAAAACCCCAGAAAATTCTCTGGTCAAAAAAAAAAAGGAAAAAGAAACAAAATACGTACGTTTTTTCAAGAAAAAAAAAATTCAAGGAAAAAGAGTTTTTACAAGGGGAAAAAAAGTTTTTTCTAGAAAAAAGTTTTCCTAGAAAAAAATGCTTTTTTTCAAGAAAGACAAAAGACAAACACACATTTTTTTGTAAGGCTTAAAAAAACTCACATAAAAAATCCCTAAAAGTTTCCCGAAAATTCCCAGAATTTCCCAAAAATTTTCTGGAATTTTCCCGAAAATTTCCCGGAATTTTCCCGAAAATTTCCCGGAATTTTCCCGAAAATTTCCCGGAATTTTCCCAAAAATATCCCAGAAAGTGAAAAGAATTTCTTGTTTTTTTAAAGAGAAATTTCCCCGAAAATGCCCTGGAAGAATAGCAGTTTTTTATTTTTTCGTCCTGCAAAAGTTTTGGCAAGACAAAAACACATTTCTTTTTGTACGGCTTTAAAAAACTCACAAAACAAAAATTTTCCCAAAATTTTCCAGGAATTTCTGGGACTTTTCCCGAAAATTTCCGGAATTTCCCAAAAATGTCCAGAAAAAGTCCCGGATTTTACCCGAAAATTTACCCTAAAAGTTTTCTTTTTTCAAGAAAGAAACATTTTTTTTCTGGAGAAATTTCCTCAAAAAATGTCCCTGAATTTTCCAGAAAATGTCCCAGAAGTGGGTTTTTTTTTTCAAGAGAAAGAAATGCTTTTTTCAAGAAAATGAACCTTTTTTCAAGAAAGAAATTCTTTTCTGGACAGGCTGGTACAGTGATGACACTTTTGACAAAGGGAAAAACAACTTGTTGCGTCACATTTAATGCCTTCATCACTTTTTGTCTCATGAGAAACTGAGCAAAAAAACAACAGAATTCAGCAGAATTCTTTTTTTCCTCCTGCAAAAGTTTTGGCAAGACAAAAACTTCATACTAAAAATACATAAAAATACTTACTAAACAAAAATCCCCTAAAACTTTCCCGAAAATTTTCCAGAATTTCATGAAAAAATTTTTCCCGAAAATATATCAGAAGTTTTTTTTGAAAAAAGCATTTCTTTCTCTTTAAAAAAACACACTCCGGGAACTTCCGGGACATTTTTGGGGAAATCTCTCCAGAAAAAACGTTTTTCACTTGAAAAAATGTTTCTTAAAAAAAAGAAAAATTCTGGGAAATTTTTGGGAAAATTCTGGGACATTTATTGAGGAAATTTCCCCAGAAAAAATGTTCTTTCTTGAAAAAAGAAAACTTTTGGGAAAATCCCAGGACATTTTTGGGATCCGGGACATTTTCGGGAATTTTCGAAAATGTCCAGGAATTTTCCCGAAAATTTCCCTGAAGAGTTTTTTTCAAAGAGAAATAAATGCTTTTTTTTCAAGGGAAGGATGAACTTTTTTTCCAAAGAAAACAATTATTTTCAGGAGTCTTCTTTGTATATTTGTGAAACCAAGAGCAACAGCTTGGCATTTCCAGGAATTTCCAGGATTTTACCCAGAATTTTTCCGAATTTTTTTTGGAATTTCCCAAAAATTTCTCGGAATTTTCCCGAGAATTTCCCAGAAAAATGTTGTTGTATCCACAAAAAGGAAACATTTTTTTCAAGAGAAAATAGTTTTGTTTTTTTTTTTCAAATGTAATTTTCCCAAAAATGTTGCGGAATTTCCCCGAAAATGTCTTGGAAGAAAACATACTTTTTTTCAAGAAAGAGAAATTCTTTTCAAGACAGGCGTGATAACACTTTCTTGAAAAGTTTATTCAAGAAAAAAATTAACCTTCTTCAAGGAAAAATAAACTTCTTTCAAGGAAAGAATATTTTTTCAATATATATTATATATAATATTTTTTTGTACATTTGTGAAGCTAATCCGGAAATTTCCCGGAAATTCCCCAAAAGTTTCCCGGATTTTTCTCGGAATATCCCAGAATTTTCCCGAAAATATCACAGAAAAATGTTTGGGTTTTTTTGTTGTTTTTTTAAAAGGACAAGATTTTTTAAGAGTAAACATTTTCTTTTTTTAAAGAGAAATTTCCCCCAAAATCTTCACTACACACTTCAATAGTCAGACAGCTCTCAAAAAAAATTTGTCCGGTTAAAAAAAATAAATGCTTTTTTCAAGAAAAAAAAAAAATTTCAAGAAAGACAAAAGACGAACACATTTATTTTGTGCGGCTTAAAAAAACTCACATAAAAAAATCCCTAAAAATATCCCAGAATTTCCCAGAAAGAGAAAAGAATTTCTTTTCTTTTTTTTAAGAAAAAAATTCCCAAAACCTTTTGGGGAAATTCTGGGAAAATTTCTTTTGGAAAAAAAAAATTCTCTTGAATAGAAAATATATTTTTTCTTGAAATAGTTTTTATTTTTTCTTGAAAAATTTCAATTATTGGGAAAATTCCGGGAAAATTCAAGAAAAAATAAAAACAATTTCAAGAAAAAATATATTTCTTTTTAAGAGAAAATCATTTTTTTATCCAAAAGAAGTTTTCCCGGAATTTGCCCAAAAATGCCCTGGAAGAATGTTTTTTTTTCAAGAGGAAAAAAATGCTTTTTTTTTTTCTCTCATGAGAAACTGAGCAAAAAAACATTAGCATAATTATTTTTTGCAAAAGATTTGGTAAGACAAATAGACATTTCTCTTTAACCACATAACAAAAATCCCCTAAAGGTTTCCCGAAATTTTCCAGGAATTTCCGGGATTTTTCCCGGAATTTTCCCGAAAATTTCCCAGAAAAATGTTGGGGTTTCTTTAAAGGAAAAAAGCAAGATTTTTCAAGAGAAAATTATTTATTTTTTAAAAAAGAAAACAAGTGCTTTTTTCAAGAAAATAAACCTTTTTTCAAGACAGGCTGGACATTTTTGACAAGGGAAAAACAACTTGATGCATCACATATAATGCCTTCATTATTTTTGTCTCATGAAAAACTGAGCAAAAAACAACAAACATTCGCAGAATTCTTTTTCTTGTCCTGCAAAAGTTTTGGCAAGACAAAAACACATTTCTTTTTTTAAGGCTTAAAAAACTCACATAACAAAAATCCCCTACAATTTTCCTGAAAAAACATTTCTTTCTCTTGAAAAAAAAACACACTTCCAGAAGATTTTTGGGGAAATTTCTCTTTAAAAAAAGAAAATGTTTTCTCTTAAAAATCTTGTCTTTTTTTAGAGAAGAAAACAAACAAACATTTTTCTGGGATATTTTTGGGAAATTTCGGGATATTTCCGGGAAATTTCGGGATATTTCAGGGAAATTTCTGGGAAAAATCCCAGAAATTCCTGGAAATGCCAAGCTGTTGTGCTTGGCTTCACAAATGTACAAAAAACACTCCTGAAAAAATCTTTTTTTCCCTGAAAAGGTTCAGTTTTTCTTGAAAAAACTTGTTAAAAGTGTCATCACTGTACCAGCCTGTCTTGAAAAGAATTTCTCTTTCTTGAATAAACTTATGTTCTCTTGAAAAAAGACTCTTCTGGGACATTTTCGGGGGAAATTCTGCAACAGTTTGGGGAGAATTTCACTTGAAAAAAAGAAACTATTTTCTCTTGAAAAAATGTCTTCTTTTTGTGAAAAAAACAACACAATTTTTCTGGGAAACCCTTGGGAAAATTCTGAGAATATGCTGGGATATTTCCGGGAAAAATCCCGGAAATCCCGGAAAATGTCCCAGATTTTACCCCAAAAAATTCCCTTTTTTTTTTTCTTTTTTCAAGAAAGTCACATTTTTCTGGAGAAATTTCCTCAAAAAATGTCCCGGAACAAAAATTTCCCTGAAGAAAAGGTTTTTTTTCCGGGAGTCTTCTTTGTACATTTGTGAAACCAAGGGCAACAGCTTAGCATTTCCAGGATTTTTCCTGGAAATGTCCCAGAATTTTCCTGAAGATTTTTCGGGATTTCCCGAAAATTTCCCAAATTTCTTTCCAAGAAAGAAAGAAACTTTTTCTTGTGAAATTTCCCCCAAAATGTCCCAGAAGTTCCCCGAAAATTTCTCGGAATTTTCCTGAAAATTTCCCAGAAACATTGTGTTGTTTTTTTCTCTTTTTCAATTGAAATTTTCCCAAAAATGTTGCAGAATTTCCCCGCATATTGTTTCTTTTTCAAGAAAAGAAAAAAAGAAATGCTTTTTTCAAGAAAACATACTTTTTTTTCAAGAAAGAGAAATTATTTTCAATATGACACTTTTGACAAGTTTTTTCAAGAAAAAATTAACCATTTTCAAGGAAAAAAGATTTTTTCAGAAGTGTTTTCTGTACATCTGTGAAGCTAAGTGCAGCAGCTTGGCATTTCCAGGAATTTCTAGGATTTTTCCCAGAAATATCCCGGAATTTCCCAAAAATTTCCCGGATTTTTCTCGGAATATTCCGGAATTTTCCCGAAAATATCCCAGAATTATTTATTTTTTTAAAGGCAAGACTTTTCAAGAGAAAACATTTTCTTTTTTTAAAGAGAAATTTCCGCGAAAATCTTCCAGAAGAGTGTTTTTTTTTTTCAAGAGAAAGAAATGCTTTTTTCCAAAAAATAAAAAAAACCTTCCGAAATTCTGGGATATTTTCGGGAAAATTCTGAGAAAAATCCGGAAATTTTTCAGGAAATCTTAAAATTTTTCGGGAAAATTTTAGGGGATTTTTGTTATGTGAGTATTCTTAAGCCTTACAAAAAGGAATGTGTTTTTGTCTTGCCAAAAGTTTTGCAGGAGGAAAAAAAGAATTCTGCTAATGTTTATTGTTTTTTTGTTCGGTTTCTCATGAAACAAAAAGTAATGAAGACATTAAATGTGATTCATCAAGTTGTTTTTCCCTTGTCAAAAGTGTCATTACTGTACCTGTCTTGAAAAGAATTTCTCTTTCTTGAGAAAAGGTTCATTTTCTTGAAAAAAAAAAACACTCTTCTGGAACATTTTCTGGAAAATTCCAGGACATTTTCGTGAAAGTTTCTCTTTTAAAAAATAAATTATTTTCTCTGGAAAAATGTTGTGTTTTTTTCTTTAAAAAAACCCCAACTTTTTTCTGGGAAATTTTTGGGAAAATGCTGGGATTTTTTCGGGAAAATTCTGGGATTTTTCGGGGAAATTCTGACAAAAATCTGGAAAATTTTCCGGATATTCATTGTTGATTGACATTGTTTTTCTTCAAAAAAGATATGCTTTTTAAAAGAAAAAATATATTTTTTTCAAGAATTTCTTTTTCTTGAAAAAACTTTCATCACTATACCAGCCTGTCTTGAAAATAATTTTTTTCTCTTGAAAAAAAAAAACACTCTTCCAGGAAATTTTTGGGGAAATTCCGAGAAAATTCTGGGAAATTTTTGGTTAAATTCCGGGAAATTTTTTGGGAAAGTTTTGGGAAAATTCTGGGATTTTCCTTTTTTTCAAGAAAAGTTGCTTTTTTCAGTAAAAATTTTTTGTCCATTTGTGAAACCAAGCTTAAAGTTTTTTTCCCAGGAAAATAAAACATTTAACGTGTGAAACAATAAAAACGTTGTTCAGGAGAAAAACATTTTCCCAGAGAGAAAAAAAAAAGTCATGTGAAATGGAACAAAAAAAATTGGGTTTTTTCAGGAAGCATTTTCAGAAAAATCTCCAAACAACATCTCCAATGTTTGTTTTTTTCCCATAGAAACAAAAAGTTCAGTCATAAATAAAAACAACAACAACAAAAAATTTTCTGGTGAAAAAAAATCAAACACATTTTCTGAAAAAAGGAATTTCTTTCTCTCTCTAAAAAATGTTTTTTTTCCTGATGAGTTTATGGTCTCAATCTCTAGTTGCAAGTCTTGTTCAACACAGCATGATATTCATTTAGTAAATTATGGTCCCATTTATAGTAACATAGATGATAAAGTCGCTACCACAGCAACAGTCCGATCAGATCAGGATGTCCTCCAGGCTCCTCCCTCCCATCTGAATGTGGTCACCTCTCACACCAGAAGATGACTCCTGTCTGGGTTTCCCTCCCTGTCTCACTCCATCTGTCATCCTCCATCTCTCATCACATTCACTTCATTCCAACATGAGTTCTTCCTCCTGTTTTCCTTCTTTGAATCTTCTCTTGTGACTCTGCGGAGGGAGTTTCCTCTCGTGCGGTAATAACAGGCTGGAGGACCGAAGCAGCTCGACCACATCTGAGGTTCCTCTGGGGTCAAACCCAGGTCCTGTTTGTTTAGTCTTAGAGGCTCGATTCAAAGCTGGAAGCCATCGAGGCGTTTGTCTGCAGGAACAACACGCTCTTGTTTCCAAACATAATAAGGCTGGTTTTAGTACGATGAATCAGACTGGAACTACTCGTTCTGAGAGCAGAGGGCTTGTTTGGATGTTTTCTTGTGGTTCTCTGCAGCTCAGTGGGCAGAGCGAAGCAATAACACCGACACGTTCACCCTCAACGTCCTCAGTCTCAGCTGTCCGTCACTGTAAACGTGACAAATTCAGGCTGGTTTAAACATCAGTGTGTGTTAAACCTGCTTGTTCTCTCTTTCTGTATGTTGTCTTATGCTTCTAAAGGAAAAAGATCCAACATATTTCATATATTATTAATGATTAATCAATAATCAATTGGTAAGTTAGCCGACTATCAATTAAGGAAATGACTTAAAATTTGCATCCCTAGTCTGTTTCATTCTTGTGAATGTGAAATCTTGAGTACGTCTTCACAGAGTTTCTTCAAATTTGGTGCAAACGTTCATGAGGACCTATTGATTAACTGCCAAAGGTCAAAGGTCACTGTGACCTCACAAATCACATTTTTGACTGTAACTCAAGAATTCATTAGATAATTATGATCAAATTTGACATTAAATGTCTGATTGGATAAAATAATGAAGTTATGACACTTGATATCTAAAAGGTCAGAGGTCAAATGCACTGTGACATCATAATTCTGCTGTTGAGCCCATTAATCATCGTGGTGGCACACAACTGTGACGAGGTATTTTTACTTTAACTTTGGAGATGTTATGTGTAGAGCTGCAGTTAATCAAGTAGTTGATGGATATGAAGACTTGATTCATCGTTTCAGTCTTTCAGAAGAAATTTCATACATTTGTTGCTTTTTTCTTGAGTTTTTTTGGGTTTTAGACTGGTGTTCGAACAAAACAAACAACTGAAGACGTCACTTTATTAACATTTTAATTTTAATTTCAATTCACGGCATGAATCCAGGAAGAAATGCTGCTTTTAATCCTTTTATTGTTAAATATTTCTGAGGAGGCAGCCATCTGGTTTTATCATCAACCATTGTTTATTCAGGGAAAAATGGGCTGAACAACAATACACTGAAATTCCATTCATACAGGCTACACAATAAAGAAATGATCAAGTCCAATATAAGAGCAAATAGTTTAATAAAAGCATTGACTGGCAGACGTTTCTGCAACCAAAGCAGAAACACTGGATAACAACCATTCAACAAAACTTTATTGAAATCATCAATGAACAAAATCATTCAGTTCTGTGATGTTGAGTGCAGCCATCTTGTAAACGGTTGATTAATCATTTTCACAGAGTTTCTACTGCTGATGTAAACACGTCTGTTGTTGTTGTAACCTGGTCATGAGGACACAGAAACACAAAGAGTAGAGAGGATGAAGGATGAAGGATGAAGGAAAGAGCTGAGAAATGTGAGACTGATGTTGAATCCTGTGGGAAACCAGAAATTACATCCTCGTCCTGTGAAGAGACTCTCGGCCTGTTTTCTGTCTTTATCACCGAAGCGTCCGGCTGGAAAAGTTCAGACCGAACTGTCTTCTCCCGTCGATCGGCCCGACCACAGGACCCGGCCGTGGATCTCACTGGGGGGATGAAGAACTTTAATTACATGTTTATGTTTGTGCTGAAGTTCAGATGATGAGATTACCAAACGATGGTTGTCTGAGAGAGGGAAGCAGAAGCAATGACGATCAGACGTGATGTGATCAGTTGGTAAACTGTGGTCAGAGTTTCCTGCGGTGATTTCTCTGATATGTCTTATTGAGAATAATCCCACGAAAAGCACCAAGTGTAGAGAAAAACATCACAGAATCATGTCAGCAACAGTTAACAGTCCGTCCATCAGACTCAGACTCAAACTCAACAGCTTTTGAGATCCTGCTGAGCAAAAACATCCGAAAGACGTGATTCAACATCTGTGAGGACGTTGAAAAGACGTCCGCTGGAGAGCCAGGATGAAGAATTGATTTCTAGATGTTGTTAAAACTATAAAACAATAAAATAAAAGCAGAATCTTATGAAACACGTCTGTAATTTAAAATGTGAGTACTTTGTAATCAGTTATCTTTATACAACTGACAGCCTGATTTATAATGTGTGACGTGTGTTGATGTGTGTTGGTGTGTGTTGGTGTGTGTTGATGTGTGTGTGTTGATGTGTGTGTGTGATGTGTGTGTTGGTGGTTTGTTTCCAGATCGCTGCTCTCAGAGAAACTCTGTAATTCTTTAATGTGGGTTGATGGTCTGTGGGCGGCTCTAACTGTTGTTTTGGAGCGATCGGGTGTTTGCAGAGTGAGAACAGGCCGTCCTCTCTGTGCCTCGAGTTGTTTAGTGAATATACGATTTCACAGATAATAACGTGTCTGTGGTTCGTCTGAAGCTTCAACTGCCGCCTGGTTTCTCCTCTCTTAATGCACTGGATTACAGGTCTTTAATTAAAATCACGCATTAAGTTTGTTACAGTCGAGTCTTTGTTGATTACAGAGTTTTCTGATTCTTTTCCTTTTGTTTAAATGAAAATAGTTTTGTTAACTTTTTATGCTTCTGTTCATGTTTTTTTTTTTCTCAGTCTGATCTGAACTGTTTTCTCTCCTCCTGTGTTTTATGACCCGACAACTGCTGGAAAAAAGTTTGATCAGAATAATCTAAGTTTTTGTTTCCATCTGTGAAACCAAGTGAAAAAATATTCAGGAGAAAAGAAAAAGTTTTTTTCATTTGTGAAATTTGTCAAACTGAGTGATTGTTTTTTTCCTTTTTTTTCTTCTTTTGGCAGATTTTTTTTTTCCATTTCACATATGAAAAAAAAAAGTTCCTGAAAAAAAAGAAAGTTTTTCCACTCTGTTTCACGATTAAAAAAAAAATTCTCCTGGAAAAAATAATTCAGGAGGAACAAAAACATGTCGTGTGAAAACAAGAAAAAAAAATTCAGTTTCACTGATGAAAACAAAATATCTTGAAGAAAAAAAATTCAGCCTGTTTCACAAATCGGAAATAATTTTTCTCCTGGGGAAAATAATTTTCTGGAGAAAAAGAAAAACATTTCATGTGTGAAACTGAATGATTTGTTTAAAAAAAAAATTATTTTAAAGAAAATGTTTTTTTTTACTTTGTATAAATTCCTGGAGAAAACAAAGAACATTTCATTTGTGAAACCGAGAAACTTTTTTTCACACATGAAAAAAAAATTCCTTGAAAAAATTTTCATGAAACTGAATTTTTTTCGCTCTGTCTGTTTCACTCCTGGAAAAATAATTCAGGATGAAAAAAATGTTTGAAAACAACAAATGTTTTTTCAAAGGAATTTTTTTTCTATGAAAAAAAAAAATCTTGGGGAAAAAAAATTCATGAGAAAATGAAAAACATTTCATGTGTGAATTTTTCTTTGTAAGCAGAAAGTTTCACAAAAAAAAAAAAAAAATCTCCTGAATAAAAAAACATCAAGGCGAAAACAAAACATTTCATTTGTGAAACCGAGTGAATTTTTCATTTTGGAGATTTTTTTTTCACGATAAATTACAGGAGGGAAAAAAAAAACGTACAAGCAAACAAAATTTTTTAACAGGGGAATTTTTTTCCAATCTGTTTCACACATGAAAAAAAAAATCCTGAAGAAAAAAAAATGTGTTTCACACATCGGAAAAAAGAATTTCTGGAAAAAAAGAAAAACTTTTCATGTGTGAAACCGAATGATTTTTTGTCAGAAGTTATTTTTCCAGTTTCACTACAGAAAAAAAAACTTCTGAAAAATTGAGAATTTTTTTTCCCACAAAAAACACCAGGAGGAAAAAAAGTATGAAAACAAAAGTTTTTTGTTTTTTTCAGGGGGATTTTTTTTCTGCTCAGTTTCACACATGAAAAAAAAAAATCCTCCAAGAAAAGAAAACAACATTTCATGTGTGAAACATGTGAAATGGTTTTTCCCTCAGACCATGAAAAAAAAAAATTCCCAGTGAATTCAAATTCACTGAAAATTAAGAAACTTATAAATATCATCCTGGCAAAACTTTCTTTTCCACCAATTCTCAGGTCATAAACATGAGAGAAAACACAGAAAATGGATCACCAGAAAAAAAACATCTTCACTTGGCCCTCAGGGCTTCCATAGTTCTCTGACAGGCTTTATTTTAGTTTGTTATCATGTTAGAGACAAACTTTACACATGAACCTTAAAATTAAAAAAAAGTATTTTCTTTGTCTTGAAAAATAAGTGAAGTTTTTGTGTGTTGACCTGAAATGTGGTTGATTGTGATCGAATAATTGTCATTTTTGGATTTTATGTAATTATAAATGTGTGTGTGTGTGTGTGTGTGTGTGTGCGCAGGCCGCGGGGACCTGCAGCCTCAGCTGGACAGCGCCATGCAGGACGTCAGCGATAAGTATCTGCTGCTGGAGGAGACGGAGAAGCAGGCGGTGAGGAAGGCGCTGGTGGAGGAGAGGAGTCGCTTCTGCTGCTTCGTCTCCATGCTGAGGCCCGTCGTGGTCAGTCCCACGCCCAGACATCCACACAGCAGCAGCTCTGTGACCTTTACAGTGACAATAATTTACCTTCTGAGAACACACCTGTAGTTGTGATCCAAACACTTGCTGCGTCTCCTAAACATGGCTGAATAAACACCGTCTGTGCTGCGGCTCGGCCGTCAGAGTGACGTAGTTTTGGAGCTGAACTTGAAGCCTGTTGTGTTTGTGTGTCAGGAGGAGGAGATGTCCATGTTGGGGGAGATCACTCACCTCCAGACTCTGACGGACGACCTGAAGGCGCTGACCATGGACCCACACAAGCTGCCCGCCTCCAGCGAACAGGTACGACTGTCTGAACCGGTTTTGTTCAATCTACTGAGTAAATTATTGAGAAGTAATTGAGCAGCTGTTTGACGTCATTGTACACTGCTGCCACCAGTTTTCTTTTCAAACCACCCCACATGTTTTTACTCGTGTAAACACTACAACAGACCACATGAAGGAGAAAGAAAGAGATTTTGAGAAAAGGAGTGGTAACACTTTCAGACAGAAGGGTTTTTTTTTTCCACACATGGAGAAAAAAAAAGTCTCACAAAAAAAAAAAAAAAAAAACTCCCCTTAATAACAAAAAACATCAAGGTGAACACAAAACATTTCATCTGTGAAACCATTTTTTTTTTTTGGCAGAAACTTTTTTTCACACATGAAAAAAAATCCTTGAAAAAAAAACATTTAATGAAACAGTGACTTTCACTCTCTTTCACATGTGGGGAAAAAATTCAACTGCAAAAACCACATGGAGGAGAAAGAGTGAGATTTTGACAAAAGAACTGGAAACACTTTCAGACAGAAGTCATAATTTTTATTAAAACAACGTGTTTGGAAAAAAATCAGACGCTTTAGGTGGCTGTTGAGCCTTCGGTGGAGGTATACACTCTACTGAATACTCTCTCTCTCCAGGTGATCGTGGACCTGAAGGGCTCTGATTGCACCTGGTCCTACCAAACTCCGCCCTCGTCACCGAGCACCACCGTATCCAGGAAGTCAAGCATGTGCAGGTTGGTTACCATGGCTACAGCAGACTGCCCAAAAAAACCTCCCCAACAAGCTGAATGTCTCATCTTTCATCCTGCCTGCGCTCTGCTGCCCCCCTGTGGTCCAGAGGTGGAACTGCAGCTGTTCAAGGACATGAACAAATCAGAGTCACTGATTTCTGATCAGTTTAATAACATTTCTGATCAGTTTAAAAACATTTCTGATCAATATTAGAGGAAGACGTGGCCTCCTGTCCGTTGTAACCCTCCTCCTCTTCCTCTCTCCGCCCTGCAGCAGCCTGAACAGCGTGAACAGCAGCGACTCTCGCTCCAGCGGCTCTCACTGTCACTCCCCGACCTCCCACTTCCGATACCGTGCCTCCTCCTCCTCCTCCTCCTCGGTGCTCCCCCAGCAGACGCCGGCCCGCCTCTCCTCCGTCTCCTCCCACGACTCCGGCTTCATCTCTCAGGACGCCTTCCAGTCCAAGTCGCCCTCACCGATGCCTCCGGAGAGCTCGCAGGTGAGGAGACACCTGTGTAAACACTCTCTGTCCTCCCTGTTATGTTCTGATCCACTTCCACCGCCGAGGTCAGAACATCCCCACAGGTTGCTAGGAGACTGTGTTCATTATCTGGAAGCTGCTGTGTGTGTGTGTGTGTGTGTGTGTGTGTGTGTGTGTGTGTGTGTGTGTGTGTGTGTGTGTGTGTGTGAGTGTGTGTGTGCTGAGTCACCTGGCTGTCACAGGGTCTCCTGCAGACAGACGTCATGCTCACTTATTCTCTGCAGAGTATAATAATCTGTGGTTCAGAAAGAAAACAGGCTCGACCCGAGTTAGTGCTGCAACTAACTCACTCATTTATTTTCCTTTGTTTGTATTAATCCTTTCATTTGTGGCACCGTTCCAAAACAGCTAACTCATCAATTACCTGCGATTATGGTTACTGAAACATGTTAAAGTGTTTGTACGGTGATCTGAGCCACAGAGATCGTGTTGTAACTTATCGAGCAGCAGACTCTGACGTAGAGTCACCGGCCTGAAACAATGAAGAACATTTAGAAAACAGCTGTTTGTTCTGTCACAGCTTCAGCTTCTCATCCCACCTGCTGAACCTGCTGCTGCTGCTTCATTCACCACCACTCCTCCTCCTCCTCCTCTTCCTCTCCTCCTCTTCCTCTCCTGCTCCTTCTTCTCCTTCCTCTCCTCCTCCACCTCCTCCTTCTCCTTCTTCTTCCTCCTCCTTTCTGCTGCTTCTACCTTTTACCTGCAGATTCTTCTGCTTGTCCGATTCTGATCTGGACTTCTTCAGTTTCTTATTATTAACGTGCTCCCTCTACTTCTCCTCTTCTCCTCCTCCTCCTTATTATTAACGTGCTCCCTCTGCTTCTCCTCTCCTCCTCCTCCTCCTCCTTATTATTAACGTGCTCCCTCTTCTCCTTCTCCTCCTCCTTATTATTAACGTGCTCCTCTGCTTCTCCTCTTCCTCTCCTCCTCCTTATTATTAACATGCTCTCTCTACTTCTCCTCTTCTCCTCCTCCTCCTCCTTATTATTAATGTGCTCCCTCTTCTCCTCCTCCTCTTCCTCCTCCTTCTTATTAACGTGCTCCTCTGCTTCTCTCTGTCTCTTGTCGTCCTCCTGGCTGCCCTCTGTGTCTCTGCTTTGCATGGCTCTGCTGCCTGCTGGTCCTGTGCTTCTCCTTTATCTGCTCAGTCTGTCAATGAGGAGCCTTCCTCTTCCTCCTCCTCCTCTTCCTCACCCTCACACAGCTCTGGGCTTCAACAGGTGAAAACACACACACACACGTCTGTGACACACACACTCCTGTTTTATGTTTCCTGTCACGACCATCATCTTTGATTTTTGAATTGTTTTTCTCACCCACTCACCTTCAGTTGTCAAACGGTTTTGACCATCACGCTGCCCTCTGTCTGCACGGAGCGGTACTGCAGGCCCAGGACACCCACCTCCTCCACCCTCCATACTTCACCTCCTCCTCCTCCTCCACCACCACCTCCCCCATGTCCTCGCCCTCCTATTCGTCTGTCTCTCCCACCTGGCCGTGGTCTCGCTCAGGCTCCGGCCAATCAGGAGAGTTCCTGCCTCTCGGATTGATCCCGTCGTCCAGAGTCCCGTCCTGGAAGGTTTGATCCTCCCCGACGTCCTTCGCCTCTCTTTATCCTTCCTTCATCCTCCAACCCCTTCTTTTCTTTTTACTTTTTCTTTTTACTTTCTTTTCTCTTTCTTTATGTCCTTTCATCTGATGCCTGCAGTGTCTCTTTCTTTCTTCGCTCACTTTGAAAACAAACACCACGCGGAGACATTTCATCAGCGTGTGATGTTGTTTCATCTCATCACACTGTCGTCAGCTTCAAGCAGACTCTAAAATAATTCAGCATCTCTCCACTAGTTTAACACTGCGGGTCATTTCAGTGCCGACTCACCCAACTCTTCCTCGTGCATTTCATGGATTTTCTCAAAAAAAAACTATTTAATTCATGAACGTTTGTAAAATCAAACAGCTTTAATCCAATTTTGCGTGCTACAGATCTAAACAAATATAACTTCAGAGCTGAAAAACTCACTCTATGAACATATTTTGATTTCCTTATTGAGCCTGTTTTTTTGTTGGTTTCAGGAAATTTGCATACTAGATAAATATTAATATTAGTTCCTTGGCACATTATTTGTCTGAACTAATATCTGACATGTTATTTCCATGTTAAGATCCATGATATGTACTTGGAGGACTCAGTGAAATGATCCCTTTCTTAGTTTTTCTTTTAAATTTCATAATTTAAAACTTCTTGTGGTCAGATTCAAGCTGCTGCTTTTATAAAACCAGGTTTTGACTGATGTGTGATCTGTAAAAACAATTTGTTTGTGCAGTAAAATATCAAAAAATCCCAAATATTTGCTAGTTCTGGTATATTGACAGTAAATGCATGTTATTTTCTGAAGGTTACAACATTATTGATCCAAACATTGTCAAAAATAGTTATTAATCGATGGCGTAACCACCTTAATGTAACTGTGTTGTGGTGTTTCTTAATCGTGTCTCAATCGATTGATTGGTGCTTCATATTTCAGTCCCTTCAAAAGTTATAAAACCAAAAATGTATTCATGACCACCTCCAAAAGTGATTCAGTTTAATGTGATTGTAACTGAGGAAAGCCAAAAGTGTGACGTCGCGTTGTTCTGGATCATGTCTGTCTGCAGGACTGGGCCAAACCGGGCCCATATGACCAGTCGATGGTCAACACCCTGAAGAGGAGCAAGGACAGGAGAGAGACTACAGATCCCAGCAGCCACCAGGGCGCTGATGTCACCACACCGGGGGAGGAGCCACAGGGGGTTAAAGGAAGCCACTCTGTGATGTCACACAAGGTCAGACAGTGTTTTAAAAAAAGGGTTTTATTTGGGAAACACGGTCACGTGACTTTCTAGCATCTTTGTGATTGGACAAACTTTAGTAATTAATTTCTGACAGTAAGAGATCAAAATGAACAGTAGAGACAAGACAAACTAATGCTGTGGATACGTGTGTGTGTGTGTGTGTGTGTGTGTGTGTGTGTGTGTGTGCTGGTGCTGTCAGGAGGACCGGGACGCCCACGAGGAGTTGGCCCGAGCTCTGGCCCGAGGCCTCCAGCTGGACATCCACGGCTCCAGCAGAGACTCCCTGCAGGGCTCCAGCGGCTACAGCAGCCAGACCAACACACCCTGCTGCTCGGAGGACACCATCCCCTCACAAGGTGCGCACACACACACACGCACGCACACGCACGCACACGCACGCACACACACACACAGAAGCCCTGAGGGGCAAGTGAGGATTTTTTTTTTTTTTTTTTCTGGTGATCCATTTTCTCTCCGGTCTTTATGACTTAAACTGGTGAAAAAAAAAGTTTTGCCAGGATGATTTTTCTAAGTTTCTTTTTTTTCATCATGTGGAAAAAATACATTTAAAAAAAATCAGGACAAAAAACTTTCTCAGGAGAAAATCTTTGTTTTTTCCATGTGTGAAATCAAGTGGGGAAAATGTTTTAGGAGATTTTTTTTTTCATGTGTAAAACATTTAAACATTTTCTCCCAGAATTTATTTATTTTAAAAAAATGTATGTGTAGAAGTGAGTTAACTTTTTTTTTTTACATTTCAGGGGAATTTTTTGTTTTCAGTTTAACACATGAAAAAAATCCTTAAATTCTTATTCCTCACTTTGTTTCACGCATGAAAGAAAAAAAAATGATCCTGAATTTTCCCCCCACTTTTTTTACATTTTTTTTTTACTACTGAATTTTATATTTTCAGGTTTTAACAGATGGAAAAAGGAAAATTAAGGAACTTCATGGTGCGTTTCAGCCTCTTGTGGTCAAAATGAGTATTACAAAAAGAATCACTTACAAAAATGAGCTTTAAAAAAAAAAACACCAAAAAAAATTGTGTTCTTTTTCAACAATCTGGGATAAAAAATGTTTTAGCTCAGTTTCACACGTGGGGAAAATGTTTTTCCTGAGAAATGTTTTCCCACTTGGTTTCATAGTTTTTTTTCCCTCCCAGAATTTTTTATTTTTACTTTTTTTTAGGAGCAAGTTAACATTTCTTTAAACATTTCTGGGGATTTTTTTGTTTTCGGTTTCACACATGAAAAAAAAGCTTTAAAAAAAAAAAAACATTTTGTGGATAAAATGTTTCAGGGGAGAATTTTTCTTTCTTGTGTGAAACTGAATAAAAAAAAAAAAAAATCTTGGATAAAAAATGTTTTGCTCGGTTTCACACATTTTAGATTTGCTTTCTTTCTTTTTTCTTTTAATGTTTCCACAGATGGAAAAACAAATCAAGGAACTTAAAAGAATCATCCCGGCAAAACCTTTTTTCTCGAGTTATAAACAGAAGAGAGAAAACAAATTAGATCAGACTCAGAAAATGAATCACCAGAAAAAAATCATCACTCAGGGCTTCTGTAGTCGTCTCTGTGAAATAACGTCACATCACACAAAGTTTAAAAACATCTCACCAACTCAAATCGTTGAACCATTTTTAAACCTTCCTCTTGTCCTGAGCTCGTGTCTCTCAGATGTTGAGTTGTGCTGAAGAGTGGTGTGATCAAACTGTTTCTGTCTCTGTAGTGTCTGACTGTGACTACTACTCTGTGGGGGTGGATCAGGACGGCGAGCAGCAGCAGTCGTCAGACTTCGATAAATCCTGCACCATCCCCAGAAACAGCGACATCAGTCAGTCGTACCGCCGCATGTTCCAGTCCAAACGTCCCGCCTCCACTGCCGGGCTGCCCTCCAACCCCTCTGCTGTGATCACCCCGGGGGTCGCCACCATCCGACGGACGCCGTCCTCCAAACCCAACCTGCGACGACCCTCTGGTGGCCTCAACTTGGGCCCCATTCCCATCAAGCCCCCCATGATCCCGGTCAAGACCCCCACGGTGCCCGAACATCCGGGTTTCCCCAGCAGGGCGGCGTCAGAGGACGGCAGCGCATCCAGAACCCCGCTCAGCCCCCCGACCACCCCGCTGTCACCGGGCTGCAGCGGGACTCTGTCGCCGAGGTCCGTCCCATGGGAGGTAAAGCACCAGGGCGACGGGTCGGATCCTCCCACCCCACCGCCGCAGCCCGGTGGTCGGGTGTCAGAGTGGGAGCGCCGGCCTCTCCCGGAGCTCCTGGAGGAGACGGAGTACAGCGAGGTGGAAGACTACCTGGTGGCCATCCGACGAGGCGTCCGGCTCAAGAGGGCGATAACCAACGATCGGTCAGCGCCGATTATTCACTGAGACTTGTCGGTTTGACTGAGCCATTTTGCATCCCAGCAAAAAAGGGACACAAAATGGATATCGCTAAGGGAGCTACGACATCAAACGGACGCCGAGGACAGGAGGAAGTTGCCCGGAGACTCTGATCGAGGATCGGTTTTTAAATTGATCACGGAGCAGTGAGTTCAATACAGAAATGCCAAATTTTGTTTTTAGGTTAAAAACTTGGCGCCGTCACCGTCCGGCCAAAGTGTTTAACGAGGGACGACGACCTTTCCATCTGTGGTTTTGAGAGGACTTGAACAAAGCTGGGTGTGGAGGAGACGTCGCTCAGAGAGTTTTAGGATCACAGCTCGAACAAAACAAACTGATCCTCGTGGAAATCTTGATACATTTTCTTTTTTGGGAAAAACTGACTGAAGCAATTTTTCCTTTTGACATGAAACCCTTCAGCCTCTTGTAACTCGTAAACAGTCAGTATTACATGTGACTAATTCCAGTTTCCCCCTAAAAACTGCTCCTGGGAACTCTGATGCTGATCTGAGATCATTTCCGCTGGGCAACTTCAGCATACGAGAGGAAAACGTGTGAAAGGACGTGTTTGTGGCACAAGTTCGTTCTTGTAGCAGAAATTACTTAAATTAAACATTGAATAGATGTTAACGCGTGAAGTTTTGGGACGAAGAGACGGTCGATGACGGAGAAGAAGATGAAACTGAATTGGAAGGAGTGATGGAGTATTTTCAAAAAAGATCAAATCATTATTTGTATGTACATATTTATGTGTTTGTACATTTTCTTTGTCATTCGTCCTTTTATATCCCCGTAGTCTCCCATTTTCCACTGAAGGTGCCAAAAGCCTGTGTGCTGAATTTAACTTAAATATTTCTCTATTTAATTAAAACGATGCTGGATTTTCTTTCTGTAAAAAAACATCGATGGGATGTTCGATAGAGAACGAAGCTTCTACGCAACCTGGAAGAGTATTTGTATATGTGAGGTAGCGTACTGAAGAGCGTGACCGTTCACAACTAAAGAGTTTTTAAGTTGTTACAGTTATTAAAACCACAAACAGTAGATCGACCTGCATGTTGTTAAAGTTTGCCCCGGTATAAACAATCATTTTGGCTTTTAAATTAGATTTATAAAGACGGTAGCAGATCAGGAACTGTGGACGCCAACAACTTGTAGATAAAGTCTGATGTCAGCTGCACAGAACAACATCCTGCAGTGTTTTATTTTATTTTAAGCTTAGAGAATCAAAGTATTAGAAATAAATTATTTCTTACAGCGTTTGATTTTCTGCAAAGCACTTTGAATGTTTTGAAAAATGTAAATTCGATGACGGCTTCTCGTGCAGACGGACCTGATCTGTGACTTTGTTGGCCTCCACGACTGTTCACTGTTCAACTCTTAACCAACTATATATCAGCTGTACTTCAGTCCATGGTAGTAATAGAGGTTGTCGCGACAGGTTTCCGTGTTACTACTTAGCTTAGAGTTAATTGGAGTAATGTGGATTAGTGTTGGTCTGTTGTAGCGGAGCCAGTGTGCTGACGGTGAGGTGTATTTAGTTGGCACAGATGTAAATGGTTGAGGACGAGTAATCGCTAATAAGAACAACTTCTACTATCGGCCCCACTCAGACAAGATCCGGAGACGGCAGGTTCCCTGTCCCAGTACATAACTGGGAACCGACCCAGAGGCAGCACCGCGGTGTCGTCTCCAGCTTGCTTCAGTCCTAAACCGTCTGTGCTAACTAGCCACCGAACACCAACAGTCCAGTTTATAAAGTGTTTTTCAGGCGGTTCAATGCTCCCTCCGGCAGCCATTTTGGAGGTCTTTAGCTCTGGAACATGCGATGTGGCTCTCAACACGACTCAAAGTACACTGATGTCATATTTTTGTTATGTTAATAATAACTTGACAAGTATTTAGCTAACTTAAATTAAAAAATAAATTGTTTTGTTTCGATGTTAATGAACATTTCTACACACGTAACAAGGTTTTTAGCTAACGGAGAGTCAACTCTCTGCTGCAGACCTCCATCGTGGTGCCAGATGAGGCCGATATGTGTGTGAGCCGACTGAAAATCCTCCGTTAAGCTGCGATTAAATGACGGTTACAACAGATCTCAAAGCGTACCCTGCTGTGCACTGATATTCATGTACAACTGCAACAAATATATAAACCTGTAATAGCTAAATGTTGAATAACCCGATGAGCTGAAAGTCTTAACGTGTGTTAGCGGGTAATTAGCGTAACAAAGCTGAACTAGACAAAACTTCCCTGTTGCTACTAAATGGAGTCAAAACAAGTCAAATTATTTATGTAGCCTATTTATTCATTTACATGTTTTCATCCATTTTGTGTCTTTACACATTTCTTCCTGTTGAGCATATAAACATATTAACAAATATATTTAATATGCATGTTGTCTTTTTTTTTTTTCAGTTGAACAAAAACAATAGGCTGCTTTTTTCTACTGGATCTAATGTTTCTCCCTCCGTCGGTCCGGTTCTGTCGGACCGGAACGTGTTTTTAGATGCTGCCTGTCGTCTGATCTGTTTCATTAATGTTTCATATTTTTGTGTGACAGCAGTTTGACGCCCTGTATGACGACTGAATCCTGTCTGTTTTATACCCGTTTCCAACTTGTTCATTTCTCCGGCGCAGGTAAAACGAATACGATCGTGCGGCCGAAGCGATAACAAGCGTATGAAGCTGAACGTTCGAGCCTGCGAGGACTCAGTAACTGTGCGTGTTTATGAAGATCCGAGTGAGGCCGACACGCGCTGAGGATCAGAAGAGTGATTATCAGGAATCACATCCGTTAGAAACAGAAAATACGGACGAGTTTTTACATTTAACTTCATCTGGTCAGAAAAAAATCATCTCAAGTTAGATCAACAATCACTCGTCCGGTCCTGAGCGTGTGTGGAGGCCATCTTTGTCTCTGAGCTGTCAGTGTGTCTCCGCATTTTAACGTTTAGATTTTTAATTTGAGACAAGTTGCCAAATCTCCTTCAGTATATGCGACACGATGCCCTGGGTTTCTCTCTTATTGTATTTTATTCTCTTTAAGGTGCTAAGTTGTTAAATATTACACATCTGGGTGAAACTGTCACTTGATGCAGCGACTTTCTCTTCATGTAACATCAGATAATAACTGAAAATGAAGTTTGATTCTCTTTTTAACTCTCATTTACAATTAATCCTACCAACATATTTAACATATGACGACTAACAACTGTCAGCAAATGTTAACTCATTTTTAATTTATTGTTATTTTAAGAAAGTTAGTTAATTTTTATATTGTGTGCAACAAAAATCTGTTTTCTTTAACATAAACAGCAGCTTTTATCACAAGTACAAGTTATTTCACTCTTTTAAATCTGTTTCTGTCCTCTTCAATATGACTCCTAAACACTGGTTTTTTTTAAAAAGCACTAAAATCCTGAGGGATGAATTGATCTACAAAGTCGCAAAAAATTGGAGTGATAGAATAAAGCTTCCTGTTTACAACGGTACGCACACGATCGTCCTTTTTTCAAAACTCAGTTTACGAAAGCACCCGTGTGGACTACGTCTTGGTGAAAAACATGCTTTGATGTGATTTATGGGCTTTTATTTTCTGAGATTTCTTAATCTGATTTTCCCACAGCTGAGCCGAGACTAATATGATTAAAACCTGAGACCCACAGAGAGTTCAGGAGCAAATATTATTAACCAGCCTCGACTTGCCTGAGCTGGCAGAAGGGACTAAAGGGAATCATCTGAGACTAAGAGGAAGTTCAGCGATAAAGCCCCGAAGAACCAGAAATATCCTTAATTAAATATGATGATGCACATGATGCTGTTTGGAGTTCAATTAATTGACCTTCTGAAAAGTATAATAATGTTTTTTTTCTAAGGACCTGCTCTGATCCTGCTGTTATCGACTATACTTTATTATTTATTAATGGAACAGAAATTAATGATGTAATAATACGGTCATGATTCAGTAAAGCCTGTTAAGTCTTCTCGTGGAAGTCTTACTGCAGATTTTTGGTGCTCACGTTATCCCGATATTTTTCAAACAAGCACATGAACGTAAAATTGTCAACTCAGACGATGAAATTTCCCACTAACCTTGAACGCATCACAACAGTTAACATCAAATTTTGATGAGCAGATATCAGAGTTATCACTTCAGTATGTAGGAGGACTTCATCAATATAACTACATTACCCAGAAGGTATCAGACTGATCTACTGCTGTGACACACACAGCTGTCAGTTGTCTGTGGCAACCCGTTTTATTTATTTCTTTTGTATTATTATTATTATCATCATTATTCTGACCGTGCCGAGCGGTTTGTTTCCCTGCGACTCTCGAGGATCCTGTAACTTTATGTTCCTGAATACTAACTGTCTCCTATTTTCTATGTATACCAGCTGTTTTGGCTAAATAATAAAATCGTAGCATACGATGTGCATCTGATGACTGACGACATGTGGTTTGTTTTTTCTTACTGTATAAGATACCACTGATCTATACGGAAGCCCTGAAGGGCCAGAGAGAATTTTATTTTTCTGGTGATCTGATGAAGTCTGATCTAAACTGTTTTCTCTCCTGTGTTTATGACCTGAGAACTGCTGAGAAGTTTTTTTGTTTGTTTTTTTTCATCTGTGAAAAACAAAAAGACATTTTCAGAAGAATTTTTTTCCATGTGTGAAAGTGATCCAGGAGGATGTCCCAAATCTGAATTTGTATTCCTTCCAAAAAAAGAAAAAGTGTAGATATTTTCCCCGTGTGAAAAAACTTTTTTTGCTAAAACTTTTTTTTTTCCCAAAAATTTTAACTCAGGAGGATTTTTCAAAAAAATTTTTGAGGACATCTTGTCCATGTGTGAAACTGATGTTTCCCCCATTTTTTTCCTTCTCTTTTTTTAAATTTTCAGGAAAAAATAAATTCAGATTTTTTTCGCCATGTGAATCCAATAAAAAATTTTTTTTCAATAATATTTTTTCAATTTATTTTTAAAATACATTTTAATTATTTAACTTTTTTTTTTTTCAAATTTTTTTTTTTTTTTTTAAAATCAGGGAATTTTCTTTTCCATCTGTAAAATTGATTAAAAAAATTATTGTATGAATCAGACATTTTTTTGGAGGAGTGTTTTTGTTTTGTGTTTTCGTTTCTTAAATCAGGAGAGTTTTTTCAGAAGGAAATTAAAAAAAATTCAGGAAGAACCTTTTTTTCAAAAAATCATCATTTTTGAGGAGGCAAGAAAAATCATTAGTTTCTCATAATTTTTCTTGCCTCCTCAAAAAAATAAAAAATAAAAAAAAATCACTCGCTCAGTTTCCAAAAAATTAAAAAAATGAAGGAACTTCAGAGTAAAGCAGAGCCGGACGTAAACACTCCAAAATTTATTATCATCTCATTTTAAATTGCACAGCATGTTTCAAAATGCATCCCACAGAATCCTTCAACGTCACTGGTTTATAGTACAGACATGCATCAGTGCACGACACGCTGCTCCTGCTCAGACTGACCACAAGGTGGCAGCACAACACAGCATCCCTTTAACAGACACACTGGAGGAGATCACACACGTTTGTTCATACGCTTCAAAACTTTCCTTCTTTTCTCAGTTCTGCAATAATGGAGAGAAACAAAACCATAAAAATCTGCTCATCACACGACTCACCTTAGAAAAAATATACAAACATGAGATGATACAAAAACAGGTTGTCGAGGGTAACAAACGTCATTTATCATTACTTAGTGCCACGTCTTTTCAAACAGACGTCTGCTGCTCCTCCACAGGATGAGACTAATTCCCTCGAGGATTTTACACTTAATCCAGTTTAACAAACTTAAAAATCTTCTGCAGTCGGATCCAAACAATCATTCAAATGTTTTTTTGTTGTTCAAACATTTCTGTCGCGCTGAACTCTTTCCAAACTTTAATTCCTTTTGATTGGAGGATGTGGAGGATTAGAGCTCCGTGTCTCTAAAGATTTACAGATTCTGATATTTGCTGCAGGATGAGAAATGTTCAACAGCCGACTCTAAAAAGCAGCTCCATCGATCATTATTACGATAGTTTCCCACAAACTTTTGGTAATTTTCAAACTTTTCAAGGCATGAAATGACTCCGTTCTCCTTCTGCACGCTTTCTGACCTGTGAGGAAACTAAAGTTGTGACGTTACTGAAGTGAATCAGCCACTCAGTCACTCTTCTCTTGATAACAGACACTCAGTGGTTGATAACTGATGTTTCTCTTGTAATCGCAGTGATGTGAAGACGACCAGAGGCTTTTATTATGAATCTGTTCATTTCTTCACGAGCAACACCAGCGTTGTGAGAACTTTTACTTTCCTTCCAGTAAACTTTAGATTTAATTATTGTAAACAGTAACAATGAAACCTTGTTTGTTCTTTAAATATGTAAATTAATTCACTGCAGCGTCTCTCTTTACTTATGAACTTGTTTTAGGCATAAATCCCCAATTTGTACAGATGTAATCCGATCAAACAAACGAGTTAGTTTTCTCATTTACTGGCCAAAAATATATCAAAGCTACGGAAGCCCAGAGGGAAGCGAAGACAAAACCACCTTCAAATAACATTATTTTCCCGGTGATACAGTTTCTAAGTCTCATCTAAACTGTTTTCTCTCCTGTGCTTACGACTCGAGAACTGGTGGGAAAAAAGTTTTTTCCAGGATAATTTTTCGAGGTTCCTTAATTTTTTAATTTATCCATTTTAACATTTTGTTTCCAGGATAATTTATTTATTTATATATATTTTTTGCCAACCAGCGTTTTTTCAGGATAATTTTTTTTTCTTCATGTGTGAAACCAGGCGGAAAAAAAAGTTTCGTCGTCAGGAGAATTATTTTTTTGTAAGGCTCATTTTTTTAAATGTTACATTAACCTGCTAACACAAAATAGATGCATCTTTTGTTTATTTTTTAGAGAGAAATTAAACTCCCCTCGAAGAAAACAATGTTTCTAGTCCTATTAAAAACACGGCGTTGTGGTGCACTTCAGCCTCTTGTGGTCAAAATGAGTATTAAGAAAATAAACACTGAAAAAAGTCAGCCTTACAAAAAAAATTTTTTTTAAAGTTCTACTGCCAAAACTTTTTATCATCTCACTCGGTTCAACACATAACAACAACAAAAAATCCTTTCTTGAAATTTTCTTTTACATGCAAAAACAAATTTTTTTTAACATGTTTTCACAGATGAAAAAAAAAAAAGGAAGTTATGAAGATTACCCTGGATTTTTTTTCCCCAGCAGGTCTCAAGTCATTAAAAACCTTCACTTGTCCCTCCGGGCTTCCGTACCATCTATGGTGAGCAGTAATGTGACACATGTTTAATATACGAGACTATCAAAAGTGACACGTTGCTGCTCTGTAGGATTGTTCACAGAAACAAGCGTCAGAACGACTTTTTCTTTACATTGTGGGGAATTTTGAGAGCACAATAAAGTGAAGAAATGATACATGGAGAATTCAACTTTCAGCTGATTAGTAAGTTAATCAACAGGAAATTCTGATGATCAGTTTTCAACCAAAAATAGCAAAAAATGTCCAGTTACGGCTTCTTATTGTGAGAATTTATTGTTTAATATGTTTTTAAGTTCAGCATCTTTGGGTTTTGGACTGTGGGTTGAGAATTCAAAGATCACATTGGGAAATTTTTATTTATTTTTTTACTTTCGGACGTTTTGAAGCAGGGCTCGTGGGCCAAAGCGAGACCGCCATGAGGTTCAATTTGAAAAATGTTCTTTAAAAAACACAGGATCACAAATTATTAATTAATTTGCCTGTGGGCAGTGACGGTTATATCTTTTGAAAAAGATGTAAATGCAGCATAAATGAGCCTTCAGAGAACTTCGGATCCTATTTAGCGTTCTTACAATACATTACAAAGCAACGGTTGTTTGCTTTTGGCCCGTGTGACATCATCAAGGGTCAGTTTTGGCTGTTCAAGGGAAAATGTTTGGGCAGCGGTGTTTCAGAGAATAAACAATGGATTGATTTATCAATAATTATATTATATATTAGTCATTAATGACCATAATTGTTAGTTGTAGTCCTAATCCTGACATTCAAAGACGTTTTATACGACATTTTTGGGATCAGGGTGAGTTTGGATGCAGCGAGGTGAAAAGGATCTGCTGGATTCTACATATTTACAAAAAGCACCTTGTTTGTGTGCCGACAGCTGGAGTGTGAGAGAGAAGAGCACACAGAGAGAGAAAGAGAAAGATTAAGAAAGAAAGAGGAGAAGTCACAGAGATCGCTGAGAACTACTGAACTGAACCGGTCATGGCATAAACTGTTTTAGACTCCACCGTCTTCTGTGGCAAATCCCGACCATCTGGAGCGTCGAGTCTGACGAAACGCGTGCTGAAAAACTAATTACACAGACGGCTGGAGTTGAGTCAAGTGTCTGCGAGAGAGAAAGGAGTGAAAAGTAAAGAAGAAAAAGATGGAAAGAAACACACAGAAGTACGGAGGGACCTTGGAACGCAAACATCAGAACTAAAAATAGTAACTTAGTGTTTGTCGCCGCGTTCGCTCATCAACTCGTACAAAACATTTGAAGACTCTCCAGCAAAAATTTAAAAACCATCTGATACAGAAATAAAAGGTCTGGTTATAGAGCTACATCAGTTCTTCATGCAAAACACCTAAAATATTCCCATCGAGGTAGCAGTGGACACTGTTCACACCTTTTCTCTTTATTTACACTGTTTTTTGTTCTTTTTGGTTAAAGTCTAAAAATGCACAGACCCACCTGCTGATACTCTGCTGACTGTTTCAGCTCGAGTGATGAGAGAAATGTGTTGTTTTTGACCCAAATAGTGTTTTGGAGTTAAAGTAGTAACTGAATATAATTCATGTGCTTTAAAAGCAGTCAGTTGAACACATGACATGTCGTCCCAACAGTCGGTCTGTATACAGTTTGTGTTTCTACTGTCAGGATGTGAAACGACCACCTGTCTCACCTGGAAGCTTCTGGCTGGCTGGTAAACAGTGAAATTGGTTTATTTGGAGTCTCGCTCCTCTGAGGATGTTCTGACACCGTGTTGTAATCAGCAGCTGAGGCTGACATTTGCAAAGCGGAAGAGTCCAAATCACAGCTGTGGTCTGAAGGTGGTGAGACAGGTGAGCGCTTCCCGTCCTGGGAGCCGCTCAGGCAGCGTTCACAACACGCATCCGAAAACTGAGACGGAAAAACAAATATCTTATTTATGAGAATAATTAAGCTGCAACACCGACGACTCCTCTAATCAACGCCCGAGGCAGCAGCTCAGACATGTAGTCAAATGTAGTAAAGCAGATGGTCGTGAAGCTGTTCAACCATCTGACGATCACTTCTGAAAGAGTACACCGACGCATTAAAGGGTAACGCCACCAACTTTACACACGTTAACATCTCCTGGATGTATTGTGATGAGGTATATGATCTGCTGCTTTCTACTGTTCCCTGTTTTACCGGTGCAGTTGTGATGGTGAACGTGACACAATGACAAAGACAAACCCGTCCATCCACTGGCAATGTGCAAAGAGTTAATTGTCCATTTTTTTGCAGCTTCCTCTTCCTTACCACTATTTTCACATACGCAGTGGTGCTCCACAAGACCTGTAAACACCTTGATTTGTGTGAAATTGGTGGAGTTACCCTTTAAGTGCAGAGGTGCTGTAAGTCCAGGGTGAAATCAGATTGAAGATTGATCAATTGAGGTGGAATAACTCCACATACAGCTAAAGCCAAGTCATAATCATTTGAAGGCAGGGTTTCCTCTACATTTCTTTATTTTTAGTGTTTTAAACTTGTCTCGTACTGTTTGAGATTTGTGAGTACAAACAGTATTTTGTAGTCAGATTTTAGTTGAGCAAGCCATCAGAGCCATTTAGCTGTTGTGCTATTCCTTGCAAAGTTACACTGATGCACCGCAGTGTTAATTCAGGTGCATTGTTCATTAAAAATAAAATACAAATATATTGCTTTATACCCGACTGAGGAAGTTCGCCAATTTTACGATGTTTTTTTCAGCAGTTAAACGAGAATCAAACACACTGAACGATGACAGAATCAGAACTGATAAGACTCGTCCGGCGCCCGTCGTTTCACATCATTCTTAAATGAATGCGACCTCCGATGAAACTGACATACTGAATTAACAGCCGGCACGTCCTGACGCAGCAGACGGTGTGAGAATACCACAGCTCGGTGCATCAGAGGAAGCTAAAATCAAAGTTACGATTGCAGCTAAAATTCATGAGCCAGTGAAGTTTACACCAACAGCTTGAGAGCGTGTGGAGACTGAGGGGGTGTGAACGCTGCCTGAGCACGAGGACACACAAACATCCAACTGTAAATACTTTGTTTTAAAGGTGACGGCAGCAGTGTCCAGTCTGTAGGTGTGACGGTGATGTGCAGCTGTACTGGCTTGTTAGGAAGAATCTGACGTCGTCGTGTCGCTGCAGGCTTCTGCTTCTTTCTCTTTCTCGTCATCATCACCCAGAAAAAACAGCGGGAACATCCCCAGAATGCAGCCGATAGTGATGCCGATGGCTTTACCCTGCAGGAGAAGAGGAGTTTAGATCATCCTGCTGAAAGCACAAATCATTCGCTCGTGATCTTCTCACTTTAAAATGCTTAAATGAAAAAGCTCCAGAGGTCCGTCAGCTGGATAAAAGTAGTTTGTCAGAAGGCTGTGATACAGAAGAGACACACACCCTGAGTCATGTTTTGCATCGACAGCTATAATGTGTTTTTCCAGGTAAATGTATTTTACAGCTGCAGGTGCTGCATCCTTTTAAGCTTTTATCTCCAGATGCACAGATTTGATCTCTCATCACTTTCTGCAGACTGCTGACACTGATTTTGTTGCCAGTCTCGTTCCTTCACTTCATTTTTTTTTTTTGTCAGTGGTTCCCCGTTATCATACGTCTCCACTGATGTGTCTCCTTTAGCAGCAGCAGACTTTCCTTCCTTCTTCACTTTCTTATAGTCAGAATCAGAGAATTTTGACTAGGTGGCATTTACTTTAGTAGGTGACAAAGACTCGATCGCCGTTGCTGCTGGCTCTTTATTAAAAGCATAACAAGGTTATAAAAATAATTTAAAATACATATCATAATCTCACCATGTGCGAGCTGACCCTCGTCTGCCACATGTCCACCTGTTTGGGCGTCAGATCTGGAACCTGCATCCCCAGTTTGGAAGCCAGAGCCTCCACATAACCTGCAAGACTACACACACACACCTGTCTTTAAATCAACAACAATCACTTCATCGTCCCATAGCACACGTCTGTATTAGGAATGTGTTGCTTTATCTTGAGGATGAAAGTGTAAAACGAACAGGTTCGCAAACAAAAAAGGACCAAAATATACTAAGAGTAAGTTTGATAGTGTGTAAGAACCTGGGGAGGAAATAAAAGGTGCTACAAGACAGAAAAAATAAATGTGATGGATGAATTCAAAGCATAAATTCACACACAGCAAAACAAGAAAAAGAAACCTCAGTTTATTCATTTCCTGTTTTAATTGAAGAATGCAGCAAACAGCGACTACACCTTGAACTGCATCAGTCTTCAATAGACTTCACGTCTACCTCAAAATAAAACTGAACCCTCAGAGACGGTTTACAGAGCTGCTTACCCGAGACCTGCCAAATCTGAAACCAGGTTCCCCAGAGCTGCAGCTGCAAAAACACAAAGAGGGAAACACTTTGATTTCTGCTGAAACACACACAGTGACAGACAGAAAACACTTCACAAACAATGAGGGATTTGACTGTTTCTTCCAACATTCATTTGGAAACTGATTTACGGCACCTCGTTTGAAATTCAATGACTCAAAATGTGCATGTTTTAAAAACTGCAGATCTCTCAGGGCTTTCCTGAGAGAGAGGTTGGGGTTGAGATCAGAGAGCTGTTAAGTGAAATCAAAAATACTTCAAAAGGATCTTCAAGGTCTGTGGGAACCCTCCTCCCATCGCTCTGGTTAATTTGAGACTCTCCTGACCTCAGTGAAAGAATCTGAGCGCCTGAAGGACAAATCTTCTGCAACCATCGGCTTCTGATTGTTTTTAATTTTCCTCTGGAATTGCTGGGACCGAAATCTCTGACGGAAATCTGCAATTTGATGGGTTGAATTCTTATCAGGGACGATCTTAATCTGACGGACTGAAGTTCACAGAACTGTCAGCCTCTCTGCAAAGTCTCCTGGCGGATGTTGGAAATAGTTTCGGCTACGTGCGACCATTCACAGCCACTTCACCCAGAAACTGACCAGGTGAGCGGACACGAGAAAGGTTTGAAGTTCTCTCTCGAGCTCTCTTCTCTCTTTTTTTTTTTTAAACCTGATTGCTTCCATCACTTTGTCCAACTGAATGCACCACTAAGGATGCCTTCAAGGACAGACAGTCCAAAGTGCATGCTGTTATCCCCATTTGAACAAATCATGTCTCGTCCCTCTCTCTGACAAACTGCTTTTCACTGCTCACTTTTCCTCCTTTCTCAGCCTTCAGATGTCAGATGACTGGATGACAAATCGTATGAACTAGTTCATTATTCAGTGAAGTGTGGAAATTCAGTATATTTGATAGAAAATGACGACATGTAAAGTTTGAAAGTTTGGTTTTCTGGTCCACACTAGACGTTGACACCCACACCACGTCCAAGCGATGGAAGTAGACATTTGTTTTTTGTACGAGCTCATCGTTTTGTCTTGGCTGGACCGAGTCCTTCTTCTTTTCAGAGTTACACTGCTCTGTGCCGTGTTCCCCCTCCTACATATTTGTGTTGCCTTCATGCAAATTTCTCGCCTGAATCAGTGCCGTGCAGAAAAATGCAAAGCGTTATCCGATCCACCGTTTTACAGGAACTTCTTTCGCAATGTAAGCTTATGGGAAAATGTCATTTTGGGCCCCGGTGCACCACGTGACGTTGTAATTACACGGTTTAGCCACCATGAAAGTTGGTTTCAAATCCTGGCGCTCCTCCTGGAGGCCTGATCTTTGGTTGTTGTGACAAGCTGCCATCAGCACGTAGCTCAGTTAGCCGTGGAGCAGCTCAGACCAGGACTGTGACTCAGAGGACGAGGAGACACTGCAGGTGGACAGAGAGACTGAGGCATCAGCAGCGGGGGAAAATCTGCATGTAGAGCCGGAAATTTTCACATCATACTCTGTGAGTTGAGGATTTATTTTGAACAAACCAGAGGTGATTGTAGAAACACAAACCGACACTGTTTTGGTGAGTTTCCGTCGTATCACACAGTCCTGGCTCGGAGTAAAACCTTTGCAGTGAAAGAAGCCAGTTGAGGTGGGTCAGACATCTGACAAGGATGCATCCCTTTAGAGGTTCTCCTGATATGATCCAACCACCTCAGGCAGACCCATGACTGACTGCAGGCGATATCACATCTGGTCCTGGACAGCCTCTGGATGTGCCAGGCAGAGGTGGAGGACATAGTGAGGAGAAAAATCTCTCTGCTGCCACTGAATCCTGATAAGTGTCCAAAAATAAATGGAAAGGTGGATTATTGAAGTTAAATGTATTAAATAACTGGCTGATGTTGAGGCTGTAAACCATCCTCAGAGCCTGTGTCGTCCCTCCAATGTGCTCCCGTTTGAGGAAACTTCGGGAACTCGCCCACACATGAAAACCAAAACAAAAATCAGCGAATAACACAATGCCAAGTGGCCCACATACATCTCTGGATATATAAAAAGATGAAAAGCAGAGAGGGGCGTCCAAACAACAGATCAAAGCAGCAAAACACAAGATGAGAGTCAGTAGGAGTGAGAGAGAGTGTGAAACTTTTTTTCCGATCAAAGAGCACCTTTGGAAAACCACCAAGACTCCAGTCAGCTTCTTACTCCGGCTGCCTTTGTGGTTTCACTGTCAGCACAAACGGCTTCATAACAATACCAGTTAATGTACTCAACCATACTTGTCAGCTATGAATAATTCACAATGTGTGTTGGATTTCCACAGGGGATGGCTGACAATGCGGTAGAAAATACATTTGTTCACGGCCATTAAAAGCGAGAAGGTGCTAAGGATGTGTTTGCTTTGCCTTCGGTGGATCTCTGGAGGCATTAACGGCAGCGATGCTTGAAGCTGCATGCACAGAGTTTCCTGCGGGTACTAAAACTCCAGATGGCCGCTTCAATCCGAGTTCCCTTTCAAAGGAAAACTCTTTGCTGGCAAAAGAGATGAGAGGCAATATTATCTTGCTTCCTTTCACCAGCACCTTTTGACACTGATAATGTGTGACACTGAAAGTGCAGGGTGATGAAATAAGAGCCAGCAATAAAAGCTGGAAAAGGTCTCCCCTCAAATAAAAAAAAAAAAAAAATACAGAAGCAGTTGCGCATCTCTGCACGATGGAAGACGATGAAACAAATATGAAGCAGTGCCGGGATGGATAGAGGCGTCAGAGCAGAGCTATTGATCTAGAGCCCGTCTTCAGCCTCTGATTTGCACTTTGCAGAGGAAATTGGAGCCAAGTATCCATGGAAACGGAATAATCTCGTGGCAAAAAGAGGGAGGAGGCAAACTCCAGCGCTTTTATGGTTTTCACAGCGTAATAAAGACCCCAACCGAGACCCAGAACAGCAGCCATGATGACAGCAGGCAGTGTTGCAATAAACTGCAACAGCGTCCAGGACAACCGACGAGCCAAAACTTAAAATTTCATTGCAATTTCATACAACTGGTGGCATCACATCACCTGAGCTATACGAGTAATGAGGACGTCCTCCAGGTGGCGGCTGACGGAAGAGGTGGCAAGTCTTCAAACCTGGACAGGACTTTACGTAATCATGAGTCAGGTGCTCTGACCTGGTGACAAGATCTTTAAAAAACAGGATTTCTGTCCACTAATTGATTCTGATCTGAAACACAGAACTGCAGATAATTAACTAACATTTCTGATGATAAATTATGAGGTAAAACAATTTAAATCCTACAAAATGTCTGAGTGTTTATGTGTCATTGTTTGACAATCACGATAGTGCCGACATTTACACAATAGAGTTTATCATGCTTGACATTTCACGCACAAACAAAAACGTTCCAGAGAACGACGCGATGATTAAAAACAGGCCGCCGTCCACAAAGTAAATATTTGAACCTGGATGGAGAAAATTAAAGTCTTGTATTGTTTAACCTTTCTTGGGGAATTGATTGATAAACAGGTGCAATAAATACAAAAGCCTCGACTAATTTCATTATCCAACGAATTAATGAATTAAATTATCTTCCGCTGGGGGATCCAGAGAGTATTCAAGGTCTCAATAACACACCCAAGACACCAATATATATACTGCACATTATCACGTATTCAATTTTAAGCTGTATACAGCAGAGTAAAGAAGAAAACCATCAAAGATGAGAGGACGGATCCAGAGGATGTTTGGAGCTTTGTTTGATAAATGACTTCAATGTTTCTCCTGTTGATTTTCTGTTAATTAACTATTTAATCAATAATAAAAAAAGAAGAAAGTTAGCAGAGAAGACCATGTAGGTTTCATTGTGAGTCGACTGCAGACTTCCTGCTCTGTTCCTCCTTCTGTTCTTACCAGCCATGGTGGAGATCCCCAGAGTGACTCCGATAGAGAGTTCTATCTGTGTTCCCTGGAGAACAGAGGAGAACAGAGGAGAACAGACTCAGTGTTGTCACAGGAGGAGCGAGCAGACAGAAGAAGATTTCATCTATAACGACGACTCGTATCTGCAAATCATTCCGCTCAAATTAAACTTCATCGCTGTGTAAATAAATTCACTCACTGCTGCAATCATGATGGCGTTATCAAGGAACCCGAATCCAACAAAGGGGATGGCGTTGTGTAACAAAACTGCAAACAAACAGAACCAAGTCAATAAACAACACTGGGAGGATAACAGATAATCTGACATTTAGATTTGTGAACTGCACTGAGCACGTTCATCAGTCTGGATCGCACATGAACAGATTTAATACACCAACAGTAATTTTCTTTTTACCATCACATGTGCATTTAATTTCACAAATATCATTTTTCCACAAATGTGAAGGAAACGTGTTCGATTTTTTCAATCCATAGATTCCCACTGTGGATAAAGCTTGTTTTGGAAACTACTCATTTTGTCTTCAAAGTGATGTGCAGTCTGATTACGAGGTCAGTTACTGAACCGAGTCTATCTGACGTTCAGACTTCACAGAACTGTTATTTGATGGAGTGACGGACAGTAAGTTAATTACAGTCCGGTCAGTCACACAAACAGTTTTCATTTCCAACATAAACACAAAACAACTTCTGAAAGTATTTATTAAAAAGTAAATCTGCTCACATCATCGAAATACTGACGGAGGAATTTCACGTTGCAATTTAATTCCAAAACATGGAGGATTAATGTGTGTTTGTAAGTGTGTGTCAGATTTAATCTCTCACCATATCTGATCTGAGCTGCAGTCGGCGGCGAGGGCTCCAGGGTCTCTGAGAAGATAAAACATCAAAACACATCAAACGTAGGCTCATTAACTGCTGAGGTTTGACTGTAAGCGTCTGCACCAACACGGAGACGCAGATTGCTCAGCTGCAACTCATCACGTTACATTCAACCATCTACAGTTCAAGTCGAGGCTCCACAGAAACTTCCGATGGAGTAAAGCTCTTGTCACACACACACACACACACACACACACACACACACACAGTGTTGTGTAATGGTGGAAAAACAGCACCATCATCCGTCACCAGCTCTGAGGGTCACACAGGTGTTTATCATTTGTTTTTTTCACCCAACTTCAATTATTAAATAAAGAAGAAAGTGTCAAAGAGAAAAACTGAACTGTGCTGCAGAGACGGATGAGACTTTCAAAATGATCCGTTTTTGTTTTTTTAATCAGCCACACATTAATCATTTCAACATAAAGTGCCAAAATGCATCAATTCATAAACTTTTGTAAGTCCTGATGTGTTCTTCCATGTGACCTTTACTGTCGGCGCCTCCATTATGCCAGTCAGTGTTGTTTTTAAATGCCAGCAGACATTTTAAAGATGCATCATCTGCTGCTGTGGAACATTTAGTTGTTAAATGTCTCTCTGTAATTGTAACAGAACTCACAAATGGATCATAAACAGAAGCAACTAAACTTTTTTAATTATCTCAGAGGGGTAGAGCTGCACAATTTATCCTTAAAGCATCAATGTTGTTGTCTGTAAATTAACTCGAACACGTCCTCAAACTTTTTTGCTGCTTGAGACAAAAAGAAAACTTGCATGATTCTCATTTTCAAAGCTCAGTCTGTTTGATATCACATAATTTACTGTGATTTAAGGGTTCTTGGACACACCAAGTTTATTCGCAGTGAGTGTCTCAGAGCCACTACAGTTTTTTGGTCAGTGGAGAAGAGATAAACCAGATTTGGCGTAAGATCGTTGTGGCCGGCTCTTGTGGTGAAGTCCTCGTCTCTGAAGTCTGTCAGGAGGAGGAATAATCTGGTGGATGTGGATTTTTTCCAGTCAGAGTTTCTCCAAGAGCTGATTTGTTGGGCAAAACTGCTGCAAAACCCCGAGCAGACATTTGAGTTGTTTTTCTTTTTGTGGTTGTGAACAAAAACACTAAAATTCTTATACATTCATCCTTTAGTCCAAGTGGAGGTTTGTGCCAACTTTGAAGAATTACTTTGGAGCCTTCTCGAGTTCAAAAGACTGGGACAGACAGATGGACAGACAGACAACATAATGCCTTTGAGCACAACTTTAAAAACTTTACAAGTTTAATCACAGTCCCAATCATCTGCTCCTCTCCCAGGCTCCACAACGTGCATCTAAAAAAGTTGTCAAATATCTTTGACAGATTCTTTTGTCTCGTTTACCAGCAGTGTGTCAAGATACGTTCATTAAATCATAATGTGGCTCGTTATCAAACACTCACGCTTTTGAGAAGTTTGGTGTATTTTGATAAATGCAGAAAATGAATTTGTAGGAAGAGCGTGAGTATTTTAAAAGAAAGCATTGTTTTGGTCAGGTAGTACGTTGGCACCGGTATCTAATCACTTCAAGCAATACCCAGTAGAGTTGGGCCTATTTTTTTATACTTGCATACCGGTTTATTATAAGGCTGGTAATACAGGATTTCACCATAAGATGTGGCGAGTGACTCGGCCGCCCCAAAGAAGAGTGTAGCAGCACTACAGTCCATCAGGGCAACTGTGATACGTCATGTTTTCCTTTCTTACAACAACTCAATATGTCTTCTTCTGAAGTTTCACATCAAAATGATAAATAAAATAAAACCTGATCTGAATGAAACTGGGCAGTTGTCGCATGTGTGAACGTTGCAAGTCAATGAGTTTCCCACCACACATTCATAATAAAGTTTCACAATAAAAGCCTGGTTAAGAAATTAAGGGTTTCTGTCCACTGAAACACCAGAGGGCTTTTCATTTGAAACGGATGCAGGAGGTTTGTATTAAAAGTGTAATGCAGTAACTTTAACAGGGCAACAAACACAGAGTGTAACGCTAATGAGCTGCAGCTTAACCTGCACCAACTCGTTAATGAGGAGTTCTCTCCTGTGGACGTCAGTCTGAGTTTGCAAACACCGCTTCAGTCGGTTGGCACAAAATTGAACTGGTTGAAGCCGTTTCTAATCACACTCCCTTAGAAGTAATTGATTTAACTAAACATCTGATACAAATACCTTTAAAGTGAGAGGAGAACTCTCACTGCTCTCTAGACATGAGGCCAAAACTTTGAGGACCTAAAAAAAGATATAAATAAGTTTCTGTTTGAAAAACTCTCCAGGCCCCGGCTGGAAGCTGAGAGGACACACTGGAAGAAGTGGACAGAAAGTGGACAGTTAATGACCGCACAGAGTCAAATGAAGTGCAGTTCTGAGTAAAATAAATGGCAGGAGGGAGTGAGTCTGTGTTACATCAGGAGATTCAGGAAGTTCTCATCCTGCTTTGGTCTACCGTCTGATTTAATTGGCAAGAGAGCCGCGGAGAAGCAGCCGACTTGAGCCGCTGTGTCGAGCACCCTGGGGAAACACTGAGCTGACTCAAGAGAAGTGGGTCACTGGAGCAGAGTGCATTCTGGGCCAGAGACCAATTACAGGAATAAATCAATTACAGCCCAAGATAAATGTGCTGAGTCCATCATTTTACTGACCTCCTTGTGGGTCTAAGTATTAATAAGCTTGACTCGCACAAGTTTCGCCAAACTTTCCTGTCAGAGTGCAAAAATAAAGTGTGTGTGTGTGTGTGTGTGTGTGTGTGTGTGTGTGTGTGTGTGTGTGTGTGTGTGTGCGCATAAAGAAGCCAGAGGCCAGACTCATCTTTCAAAACAAACAGGCAGCAGCGGCGTGGACAGAATCACACCTCTCTGAACGACCGTCGCTGTGGAAAGGTCAGCGTCTATTTTAGGAGTCGACTCCATCCAAACACAAACCACACAACCATACCTCCTGCTCATCACTGACCACAGCTTGTGATTCAACATGAAACACACCTGTGACTTTCACTACTTTACCTGCCAGAGATGATTTTACTTCCAAAGTAGAGCAAATACTGTTTGCCTCTGTTAACCTGATGTGCCAGATGGTTCGTTAGACAAAATCATCTGGAAAGGCGCCACTATAAACTGCTTGGAAAAGGGAAAACACTTGGCAGTCTATCACCATCGATCACAAGTTAACTTCAACCAATCAGATCAACAGCAGGGGAACGCTACCACCAGAGGAGCCAGCAGGTAAACCAAACACTTTCTGAAGCCAGTCGAGAGAAGAGTGAAAACATCTTTTCCATTGAGAAAATACCTTCAGTGCCGTTCTTTGTTCTTCATTCCATTAAATAAACTCTCCACTTCTGATATAACTGATGCTAAAGGAGCTACGCTAACGTCTTGAGGAGCCGCCATTGTTGTTTTAAAACGAACAGTCGCTTCTCTAGTTGGTCATCACACCTCAGCCCAGTCGGCAGGATACGATGTTAGCAGTTTCTGCAAAACACAGATACGTCCATGGTTGACACTGATACCAAACGTGGCAGCAGGAGATGGAGGGGAAGGTGACGGCACCTGGAAACATTTCCATCCATGTTTGTTTAAGGAGATATGTTTTATTCTAGCAGAACCCCAAAATAAAATTATGAACCTGACAATGAGCAGAATATGTCTCCTTTTATTGATTAATGCCTGCAGCTCTAAAATACAAACTGTTGGTATGATAAACACAATGTACCATCTTAATTTAACCCTTCACAAACTCACAAAGTCGTATCCCCTCTCTGTGCTCTGAACAAGCTTCTTCCTCACAATGAAAGAAAAACAGCATCATGTTAAAAGCTTTGAGGATCCTTCCTTCTGCAGAGGAGACCACTGGCTGTAAAATCAAAGCCTCTGCCGGAGCCCGGCTTCCAGAGAGATTTGTGCAGGTAGATTCACACGAGGATCCGATGTTTCCTCCTTCTTCCTGATTGAATGCTCAAGAAACTAAAGTTGCCAGGCAACAAATTTTGGTCCACTCAGTGAGCAGTATCGCTTAGCAACAACCTTCATCCAGTAAGTGACACGGGGACTCGGTGGAGGATGGAAGGAAAATTTTAGGTGCCCAAAATAAAAGTATGGGCCTCCAAGGATTGGACGGCTTCAGGTACAGGTGTTTGATCAGACTGATCCGGGGAATTTGGAGGCCAAGTCGACACTTTGAGTTCTTCCTCGGGTCGGTCGAGGATCAGGGTCACTGCCATTGGTCTGAAATAGTGTTTGGACGGGTGGTGTTGTCATGGCTGATGAGTGAACTAAATGATTTTTTGTTACTTTGTGGAAGAAAACAAGAAAACTGATTCATTTTTAAATTCTGTAATTAAAGTGCAAGTGAGATCAAACTGGAAGAGCTAAAAAGCAAGAAATGTACATTAGCCTCAGTTTAGATTAATGTCCACCGAATCTAAATGAGAGGATTTCTGAGTGCTGCATCAGGGCACTGCTGCTGCACTTCATACATTAAAAATGATTTATTCCGCTAATGTGCCGATTATAAATACAGCATGTGAACCAAAACAGATGTAGGTCCGCCTCCCTCTTCACAAGCTCTCTGGATCTTTCTTTACGAAGACATTTTGTCATTTCTATATTTTTTATCAGCTATTTAAACAGTGAGTGTTTAGCCTTTGCTGTATTCCTGCAACATCACCAGACCAGTTTAATCTCTGAATCACAACAGTTATCTTTTAATTCAACATCGATCCCGAGTCTCATTAAAAAAGCACTAATTGATCCCGACAGCTGGCCAAAACATTAACCACCTCTGGTTTTTTAGAGCTGAGCAGGTCCAGTTAGAGTAGACCTGAAATTATTATTAACCCCCGACACTTTAATCAAAGTTAATCTCTTCCCCCAAACTGCAGGTACAGCTCATTAAACCTTCCTCTTTGAAAAGCTGCGCCGAGGCTTTGATTAAACGGCTCACATAACATTAGCATTTATTTGATGCTGGTAATAAACAAACAGAAACAAAGCTGACTGATCAGGATGAATGTGTTCAGGGTCAGGGCCCCAGTGTTTTAAAGGCCAGAGTGTTCAACTATTGAATGTTTTCTGTAAGATTTAGTTCAGGGGCTCACGGTCCATTTCTAAACGAACGTTAGCTGCTGTTGTTAGCGGAGCAGAGAGATGCACTGAGACGAGGCGCTCGAGGAACTTGCGTTAGGTCGCATCCTTTGAATTGTCGCAGGAAATCAGACGCCAGTCCTTCACAGCTGGCAATTTTCCATCACATCTGCCAGCCTGGCAGAAAATAAAGGGTGTGTCCTCTGTCGACAGAGAGTTTATAGTGTTGTTTTGGATTTTAATGCCTCATATTTTCCGCAGGGCTCGTGCTGAGCAGCCAGCCGATGATGGTAACAATGGTATCAACGTGAGGAGATGTGCTCCGTTGTACTTTCTATCGTCCCTGGGACAACGGGACAAAGCTGTACACAGGATAAACCTTCCCTCATTATTTTCCCTACAAGTGGCTGTAAGAGCAAACTTGCCTCTCTTGGCTCTCTGTTTTGTTTTCCGGTGTGCAATGAGCAGTGGAGCCTCACAGGGCCGAAGCAGCGCCTGTTGACTTCTCTTCTTGTCGAGGGAAGAATATTCATTTCTGAAAATATCAGGCCACACGCTGGGAATAACCCATTTTCAACCTTCCTGATTTTGACTTACTAATGACTGCGGTGTGAGTACAAACACCGAGACTCCTGGGAAAACGTGTCCAGAAATAGGTCGGACTGACGCAGGCACAAAAGAAAAATCGCTGCACAATCTGCTAATAGCAGCAGATTTGGAGTCAGATGAATAGATGCTGAAGATTTGTGGCTCTCCGTCGGCTGCAGACTTCGCATAAACAGATAATGACAGCAGAGTGAGTCGAACACAGCTCATATGTCAGTGCGGGATTGAATCAAACATAAGCTGATTGTGTGTGTTCGTGTGTATATATATGATTAGACGTCAGCAGATGCCGCATCATCTGTCTGCAATCAGACTGCTGATTAACAGAGTGGAACCGCTTCCTGCAACACACCGCACACCTGTCACACACACACACACACACACCTACCTGAGGGACACACAAACAACAATGACAGCTCAGAGTTGGAGGCTTTGCTGCAATTACAAGAATTTCTTCCAAGTAATTTATCATCCAAGCTGACAGTAGTGTTTAATTATTTTTTTATTCCACTGTGATGCCAACATGCATTTACTCATCATACTGTCCCTACTTGGCGCAGATGTAAACATAAAAAACAAAACTTTACTGCTTGACGCACTGATGGATTTGAGCATGAATTACATCTACGAAAATGTGAAAAACACGACATTTACGGAGAAATCTGCATTTTAGCTTTTGTGTTCTGGCAGCAGGTGGATCTTTGGCCTTGGAAATCTGTCACAGTCTCGCCTCAAGTGAAAAGAAGAGAAACATTTACCGCTCAGTCCTTGACGCCTGAGGCACAGAGCGGTAGGTACTTATGTCATTCATATTCATTCAGGCCAAATTAAAGGAAAATCGCATTTTTCATCTTGTAATTACCATATCAATGGGCCTTGTGTCATCTTGTTCCAATACATCAGGAATATCTTCAAGCTTATAAAAAGGTCCAAAAACCAGTAAGGTGACTGGAACAGTCTGTTCTCCTCATGTATATTCATTCTTGTACCCGCTGGAGAGCACACGGGGAATAACAACACTGCATTCAATAATGTTAATATAAGACATAATCAAAAAGGTATTTGTGTGTTCTGAATTATATAAACACTTTCTGCAGGATGGAAAACTACTGGCCACCAGGGCTGCAACTGATTAACATGATTAATCTATTGATTGTTTAGTTTACGAGTCATTCCACACCAACTCATCTAGAGCGAAAAATTGCGACTAGCACATTTCCTGAACCCAACGAAAAACAGGCTCAATGTGAAGGTGTCAACACTGTACAGATATCTACGATGGAATAAAACCACTGAATGTGACATTACAGCCAGTGAAAAGTACGAAAAATGTGCTAATTTCAAAAGGAAATTAAAATAATCTTCTAATAAGGTTCGGCACCGAAGCTATATTTAGCAAATAACAAATAACTTGTAGATGTGATAGAGCTACATTAATACTGCACAGAATCAACACTTGATCCAACAAGAGGAAAACTACTATTTCAATGAATACATGTTGCCAAGTTTCTTTAGGGTGTCTTGGATGTCTTGGACGAACCAGTGAAAATAAGCGAGTAATCAACTAATCATTGCAGCTCTACTGACCACACCTCAACTTAAAAACGTGGCCTGGACGTGAGCTCAGCGCTGCGGCTCTCAGCTCCTCAGTCCATTAGCTCCTGCTGAAGACATAAATCTTTAAAAATGAGACCTACATTTATAAAAGGCTAAATGCAATAAGAAAAACATTATCACCCCACTCAACCTTTAAGAGCGTCACCTTTCTGAGCCCGAACCGAGAAAAGGGCGACAGAAATATCTCTTCAATCAACATGACGAACTGTAACTGCTCCCAGGAAAAACACTCCTGCCACTTCTGTCGACTGAAAATTACATCAGTGTGACAGATGCACTACATCAGAATAATCCATTAGTTGTCAAGTATTAAATTAATCCCCAACTATTTTGATAATTGATTAATTGTTTAGGTTTTAAAGAAAATGTAAGTCAACCTTCTCTGATTCCAGCTTCTCAAGCGTTTCTTCCCACCTCTATGACAGTAAACTGAATATCTTTGTCAACATTTTTCACCATTTTCTGACATTTTATAGACCAAATAACTAATCGACAATGAAAAGTTAACATTAGTTGCGGCCCTTAAGTAATCCTCTCGTGGAAATCCAGCTAATAGTGGATAGAAGATATTGATCAAACGGAAGATCAGCAATATTTTCTTCTTCCCGTTTGGATTTATTCTTGCTTTTGGTCTCATGTTTTGAAGCTTAAAATGACTCCAAAAATGAAGTTTAGAGATTAACAGCAGCAATTATCTATAAACTGATGAACGGAAAATGAAACTGCAACTGATAATCAATTTATCTAAATAGTATTTTAAGCAAAAACAGCCTGCCGAACATATCCTACTTCCAAAAACCTCTGACTTTAAGAATCATTTGAGGACGTCACCTTCAGCTTTGTTAAACAGCGATCAATACATTTTTTTCAAAGAACTCATCAGTAAGTCAAGAAAATAATTTGAAACATTAATCAACAATGAAAACAGTCATTAGTTACAGTCATAAACATCAGCCACTAATGATTAGCTTGGGTCAAATGATAAATGTCAACAAATGTCAGACTGAATAATGAGGTGAAAACAAATTGACAATTCAGTCTTCTAATCAGGCCAAACACTCCAATCAATCAACAGTTTCTTACCATATTTGTCATCCTACACATGAATGATCAATTATATTTACTGCTAAAAAGTTATGAATCTAAAATGGGTCAATGAGTCAACTAAACTCCTCGGAGACAAATCTTTGGTCAAAACTTTTAACAAATGTTTTCAGACCAAGTTTGTTCTTTCTTCACAATTATTACGAGTGTGCAAACAGCTGTTTCTGCTTTAATTAGGAGGAATGAGTGACTGGCAGAAGACAGACTGTCATATTGAGTATCCAGGCAACACGGGTTGCCATGTCACACTCCCGCCACACAGCGGGAAGCGAAAATTAACACCGACCACCGGCCAAATGCTTCTCTTCCTCCATCAGCCGACCTGGCAGCTCCTCAATCATCACTAAGACGTTTCTTTATATTCAAAACTCTGGATGCTGGAGTAAAAAATATCTGGCAGCTTTAATATAAAAGAATAATTATCACTTTTCACTCTGCTGTCTCCACATCAACCCTCCAGATGTCAGATTCTCAGTTTAGATGAGTCCAGTGTGATGAATGTTGACAATGAAATATGACTCAGTCTGATTAAATCCATCACTGACGATTAGGCGGTGCTGAGAGTTGTGCTCTGAATACAAGTAGCCATTACAAGTGGAATAGATGATGTGAACGACAGGGGTGAACTCAACTCTGAGGGTCTGATCATGCTTTAAAATAGATGGTCAAAAGTATGTGGACAGCTGTGCTTTGTACCAGATTGAAACCAGATCAGAGCTCTTCTGTGCAGGAAAAGCTCCTCCACATCAAACTAAGAAAACCGTTTCTTGGAGCTGGTTTTGTGTTTTGGGATGTTCATGGTTAGTCGGAGAGACAAAAGGTTCCCAAACTTTTTAGATATGTACGTCACGTCCACTCTACGTGGATAAGCACTGGCAAATTTTTTTTAAATTTTAAAATATTTAAATGTGATGTGTCATAAAATGAATCGATGATTAAACATCTGTAATGTCACTTAGTTGGCCGCAAATACTAGACAGTTAAACTTTATTGTGTGCTTTCATTTCAACAATGTACACATTTAATTTATGTTGACGTAGTTAACACTGAGATTTCATATCTTCTTAGTCGAAAGCTGCTAAAGAAACAGTACCCATGATAAATGTTAACAGCGCCGTTAACTGTTCAATGAATATGTAATATACGTTATATTTATTAGGACAATGCTCAAACTTCTTGAGTAAATTGTCCTCAATTTTGACTGTTTATTGAGTGTTGTCTTACTTTTCGACAGGTCAACTGGATGAAGTTTGAACTTCCGTAAAACATAACGAAAACGTGGTTTCTTTCCCAAATGTCTAAATTCTATAAACGGATGTAAACTAACTTTTGGCCATATTATGTAGCAGTTACTTACCTTAACAGCTACTTTTTTCTCACATCATTTAGGTATCATAGATAGACTTTACTAGGTTTTCCCCACTAAGGTATCAGGATTTCACTAAACTAGACACTGCATTACATCCCACACTCACCGCTCTCTAACTCTCTTCCTTCATCAGTCTGCGTTCAAAGCAACAAAAGCACCGTGTCAGAAAATTCAGCTTCCTCCTTTATTTCACTGGGACCGGTGTGTTGGCACAGCGGGGGGTTCAGACACAGAGGGCTCCAGAATAAAAATAGGCTGTTCAGCAAAAAAAGTTCAACTTGGTCCAACTTTTGAGGGAATGCAGTGTCATCGCTCATCATTATTTCCGCATTACTTTCTGACGTTTATGACCACGCTCTAGGTTTTAGCTGCTGATCGTTAATACTATAAATACTGGTTGTGTATTTGTTAAACTGCTCTGTTGTCCACCTGGAATTCATATCATACTAGTGTTGGTTGTATAGTTTTATATGAAGTTATAACAATTATACTAACATAATATTATTAAAACATTAATATTACACTAACATGACATGAAACTTTCACCTTCTTAACTTAACTTCTTAAGTCAGATAGTAGATCTGTAGCAGACAAATGTAGATTTATCCAGAACCAGGAGGCCACTGTGGCAACATGTGCTCCTGCCAGCCAGCCATGTTTACATTGTTCAGTAGCAATAAAAAAGTAGTGTTTACATAGAATTGCATGAGGCGTGTGTTGTCTGTGTGTTGGTGCATCTCTGTTATTACATTAAACAACAGCGTGCACACTTCAGCACTTTCACACAGCACTCCCATAAACTTCCTTAAGAGTCTGAAAATGCTCTATTTGACTGTGCTCTCAATGCAAAACCAAATTTTCCTCCAGCAGCTTGGCAGTAAAAGCCTTTGAGTGAAGAGAATTGATTATCATCAGAGGTTGGTTTGACTCCACATTCGGAGGCACTGACTAGGTGAAAAGCTGCTGGCACACACTGCAGTTTGGGGCAGATCTCAGACCTTTAAAATTCATCATCTGTGCCTCTGATGCAGGTTATTTCCTCCCATTCAACCCTTTAAGAACTGGAGCTTTTACAGTCAACTTTCAAACCCTTAAGACCCGTGAAGGAACGCTGACTTTTTGATTTTATTTCAAGTTACATTTGGGAAACGGGCTCTGATGTATGAACGGGTCTCCGCTGAGAACAGGCGACCAGACAACAGGGACAACACAAAAGATAGTGCAGCTCTGCAGGAGGACGGCCGATGTGCTGCAAACAACAAAGGACGAGGAGTCGAGATGCTGCCAGGAGTTAAGCTGTTGTTGCAAAAAGAAACATTCAGAATTCTCTTTGGTTTGCTTCAGACACAAAGCAGACACCTCGGGCACAGTTACGCTCTGCTGTGGACTTCCTGCATGACAGCAGTAAACGTGTTGAAGCGACACTCAGCTCAGTGGACTCACAGTTCACGAGGGTAACAGAACAGAGCCAAACATACATCTCAGCAGATGTTGAGGTGTTTTCATCTATACAGCTGCAGAATAAACAGAATGTATCCAGTTTCTTCACACTTGAGAGATACTTTAGGTCTCGTGGTTTGCAGATACGGTGAGTCGATACTTTATACCAAATATCAGCCCAGTCAGGCCCAGTCAACCTGTCTGCTGCAGATTTATATTCAGAAAATGATCATTTATCATTCTCAACCTAATTATATCAAAATGTCTGAAAGTTTCAATAAATTGCTCAAAAATGTATTAATTTCATTTTTCAAGGCACTAATTTACCCAAGAAGTTGTTTTTTTCTCATATTGATCCATTACACTGTTGCAAAAAGCAAAAATGTTCAGCCAACAGAAAAAAAGAAAGTTGTCTTCAGTTAGCATTAGCGGTAAGGGTTTCCTGTGATTCCCGCATGCTTATCAATAAAAACTATGATACAGACAGGGTACTGAATGTAAATACATTGAATTGCTATTGCTAAGAAAATGAGGACAATAAATAAAATCAAAAATAGGGTTTGATTTCATGAAAATCTTAAGGATGATACATTTAAGATAACTAATGCCAAACTTCATGGCATATAAATACATTTTTGGAAATCATCGCTCCATCCATTATTAGGTCTGCATTTTTAAATTTAATCTGATGAGTATTTTCTCAATATACAGTTAGGTCTATAAAATGTGATGTCTTTAAATGTCTTTTTTGTCCAATACCCAATTATATTTGGCTGAAAACAGCCACCTTGTATGAAAAATTATGCCACACTGATTATTATGATAGTTGGCAATTGTTTTTAGATAGTCGCAGCACTAACATCCATCCATCATCTATAACACTTTATCGTTTGCAGGGCTGCAGAGGGCTGGAGTCGATCCCGGCTGACGCTGGCCGAGAGGCAAGGAACAGCCTGGACACGTCTCCAGCTCATCACAGGGATTCCTTTTGTGGAAATCATGGTCTAACGTCTTTATTCCAAGTCTCTCCATAACTCTCTCTGACTGGATTTCTTCAGCCTTCCCCCCGCTCCCCGTCTTTAACCGTTTATGCAGTTGTCAGCTTTGAGATGCGGAGAGGATTCGTCTCAATCTCACAGCATGACGCAGCACTTTCAGCTCAGTGAAAAGAGAAAATCATGCTGCGGTCGACCTGGCAGACTCCCACACCCATTTTAAAAAGGCAGCTCCATTTTTTAAGTGGAGGTGTAATTTATGTTCCAGTCAAACACCACCCCTCCTTTAATCTTACACAAGCTTCCTAGGTGCTGCCGACCGCCTCAAACCACAAACCCTAACAGACTGTTCATCCGTCTCAAGTCTCGGTGGAAATAACTGCTTTGTTCTCGGCACCCCTCAACCTCACTTCCACGGCGCTCGATGAGATTGACGAGTTCTTGAGGTGTGTTGCCTCTCTGCGGGGAGTGTACTGGGAGTGTGGAGGGCTGAAAGCACACACTGTGCTTTGTTTAGAGGCAGGATTTACTATAATCATCTCACTTTCTACGCTGATGGTGCCATAAATAATGAACTTAAGTGAGGCTGTGAAAGTATTCTATGGTAGGGGCATAACAGCATTATGCAGAATGTGAATCCTTCACTAAACTTTCTAGCCATGAAATGTTTTTGTACCATCTATTGGTAGCCTGCAGCTCTGCATTCAGAGTTCATAACCTGACATTTTCTATCATCATCATCCATTTCCAAACTTCTATTTGAAATAAGATGATCGTTATGACAATACCTACAGCTACAACCAACAGGATTTGTGTGCAAACAAACAAAAGATGCACTGGTGTTTGCTATAGCACAGGAAAATGTCCTTTTCCCACTAATTAATTCCCTGCAGATTTGTATTATTTGTCTGAATTAATTCCAGGCGTCTATTATTGTCGCTGGTGGGAAACAGTCTCTGCACAGAGCCACACAACAAACCCTGAAAAGAAAAGATAAACCTCAAGCACTCGATCCAAAGAAAAATACAATCAGCAACACTTGATTCTTTTCTCCACAACCAAACAACATCCAGAACGATCATTAGATCTGCACACGAGGTGATTCTGTGGTTAACTGCCATCATGTCACTTTATTTCTTATGATATCAAATGTAAATGTTTGCAATCTCAACTAGGAGCAGTGACGGTGCCCCTGCAAAATGGTGTAAAGGAGAACTTGTGCAAGGCGAGTCGTGGCATTAACATGGCAAAACCTCTGCAAAAGAAAAAGTAAGAACTGCCAACTTGTTCAGGTTCTGACTGTTTGTGGACGGGTTTGGACTGAGGCAACTTTTCTCTACTACAAAATACTTTTCCCTCATAAACAACATCAGGGCTGCATTGGGTTTCAATCTGACATGTTGCCAAATAGTCAGCAGTTTCCAAAAGTTATGCACTGTTTTATAGATGCTTCTTTCTCAATGTAAGCTTATGGGGAAAAGTCTTTTCAATCACACGGTTTGGCCACTACAAAGGCTGGCTTCAAAGTCCGCCGCTCTTCCTGTTTATGCCCGACCAACATGCAACACTGGGAAAAAACAACTACCGTTATTTATGGAATTGTAAGCGAGCCTCATCACTGGAGGAAGGACGGCATCGTACTTGAGTGAGATTTATTCCTTTTCAGTGGCAGTAAATCCTGCACATATGCCACCGGTAACTCTGCTGTAGTCAGAAAGACATTTAGCATCGTCAAACGGCATCATTAGCTATGACAAACAGCAGGGCTATGACTATGTACTGGCAGTATCCTGCAGACGCACACAGCAGGAGCGTCTGCGTCTGCAACACAGGTACCAACAGTGACTCAAATAAATGTGCATCTAGTGACTGTGAAAGCTCTGAATCCAGCAGAGACACAGAGTCTGACAGGCTCCGTCATGGCTGGTTCACTCTAACTACTAACAACCCTACGTCTCTGTCCACGCTACACTGAGTGGTGGTCGGTCGGTCGCCGAGCCGCGAAATAGCCACAGAACACGCCCGTTATTAATCCCTCTCTCTAAAAGTCGAAAACATATGCAGAATGTGGACACAGCAGTACTTTCAGTTATGCAACAGTTGCATTTTAAGCATTTTTCTTTCGCCTTGAACATGGTGTGAGTTTCTGCTCCTGCACTTGTAAAAGCCAGTGAAATGTCTTCGAGATAAAAGGGCTGAAGTGCACAGTCAGACAGCTAAAGTGTAACCCACCTGCAGCCGGAGCCACATGCTGGTCCACTGGGTGTGTCACAAGTTCAGAGGTTGGTGGTTAATAATAAGCGAGAGTAACGTATTCAGAGGTGAGTTCAGCCCATCAGCTAGGCAGTGAGCTGCATTACAATCAGAGGATTGTGATTCTGAAGAGCAGGACCGAATTATCATGATGAAAATGTCACATCATAATGTCCTGTCCTTTGCTTCTTTAGTGACCAAATTAGTTCAGCCTCTCCCCCGAGTGTCTGCTGAATAACAATAGTACCAGGCGTTGTCTTACGTGAAATAAGCCCATTTAAATTTAGTATAATTTAGCACACTGCATGTCTGAGGAGCTTCCTTCGCTTAAAACGAGGCACCATCTGCTCATTGTTCAGACACACCGGATCCCTGATGAGAGATCGGTACTTTAAACTTTCAGTCCATACATTCAGGATCAAAACAACAGAAGTAAGGCTGGCTTTCTCTGTCTGGCTCCATTTTTGGATCCCAGTTGGCAAAATATTAGCTTCAATGAGCTCCGACACTGAAGAGTGTCTTATGAAGCCTTTTTCTCTCCTGGGTCTTTTTTATTAGCAGAGGGTGATTTTGAAATCATTTAGGCGGCAGGTTTATTTTTAGAAGTTAAAAAATGACAAACATATCTAGCAGCAGGTTATATCAGCTATAGCAAACAAATTATAAGTGATATAACAAACATTTTGGCTGTTTTCAGGTTAATGCGCTCCCAGTAACAGTCATGTCAATTTAATGCTTATCGTAGCAATATGAATGCCTCCGCACATGAGTCAAGTATTAGTTACTCCTAATATAGACTATGAAGAAAAAACTTTAAAGGAATTTGATAGGAAAGTGTAGTTCTTGGCGAAAGGTGAGAAACATGTTGTCTTCACTTGTAGACTATTTTAAAGAAGGGTACAGAGGACGGATCCAGAGCTTCGTCACATGGAGCAACAACAATCACCTGAAGATCAAAGTCAGAAAAACCCATTAGCTTGCGGTGGCCTTCAATACTTCAAATGTGGATGTTGCTGCAAAGAAGCTACAAAGTCTAAAAAGTGGACGTTTCACACACATCTTCAACCCGTCAGCACAGTGTCAGCAGTTCAGTACCAGACCAAATATGAAATATGGTTAGTCTCCCCTTCTGTTCCTGAGCTGAGACATTGAATAATGGCCTAAAAAGTGTATTTGCAGAACATTAAGATGTCTCGGGGTGGAAATCACAGAGCAACTCATGATACAATACGATTCACGGGTGATTCTGCGTTGATCGATATATCACAAGATGATAATCTCACAATTCATCACAATATCTGTCTAACTGAAGAATACAAAAAAGGCAAAGTGCAGGAACTATGTATTTATTCACTGCACTGTGGTGTCAGTTTCACAATATTTGACATGAACTGAGATAAAACAATGCATAAAAAAGTGCATAGTGTTAACAAAAATATTGATATTTGGCACCAGCGTATCAATAATCTTATCTCAAGAGGAACGATCACACTATATTGCCATATTGATATTCTGTCCCTTCCCTTATGATGTTACAGTGACCTCTGACCAGCAAAATCTCATCAATCCAAGTGGATGTTTGTGCCAGATTTCAAGAGATTCCTTCAAGGCGTTCCTGAGATATTGCTTTCACGAGAACGGGACGGACGGCCGAACAACTCAAAACATGACGGATCCACATCCGGCCAAGCGTATCACCAGCACGGAGGCTTAATAAAATGAAAATTCAAGTCGAAACAACAGCAAGTTACTCTCGTTAGTTCACTGTGTAAGATACACATTCAATCAACATTTCATATCCTCTGCAGCTCAGCTCATTTCACAGTTTGTCAACATCCATCAGGCTGCAGCTCGAAAACTTTCTGCCTTCTCTGCCAAAATAAAACACTGATAACAGATCTTTGAGTTTTTGTTATTTGTAACTTTGGTTAATTGAAAATGTGAAACAGCTAAACCTGGATCTGGAGTCAATTAAATGCGACACCGCCCCCCCCTCGGCTCTATACAGCACATATCCACTAATCTTTGGCTTAATGATGTACATTAACAGCCCTCACACACGTTCTGCTGCATTAACATCTGCTGCTGTGAAACAAACTATTTAAGCTTCAGACTGATGGTTTTAATATTCTCATGTGTGGAAGGCCACGTTTTCAATTTCTGAATCCAATACTTTTGTTTCAGTCTAATGACTTCAGATAATCATGACAAACAGCCTTTATTAAGTCATTGATCGACGGGATTGTGGCATAACTTCACTAATAACTTCAGGCCTAATGTTCTTTGAACTGAACTGTAGCTTATTGTAAAGGAATAAATTTAATCCGAACAGTGAAATGGAAACTAAAGAACATTCTTAACGAGCACTGTTTTTTCACATTACAGCCTTTTACTTTTCTGTCAAACTGCCACACCAGAAACTGCAGATTCACACTTTAATAGTGTTTTTAAATTGGACTCAACGGGACATCCAGGAATAGGGAAAGACCTATGAATAACAATTTATTTTTTAAGGTATTGATGCATTTCCTGCCAAATTAGCTGCACCTTAGACAGTTACAAGTAATTCAGGGAACGTTTATGAGGTTCTTTATAGACTGAGAGGTTTGCGTTGCCAGGTGGCCTCACGAAACTCATTTAAAATCACTTTCCATGCTTCAAAGAACATGGAAATTGTGATGGAGCTCCAGCCAATACTTACTCGACACATCAATGTTTTTTCTCCTCTTAAAAACCACCGCACAGCCAAGTGACAATTTCTGAGCTCATTGGAGTGTTACCTGAGGGAAATATAAAAGTGAATAACACGACTAAATGTTTTTGAGTAATAAATATCAAAGATATTGATGTATTTGTTAATAGATGTGTGGTCTGATTGTGTCGATATCTGTGAGCTCCAGCTCTGATTTTAGCAGCTCCTGTGCTGTCGTCTGATCGTCTCACGGTTCTTCACAGTATCATTTTAGTGTTAAACTAATGCAGGTTGAAAAGTGTGACAGGAGACCTTTACACGTGTCACATTTCATCGGCTACTTGCGTCAGATATGTCCAAATAAGGGGAGGATGGATGAGTGAGTGAATAACAGTCAGAAATATATTTCCCCAGGTGGTTTTCTGACTCGAGCTCTTATTCGTCCCTCTTTCGCTCCCGTCACAGCATCAATAGCCAACTCAATTATTGTCAAACCAAGCTGATCTCTGGGGCATCATTAGTGAGAACAATGTATTAACAGTGTGACATTTAAGACAAATTACTGTGGAGAGTAAACAAACTGTCCCCGCTCAATACTCCCGAGTTAAAGGACAACTGACTCAGTGTGTAGAAAGTGCACTGTTAATGATACAAACTCTTTGTGTTTGGGTATTGTTGTTCCTAAATCTTCTCAGGCAGATTCTTCTTTTCTTCCTTCTGGATCTGAGCTCCTCACTCAGTTCAATATCAAACAAACTAGGATCATTTCTTTTTGTCACGGCCTCCAGTCTTTAAAAAAGAAACGTGCTCAGTCCACACAATATGATTTATTCCCTGTTGAAACAGGACGTTGGGATGGGACAGAGCGCACTGTTGGATTATTCTACAGAGGTCTTGAGGATGGATTAAATTCAAGGAATACAGTTGAACGTTTTCTAAATGAGGCCTCGGGGACGTTCACATCTACTGATTGACGTAAATTTTTTCCCTTTGTTTGACAAGTCAAATATCTGCTGTGACAAAGACTTTTACAACTTGTCACACAATCTGAGCTTAATACGACCTCACTGCTCCTCTGCTCTTACATTCACGATGAGCCTCTCGAGTTAAGAGCGCCTGCTAAACGTCTGAAATGTAGATGTAATGTTTTAATGAGGCTGCAGCTCGGCTTCGTGTCAGACCGACTCACTGAGCTGAAAATGTTTTCACGGCTCCTCAGTAAACGCTTCCGACTCCCGTACGGTTTTTCAATGGCATTTAGCTCATTAGTAGTAAATGGGAGTCAGACAGTTGCTTATTAGTGAGGATTTTCAGAGCCAATCTCGCTCCTGCACTGTGCCGTTTAATTAATGCTGCACAGCGCTGCAGAGAGAGAGATGACCGACTGCTCCGTCCCACTTAAAAATACACTTTAGCTAATACTCTCAGCTCAGAAAGAGAAGAAACCAAGTTACTGTGAGGACGCAGCGGTAACTTAAACTACAAAAACTTGGTTACTGTCTGTTTTAACTTGTTTATTTCTGTTCTGGTGTTCATCTCACAGTGTCTTTGATCACAACTGAACTCAACCTTTTACGTTACAGAAAATATTGTGTATAAATTATGTTTGAAGAAAATTCTCTTCTCACCCACCGGTGAGTTTTTTTATCTCTGTTTTTGTTGCCAGCACTGCAACTAATAATGTTGACATGACTTGTGCACATGCATTTTCCCCCAGTAGAAGGATGAAATGTGTCACAGTTCCAGTGGAATCCATCACAGAGCATCTGGTTGACTCGGCTGCAGACTCTCAGTCAACACCCAGCTCCCAAAAAGCATCATTTAAGGTGAAACGCTCCTGGATTCAGACAGAACGGACAGTGTGGCAGTGCACTTCTTACCTTTGAAAAACAGGTTTTTTGATTATTTCCAGAATTAAGGTTTCCACACAAAATGATAATGTCTTTGGGATCATTTCAGAGTGATTTGACGAACGATAAAAAACAGACTGCCAATTAAAATCCAGCTGAATTTACGGGTCATCAGTAAACATGATTTTGGGGGAAATTTCCTGCAATATAATGTCGACGGAGCGCTTTTATTATTGGTTTCCACCGGTAGCTGACTGGTCACTTTTAAGAAGGTCTACTCTATTAAATCAGTCTTGGTTATTTACACAACTTATTAAACACTTATATAACGTATATTAGGCTGCAAAATTACAAATAAAAAATGTACGTTTGTTTTGATGTCCATTATAACAAACTTCACTGCTGGTAATGTTATTTTTTATATGTTTCAAACTAAAAGTCTGGCCACAATCTGACTAACTGTAGGAACAGTCTCACTAACAGTATAATTAACTGTAATCTCACATCTCAGAGTTGTTTTGTTCTCCAGGTCAAAGCTCCCAATCACAGTTATATCAGGAGGGAGTCCATGAAAATAATGAGGATAAGAAGATAAACTGTGATGCCTCCTTACAACAGAGAGAAAATTAATTGTTTGGGTCAAACTCTCTCCAGAGAAGCTTGAAGGTCTCTGCTGCCAGGCTGACATGAACTGTTCCGACAGGATAAAAACAAAAAACACAACAACATGAACACATTTTGGTGACCTTTAAAACCTCCCGGGAGCTTAAGAAATCCAGACACTTAGTGGGATTATTACCCGTCATCTCCCACAGCAGCTCAACAGCACTGCTGAAGAGGAGGGAGAGAATACAGTCTGTAAAGATGCCGTCACAACCACGAAACTATCAGCCTAAATGCTTGTTGTCATCCAGTTGAAAACTTTTCCTACAGAGTGTTTCTGGCCCCCGACTGTCAGCGAAACCACGGAGTCAACCAAGTTCTCATTAATCTTTTAGTCAAAGAAAAAAAATGCTCACACTACATTTGGGAGCTGCGCCTTGTCATCAGGTCCAGAATGAAATGCTGCTAACAATAGCTGTGGGCTAGCTCAGTTAGCCACGCAGTTTACTGTGTTGGTGTTTACACCGCGACCACAGGGGGCTTTGGACCGCCAGGAGGGGGAGGCTTTGAGGAATGAGTACCAGGACCGTAGACTGAGAGTGGGCAGAGGAACCGGGCTCAGCATCTCAACATAAACTCTCTTACACAACCGTCTCTGAAAAATAAATATTTGCCAGCGCCTGCGTGTGGACTCAAGCTGGTTCTGGAATAATCTCATTGTTTTCCCCTCCAAAGAGAAAAGGTGCAGTTTTGCTCGACACCACAGACGAGGCAACGCTGCCAATACGTTCCTAAATCAGTTTTATGTATGAAATGATGTTGCATGGTAGGCGGATGGATTAGCAGCCAGAAAAGGGCAACAATATCCAAGAGATTTGCTTACACATCGTCTTACATAACACCCTGAATAAGCTGTTCGGGTGAACAGTGCTAATGAGAACGATGTGTTACACCACAAACTGACGGGGAGCCGGTCTGAAGGCACGACTGAAACCCTTTAAAGTCTCAGCAGTGCGGCAGTGTTTTACAGTTTCAGCATTATCTGACTGTATCGACAAGAAAGGGGGGAGAACAGTTGGATTCTGCGGAGACGAGGAGGACCGTGAACGCACCGTGAAACACTGAGTAGGCAGAACACCCGGTGAGCTGCCTGCAGGTGCTCCGTGTACCGGTACAGCCCGTTTCAAATCCAACCTGAAAACATACTGAAGTCTTACTAGTCATTAATCACTGAGGTTTTGTTCCCAGAGTTTCTGGGCTCTTTGCAGAAATCGGGAGTCTTTAAAACTCTGAGGACTTTCTGTGATCTTTCTACTCCTGAATCAGAGGATGATTTGTCTATTTCAGTCCTGTGATGAGTCACTCTGGTTTTGGTTTTGTTCACTTCGAGACTGGTGTTTTTTTCCTTCAAAGCAAACAGAAAATACCCTCTGGTGACTCAAAAGAGGAAGTACACACACGAGACACACTCGCCTGTCAGATCTCACCACTGACGGTACACACACCCTCCGAATAAAGGAAATCCTTTCAAACCGCACACAGTGTGAGGTTTATAACGATGCATTTGATAAGCAATTATCTGTACTTTTTGATGTATTTGTGCCCATCTCTGATCATCGGTTAATACATTCTTAATCTGTTAAAATCTGAATGGTGATTAATCGATAAATGAGACTACAGAGGTTGTCGGGGACATTAAAAGTCATCACAGCGAACACGAACAAACTATTTTAACTCTGACTTTACAATGACATCGCTATCAAAAACGATATAGCAACACGAGAGATATCGCCGTTTTTCTTCCACACGTTCATCCTTTTCAAAAATCTTCCTCTGGAGCCTCAAAAAGGTGTTTTACTACTGTTTCCCCACATACAGCAGCGCTCCCCAAGACCTGGAAACACACTTTAAAAAGAAATATGTATTTTTGTTTACTCAGTCATGAAAAACAAGGAGAATTTGTTTATTTAGTTTGTTTAGGCAGAAAAAAAAACTACACAGTGCACCTTTAATGTATTAAATCGGTGAAGTCACCCTTTAAATATCAACCAGTTAACCAATTAGAAACACCTGGTTCACCTGTGGCAGGTACCCGCGTGCAGACAGAGCTCACCTGTCCGTCACCTTTGACCCGAGTGAGCCTCTCTTACCTTGGGCGATGGCGATGGACTCGAAGCTCTGCAGCTCCTTCAGCAGACACGTCCTCTCCTTCGGCTGCAGGCGGTAGATGAACTCCTTGGCTCTCTTGGGGGAGTTGAGCGGCTCCCTCGGCTCGTTCCTCCCGTGTGTCCCCAGACAGCGGCTCCCCGTCCCCGGCAGCCTGAGCGCCGCCGCCGCCGCCCCCGGTGGCGCCTGTAACTTCTGTACGACCGTCACAGCTCTCCGCAGACACAGCTTGAACATCGTGGCGAAATAAAACTGCTTAAACTCTCTGAATATTTAAAAAACCTGCTGTTTTTAACGCTTTTCTCCGAGCGCCGAGCTCCGTCGTCGTCTCCCCCCGCGTCAGGTCGCCTTCCCCCGGGCGCAGAAGTTGTTTCTTCCTCGCTCGATTCAGCGCCTGGTTTTAATGGCGGCCCCGCTGAAACTCGCTGTAACTTTCAACCCGCCGAACATTTCTTCTTGTGGATCTTCCCGCCGCCCGAACCGGCTCATGATCCCTGACGACGCGGCCGTCAGGAGTTGGGCTCGTGAAGTTCGAGCTAAAGCTGAACGTGAACTACTTAACGTCAACCCGCCGGAATAAGGACTACAGTTCCGGTGGCGCCTTTCAAAATAAAAGACCGTGCTTCCGGTTGTACTTTTTTTTAAATAATAAATCCACTAATAAGGAATTTCAATTCAGAAACTGTGATACCGCATTTCCAGCTAAATTAGATTAAATTTTAATCTTTTTTTTATTATTCAAGAATTTAGTTTTAGCCATTTTTTTTAAAATTAATTTTCAATGGAAGTCAAATATGATTTAAAATCTGTAACTTTTTAAAAGTGTGACAGGAGGCCAATCTTTCAAGCCATTTCATTTTATGAATGTAATATTTTGCTAAATTAATTATATAGCTACATTTCATCCGGGGATAAGTTGGATTTATTAAAGATGAGTAAAATATCCATCTTTGTTACAGTGACATCTTTTTCAAGCATTTCTAAAAGGTATTTCTCTAAATCAAGCCAAAAATATATGGAAACAATCTGTAATGTCAACAATGTCTGTGATTTTTATCTGAGGCGTTACGTTTTACGTCACTGACGTCATCTTTTACGTCACGAATGCGCCGGAAACAGTTGTAACAGAAGAGAAAACAACAATAGACGCATTGTGAAAAAAGTGTCTGTAAAACGATGGATACATTATTTTGATCGTCACAACCGCTGTGAAATGTCTCGTTTCACCCTCATAATTTGAGCCGTTCTGCCCAATAACATTTGGAAAGTCTAGAAGAGCCGCACGATTAAATTATTTTATACCACTTTCAACTTAGCCGGGCGCTAAACCGGAAGTTAGCCGGCTCGGTCGGCGATCCAGATATTTTCATAGCCGGGAAGTCGAGTTTTTTTTAGCTTCAACACACCACTGAGCAGCGTTCATATGAATGACCTGAGCTCCACCTCCAACACTGTGTCCAGTAATAAAACATCCCTGAGTAATCCGCACCCCAAATTCCTTCTTTATTTACGCGCCAGCACCGGATGTTGATAACACGTCATCACTTCGCGCGGCGGAAGTTAGCGTGTTCTTCCCAGCAGAGTCAATTGACCCGGGTGTAGATGCAGAGTGTACACATTCCCACCAAATTGTATTTTGTGTCATTTTCCTTTCCTATCATAGCTGCAAATGAATGAAGAGCTGTTTGTTTGACAATGTAGCAGCTGAATCTCCAATTTTCTTTTCCTTCGGTTTCCTATAATGGTTTGTTTTAGTGTGTAATAATAATCTTTGGACACGAGTCAGACAGCCTCACTTCATCTCCATTATGATACTGAAGATCAGGTGCAGTTTTTTTTTAACAGCAACACTTGAGGGTTGCTTCACCTGCATGTCACTTGTTGGTGCCTTTACATGTCTGTGCATAGAAGTCCATTGTCTCATAATCCAGGCATGACAGACTGTGATGAATGCCTTGTGAATCATAGCGCCATACATGCCAGTGAGATATATACTGTATATGTGTGTGTGCTAAGGGTGTCGGCTGCTGTATTGTCTTTCTATGTTGTATTCTGATCAGCTGGTCTGTAGGCAGGAATCACATTTTGATGCTAATTTTCTGACAAAGGCTCTCTTGTGTTGTAAAAAGTACCCAAAAGAAGTCATACTTGAGTAAAAGTAAATATATCATCTTAAAATATTAGTTGGGTAAGAGTGAAGTAGGAACAGTAGCCTGCTTGAGCAAAAGTTTTTGATATTATTATTACTTTAGTAATAATGTATCAAAAGGATTTTTCTGTCAATGAATGTACTTAAGTGTCAAAAGTGCACGTATAGATATTTACATGTATGTATATACTCTATATTACAGGTCTAACAATTTTCTTTTTTTCTGATTATCTGAGTCAGTGCTTTAATTAAAAATCTGATTACTGATTAAATTAATTTAAAAATGAGGCTCTGATGCAACTGAAAAGTAACTGAAGCTATAAAATAAGTGTAGTGACTAAAAATGACAATATTTGCCTCCAAAATGTAGTGGATTGGAAGTATAAAGTAGATGTAATGGGATCACCCAGAATCATATCTGAGGGCCTTTAATATCTCATGAAGTTTGGTGACCTCAGGAAACGCCCCAGGAAAAGCTGACCACACCCCTTCATTTATAATCAGCTGAACACACGTGTGTGGGAGTGCAGGGAATCCTTTCACCAAACGAAGTGCCTAAAAAAAGCAACTTGTTTCCTATTACACAACAAGTGACTCATAATCTCATGCACTACCGGCCTACTTGTAATATGACTGATGTCTTCTAATGCTAAATCTGTCTCTTCTTCTGCCAGTTTAACCAGCAGAAGGTGCCCCAACTCTGAAGACACACCTTGGTTACCACAGTTGCAAACAGTTTAGACAAAGTCATGTTGATAACTAACCAATAAATCTTATTTTGAAACATATTTGTTGGATGAATGTCACAAGTTTATCAGAAACTGTATGTGGAGGCGGCACAAAAGGCAAAAAACATAAAACAGTGAAATCTCCCCATCTAGTGGTTCAATCAGCTAATGCAGCTCCACACGCTATGGCAGCACTGCTCTTCACAGCAATGGGGGTTAAATAAATAAAGTTATTTAAAGGTGATGTTGATGACATTTGAGATACAGTCCAAACTCATTATCAAAGATGATTTTATTTACATAAATCTCTTTTTAAAACAAAAGGCAAAATGAACAGCTTTTACCTTTTAAAAAGCTTTCAGAACAATCAAACTAATAATCAAAGTCCTTCATCCATCGCTGAAACATGTCAAAAAGCACAGCTTTCCAATCAAATCAGACCCCATCTTTGTCTCATCAACAAGAACTTCATGGATTCATTCGCAGCTTTACGTTCTGCGACCTGTTATTACAACAGTAATGAGCAGGAGTTTGTAGTCAAACCCTTAAAGACGTTCAGGCTCTGGAAGTCTAAACAATGTAATACTTGGAGTTGTGCTTGAAAGCTTTTTAATACAAATTCTTAATGATGATCTCTGTCAGGCCGAACTGTACTGTCAAATAAGGTGAACACACGGCTCCTAAATATTTCCTTTCATGCCAGTAGTTTAAGATTTTGGATCAGTGTTCAGTAGGACGTCTGCTGCTGGAAAACAGAACCGAGCCAGTGCTTCTTCTAGCTCAACATTACGACACCTAAAATGAAATGACATCTGCAACTTCAGAATTAGCCAACAAAACATTTCCTTTAGGCCTGGAAGTTTTTCAGTTTATTGAAAATAGTCTTCCAGCCGTGCAGAGGGACCCTGAGACTAGAAGCACAGTTTGTGCTGCCTGACGCAACGAGAGTCTATCTGTACCAGTGATGAGAAACAATACGTACTGTATGACATGACCTCTTACAGCATGGCTAATAACCAACATGTAAAACAAATAATGGTAGGTTTTTTCCTTAAAAAAGAAATTCTGCACCTTTTCATACTGGATTTTTCTGGCGTTGACCGAGGAGCGTCGAGAAAAAACCCCTGAACCCAATACAATTTAGCATTTTTTTTGGAATACAGCTCTTCAGATGTGACTTGCACTTCTACTCCAAACCAGCGTGATCATTACTAACAATCATTTCTGGGTGTGGAACTTATAATTAACCAAACTAAATACTGATTCTTGTAAAGAGAAATGTGGAAAGTTGGAAAAAAAAATTAAAAACAAAGTCTTTTCTTATCCTACGGGAGAATGTGTGCACGTATTTGTTTTATTATATGTACAATAACGTACACAAATGTAAGCGAGGTCACACAAGAGACCAGTAGTAAGTAATGATAGAGGTATATCAGTGATTACAGTAGCAAGTCATTATTTTTTTAAATCAGACACACCTCTCTGTTTTTCTCTGGCTGGTGCAGAGTCGATAGAAAACTGCTTCACTCTCCTGCCTTCATTCTCTCTCTGGACAAGGTCACAAATGTTGTGTTTGAGTTCGTTAACGACAAAAATGTGGAACAATGTGCCACAAACTCGAGCTGTGATCAGTCTGTGACTCCAAAGGCCCGAAGCGTGACAGTAATTCGATGTTTGAGCGCCCAGACACACGACATGACGAAAAGGGCTGCTGTCAATTATTTTCTGGATTAATCGAATAGTTGTTTGGTCTATAAAATGCCAGAAACTGGTGAAATATGTCGATTGTGGTCAAAGACAACGTCCCAAAACTGTCATATTTTGTCCACAACCCAAAGATATTCACTTTACTGTCATAGAGGAGGAAAGAAAGAAGAAAATATTCACATTACAGAAGCTGGTTATCAGAGAAATTTGACTTTATCTTAAAAAATATTCAAACTGATGAATCGATTATCAAAATAGTTGCCGATTAATTAAATACTTGACAACTAATCGAGGAATCGTTGGAGCGCTGCTGATGAAGTCTGTTAACCAATGAGTCTAAGCTGTATAAAAACAGCTGGTTAGAAAAATGTGTTTTAGCGCTCAAAACGTGTTTTTCTACAAACTCTCAAATCTTACAGACGGATTAAAGCTTCAATTTGTTTCGTTGCTCCACATTTTTGTCGTTAATAAACTAAAACACTCCCCCTGTTCCCCAATAACACACCTCCAGGGAACGTAACTGCATCTTTTAAGACATCTTCGTCGTCTAAGCACATTACAAGTCGGCAGGCGCACACACACGCACACTCAGACACACATACGCAAATACACATTGAGGCTGCATAAGTGACAAAATCAAAACAAAGTTGCGATGTGACTCAAGTGTGGCTGCTTTTCTTTTCTGTGCGCTGCAGGTGATCTGATGATTTAACTCACTGATGTGTGTCAGCTTTGAGGCATCGGGGAATAAATCACGGCATGGTGAGATTTGTATCAGGAAGAAAATGAACAATATGAGTTTTTGGTCTACATCATGCAGCCTCGGTCTGCGCACACAAACACACACTCGACACACACATACACACTCGACACACACACAGAATGAGAGCAGCAGTTACTCTTTCCACGAGCCCTTTAGAGTAAAACCCAAACTCAAATTCAAACAAAAAGAAACTAACAAGAGAAACAGAATGACATCCCTGACATTTTTCAAGAACAAATTAAGATGCTGTTTTATAATTCTTTTTAACTTAAATATAATAAAGATATATGTATATTCTTTTCTATAGATCTCTTCTTGTCAGTCCTCTGTGGAGTCTGTGTCGTCATTGATATAGTCTTCTTCTATCGGCGTGTTGCCGTTTTGAGTCCCCCACTCGTCTTCGTCGTACTCTATGCTGTCGTTGTCCTCCAGCAGCTCGTTGTCGAGCTCCCCCGCTCCTCCCGCAGCCTGGACGCCGGCTGCCGCTCCGTCAGCCGGCAGCTCATCGACCGGCTGTCCGTGCTGCTCCTCCCCCGGAGCAGGTGGGGCTGCGGCAGCGGCGTCCTGCGGCGCTGCGTAGCCCCCGTTGTTGTTAGAAAAGGCGGCTCTGTCGCGGCTCTCCTCCTCCACGTAAACTCTCTGATGGCACATAGGGCACGTGTCCTGGATGTAGAGCCACTTCCTCAGGCACAGGGCGTGGAAGTAGTGGTGGCAGGGCGTGATGCGGGCCGAGGTGGCGAACTCCTGGTAACAGATGGCGCACACGTCCTCGATGTCCCTCAGCTGGTCCCCGCGCATCTCTGGCAGCGAGTTGATCTTCTTGACGGCCGTGCGGCGGTTGATGAAGGTCTTCCAGCCGTTCTTGGCCTGCAGGTAGATGTTGAAGTAAGCGTGCAGGCACATCATGCAGGCGCGGATCTTGCTGCCCGACTCGAACATCATGGTGTAGGCACCGTTTCCGAACATGATGACCCCGAACAGGAACTCGATGATGTTGCCTGTGGAGCGCACGTAGTAGACGTAGTCATCCAGCTTCTCCCAGAGGACGTTGGAGAAGCCGTCTGCCATGAAGAGGCCGTAGACGGTCAGTGACACCACCACCTGGAAGGAGGGAGGGAAAGGAGTTAGATATGAACACTGTATGGAGGACTAGGGTTGTGAATCATCCATCAGTCATCGACCACTGAACCAACATCGTGATTCAAATTTGTTTAAAAAACTCTCCGTCCTCACTTTGAGGCAGAGCTCCACGCAGAAGGCTGTGACAGCAAAGAGCCAGGTGTTGAGGGCGTAGTGATGCCAGAGGGCGTAGCTGAGCACCACGGGGAGCACGAAGAGCGCCAGGGACACCAGCAGGACCGGCAAATGGCGGCGAACAGAGGAGACATGGGAGGCGCTTAGAGACATCAGAACAGGGTCTGTCATGCCGTGGATGAAGTGCAGGATGGCCGTCAGCAGAAGGCACATGTTCCGACTCAGGCGGACCTATTTCAGAAGGTTCAAAAAGCTGTTGTTAATGTTGGTCTGGGGAACAAAGTGACAACAATCGAGGACAGCAGAAATCAACAAAGAATCTATACTGAAGGTGAAGTTTCAGAAAGACGCTAAACATCCAGAATCAAGTCAGAAGCTTTCAGTGTCAGTTGTGTCCATGATCCCTCTCTACATCCACTAATTACACCCGACTCAGTAATCAATGTGTCAATCAGCTGTGGAGCTGCAGTGACGTACCAGGCGTTCCTCGGGGTCCAGGCTGCTGAGGCCGGTCTGCAGAGCCAGGATGAAGAACAGAACAGGAGCCACGAAGCCCAAACGCTTGTCCTCCTCCTCCGTTGAACCTGAAGAGTCAAAACGCTGAACTTCAGGAGCTTTCTTACAGCCAGTATGATTTTAAATGTTAATAGTACAACACACTCAGTCGTACCTATGAAGGCCAGGATGCTGAGGCCGAGGTAGTGAGCGACAGAGGAGATGACGGCACTCATCCCCAGAACAGTGAGCGTGGAGTCACAGCCGGAGATGATGAGGTTACTGGTGAGGTCCCAGAACACGTCCCAGCTCAGCAGGTAACCCTGAGAACAGCAAGTCATGCAGTTACACACACAGTCACCAGAACTTATAACTCCTACACTCAGACTGTTTGGGTCTAAAATACCACTGCTGCAAGTCTTTAGCATAAGACTGCATGGTTCGGATCTTACCTGTGAGTCAGAGCTCCCATCTGCAGCACCACCTGTGGCGTCACCGCTCTCCCTCCTCACCGCCCGCACCACGTAGACCAGGATCAGGGCCTGGGCTGTGACCCGGGTCAGCCAGAACACCCGCAGCACATCAGGGAACCTGATCCTCTTCCACGTGTCCTCTAACAGCAGCTGAAGACCGTAGATCCTGTACATGTGCCGTACGAGTAGGTAGACGTACCGACACGAGTAGTAAAACCATTTGAGCCTCATGGCCAGGCACACGGCCGTGTTGAGAGCCAGCGCCAGGCCCGAGAACACCGCCACCAGCTGCCTGACGTCTGCCGGCAGCTCAATCATCAGCCCCCACAGAGGGATCATGATGTCCAGGACCACCAGAGCAGCGAACACCGACTGGAGGTTGAGCAAGAAGACGTAGCCCACGCCAAAAACAAGCTGGACTGCGGCCATACCCAGCCACAGCGTTGGCCCGTTTCTGGGCAGCAACCTGAACCCAAGTGCTGCTTTGTAGTAGGCGCTGTAAAAGTCTATGTGGGAGGTGGCGTAGTAGTTGAAGAGGACCGCCGCCATGCCGAGGAGAACGGCAAAGAAGAGGGTGTAGAACTTGAACAAGGCTTTCTGGGAGAGCAGCAGCACCACGCTGGAGATGAGGACACCTGAGACGCAACAGAGACATAGTCAGCAGAGAACAACATTCGAGGTAAATTATCTCAAAAAAGATTTGGTTTCTTTCCTCCTCTAGGACAGTAAACTGAAAATCTTTGGGTTGAGGACAAAACAAGACATCTGAAGACGTCATCTTGAGTCCGACTGATATTTTGGGGAGTGAAAAATTCTGATATATTGGCTTTTTTCCATGACTTCTCTTTTTCTGCATTATTACCTCTAAAAAAAAAAGTTTTCATATTGGCTGATGTCAACAACATGCTGTACGCTGATACTGATATATCTGTGATAAGGCCAATATAGCGGTCAGCCTTAGCTTTGGGAAACACTGATCAACATATTTCACCACTTTATAGACTAAACAACTTATTAAAAAAAATTATTATGACGCCTGTTATTACAAGGCTGCCAAACAGCCGGACAGTTCGAGTCATACCGTTGGATATTTTTAAGGACATCTGGGGAGATTTCCAGCTGTTTTTGTGGCGACCACAACAAGTATTTTAAGCCAAACCTTGATGTTTTCTGACCCTAACCAAGTGGTGTTTGTGTTTAAACCTAACCAGAGCACGAGCACAGCGTTGTGACATGAGAGAAATCGAAGCCTGACAAACGTAAAGCTGGAACATAAAGAAACAATCAGTTTTAACGTCTCTGTGGTTTTACAGAAATGTACTTGGCGCACAAGCGAAAAAAACTACCTGTGAAGAAGAAGAAAAATAGAAGCACACAGAACTTAAATGGGTAAAATGAGCAACCGAGTCCTCCATGTGAAAGGAATGCCGTCTACAATACATGTAATAATAGTGCGGCACACAGCCTCTGTGTGCGTGTGCACTTGTTCCTATCATCTGACTGTAATGACTCGTTAGCTTCAACATATATAAGCGTCATTACGAAACAAATCATACAGACTGGCTGTGGATGAGTTGAACCGGTCAGACGGACCTTGACGTTTCACAGCATTGTTATCACTATGACAGTGCAGTTATTAGTTATGTCAGATGTCTTCATATATGTGCGTCAGTGTGTTGTCTTCGCAGTATGTGATCACCTGACTCTTTCCATACCCTTTTTATTAGAGCTGCAACGATTAGTCGAATGCAAAAATGTCAAACAACTGCTGGTTTCAGCCTCTTAAATGTGAGGATTTGCTGTTTTTCTGTCGTTTATCACAGTAAATAAAGAGTCTCTGGGCTTATACATTATATATATTATTGTTTGCACTTTTGCAACGTCTTGTTTATAGTTTGACTTCAGGTAAACATTTGTATGTTTGTGTGTGCTGGTACAAAACAAACACTCGTGGGTTGAAGAAACTTGAGACTGTTGGCTGACCCACTTTTAAAAGGCACCTTATTTGGCCCCTCGCCTCTCCAGACCCAAAGCTCTTGGCTAACACCAGGAGGACTTTCATGAGGACTGAGCCGGTCAAAGGTCCACAAACTGTACAAACGGAGAGTTATGCAACCTGGTAGTTGTTCTTCTGTGTAAAGTGTTTTCTGTTAATGACTAAATGCCGCACAGAGAGAAGCTTTAGTTGGTTGATTAATGTAGACTGGTTTAAAGGCATTGAAGGGCTCAACAAAGAAACACTGAGAAACATGTAAAATGTAAACATGTAAATTCTACAGTCTAAATGAACATTTGTCATATTGTGAAATCTAAAATATGATATATTTTGAAATTAAGAGAACTTCATGAATATGAACCCTCGCTCCTAAAATGAAAAGAAAGACAGGAGGGAGAAAAGCTGCAGCGACAGCATGTGTTAAAGGAGCACTATGTAGTTTTGGGGTAGACATTTTAATCAGAAGACAAAAATCTTCACTGACTGATTTTGTTTTATGCCAAAACAAACTAAATAAACAAACTCTCTTTGCTTTCATGACTGAATAAACTGAATAAACAAACTGACCTTAAAAGGACAACACAGTTTCATACTGTTTTACTTTGTCTACATTTGGCGGACCCTGCCACCTTTCTAGCTTCAAACAATGTTCTGGGGACCTTGCAGAGTGGTGAAGGGACATACCTGAACCTCCACAAGAAGCCTATGAGATTTCTGAATTGGATTTTTGAATATCGTCAAAAATAATCTCTGTGACAAACAAGCGTTTATCAGAATCAGAATACTTTATTAATCCCCGGGGGGGGAATTGTTTTTGTTCCAGATGCTCCGTGCAAAGTAGAAATAGAAATATAGCATGACCTATGACGATGACATGATTATGATACTAACACATTTTGTTCAGCAAGATAATCTTCACATATGAACACCAGTTTGTGATGTTTGAAGCTTAAATTAAATGTGTAGCAGTAAAAAGCTAATGTTCGGCTACAAACAGACGACATCACGGTCACATGACTTAAACGTCACCACCACTAAGCGTCTACCTACACAATTACTATACAGGTTTTCTATAAACTGATCAATGTCCAAGTTGTAAAGTCAGAGTTAGACTACTTTGTAACTAAAGTGGGCCTGTAAAGACGGACTAGTGAGTAGATGAGTCTCCGTGTTCGCTGTGAGGACGTTTAATGTCCCCGACAACCTCTGTAGTCTCATTTAGACACTTGTTAGCAACGACTGCTTTTAAACTGTGGGACATTTAATGATGAATTTTATGTCGCAGAACAACACGTGTAAATATCTTAAGATCATATTTCAGGCATTTAACTGAAAACCAATTCAAAAATTGACCTTCAAAAAAAGACGAGGGAACCAGATGTGCAAAAATGCTGATTTCTGGGTTTTAGGACGACAGACTTCATCGTCCTCTGAGAACAGCTTGTTTACTCAGTTATGGAAAACGAAATACTTCTGGGTTTTTATTAGTACCTAAGTAATATTGCAAATATTAAAATTCTGAGATTGAATTTCTTCTCCAAAACCACATAGTGCTCCTTTAATGGTAGTAAAATGAATATAATATTAATATTACTGCAGTATTAATGTGTTCATATCCTCCATCATGACTACATTAAGTTGGTACCAGCTAAGTTAAGGGGATAAATAAGCACATTTCGACAGGCAGCATGACAGGCGGTCCCACCACACAAGACTTCCGTCAGATTACAGCGGGGTCACCGGATTTGACACGACACCTGTGACAAAGTACCTGGCGTTAGCGGCCAGCTAGCAAGATCCTAGCAACAAAACAAACACGATTACGTTTAAAACAAACTATTTAAGCACCGTCAGAGGGATGATGCATGGATATTGATGCTACAGCTGCTAGTTAACCCGGCTTTGTTCGGTCTGACAGGTGACATCGCTTCACACTGCTGACTAACGTCACGGCTAACGACAGTAAGCTAGCTGTCAGTTTGTTGTGTGCTGCTGCTGTTGCTGGTGGACGGTACCACTTTACGATGCTTACCCGTGACTCTGACCAGCACCTTCCCCATCGCACCGGCCCATCCCGAGCCAGGGTCGTAATAAGAGTTAAAAATGGCGTCGATAATAAAGATACAGGGAACTCGCAGAGCCACATCCAGCACCGCCAAGGCCTGCTGGCCTATCCGGGCTTGAGTGGACGCCATGCGGCTACAGCGGAGGGCTCACAGTCCTGGGGAGTCCCGGTTATCCATGTAACATTAAAATAGGTTAAAGTCCTCCAGCAGCCGCCTGCTGTCTCCGGTTTCGCTTTGCCTGACGTTTATTTGATAGCTGGGGACCTGCTGCTGTCCGCCATGTCCACCCAGCTCAACCTCCTGTTGCTTCTTCTTCTTCTTGCGTTTAACGTCGAGCTGCGGTCATCCCGCATGTTACCGCCACCAGCTGTCCCGCGTCAGAGCTCCCCTCGGGTCCCGGCTCGTCTGTTATCACCAAAAATACGACGATAAGTCCGGATTGGCCATTTCCTATCGCTTTGGGAAGACCGCAGAAGTTGCTAGGCTGTCGGTTCCGACGTAACGTGACGTAACTTCCAGCGTCAGAGGGTGTGGCAGCTGACGTCACACGTTTCACTGACTTGTAATGTTACATCTTGATATAAAAACAAACAATTAAAGTTGGTATTTCATTCCAAATCATATATTTAACTTAATTGGAGGCTTTTCTTTTCTTTTGACATTTTATTTTTTACCAATCAAATTGTCAACATTTCATCAACAAGTCCTTTCAGACTGGAAACTGTCTTTTGTCCATAATTTCAAAGCCGTCCTGTGGAACAACTGTGACATATTTATCAGGAACTAATCCTTATTCTTTCATGAGTGGCTGCAGACAGATATAAATCACATTTGCAATATCTTTGATGACTCTGGCAATATGCTGTCTTATGAACAGTTTGTCTGTACAGTTTTCCGATTTATATTACAGTATATTCATATACGTAAGTGGGTGTATAAACTGTGTCGGCAACTGTGAATGCAACTCAAGACAAATGTGTGTATGTGAACACAGTGAAAACCTTGTATTTCCTCAAAGTCACTGTCAAGACTTAAAGACAAAAAACAGCTTCGGTTTGTAGCTTGAAATATATTTATATAATTATATTGTATAAGAGTGTCTTGATTCCAATGAGGAAACCATTAAAAGTCTAATTTTTAAACAGTTTTAAGTGAGGTGTGTCTTTTCATGTGTTTAGGTGTGATCTGTCCTGGTGTCACTTCCTGTGTTAGAGGCTGTCCAACTCAAAGACAGACAGATAAACTACACAGTTAAACCTTCAAGAACAGCCTCAGTTAAGTTTTCAGTTTGTAAAGATGTCTGCAGAAATTGTTGCATTTGCTTTAATGTGAGATTCACATGACAGCTCAGATTGATGAACCTGTAGTCTACTGCTCTACCACATGAGGGCACCAACACGTTCATATTAATCCCTCCTGTGTGGGCCTCTTCACTGAAAGCAGAAAACATCATGTAAAAACAAAACAAACTGCTTTAAGAATAAAAAAATAATCTGATTTCACTTCCTGAAACTCTTCTTCTGTGGTGTGCAAACAGTAGTAGCTGAAAGACATAAAGTAAATGAATATGAAGCTCATGAGGAGTCACTAGTGTTTATATTATTAAGAGAGTTTCCAACCTGAGTGTGTTGTGTGGTTTACATCCATAACAATAAAGTGCTTGTGCTTGTTTTACAGGGGCTTTCGTAAAGATGTGGATGTTACAAAAGGGCAACCAGTATATATGGATGAGCAAGGAACGTGGGATCATACCAACTCTGAAACCAAACAATGGATCTGTGAGAGAGCGATATCTTGAGTTTCCTGGAAACCTGGCAGTCTAACATTTGGCACACGTGTAACTGATATATTGTAATGGGTTTAAATCTTGACCTTTGTGACATGCATACATACATTTCTCCCTCTCCTTCCACACAGTTGTTGCTGTCCTCCCTCATAAAACCCATAATAAAGGCAAACATGAAAAAATGAACTGTGCTGCATTACTGTCCACATGGCATTTTTGGGGGCAGAAAAGCCCTCGGGTTGGGACTCTTGTGCGAAGAGAAAAAAACAGCTGCACGTTGGTTCTGATTGACATGTGTTTAAGTTAAGGTAACAGAGGGCTGACGACAGAGCTGATAACAAGCTTACAACTCGTAGGTCTAAAAACACAATACTCACCAGAGACACTCAGTCCACAAATGGACTTTTCTGTCTCTGTTCTGATAGTGTTGTCTGATAAAGCTCAGGATAGAGTGACACAACTGAACCAACTTCTCCGCCATTTTCTTGGTTACCAGGGTGACGAGTCCCGCCTGATCTAACATATGATTGGCTGCCTGAACAAGATAGATGTTTCTGTGTGTGTGTTCGCAGTGGCCACAGAGAAAAGGGGAAGTGCTCTGAAAAAAGATGCTCGGAGCAGCACCTTTTCTCTACGCTCGCTCCTCATTAGAAAGTTAAAAAAGATGCTGCCACACAGAGAAAAACATTACGAGGTCACAGCTCCTACTTAGAAGTTCAGAATGTAAAAGTACAAAAAGACAAAAGTGTTCATGGCTTTACAAAATGACATAATAAATAAAGGTCAAAGAGTGTCCAGAATAAAAAAGTTTCATCCACTGAGGTGCATCAAAGGTACTTTTCCATTTTTGTGTTTTGTTGGTATTTGTGTCATTGGCAGATTTGGCCTGATGGTGGCAGTACTGGAGGGTTTCACCACAATCATTTTCAAGGCAATCTGCCCAACAGCAGGGCAAGTTTGTATTGTTAAATGGTGGATTGACAGATGGTGTAATACTGCATTTCAATGTCTACATTAATTAATCGATTATAAAACCTTCACTTCATTAAATGTTTTAGTTTCTCTATAAACCAACACTTAAAAATAAAAATAACTGAGAAAGCAACATTTCCTGTTTTGGACAGAAGAAGAAGAAAGAGAGAGACAATGTATGTGTGTGTGTGTGTGAAGCATTCAACCAATGTGTGAATAAGTGTGAGCAGATTTATCAAAAAGCCTGAAACCTTGTATCTCCAAACTCTATTGTTCAAACAAAGAAACAACAGAATTATTTTGTGTGTATTCATAGTTTATCTGAATGTTATCATAAATCTAAAGATGAGACAGTTCTGTCATCTAGCTGTTATGAAATCCACCATGTTTCATAAAGAGTCTGTCAAGCCTGGACCAAAATGAGGACTCAGATGCAGAGGATATCACTTATAAGCACACTTTATTGAGTTCAGCTCCTTCTTTGAAGAGTGACAAACAAATAGGCTATGAAACACTCACTCAATTACTAAGGCCTGGCTAGATAAATCATGGAAGAAAACAACTTCCAAAATGAAGGGAAACACTCATAAAAGGGAGGGACAAAAAACACTAGAATCAAGGAAAACAAAAACTAAACTAGAAATCAAAACTCTCCCGAAGGAGGAAAACAAAAGGCTAGATAATAAATCAAAACGCTCCCGAAGGAGAAAAACCAAATCTATGATAAATGGGACAAAAGAAAGGCTCACCTAAACAGGAGGCTCTACAACTATCTAAAACTGTCTAACACAAAATCACTCCCAAAAACGGGAGGACAGAAAACGGATTACAACAAAATATAAAACAAACACTAAACTAGAAAATATTACCAAACGAAAAATCACTCTCAAGGAGGAAGCAGAAAACAACTTACGTGGCGAATAAACACTCGTGGCAAAACTGACTATGACTATGATAAAGGGCTTGGGTGCACGGACTAGGACGAAACACTTTGGCACAAATCAAAGGGAAGACGCCGACTATAAACACATGAGGGTAATGGGGAACAGGTGGACACAATCAGGGATCAGGTGAGACAATCAGACCGGTGACACATGAGGAAGGGCAAGTGACCTGAAACGAGAGGAGAGTTAGATTTAAAAATAAAACAGGAAGTTACGAGACAAAAAACCCAAGACAAGACAAACCTCACCGCGGTGTGACAGAGTCAAGTGAATTAAAGGGTGTGTATGTGTGATTCTTTGCATGTTGTTACTTCCTGAATGTTTTCGACTGACACCAGACGGACGTTGGACCAAGAAACACTGCCAGCAGCATCAGTACAGTGTACTACGTTATTGTACTTATCTACCATAGTTAGTGCTGCATATTTTACACGTACAGCAGCATAGTAACCGATCAGCACAGTGCAGTAAAAGTAAGTGAAGTGCAGCTACTCTTTAACGGTTTCAGTCCTCTCAAGATGTCCACAGATATTTATGCCATACCGGATTTATCCAAGAAGGTCAGATACAACAGAAAGGAGGAGGGAGACAGAGAGGAGTGGCAGGAAAATGAGGTGGAAATCTATGAGAGTGCAGACGATATTGGAATACATCATTTTCAGTCACATGATGGAGGTAAGTGAGAAACTATGACAAATCAATATTATTTAAAAAATAATGCTTGTCTTGTTTGATGGTGGGTGTGCCCTTTAAATCGTGTAAACTCTAAGTTTACTCTTAGTTTAGACACCTTCCAGAAAGTTTGTTTCCTTTAAGACACAACATTTATCTAATATTCAGGGCTTTCTGGCATCATATCTATTGGTTGTACTAACATTTAACAATCAGACATAATTTCTGAGATCCGAGGAAGTATCATCTCCAGTAAAGACATCTTTACAACAGGGTAGTAACAGAAATGACACGACAGGAAGAAGCAAAGTGCTGCATGACAAGATCTGTTGAATGTTATTATTAGTACAGAGTCGAGGGTGAGAGAGGCTGAAGAGGTGATGCACAACTGTAACAGCTTTCTGTTGAAGCTCAGTTTTGCAATTCAATGATTCATTATAACTCAACATTTAAGATGAGCTCATATTTTGGTTCATACAACAGTGTTTAAATTATATTTTTTAAATCTGTCTAATGTTAAGGCTTTTAAAACAACTTGTTCACAGCTGTGCACAGATGTCACCACAGATCAAAGCAATGAATCCACATGGTAAAATATCTTCGTAGCAGAGGGGAATGACACACTCTCTGTGTGTTTTGTCACCTCAGGACCGCACAATGAGAAACAACCTCCAGCCGTCCAAAGAAAGCTGTTCATTGCTGCTGTTTTCTGTCTTGGAGGGCTGTGCTTTCTGATGCTGACTGCAATCATCCTCCTATCCAGATACTGTGAGATAAAATACATCCCACAACAAATGCATTTAGAAAAAACTGGTACAACTCCTGCATGTCTATGAACCACATTGATTGTAGAAGTTATTTGTCAATATGACTATGACAAAGAAATTTGGTTGTAACACAATTCCGATATATGGAAAAGTATTTGTTTTGTGTAAAAATGCATTGAAGACCCTCCAGACATGTTTTAAAATGTATATAAAACACTTCACAGTACTTTCACTACTTCTGATATCGATAGAAAAAGTTCTATATCTGAGATCCCTTACAAATTGAATCTACACCTTCTTCCTCATTAAATATCCTGAATCTCTGATCTATGCAAATATGTGGTATTACTCAAATGTTCCTGCTGGACACAAGATGTCTCCTACTTCACTGTCAAGTTTCCACATCACACTTGTGGATGCTGAATATTGGACCAGAAATGGCTCCAAATTATATGTGGTGTCACAGATCATGAAATGTTAATGTGAAACAACTTTCTCCAGTCAAACTCTCAACCCAGTCTTCAGGATATTATGTTAGCAGTTAACATAGTTTCTGAAAACAACAGTAACATCCAAGGTTGACATTTGTACCAGACGTGTCACATCACATTCACATTATTAGCCACCTGTAGTGGCAGGAAATGGAGGGAAGGTGGTGGCGTTACTACATCCAACATGCAAACAAGTGACAGGAGTTTGAGTCACACCACTGGATATTTTTAAAGGTCTCCTGGTGTATGAAGGTGCAGAACCAGAAGGGGGCGACAGTGACGGGATGAACTTATATAAAGTGCCAGAAAGTCTGCGTAGGGAGGAGGTTGGGGTTTGGATGGGTTTGAAATTCACCCAGAAGACCAGTTTGAATCCTGTGTGAAGCTAAAAGCCAATGGTGACTCTTTAAAGGAAGTAGAACATTTTCAAACCGAACCATGACCTCTTCCTAAACCTACCCAAGTAGTTATGGTGCCTTTATTTTGAAAGTGTACCCAGATGTTGCATATTTATTATGAAGGAAACATTTTCTGTGGAAACAAAAAGAAGGTTTATTGTACTAAAAACACAAACCCATTTCATTTGAGTAACAAATGAAGCCTCATCTTTGGCTGAAGAAGACTGTGTTTCTTGTGAAGGATCAAAGGCAGTTCTGAGAGGAGGAAATGTTCATTCTTTCAATGTCCACATGACATGTGAGTCTGAACTTGTCCTTTAACAGCAAAATATACCACATAACTAAAAATCATTTTCAGAATACACTCTTTGAACCTCATTTAAGCACAATTACTTGATGTTGTTGATCTACTCTGGTTCTTGTTCATACTTGAAAACTGATAATCCACTTGTTATGACACCTCCACATACTGAACAAGACAAGTTAAAGGACAAGTACACCAAATAACTAAATTCCCCTTTGGAATAGTGACAGTGATATTTCATTATGGACAGGAAGCAAGATAGTTTGTCTTTAGTATAAAGCAAAATGATTTGTTTGTGTTTCTTACTTTGTTCTGGTTCTCACCAGATATTTCAGTCACTTTGGAACAAGACCAGCTGCAGACCAGATACGACACCCTGAGCAACAACTACACCCAACTCCAGGAAACAGTTTCAGGTAAGAAAAAAGTCTCAAAACAAATAAGCAAATACCAAATATACAGGATCCAATTTTACACTAAGCTTAAAAATGTTTGTATTATCTCACTGTTTATCTATTGTTGTGTTTCTCAAGACATGACAGTCAACAACAGTCAGTTACAGGATGAAGTAAAGAAGCTGAAGGACAAAATTAAAGGTGAGAAAAGATGAAAAACTGAACACAACTTTAATGTCAATTTACATGGTAGAACTTGACTGTGCTTCAACTTTTAATCATAACTGTTTCATGGTGTTGACATTTTTTGCCATGTGGATATTTCAGACAGTCACAAATGAGAGTTAAAACTTAAATACTTTGACATCATCTCACTGTTTATCTATTGTTGTGTTTCTCAAAACATGACAGTCAACATCAGTCAGCTGCAGAGCAGTTATGAAATCCTGAGTAAAAATCACAGACAGTTAGAGGATGACGTAAAGAAGCTGAAGGACAAAATTAAAGGTGAGAAAAATTGAAAATGAGCAACTGTAATGTCAATTTATATCATATAACTTGACTGTGCTTCAACTTTTAAATTATAACTGTTTCATGTTGACATTTTTTGCCATGTGGATATTTCAGACAGTCACAAATGAGATATTAAATCCTGAGTGAAAATACAGAGTAAACAGTCTGAATAGGGAAAGTGGTGATCAAGAAAGATCTTAAACTAAATAGAGAAAACAAGAAGTCAGTTTGACACAGAATGACATGAAATCTATCTTTAAAACACGTGTTTGTCATTAAGGGAAGTGGTGTCCTGACGGATGGATGAGATTTGGATGCAGCTGTTACTTTAAATCCAATCAGAAGAGAACGTGGTATGACAGCAGAACTGACTGTCAGAAAAAAGGAGCAGATCTGGTGGTCATAAACAACAAAGATGAAAATGTGAGTGTGTTTGTCAATGAGTGTGTGTTAGTAAAGTGTCTCTAATTCAACCTGCTTTGACTCATCATTTGGACCTGTTTTCCTGTCAATATTATTTTCATATTTCAGACTGTGTGTGTTTTAAAGCTTGGTTTTGTAGTTTTGTTTGCAATGAAACATTTTAATAATTATTTATATTTAACAACATTTCTTTACTACAATAGAAAAACTGAATTATGAACAGAGAAATGATTTTTGTCTCTTGTTAAATACCAGAAATTTGTCATTGACCTGAACAACATGTATGGAGAGTCCTGGATTGGTCTAAAGACAGAATGGTCAACAGGAAGTAGTTATGAATGGAAGTGGGTGGACGGATCACCACTGACAGAAATGTGAGACATTTTAAAGTTCTTATTTTTCTCACAAATCCATCAAAATCACTGTTTGTCACTAAAGTAAGTGTTTAAAAAAGGTCTGTTTGTGAGGAGGTGTTGAGCTGCTTCATCAACCAGCACTACAGTTATAGTTTATATTACAGTATGTGCTCCAGGATCATTTGTTTGAAAGAGAAAACGTCTTCTCAACTCTGTCAAATCAATGTGAAAATTATTAATATTATCGACTTAAAGAGACACAATGATTGGGAAACCATCTTTGTGTTTTTAAATCAGTGGATCCTTTCTTTTTCTGATTCATTCCTGCAAATGCTAATCACATGAATTACTGAAAACAGAGAGACAAGATTACAACACATATTAAATTAGTTATTGAAAAACAATCAATAATTATAGAAAACATTAATATTTGAGGTAAAATTCAACAACTTATTTCAAATTGAAAATAATCAGAAGTTTCTGCTCTGTTTAAAAGCTAAACATTTTCTTTGTGCTACAGGTTTCGGGCATCAGGACTACCAGCTACTTCATTGTATCAGTACGCAACATGCTGCAATCAACAAGGACAATGGAGACAAAGTGGATATGATGATAAGAAGTACTGGATCTGTGAGAAATAGATTTCTTGCATTCTATGATGACAGAAGTGTGTAGTGTTGAGATCAGCTCTGTAAACTCAGACACATTTACATGTATTGTGTGTGACATGCTAAATAACCTGGATCACACACATATTGTTCCTCTGCCTTACATGCTGCATAATCTGATTGGAAGTGATCCAACACAACTACATGTGTATTACTTACTCTCAGCCCTGCAGGATTATCACAATAAAAGCTTGTCTTTACTTTGCTTTAGTTGATTCATAAGTTTGTATTCAGTTCGATCTGTCTGCGTTTAATATGTGAAAATAATGCCAAGTTTTGTCTGAGTCCTCTTTGATACACCAGCTGCTAATTTTCAGTGTGAAGCTTCTACAGGAGACTGAAACATGCTTGAAGGTTTATGTTCTGCCTCTTTGGCCTGTGTAATGTGCTTCTGTCCAATTCACATGATAATTTAATAATAAGGACATTTTTTAATCTTAACCAAGGCCCCATTTAAACTTTATTTCATCCGTCTCGTATCTGGATCAAACCTAGATGCAATTTAACATTGGTCATTCATTTTGGATCTTTGATCTGCACTCCTACACACTGTTTGCATCTGTTATCTCTCCGTGGGTCACAAGTTGTACATGTAGCAGAGCTAACTGAGAAAACAACAGCCCAGTAGCATCACATTTCCTGTGTCATATACGTATGTGTGCGTAAACTGTGTGGTCAACTGTGAATGCAGCTCAGGACAGTATGTGTGTATGTGAACACACACTTCTGCTTTACAGTGAAAACCTTGTATTTCCTCAAAGTCACTGTCAAAAAATAAAGACAAAAAACAGCTTCAGTTTGTAGCTTCAAATATATTCATATTGTTTATTTGAAGAGTGTCTTGATTCTGATGAACAAACCATTAAAAGTCTAATTTTGAAACAATTTTAAGTGAAGTGTGTCTTTTCATGTGTTTAGGTGTGATCTGTCCTGGTGTCACTTCCTGTGTTAGAGGCTGTCCAACTCAAAGACAGACAGCTGAACTACACAGTTAAACCTTCAAGAATAGCTTCAGTTAAGTTTTCAGTTTGTAAAGATGTCTGCAGAAATTCTTGCTGCACCAGATTCCAGCTTCAATGTGAGATTCACCAGAAGAGAGAACAGAGGAGAGGGAGAGGAGATGGAGGTGGAGATCTTAGAGGATGAAGAGCATCACGCTGATCTTGGGTCACAACAAGCCAGTAAGTCTTAAATGATGACTATTGGACAAAGGGAAGTTAGTTCAAATGTTTGTGGCTATATTTAAATTAAATACTGAGTGAAAATGATCAATTCATCCATCAGTTCACCATCAGTCACCGCTGACTACGGGTCATTATCAGCTGTCTTGGTGCTCTAATCTGGTGTAATGTCAGTCATTATTCTTATAGAGGGAATGACAATGAGCAACAGATACTCCACAGTTTAAAGTGGCCACTTCAAACTTCATACCAACATAATAAAAATGTTGTCTATATATTTTTCCTCTGTAGGACCAAACACTGAAAAGAATCGTGCAGCTGTCAGAAGAAGGTGTTTCAGAGCTCCTGCAGTGACTCTGGGAGTGATGTTTCTTCTCATATTGGCTGGAATCTTCATACGCTGTGAGCAATTCAGTTTTTAACCCAAACTGTCATATCTTGATGATTTAGTAATGTCATGTTTTAGGCTCCTCTCAGTTAGATAACACAATAGGTGCGTGTTCATCTTTATTATCATCGTATCACTTTCTTCCTGCGATCAGAGTTTTGTCCAAGAGACATTTTAGGAAGAACACTGAAGCTAGTCAGCACAGGTTGTTTCTTGTTTCACTCTGTGTAGAAGAGGAAGTTAACATTATTCATGAAGACAAAGACATAATCCTACACAATCCATACACTGTTAGGTGAGCATTTCTCTGAGGATGTGTAGAAATCTTAACCAGGGACCAACAATAATGTTTCTTGCCACTGGCCCAGTCTGGTGAGTCTGTTGAGAATCTACTGGTCCAAACTCATTTTTTTTACCGGCCCTGAATGCAGTTTGTACTTGGAGTACTTCTACTCCATCACAGAGGCAACTATTGTACTTTCGACTGTAGTCTGTGAGCTTTAGTTATCAGTTGTTTTTTTTACATTACAACTTTTCATTCACAGTCCCACACCAAAGCATGGACCCAAAGGTCCACTAGAGGACAGCAGCGAGTGTTGCAGTTTGCCTTGTTTAAGTGTGAAAGGTACCAGCATGTACAAAGGTGCAGGACCAGCAGGGGGCGACAGTGACGGGATGAACTTATATAAAGTGCCAGAAAGTCTGCGTAGGGAGGAGTTTGGGGTTAGGATGGGTTTGAAATTCACCCAGAAGACCAAAGTTTGAATCCTGTGTGAAGCTAAAAGCCAATGGTGACTCTTTAAAGGAATGAGAACATTTTCAAGCCGAACCATGACCTTTTCCTAAACCTACCCAAGTGGTTATCGTGCCTTTAACGTTGAAAGTTTACCCAGACGTCTTTATATTTAATATGAAGGAAACATTTTCTGTGGAAACAAAAAGGTTTATTGTACTAAAAACACAAACCCATTTAATTTGAGTAACAAATGAAGCCTCATCTTTGGCTGAAGAAGACTGTGTTTCTTGTGAAGGATCAAAGGCAGTTCTGAGAGGAGGAAATGTTCATTCTTTCAATGTCCACATGACATGTGAGTCTGAACCTGTCCTTTAACAGCAAAATATACCACATAACTAAAAATCATTTTCAGAATACACTCTTTTAACCTCATTTAAGCACAATTACTTGATGTTGTTGATCTACTCTGGTTCTTGTTCATACTTGAAAACTGATAATCCACTTATTATGACACCTCCACATACTGAACAAGACAGGTTAAAGGACAAGTACACCAAATAACTAAATTCCCCATTGGAATAGTGACAGTGATATTTCATTATGCACAGGAAGCAAGATAGTTTCTCTTCAGTATAAAGCACAATGATTTGTTTGTGTTTCTTACTTTGTTCTGGTTCTCACCAGATATTTCAGTCACTTTGGAAAAAGACCAGCTGAGCAACAACTACACCCAACTCCAGGAAACAGTTTCAGGTAAGAAAAAAGTCTCAAAACAAATAAGGAAATACCAAATATACAGGATCCAATTTTACACTAAGCTTAAAAATGTTTGTATTATCTCACTGTTTATCTATTGTTGTATTTCTCAAGACATTTCAGCCAACAACAGTCAGCTGCAGAGCAGTTATGAAATCCTGAGTAAAAATCACAGACAGTTAGAGGATGAAGTAAAGAAGCTGAAGGACAAAATTGAAGGTGAGAAAAATTGAAAATGAGCAACTGTAATGTGAATTTATATAATATAACTTGACTGTGCTTCAACTTTTAATTATAACTGTTTCATGTTGACATTTTTTGCTATGTGGATATTTCAGACAGTCACAAATGAGATATTAAATCCTGAGTGAAAATACAGAGTAAACAGTCTGAACAGGGAAAGTGGTGATCAAGAAAGATCTTAAACTAAATTGAGAAAACCAGAAGTCAGTTTGACACAGAATGACATGAAATCTATCTTTAAAACACGTGTTTGACATTAAGGGAAGTGGTGTCCTGACGGATGGATGAAATTTGGATGCAGCTGTTATTTTAGATCCAATCAGAAGAGAACGTGGTCTCAGAGCAGAACTGACTGTCAGAGCAAAGGAGCAGATCTGGTGGTCATAAACAACAAAGATGAACATGTGAGTGTGTTTGTCAATGAGTGTGTGTTAGTAAAGTGTCTCTAATTCAACCTGCTTTGACTCTGTCATTTGGACCTGTTTTCCTGTCAATATTATTTTCATATTTCAGACTGTGTGTATTTTAAAGCTCGGTTTTGTAGGTTTGTTTGCAATGAAACATTTTAATAATTATTTATATTTAACAACATTTCTTTACTACAATAGAAAAACTGAATGATGAACAGAGAAATGATTTTTGTCTCTTGTCAAATACCAGAAATTTGTCAGTGACCTGAACAACATGAATGAAGAGTCCTGGATTGGTCTAAAGACAGAATGGTCAACAGGAAGTAGTTATGAATGGAAGTGGGTGGACGGATCACCGCTGACAGAAATGTGAGACATTTTAAAGTTTTTATTTCTTTCACATTTCCATCCAAGTAACCGCTTATCTTTAAAATAAGTGTGTTCTCAAACTGAAAAATGAAAAAAGTGTCTGTTAGTGAGGAGGTGTGGAGCTGCTTCATCAACCAGCACTACAGTTATAGTTTATATTACAGTATGTGCTCCAGGATCATTTGTTTGAAAGAGAAAACGTCTTCTCAGCTCTGTCAAATAAATGTGAATATTATTAATATTATCAACTTAAAGAGACACAATGATTGGGAAACCATCTTTGTGTTTCAAATCAGTGGATCCATAATCTCTTTCTTTTTCTGATTCATTCCTGCAAATGCTAATCACATGAATTACTGAAAACAGAGAGACAAGATTACTACACATATTAAACTAGTTATTGTAAAACCATCAATAATTATAGAAAACATTAATATTTGAGGTAAAATTCAACAACTTATTTCAAATTGAAAATAATCAGAAGTTTCTGCTCTGTTTAAAAGCTAAACATTTTCTTTGTCCTACAGCTTCTGGGCATCAGGACTACGAGCTGCTACATGGGACCAGTACGCAACATGCTGCAATCAACAAGGACAATGGAGACAAAGTGGATATAATGATAAGTACTGGATCTGTGAGAAAAAGATTTCTTCCATTCTATGATGACAGAAGTGTGTAGTGTCTGGATCAGCTCTGTAAACTCAGACACATTTACATGTATTGTGTGTGACATGCTAAATGACCTGGATCACACACATATTGTTCCTCTGCCTTACATGCTGTATAATCTGATTGGAAGTGATCCAACACAACTACATGTGTATTACTTACTCTGTAGCTCTGCAGGATTATCACAATAAAAGCTTGTCTTTACTCTGCTTTAGTTGATTCATAAGTTTGTATTCAGTTCAATCTGTCTGCATTCAATATGTGAAAATAATGCCAAGTTTTGTCTGAGTCCTCTTTGATACACCAGCTGCTAATTTTCAGTGTGAAGCTTCTACAGGAGACTGAAACATGCTTGAAGATTTATATTCTGCCTCTTTAGCCTGTGTAATGTGCTTCTGTCCAATTCACATGATAATTCAATGATAAGGACATTTTCTAATCTCAACCAAGGCCCGATTTGAACTTAATTTCAACTGTCTCGTATCTGGATCAAACCTAGATGCATTTTAAAATTGGTCATTCATTTTGGATCTTTGATCTGCACTCCTACACACTGTTTGCATCCGTTATATCTCTCTGTGGTTCACAAGTTGTGCATGTAGCTTAGCTAATTATGAAGATATCAGTGCGATAGCATCACATTTCCTGTGTAATATACGTAAATGGGCGTATAAACTGTGTCTGCAACAGTGACTGCAGCTCAGGACAAAAATGTGTATGTGAACACACAAACTTTATTTCCTCAAAGTTACTGTCAAAAAATAAAGACAAAAAAACAGCTTCAGTTTGTAGCTTCAAATATATTTATATTGTTTATTTGAAGAGAGTCTTGATTCCGATGAGCAAACCATTAAAAGTCTCATTTTGAAACCATTTTAAGTGAAGTGTGTCTTTTCATGTGTTTAGGTGTGGTCTGTCCTGGTGTCACTTCCTGTGTTAGAGGCTGTCCAACTCAAAGACAGACAGCTGAACTACACAGTTAAACCTTCAAGAACAGCTCAGTTAAGTTTTCAGTTTGTAAAGATGTCTGCAGAAATTCTTGCTGCACCAGATTCCAGCTTCAATGTGAGATTCACCAGAAGAGAGAACAGAGGAGAGGGAGAGGAGATGGAGGTGGAGATCTTAGAGGATGAAGAGCATCACGCTGATCTTGGGTCACAACAAGCCAGTAAGTCTTAAATGATGACTATTGGATAAAGGGAAGTAAGTTCAAATGTTTGTGGCTATATTTAAATTAAATACTGAGTGAAAATGATCAATTCATCCATCAGTTCACCATCAGTCACCGTTGACTACGGGTCATTATCAGCTGTCTTGGTGCTCTAATCTGGTGTAACGTCAGTCATTATTCTCATAGAGGGAATGACAATGAGCAACAGATACTCCACAGTTTAAAGTGGCCACTTCAAACTTCACACCAACATAATAAAAATGTTGTCTATGTATTTTTCCTCTGTAGGACCGAACACTGAAAAGAATTGTGCAGCTGTCAGAAGGTGTTTCAGAGCTCCTGCAGTGACTCTGGGAGTGATGTTTCTTCTCATATTGGCTGGAATCTTCATACGCTGTGAGCAATTCAGTTTTTAACCCAAACTGTCATATCTTGATGATTTAGTAATGTCATGTTTTAGGCTCCTCTCAGTTAGATAACACAATAGGTGCGTGTTCATCTTTATTATCATCGTATCACTTTCTTCCTGCGATCAGAGTTTTGTCCAAGAGACATTTTAGGAAGAACACTGAAGCTAGTCAGCACAGGTTGTTTCTTGTTTCACTCTGTGTAGAAGAGGAAGTTAACATTATTCATGAAGACAAAGACATAATCCTACACAATCCATACACTGTTAGGTGAGCATTTCTCTCAGGATGTGTAGAAATCTTAACCAGGGACCAACAATAATGTTTCTTGCCACCGGCCCAGTCTGGTGAGTCTGTTGAGAATCTACTGGTCCAAACTCATTTTTTTCACCGGCCCTGAATGCAGTTTGTACTTGGAGTACTTCTACTCCATCACAGAGGCAACTATTGTACTTTCGACTGTAGTCTGTGAGCTTTAGTTATCAGTTGTTTTTTTTACATTACAACTTTTCATTCACAGTCCCACACCAAAGCATGGACCCAAAGGTCCACTAGAGGACAGCAGCGAGTGTTGCAGTTTGCCTTGTTTAAGTGTGAGAGGTACCAGCATGTACAAAGGTGCAGGACCAGCAGGGGGCGACAGTGACGGGATGAACTTATATAAAGTGCCAGAAAGTCTGCGTAGGGAGGAGTTTGGGGTTTGGATGGGTTTGAAATTCACCCAGAAGACCAAAGTTTGAATCCTGTGTGAAGCTAAAAGCCAAGGATGACTCTTTAAAGGAATGAGAACATTTTCAAGCCGAACCATGACCTTTTCCTAAACCTACCCAAGTGGTTATCGTGCCTTTAACGTTGAAAGTTTACCCAGACGTCTTTATATTTAATATGAAGGAAACATTTTCTGTGGAAACAAAAAGGTTTATTGTACTAAAAACACAAACCCATTTAATTTGAGTAACAAATGAAGCCTCATCTTTGGCTGAAGAAGACTGTGTTTCATGTGAAGGATCAAAGGCAGTTCTGAGAGGAGGAAATGTTCATTCTTTCAATGTCCACATGACATGTGAGTCTGAACCTGTCCTTTAACAGCAAAATATACCACATAACTAAAAATCATTTTCAGAATACACTCTTTTAACCTCATTTAAGCACAATTACTTGATGTTGTTGATCTACTCTGGTTCTTGTTCATACTTGAAAACTGATAATCCACTTGTTATGACACCTCCACATACTTAACAAGACAGGTTAAAGGACAAGTACACCAAATAGCTAAATTCCCCTTTGGAATAGTGAGAGTGATATTTCATTATGCACAGGAAGCAAGATATTTGTCCTTCAGTATAAAGCACAATGATTTGTTTGTGTTTCTTACTTTGTTCTGGTTCTCACCAGATATTTCAGTCACTTTGGAAAAAGACCAGCTGAGCAACAACTACACCCAACTCCAGGAAACAGTTTCAGGTAAGAAAAAAGTCTCAAAACAAATAAGGAAATACCAAATATACAGGATCCAATTTTACACTAAGCTTAAAAATGTTTGTATTATCTCACTGTTTATCTATTGTTGTGTTTCTGAAGACATTACAGCCAACAACAGTCAGCTGCAGAGCAGTTATGAAATCCTGAGTAAAAATCACAGACAGTTACAGGATGAAGTAAAGAAGCTGAAGGACAAAATTGAAGGTGAGAAAAATTGAAAATGAGCAACTGTAATGTGAATTTATATAATATAACTTGACTGTGCTTCAACTTTTAATTATAACTGTTTCATGTTGACATTTTTTGCTATGTGGATATTTCAGACAGTCACAAATGAGATATTAAATCCTGAGTGAAAATACAGAGTAAACAGTCTGAACAGGGAAAGTGGTGATCAAGAAAGATCTTAAACTAAATTGAGAAAACCAGAAGTCAGTTTGACACAGAATGACATGAAATCTATCTTTAAAACACGTGTTTGACATTAAGAGAAAAGGTGTCCTGAGGGATGGATGAGATTTGGATGCAGCTGTTACTTTAGATCCAATCAGAAGAGAACGTGGTCTCAGAGCAGAACTGACTGTCAGAGCAAAGGAGCAGATCTGGTGGTCATAAACAACAAAGATGAACATGTGAGTGTGTTTGTCAATGAGTGTGTGTTAGTAAAGTGTCTCTAATTCAACCTGCTTTGACTCTGTCATTTGGACCTGTTTTCCTGTCAATATTATTTTCATATTTCAGACTGTGTGTATTTTAAAGCTCGGTTTTGTAGGTTTGTTTGCAATGAAACATTTTAATAATTATTTATATTTAACAACATTTCTTTACTACAATAGAAAAACTGAATGATGAACAGAGAAATGATTTTTGTCTCTTGTCAAATACCAGAAATTTGTCAGTGACCTGAACTACATGAATGAAGAGTCCTGGATTGGTCTAAAGAGAGAGTCAACAGGAAGTAGTTATGAATGGAAGTGGGTGGACGGATCACCGCTGACAGAAATGTGAGACATTTTAAAGTTTTTATTTCTTTCACATTTCCATCCAAGTAACCGCTTATCTTTAAAATAAGTGTGTTCTCAAACTGAAAAATGAAAAAAGTGTCTGTTAGTGAGGAGGTGTGGAGCAGCTTCATCAACCAGCACTACAGTTATAGTTTATATTACAGTATGTGCTCCAGGATCATTTGTTTGAAAGAGAAAACGTCTTCTCAACTCTGTCAAATAAATGTGAATATTATTAATATTATCAACTTAAAGAGACACAATGATTGGGAAACCATCTTTGTGTTTCAAATCAGTGGATCCATAATCTCTTTCTTTTTCTGATTCATTCCTGCAAATGCTAATCACATGAATTACTGAAAACAGAGAGACAAGATTACTACACATATTAAACTAGTTATTGAAAAACCATCGATATTTATAGAAAACATATTTCAGGTAAAATTCAACAACTTATTTCAAGTTGAAAATAATCAGAAGTTTCTGCTCTGTTTAAAAGATAAACATTTTCTTTGTGCTTCAGCGTCCGGGCACCAGGACTACAACATGCTTCATCAGACTACTACGCAGCATTCTGCAATCAACAAGGACAATGGACACGAAGCTATTATGGAAATACTAAGCGCTATATCTGTGAGAAAAGTGTTTCTTGCATTCTATGATGACAGAAGTGCGTAGTGTTGAGATCAGCTCTGTAAACTCAGACACATTTACATTTATTGTGTGTGACATGCTAAATAACCTGGATCACACACATATTGTTCCTCTGCCTTACATGCTGTATAATCTGATTGGAAGTGATCCAACACAACTACATGTGTATTACTTACTCTGTAGCTCTGCAGGATTATCACAATAAAAGCTTGTCTTTACTCTGCTTTAGTTGATTCATAGGTTTGTATTCAGTTTGATCTGTCTGCGTTCAATATGTGAAAATAATGCCAAGTTTTGTCTGAGTCCTCTTTGATACACCAGCTGCTAATTTTCAGTGTGAAGCTTCTACAGCAGACTGAAACATGCTTGAAGGTTTATGTTCTGCCTCTTTAGCCTGTGTAATGTGCTTCTGTCCAATTCACATGATAATTCAATGATAAGGACATTTTCTAATTTTAACCAAGGCCCCATTTAAACTTTATTTCATCCGTCTCGTATCTGGATCAAACCTAGATGCAATTTAACATTGGTCATTCATTTTGGATCTTTGATCTGCACTCCTACACACTGTTTGCATCCGTTATCTCTCTGTGGGTCACAAGTTGTGCATGTAGCAGAGCTAACTGAGAAAACAACAGCCCAGTAGCATCACATTTCCTGTGTCATATACGTATGTGTGAGTAAACTGTGTGGTCAACTGTGAATGCAGCTCAGGACAAATGTGTGTATGTGAACACACACTTCTACTTTACAGTGAAAACCTTGTATTTCCTCAAAGTCACTGTCAAAAAATAAAGACAAAAAACAGCTTCAGTTTGTAGCTTCAAATATATTTATATTGTTTATTTGAAGAGAGTCTTGATTCCAATGAGCAAACCATTAAAAGTCTCATTTTGAAACAATTTTAAGTGAAGTGTGTCTTTTCATGTGTTTAGGTGTGATCTGTCCTAGTGTCACTTCCTGTGTTAGAGGCTGTCCAACTCAAAGACAGACAGCTGAACTACACAGTTAAACCTTCAAGAACAGCTTCAGTTAAGTTTTCAGTTTGTAAAGATGTCTGCAGAAATTCTTGCTGCACCAGATTCCAGCTTCAATGTGAGATTCACCAGAAGAGAGAACAGAGGAGAGGGAGAGGAGATGGAGGTGGAGATCTTAGAGGATGAAGAGCATCACGCTGATCTCGGGTCACAACAAGCCAGTAAGTCTTAAATGATGACTATTGGACAAAGGGAAGTTAGTTCAAATGTTTATGTGGCTATATTTAAATTAAATACTGAGTGAAAATGATCAATTCATCCATCAGTTCACCATCAGTCACCGCTGACTACGGGTCATTATCAGCTGTCTTGGTGCTCTAATCTGGTGTAACGTCAGTCCTTATTCTTATAGAGGGAATGACAATGAGCAACAGATACTCCACAGTTTAAAGTGGCCACTTCAAACTTCACACCAACATAATAAAAATGTTGTCTATGTATTTTTCCTCTGTAGGACCAAACACTGAAAAGAATCATGCAGCTGTCAGAAGAAGGTGTTTCAGAGCTCCTGCAGTGACTCTGGGAGTGATGTTTCTTCTCATATTGGCTGGAATCTACATACGCTGTGAGCAATTCAGTTTTTAATCCAAACTGTCATATCTTGATGATTTAGTAATGTCATGTTTTAGCTTGTTTCAGTTAGATAACACAATAGGTGCGTGTTCATCTTTATTATCATCGTATCACTTTCTTCCTGCGATCAGAGTTTTGTCCAAGAGACATTTTAGGAAGAACACTGAAGCTAGTCAGCACAGGTTGTTTCTTGTTTCACTCCGTGTAGAAGAGGAAGTTAACATTATTTATGAAGACAAAGACATAATCCTACACAATCCATACACTGTTAGGTGAGCATTTCTCTGAGGATGTATAGAAGGTTACATGTACAGAGGTAAATATTGTACATTCGACTGTAGTCTGTGAGCTTTAATTACTAGTTATTTTTTTACATTACAACATTTCATTCACGTTGCTGGTATGTCTCATGGTTTTTAAACGACTATTAACATCATTATCAGCTCTGACTTAACAGTTAATGTTTCTGCAAAACCACAGATCAGTTAAAACTGGACGTTTCTTTATGTTGCAACTTAACGTTTCATTAGGTTGAATTTTCTATTTCACTCATAATAATTTATGATTTAGGCACAAAAAACACATGGTTATGGTTAGGAAAATGTCATGGTTCGGCTTGAAACGGGTTTTGGTCACCACAAAAACCACTGGAAATATCTGCAGCTCTCCTTAAGAAACACCGGGTTTTGTCTTCACGAGAACAGAAATGTCTCCAGATGTCCTTAAAAATATTCAGTGTTGTGAGTCGACCTGCAGTCGTCCGTTTGGCTGTAATAACACCACCACCAGCTGCAACAGCTGTTTCAAAAACAAGAAGAAAAAACACAGTTTTGACTGAAGGGGGGCTTTAAATATTTGTCTGAAGATATTATGATTCTTCAGCAGTCTGAGGTATAAAAATCAAGTGTCCCGCCCGATCTAACATATGATTGGCTGCCTGAACAAGAGGGATGGTTCTGTGTGTGTGCTCGCAGTGGCCACAAAGAAAAGGGGAAGTGCTCTGAAAAAAGATGCTGAGAGCAACACCTTTTCTCTACGCTCGCTCCTCATTAGAAACTGTTAAAAAAGATGTTGGTGCTCAGAGAAAAACGTTACGAGGTCACGGCTCTTACTTAGAAGTTCAGAATGTAAAAGTACAAAAAGAAAAAAGTGTTCATGGCTTTACAAAATGACATAATAAATAAAGGTCAAAGAGTGTCCAGAATAAAACAGTTTCATCCACTGAGGCCTGATGGTGGCAGTACTGGAGGGTTTCACCACAATCATTTTCAAGGCAATCTGCCCAACAGCAGGGCAAGTTTTTATTGTTAAATGGTGGATTGACAGATTATGTAATACTGCATTTCAATGTCCACATTAATTGATTGATTGTTAAACCTTCACTTCATTAAACAGTTTTAGTTCCTCTATAAACCAACACTTAAAAATAAAAATAACTGAGAAAGCAACAGTTCCTGTTTTGGATAGAAGAAGAAGAAAGAGAGAGACAATGTGTGTGTGTGTGTGTGTGTGTGTGTGTGTGTGTGGGTGTGAAGCATTCAACCAATGTGTGAATAAGTGTAAGCAGATCTATCAAAAAGCCTGAAACTTTGTATCTCCAAACTCTATTGTTCAAACAAAGAAACAACAGGATTATTTTGTGTGTATTCATAGTTTATCTGAATGTTATCATAAATCTAAAGATGAGACAGTTCTGTCGTCTAGCTGTTATAAGATCCACCATGTTTCATAAAGAGTCAAGTGAATTAAAGGGTGTGTATGTGTGATTCTTTGCATGTTGTTACTTCCTGAATGTTTTCAACTGACACCAGACGGACGTCGGACCGAGAAACACTGCCAGCAGCATCAGTACAGTGTACTACGTTATTGTACTTATCTACCATAGTTAGTGCTGCATATTTTACACGTACAGCAGCATAGTAACCGATCAGCACAGTGCAGTAAAAGTAAGTGAAGTGCAGCTACTCTTTAACAGTTTCAGTCCTCTCAAGATGTCCACAGATATTTATGCCAAACCGGATTTATTCAAGAAGGTCAGATACACCAGAAAAGAGGAGGGAGACAGAGAGGAGTGGCAGGAAAATGAGGTGGAAATCTATGAGAGTGCAGACGATATTGGAATACATCATTTTCAGTCACATGATGGAGGTAAGTGAGAAACTATGACAAATCAATATTATTTTAAAAATAATGCTTGTCTTGTTTGATGGTGGGTGTGCCCTTTAAATCGTGTAAACTCTCAGTTTACTCTTAGTTTAGACACCTTCCAGAAAGCTTGTTTCCTTTAAGACACAACATTTATCTAATATTCAAGGGCTTTCTGGCATCATATCTATTGGTTGTACTAACATTTAACATCAGACATCATTTCTGAGATTTGAGGAAGTATCATCTCCAGTAAAGACAGCTTTACAACAGGGTAGCAACAGAAATGACACGACAGGAAGAAGCAAAGTGCTGCATGACAAGATCTGTTGAATGTTATTATTAGTACAGAGGATGAGAGAGGCTGAAGAGGTGATGCACAGCTGTAACAGCTTTCTGTTGAAGCTCAGTTGTGCAATTCAATGATTCATTATAACTCAACATTTAAGATGAGCTCATATTTTGGTTCATACAACAGTGTTTAAATGATATTTTTTAAATCTGTCTAATGTTAAGGCTTTTAAAACAACTTGTTCACAGTTGTGTACAGATGTCACCACAGATCAAAGCAATGAATCCACAGAGTAAAATATCTTCGCAGCAGAGGGGAATGACACACTCTCTGTGTGTTTTGTCGCTTCAGGACCGCACAATGAGAAACAACCTCCAGCCGTCCAAAGAAAGCTGTTCATTGCTGCTGTTTTCTGTCTTGGAGTGCTGTGCTTTCTGATGCTGACTGCAATCATCCTCCTATCCACATACTGTAAGATAAAATACATCCCACAACAAATGCATTTAGAAAAACTGGTACAACTCCTGCATGTCTATGAAACACATTGATTGTATAAGTTATTTGTCAATATGACTATGACAAAGAAATTTGGTTGTAACACAATTCCGATATATGGAAAAGTCTTTGTTCTGTGTAAAAATGTATTGAAGGCCCTCCTTGGTTTTAAAATATATATAAAACACCTCACAGTACTTTGACTACTTCTGATATCGATAGAAAAAGTTCTATATCTGAAATCCCTTACAAATTGAATCTACACCTCCTTCCTCATTAAATATCCTGAATCTCTGATCAATGCAAATACTGTATGTGGTATTACTCAAATTTTCCTGCTGGACACAAGATGTCTCCTACCTCACTGTCAAGTTTCCACATCACACTTGTGGATGCTTAATATTGGACCAGAAATGGCTCCAAATTATATGTGATGTCACAGATCATGGCCTCTTAACATCAGATTTTCAATGAACTCAGAAAATATACAATTAATATGAAATGTTAATGTGAAAACAACTTTCTCCAGTCAAACTCGCAGCCCAGTCTTCAGGATATTATGTTAGCAGTTAACATAGTTTCTGAAAACAACAGTAACGTCCAAGGTTGACATTTGTACCAGACGTGTCACATCACATTCACATTATTAGCCACCTGTAGTGGCAGGAAATGGAGGGAAGGTGGTGGCGTTACTATATCCAACATGCAAACAAGTGACAGGAGTTTGAGTCACACCACTGGATATTTTTAAAGGTCTCCTGGTGTATGAAGGTGCAGGACCAGCAGGGGGCAACAGTGACGGGATGAACTCATATAAAGTGCCAGAAAGTCTGCGTAGGGAGGAGGTTGGGGTTAGGATGGGTTTGAAATTCACCCAGAAGACCAAAGTTTGAATCCTGTGTGAAGCTAACAGCCAATGGTGACTCTTTAAAGGAAGTAGAACATTTTCAAGCCAAACCATGACCTCTTCCTAAACCTACCCAAGTAGTTATGGTGCCTTTATTTTGAAAGTGTACCCAGATGTTGCATATTTATTTTGAAGGAAACATTTTCTGTGGAAACAAAAAGAAGGTTTATTGTACTAAAAACACAAACCCATTTAATTTGAGTAACAAATGAAGCCTCATCTTTGGCTGAAGAAGACTGTGTTTCTTGTGAAGGATCAAAGGCAGTTCTGAGAGGAGGAAATGTTCATTCTTTCAATGTCCACATGAGATGTGAGTCTGAACCTGTCCTTTAACAGCAAAATATACCACATAACTAAAAATCATTTTCAGAATACACTCTTTGAACCTCATTTAAGCACAATTACTTGATGTTGTTGATCTACTCTGGTTCTCATTCATACTTGAAAACTGATAATCCACTTGTTATGACACCTCCATATACTGAACAAGACAGGTTAAAGGACAAGTACACCAAATAACTAAATTCCCCTTTGGAATAGTGAGGGTGATATTTCATTATGCACAGGAAGCAAGATAGTTTGTCTTCAGTATAAAGCAAAATGATTTGTTTGTGTTTCTTACTTTGTTCTGGTTCTCACCAGATATTTCAGTCACTTTGGAAAAAGACCAGCTGAGCAACAACTACACCCAACTCCAGGAAACAGTTTCAGGTAAGAAAAAAGTCTCAAAACAGATAAGGAAATACCAAATATACAGGATCCAATTTTACACCAAGCTGAAAAATGTTTGTATTATCTCACTGTTTATCTATTGTTGTGTTTCTGAAGACATTACAGCCAACAACAGTCAGCTGCAGAGCAGTTATGAAATCCTGAGTAAAAATCACAGTCAGTTAGAGGATGAAGTAAAGAAGCTGAAGGACAAAATTAAAGGTGAGAAAAATTTAAAATGAGCAACTGTAATGTGAATTTATATAATATAACTTGACTGTGCTTCAACTTTTAATTATAACTGTTTCATGTTGACATGTTTTGCTACATGGATATTTCAGACAGTCACAAATGAGATATTAAATCCTGAGTGAAAATACAGAGTAAACAGTGTGAACAGGGAAAGTGATGATCAAGAAAGATCTTAAACTAAATAGAGAAAACAAGAAGTCAGTTTGACACAGAATGACATGAAATCTATCTTTAAAACACGTGTTTGACATTAAGAGATGAGGTGTCCTGACGGATGGACGAGATTTGGATGCAGCTGTTACTTTAGATCCAATCAGAAGAGAACGTGGTCTCAGAGCAGAACTGACTGTCAGAGCAAAGGAGCAGATCTGGTGGTCATAAACAACAAAGATGAAAATGTGAGTGTGTTTGTCAATGAGTGTGTGTTAGTAAAGTGCCTCTAATTCAGCCTGCTTTGACTCTGTCATTTGGACCTGTTTTCCTGTCAATATTATTTTCATATTTCAGACTGTGTGTATTTTAAAGCTTGGTTTTGTAGTTTTGTTTGCAATGAAACATTTTAATAATTATTTATATTTAACAACATTTCTTTACTACAATAGAAAAACTGAATTATGAACAGAGAAATGATTTTTGTCTCTTGTTAAATACCAGAAATGTGTCAGTGGCCTGAACATGTATGAAGAGTCCTGGATTGGTCTAAAGACAGAAAGGTCAACAGGAACATACCGTTATGAATGGAAGTGGGTGGACGGATCACCGCAGACAGAAATGTGAGACATTTTAAAGTTTTTATTTCTTTCACATTTCCATCGAAGTAACCGCTTATCTTTAAAATAAGTGTGTTCTCAAACTGAAAAATGAAAAAAGTGTCTGTTTGTGAGGAGGTGTTGAGCTGCTTCATCAACCAGCACTACAGTTATAGTTTATATTACAGTATGTGCTCCAGGATCATATGTTTGAAGGAGAAAACGTCTTCTCAACTCTGTCAAATAAATGTGAATATTATTAATATTATCAACTTAAATGAGACACAATGATTGGGAAACCATCTTTGTGTTTCAAATCAGTGAATCTATAATCTTTCTTTTTCTGATTCATTCCTGCAAATGCTAATCACATGAATTACTGAAAACAGAAAGACAAGATTACTACACATATTGAAGAAGTTATTGAAAAACTATGAATAATTAAAGAAAACATAAATATTTGAGGTAAAATTCAACAACTTATTTCAAATTGAAAATAATCAGAAGTTTCTGCTCTGTTTAAAAGGAAAATGTTATTTTGTCCTACAGGTTTTGGGCATTTGGACACTCAGTTGCTTCATCAGACCAATGCGCAACATGCTGCAATCAACAAGGACAATGGACACGAAGCTATTATCTATATACTAGGCCCTATATCTGTGAGAAAAAGATTTCTTGCATTCTATGATGACAGAAGTGTGTAGTGTTGAGATCAGCTCTGTAAACTCAGACACATTTACATGTATTGTGTGTGACATGCTAAATAACCTGGATCACACACATATTGTTCCTCTGCCTTACATGCTGTATAATCTGATTGGAAGTGATCCAACACAACTACATGTGTATTACTTACTCTGTAGCTCTGCAGGATTATCACAATAAAAGCTTGTCTTTACTCTGGTTTAGTTGATTCATAAGTTTGTATTCAGTTCGATCTGTCTGCGTTCAATATGTGAAAATAATGCCAAGTTTTGTCTGAGTCCTCTTTGATACACCAGCTGCTAATTTTCAGTGTGAAGCTTCTACAGGAGACTGAAACATGCTTGAAGGTTTATATTCTGCCTCTTTAGCCTGTGTAATGTGCTTCTGTCCAATTCACATGATAATTCCATGATAAGGACATTTTCTAATCTTAATCAAGGCCCCATTTCAACTTCATTTCAACTGTCTCATATCTGGATCAAACCTAGAAGCAATTTAACATTGGTCATTCATTTTGGATCTTTGATCTGCACTCCTACACACTGTTTGCATCTGTTATCTCTCCGTGGGTCACAAGTTGTGCATGTAGCAGAGCTAACTGAAAAAACAACAGCCCAGTAGCATCACATTTCCTGTGTCATATACGTATGTGTGAGTAAACTGTGTGGTCAACTGTGAATGCAGCTCAGGACAGTATGTGTGTATGTGAACACAAACTTCTGCTTTATAGTGAAAACCTTGTATTTCCTCAAAGTCACTGTCAAAAAATAAAGACAAAAAACAGCTTCAGTTTGTAGCTTCAACTATATTCATATTGTTTATTTGAAGAGTGTCTTGATTCTGATGAGCAAACCATTAAAAGTCTAATTTTGAAACAATTTTAAGTGAAGTGTGTCTTTTCATGTGTTTAGGTGTGATCTGTCCTGGTGTCACTTCCTGTGTTAGAGGCTGTCCAACTCAAAGACAGACAGCAAAACCAGACAGTGAAACCTGTTCAAGAATAGCTTCAGTTAAGTTTTCAGTTTGTAAAGATGTCTGCAGAAATTCTTGCTGCACCAGATTCCAGCTTCAATGTGAGATTCACCAGAAGAGAGAACAGAGGAGAGGAGATGGAGGTGGAGATCTTAGAGGATGAAGAGCATCACGCTGATCTTGGGTCACAACAAGCCAGTAAGTCTTAAATGATGACTATTGGACAAAGGGAAGTTAGTTCAAATGTTTATGTGGCTATATTTAAATTAAATACTGGGTGAAAATTATCAATTCATCCATCAGTTCACCATCAGTCACCGCTGACTACGGGTCATTATCAGCTGTCTTGGTGCTCTAATCTGGTGTAACGTCAGTCATTATTCTTATAGAGGGAATGACAATGAGCAACAGATACTCCACAGTTTACAGTGGCCACTTCAAACTTCATCAGACATAATAAAAATGTTGTCTATGTATTTTTCTTCTGTAGGATCAAACACTGAAAAGAATCGTGCAGCTGTCAGAAGAAGCTGTTTCAGAGCTCCTGCAGTGACTCTGGGAGTGATGTATCTTCTCATATTGGCTGGAATCTACATACGCTGTGAGCAATTCAGTTTTTAATCCAAACTGTCATATCTTGATGATTTAGTAATGTCATGTTTTAGGCTCCTCTCAGTTAGATAACACAATAGGTGCGTGTTCATCTTTATTATCATCGTATCACTTTCTTCCTGCGATCAGAGTTTTGTCCAAGAGACATTTCAGGAAGAACACTGAAGCTAGTCAGCACAGGTTGTTTCTTGTTTCACTCTGTGTAGAAGAGGAAGTTAACATTATTTATGAAGACAAATACATAATCCTACACAATCCATACACTGTTAGGTGAGCATTTCTCTGAGGATGTATAGAAGGTTACATGTACAGAGGTAAATATTGTACATTCAACTGTAGTCTGTGAGCTTTAGTTACTAGTTATTTTTTTACATTACAACATTTCATTCACGTTGCTGGTATGTCTCATGGTTTTTAAACGACTATTAACATCATTGTCAGCTCTGACTTAACAGTTAATGTTTCTGCAAAACCACAGATCAGTTAAAACTGGACGTTTCTTTATGTTGCAACTGAACGTTTCATTAGGTTGAATTTTCTATTTCACTCATAATAATTTATGATTTAGGCACAAAAACCACTTGCTTATGGTTAGGAAAATGTCATGGTTCGGCTTGAAACTGGTTTTGGTCACCACAAAAACCACTGGAAATATCTGCAGCTCTCCTTAAGAAACACCGGGTTTTGTCTTCACGAGAACAGAAATGTCTCCAGATGTCCTTAAAAATATTCAGTGTTGTGAGTCGAACTACAGTCGTCCGTTTGGCTGTAATAACACCACCACCAGCTGCAACAGCTGTTTCAAGAACAAGAAGAAAAAAGACAGTTTTGACTGAAGGAGGGCTTTAAATATTTATCTGAAGATTTTATGATTCTTCAGCAGTCTGAGGTATAAAAATCAAGTGTCCCGCCCGATCTAACATATGATTGGCTGCCTGAACAAGAGGGATGGTTCTGTGTGTGCTCGCAGTGGCCACAAAGAAAAGTGCTGCATATTATACACGTACAGCAGCATAGTAACCGATCAGCACAGTGTAGTAAAAGTAAGTGAAGTGCAGCTACTCTTTAACGGTTTCAGTCCTCTCAAGATGTCCACAGATATTTGTGCCAAACAGGATTTATCCAAGAAGGTCAGATACACCAGAAAAGAGGAGGGAGACAGAGAGGAGTGGCAGGAAAATGAGGTGGAAATCTACGAGAGCGCAGACGATATTGGAATAAATCATTTTCAGTCACATGACGGAGGTAAGTGAGAAACTATGACAAATCAATATTATTTAAAAAATAATGCTTGTCTTCTTTGATGGTGGGAGTGCCCCTTAAATCGTGTAAACTCTAAGTTTACTCTTAGTTTAGACACCTTCCAGAAAGTTTGTTTCCTTTAAGACACAACATTTATCTAATATTCAGGGCTTTCTGGCATCATATCTATTGGTTGTACTAACATTTAACAATCAGACATCATTTCTGAGATCTGAGGAAGTATCATCTCCAGTAAAGACATCTTTAAGACAGGGTAGTAACAGAAATAACACGACAGGAAGAAGCGACGTGCTGCATGACAAGATCTGTTGAATGTTATTATTAGTACAGAGTCGAGGGTGAGAGAGGCTGAAGAGGTGATGCACAGCTGTAACACAGCTTTCTGTTGAAGCTCAGTTGTGCAATTCAATGATTCATTATAACTCAACATTTAAGATGAGCTCATATTTTGGTTCATACAACAGTGTTTAAATTATATATTTTAAATCTGTCTAATGTTAAGGCTTTTAAAACAACTTGTTCACAGTTGTGCACAGATGTCACCACAGATCAAAGCAGTGAACCCACATGGTAAAATATCTTCATCCTCCTATCCAAATACTGTAAGATAAAATACATCCAACAACAAATGCATTTAGAAAAACTGGTACAACTCCTGCATGTCTATGAACCACATTGATTGTAGAAGTTATTTGTCAATATGACTATGACAAAGAAATTTGGTTGTATCACAATTCCGATACATGGAAAAGTCTTTGTTCTGTGTAAAAATGCATTGAAGACCCTCCAGACACGTTTTAAAATGTATATAAAACACCTCACAGTACTTTGACTACTTCTGATATCGATAGAAAAAGTTCTATATCTGAGATCCCTTAGAAATTGAATCTACACCTTCTTCCTCATCAAAACATCCTGAACCTATGATCAATGCAAATATGTGGTATTACTCAAATGTTCCTGCTGGACACAAGATGTCTCCTACTTCACTGTCAAGTTTCCACATCACACTTGTGGATGCTGAATATTGGACCAGAAATGGCTCTAAATTATTTGTGATGTCACAGATCATGATCCAAGGCCGCCTCTTAACATCAGATTTTCAATGAACTCAGAAAATATACAATTAATATGAAATGTTAATGTGAAACAACTTTCTCCAGTCAAACTCTCCGCCCAGTCTTCAGGATATTATGTTAGCAGTTAACATAGTTTCTGAAAACAACAGTAACGTCCAAGGTTGACATTTGTACCAGACGTGTCACATCACATTCACATTATTAGCCACCTGTAGTGGCAGGAAATGGAGGGAAGGTGGTGGTGTTACTACATCCAACATGCAAACAAGTGACAGGAGTTTGAGTCACACCACTGGATATTTTTAAAGGTCTCCTGGTGTATGAAGGTGCAGAACCAGAAGGGGGCGACAGTGACGGGATGAACTTATATAAAGTGCCAGAAAGTCTGCGTAGGGAGGAGGTTGGGGTTTGGATGGGTTTGAAATTCACCCAGAAGACCAAAGTTTGAATCCTGTGTGAAGCTAACAGCCAATGGTGACTCTTTAAAGGAAGTAGAACATTTTCAAGCTGAACCATGACCTCTTCCTAAACCTACCCAAGTAGTTATGGTGCCTTTATTTTGAAAGTGTACCCAGATGTTGCATATCTATTATGAAGGAAACATTTTCTGTGGAAACAAAAAGAAGCTTTATTGTACTAAAAACACAAACCCATTTAATTTGAGTAACAAATGAAGCCTCATCTTTGGCTGAAGAAGACTGTGTTTCTTGTGAAAGATCAAAGGCAGTTCTGAGAGGAGGAAATGTTCATTCTTTCAATGTCCACATGAGATGTGAGTCTGAACCTGTCCTTTAACAGCAAAATATACCACATAACTAAAAATCATTTTCAGAATACACTCTTTGAACCTCATTTAAGCACAATTACTTGATGTTGTTGATCTACTCTGGTTCTTGTTCATGCCTGAAAATTGATACTTCACTTGTTATGACACCTCCACATACTGAACAAGACAGGTTAAAGGACAAGTACACTAAATAATTGAATTCCCCTTTGGAATAGTCAGAGTGATATTTCATTATGCACAGGAAGTGAAGTACTTGGTCTTTAGTATAAAGCAAAATGATTTGTTCGTGTTTCTTACTTTGTTCTGGTTCTCACCAGATATTTTGGTAAAAGACCAGCTGAGCAACAACTACACCCAACTCCAGGAAACAATTTCAGGTAAGAAAAAGTCTCAAAACAAATAAGGAAGTATCAAATATACAGGATCCAATTTTACACTAAGCTGAAAAATGTTTGTATTATCTCACTGTTTATCTATTGTTGTGTTTCTGAAGACATTTCAGCCAACAACAGTCAGTTACAGGATGAGGTAAAGAAGCTGAAGGACAAAATTGAAGGTGAGAAAAATTGAAAATGAGCAACTGTAATGTGAATTTATATCATATAACTTGACTGTGCTTCAACTTTTAATTATAACTGTCTCATGTCCTTGACATTTTTTGCTATGTGGATATTTCAGACAGTCACAAATGAGATATTAAATCCTGAGTGAAAACACAGAGTAAACAGCCTGAATAGGGAAAGTGATAATCAAGAAATAATCTTCAACTAAATTGAGAAAACCAGTAGTCAATTTGACACAGAATGACATGAAATCTATCTTTAAAACACGTGTTTGACATTAAGGGAAGAGGTGTCCTGAGGGATGGACGAGATTTGGATGCAGCTGTTACTTTAGATCCAATGAGAAGAGAATGTGGTATCAGAGCAGAACTGACTGTCAGAGCAAAGGAGCAGATCTGGTGGTCATAAACAACAAAGATGAACATGTGAGTGTGTTTGTCAATGAGTGTGTGTTAGTAAAGTGCCTCTAATTCAGCCTGCTTTGACTCTGTCATTTGGACCTGTTTTCCTGTCAATATTATTTTCATATTTCAGACTGTGTGTATTTTAAAGCTTGGTTTTGTCGTTTTGTTTGCAATGAAACATTTTAATAATTATTTATATTTAACAACATTTCTTTACTACAATAGAAAAAATGAATGATGAACAGAGAAATGATTTTTGTGTCTTGTCAAATACCAGAAATTTGTCAGTGGCCTGAACAACATGTATGGAGAGTCCTGGATTGGTCTAAAGACAGAAAGGTCAATAGGAAGTAGTTATGAATGGAAGTGGGTGGACGGATCACCGCTGACAGAAATGTGAGACATTTTAAAGTTTTTATTTTTCTCATAAATCCATCAAAATTTTGTTTGTCACTTAAGTAAGTGTGTAAAAAAAGGTCTGTTAGTGAGGAGGTGTGGAGCTGCTTCATCAACCAGCACTACAGTTATAGTTTATATTACAGTATGTGCTCCAGGATCATTTGTTTGAAGGAGAAAACGTCTTCTCAACTCTGTCAAATAAATGTGAATATTATTAATATTATCAACTTAAAGAGACTCAATGATTGGGAAACCATCTTTGTGTTTCAAATCAGTGGATCCATAATCTCTTTCTTTTTCTGATTCATTACTGCAAATGCTAATCACATGAATTACTGAAAACAGAGAGACAAGATTACTACACATATTAAATTAGTTATTGAAAAACCATCAATAATTAAAGAAAACATTAATATTTGAGGTAAAATTCAACAACTTATTTCAAATTGAAAATAATCAGAAGTTTCAGCTCTGTTTAAAAGCTAAACATTTTCTTTGTCCTACAGCTTCCAGGCATCAGGACTACAAGCTACTACATGGGACCAGTACGCAGCATACTGCAATCAACAAGGACAATGGAGACAAAGTGGATATTATGATAAGAAGTACTGGATCTGTGAGAAAAAGATTTCTTGCATTCTATGATGACAGAATTGTGTAGTGTCTGGATCAGCTCTGTAAACTCAGACACATTTACATGTATTGTGTGTGACATGCTAAATAACCTGGATCACACACATATTGTTCCTCTGCCTTACATGCTGTATAATCTGATTGGAAGTGATCCAACACAACTACATGTGTATTACTTACTCTGCAGCCCTGCAGGATTTTCACAATAAAAGCTTGTCTTTACTCTGCTTTAGTTGATTCATAAGTTTGTATTCAGTTCGATCTGTCTGCGTTTAATATGTGAAAATAATGCCAAGTTTTGTCTGAGTCCTCTTTGATACACCAGCTGCTAATTTTCAGTGTGAAGCTTCTACAGGAGACTGAAACATGATTGAAGGTTTATGTTCTGCCTCTTTAGCCTGTGTAATGTGCTTCTGTCCAATTCACATGACAATTCAATGATAAGGACATTTTCTAATCTCAACCAAGGCCCGATTTGAACTTAATTTCAACTGTCTCGTATCTGGATCAAACCTAGATGCATTTTAAAATTGGTCATTCATTTTGGATCTTTGATCTGCACTCCTACACACTGTTTGCATCCGTTATATCTCTCTGTGGTTCACAAGTTGTGCATGTAGCTTAGCTAATTATGAAGATATCAGTGCGATAGAATCACATTTCCTGTGTAATATACGTAAATGGGTGTATAAACTGTGTCTGCAACAGTGACTGCAGCTCAGGACAAAAATGTGTATGTGAACACACAAACTTTATTTCCTAAAAGTCACTGTCAAAAAATAAAGACAAAAAAACAGCTTCAGTTTGTAGCTTCAAATATATTTATATTGTTTATTTGAAGAGAGTCTTGATTCCAATGAGGAAACCATTAAAAGTCTCATTTTGAAACCATTTTAAGTGAGGTGTGTCTTTTCATGTGTTTAGGTGTGGTCTGTCCTGGTGTCACTTCCTGTGTTAGAGGCTGTCCAACTCAAAGACAGACAGCTGAACTACACAGTTAAACCTTCAAGAACAGCTTCAGTTAAGTTTTCAGTTTGTAAAGATGTCTGCAGAAATTCTTGCTGCACCAGATTCCAGCTTAAATGTGAGATTCACCAGAAGAGAGAACAGAGGAGAGGGAGAGGAGATGGAGGTGGAGATCTTAGAGGATGAAGGGCATCACGCTGATCTTGGGTCACAACAAGCCAGTAAGTCTTAAATGATGACTATTGGACAAAGGGAAGTTAGTTCAAATGTTTATGTGGCTATATTTAAATTAAATACTGAGTGAAAATGATCAATTCATCCATCAGTTCACCATCAGTCACCGCTGACTACGGGTCATTATCAGCTGTCTTGGTGCTCTAATCTGGTGTAACGTCAGTCATTATTCTTATAGAGGGAATGACAATGAGCAACAGATACTCCACAGTTTAAAGTGGCCACTTCAAACTTCACACCAACATAATAAAAATGTTGTCTATGTATTTTTCCTCTGTAGGACCAAACACTGAAAAGAATCGTGCAGCTGTCAGAAGAAGGTGTTTCAGAGCTCCTGCAGTGACTCTGGGAGTGATGTTTCTTCTCATATTGGCTGGAATCTTCATACGCTGTGAGCAATTCAGTTTTTAACCCAAACTGTCATATCTTGATGATTTAGTAATGTCATGTTTTAGGCTTCTTTGAGTTAGATAACACAATAGGTGCATGTTCATCTTTATCATCATCGTATCACTTTCTTCCTGCGATCAGAGTTTTGTCCAAGAGACATTTTAGGAAGAACACTGAAGCTAGTCAGCACAGGTTGTTTCTTGTTTCAATCTGTGTAGAAGAGGAAGTTAACATTATTTATGAAGACAAATACATAATCCTACACAATCCATACACTGTTAGGTGAGCATTTCTCTGAGGATGTGTAGAAATCTTAACCAGGGACCAACAATAATGTTTCTTGCCACTGGCCCAGTCTGATGAGTCTGTTGAGAATCTACTGGTCCAAACTCATTTTTTACCAGCCCTGAATGCAGTTTGTACTTGGAGTACTTCTACTCCATCACAGAGGCAACTATTGTACTTTCGACTGTAGTCTGTGAGCTTTATTTATTTATTTATTTTTTCTCGCCATTACAACTTTTCATTCACGTTGCTGGTATGTCTCATGGTTTTTAAACGACTATTAACATCGTTATCAGCTCTGACTTAACAGTTAATTTTTCTGCAAAACCACAGATCAGTTAAAACTGGACGTTTCTTTATGTTGCAACTTTATGTTTGTTTAGATTGAATTTTCTATTTCTCTCATAATAATTTATGACTGAGGCACAAAAACCATTTGGTTATGGTTAGGAAAATATCACAGTTCGGCTTAAAACTGGTTTTGGTCTCCACAAAAACTACTGGAAATGTCTGCAGCTCTCCTTAAGAAACATCCAGTTTTGGTCTCCACCAAAACAGAAATGTCTCTGGTGTCCTTAAAAATATCCAGTGTTGTGAGTCGAACTGCAGTCGTCCGTTAGGCTGTAATAACACCACCACCAGCTGCAACAGCTGTTTCAAGAACTAGAAGATAAACACCGTTTTGACTGAAGGGGGGCTTTAAATATTTGTCTGAAGCTATTACTTCAGCAGTCTGAGTTATGAAACTCAAGTGTGTATCTTGGTCCTGGTAGGATGTTGGTTCAATGCTGGTCTGTGTCCCAGCCAGGACAGTCCCACACCAAAGCATGTAATAGACCCAAAGGTCCACTAGAGGACAGCAGCGAGTGTCCCAGTTTGCCTTGTCTTGGTGTGAGAGGTACCAGCATGTACGAAGGCGCAGAACCAGAAAGGGGCGATAATGACGGGATGAACTCATATAAAGTGCCAGAAAGTCTGCGTAGGGAGGAGGTTGGGGTTTGGATGGGTTTGAAATTCACCCAGAAGACCAACGTTTGAATCCTGTGTGAAGCTAAAAGCCAAGGATGACTCTTGAAAGGAAGTAGAACATTTTCAGTCCGAACCATGACCTTTTCCTAAACCTACCCAAGTAGTTATGGTGCCTTTATTTTGACAGTGTAGCCAGACGTATTGTATTTATTGTGAAGGAAACATTTTCTGTGGAAACAAAAAGAAGGTCTATTGTACTAAAAACACAAACCCATTTAATTTGAGTAACAAATGAAGCCTCATCTTTGGCTGAAGAAGACTGTGTTTCTTGTGAAGGATCAAAGGCAGTTCTGAGAGGAGGAAATGTTCATTCTTTCAATGTCCACATGACATGTGAGTCTGAACCTGTCCTTTAACAGCAAAATATACCACATAACTAAAAATCATTTTCAGAATACACTCTTTGAACCAAATTTAAGCACAATTACTTGATGTTGTTGATCTACTCTGGTTCTCGTTCATACTTGAAAACTGATACTTCACTTGTTATGACACCTCCACATACTGAACAAGACAGGTTAAAGGACAAGTACACCAAATAACTAAATTCCCCTTTGGAATAGCGACAGTGATATTTCATTATGCACAGGAAGTAAGGTAGTTTGTCTTCAGTATAAAGCACAATGATTTGTTTGTGTTTCTTACTTTGTTCTGGTTCTTACCAGATATTTCAGTCACTTTGGTAAAAGACCAGCTGCAGACCAGATACGACACCCTGAGCAACAACTACACCCAACTCCAGGAAACAGTTTCAGGTAAAAAAAAAAGTCTCAAAACAAATAAGGAAATACCAAATATACAGGATCCAATTTTACACTAAGCTAAAAAGTTTGTATTATCTTACTGTTTATCTATTGTTGTGTTTCTGAAGACATTACAGCCAACATCAGTCAGTTACAGGATGAGGTAAAGAAGCTGAAGGACGAAATTAAAGGTGAGAAACATTTGAAATGAGCAACTGTAATGTGAAATTATATAATATAACTTGACTGTGCTTCAACTTTTAATTGTAACTGTTTAATGTTGACATTTTTTGCTATGTGGATATTTCAGACAGTCACAAATGAGATATTGAGCAAACAAATGAGAGTAAACAGCCTGAATAGCGAAAGTGATGATCAAGAAAGATCTTAAACTAAATAGAGAAAACAAGAAGTCAGTTTGACACAGAATGACATGAAATCTATCTTTAAAACACGTGTTTGACATTAAGGGATGAGGTGTCCTGACGGATGGATGAAATTTGGATGCAGCTGTTATTTTAGATCCAATGAGAACAGAACGTGGCCTCAGAGCAGAACTGACTGTCAGAACAAAGGAGCAGATCTGGTGGTCATAAACAACAAAGATGAAAATGTGAGTGTGTTTGTCAATGAGTGTGTGTTAGTAAAGTGTCTCTAATTCAGCCTGCTTTGACTCTGTCATTTGGACCTGTTTTCCTGTCAATATTATTTTCATATTTCAGACTGTGTGTATTTTAAAGCTTGGTTTTGTCGTTTTGTTTGCAATGAAACATTTTAATAATTATTTATATTTAACAACATTTCTTTACTACAATAGAAAAACTGGATGATGAACAGAGAAATGATTTTTGTCTCTTGTTAAATACCAGAAATTTGTCAGTGACCTGAACATCATGAATGAAGAGTCCTGGATTGGTCTAAAGACAGAATGGCCAACAGGAGGAAGTAGTTATGAATGGAAGTGGGTGGACGGATCACCGCTGACAGAAATGTGAGGCATTTTGAAGATTTTATTTCTTTCACATTTCCATCAAAGTAACCGCTTATCTTTAAAATAGTGTGTTCTCAAACTGAAAGATGAAAAAAAAAAAAAAAAATTCTAAATGTCTGTTTGCAAGGAGGTGTTGAGCTGCTTCATCAACCAGCACTACAGTTATAGTTTATATTACAGTATGTGCTCCAGGATCATTTGTTTGAAAGAGAAAACGTCTTCTCAACTCCGTCAAATAAATGTGAATATTATTAATATTATCAACTTGATACAATGATTGGGAAACCATCTTTGTGTTTCTGATCAGTGAATCTATAATCTCTTTCTTTTTCTGATTCATTCCTGCAAATGCTAATCACATGAATTACTGAAAACAGAGACAAGATTATGACACATATTAATTTTTCTTTTGAAAAACCATCAATAATTATGGAAAACATTAATATTTGAGGTAAAATTCAACAACCTATTTCAAATTGAAAATAATCAGAAGTTTCAGCTCTGTTTAAAAGCTAAACATTTTCTTTGTCCTACAGCTTCCAGGCATCAGGACTACGAGCTGCTACATGGGGCCACTATATAGCTTACTGCAATCAACAAGGACAATGGAAAGAAAGTGGATATAATGATTAAAAAGTACTGGATCTGTGAGAAATAGATTTCTTGCATTCTATGATGACAGAAGTGTGTAATGTTGAGATCAGCTCTGTAAACTCAGACACACACATATTGTTCCTCTGCCTTACATGCTGTATAATCTGATTGGAAGTGATCCAACACAACTACATGTGTATTACTTACTCTGTAGCTCTGCAGGATTATCACAATAAAAGCTTGTCTTTACTCTGCTTTAGTTGATTCATAAGTTTGTATTCAGTTCGATCTGTCTGCGTTCAATATGTGAAAATAATGCCAAGTTTTGTCTGAGTCCTCTTTGATACACCAGCTGCTAATTTTCAGTGTGAAGCTTCTACAGCAGAGAGAAATTTCCACTTTATCTGAATAAAATCCAGGAGTACTCCATTTCTGAGGGTGACGTTAGTGCACCAACAGCTGGACATGCCAAAAAGAGCCACAAGAGAAATAACTTACATTTTAGGTTTAGTTGTGACAACAATACTTGGGCTAACTGCCTATAATGCACACATATACATAAACAGATAAATTTAGAAGGAGGCAAGGATGGATCACGAGTGAGATACAAGTAATCTTCCAAATCGGAAATCCTCTTAACTGGAATATAATATACGACGCATACAATTCAAATTTGACTGAAAAGAAAACTAAATAGAGTACGCTAACTACCTCGTAGGAAAAAAATGGTTCAGTGGTTGCACTGATCAGGGATGAAATAAATGACATCACAAACATCACATGCATAGCATCCAGGGGAACGTTTAGTTGGCTAATGTTGGCTAATGTTTAGTTGGTAATGTTTGATTTAGTGTTACTCAAGCTGTTACTCGAGCCACCAAACATTTACAGACATAGTTACAGGATTAAAGATTATGAACTTGATAGTATTTTGATTTGGTTGTGTTAGGATATGATTATCATGCCATTGCTGCCAAGAGTGAAGTAAAAAATATTGGTTTAAGATATTTTCATGGTTGCAAACAAAGACAGTTCCCTGTTATATTAATGAATGTTTGACTATCCAAAGAAAATGGTGGAAATCTGATTACTATTTTTATCCCATTGAGTTAAATTTACTTCCTGACTCATTACTCAACAGTTAATACCAGACTGAAAAAGAAGAGCTGCTGTGGTGATATAGTGATATGCCAACATATCCGATAGCGTGCAGCAGCACATCTGCTGATTGTGTATCTGTATCTGTGGTTTGTCTTGCTGCTACTTCCTTGATGCTTGCTTGTTGAAAAGCTGACACACTCACAGAGAAACAAACAGTGAAGAACAGTTTTAGGTTCATTCACCTCTCAAGATGTCTACAGACGTTCAAGCACCAGATTTGAGTTTGAATGTGAGATATAGCACACGGGACAAAAAGAACGGAGCAGAAAAAGAGGAAATCCAGGTGGCAATCTATGACAATGAGGATACTCGGAAACACGGACAGACTGATCTTGGGCCCCATAAAGTCAGTAAGTATAAAATAACAACAAACACAGACTAAGAAGTGTGTGCATGTTTGATTAAATATTGAACAACGTTTCTCTTTTTTCCACTTAAGTGTTTATGGAAGGTCTGAGCCTGTGGAATGAGACTTGAAGATGTTGAGATGCAATTTAATGCCACTTGAGTTAAAATGTCTGAGTTCTTCAAATGCGCTTCATGAAAATATGTTTTAATGTACTATGTCTCTGTAGGACCACGGACCCAAAACAATCTCTCAGCTGTCCGTAGAAGACATTTCACTACTGCAAGCATTCTGGGAGTGATGTATCTTCTGATTTTGGCTGGGATCTTCACGCGCCGTGAGAATTTATCTTCCATTCTAAACATATCAGGCTCTAGTTTGTGCTCAGTTTTTGTACATTTTTTAATAACAAATTAAATATTTGTAAATAAATAAATGTGCAGCATTAATGGAGTAATGCTTAAAATGTATATTAACTATTTCAATGAAACAGTCTCCAACATGTAGATGCATTTAAACGAGCATCGAAAATTTGCTTTTAATGTTGTTAAAGCAGGATTATGGATAAAGCAGTCGCATGCACTAAATGAAATTAATGAGTGATTCTTAAACTATTCAAAGCTGCTCGCTAGACCATACTCTTTAATACAGTCCCACCCTCCACCACGAGCAAGTACTCGGCGACAGTGGCAAGAAAAACTGCCCTTTAATTAATTTTGTTTTAATTTCAACACAGAAAGGAACTTGACATCTCCATAACTTTCAATCAAAGTGATTTTATGTTGTTAACCTGCATTTTGTTTTGTTTCTGTTCTCACCAGATATTTTAGCCACGTCGGAGAAACAACGTTTGGTGACAGAAAGAGACCAGCTCAGTATCTCTCTGAACCAGGCACGAGCAACAATGATTTATCTCACTGAGGAGGTTCACAAGCTACAGAGAAGAAATTACATCTTGAGCAAAAACAACAGCCAGTTAGAGGTTGAACTGAAGAAGCTGAATGGTGACTTAGACGGTGAGACTAGTTGTGAAATAAACAGATCTTTGAGTCTTGAAAGTATTGAATTAACTTTTTTTTCCCTCCCAGGTTGTAGAAAAAAGCGGTTCAGTGACCCGCCGATCTCTGACTGGTTGATTCACTGACGACGCCCAATGCAGAGTTGACTCATTAGGGTTATTACGAGTCTGCACCTGTCATGTACCTGAGGGGGACATGAATGTCTGAGCCAAATTTCATGACAATCCATCCAATAATTGTTGAGATATTTCAGTCTGTGAATCCACAGACCATCCATAGAGAGATGCCTGTAGATTAAAACCAACCTGTACAAATACTATTTCACTGAACTTTAGTGAGCACGATCAATATTGCTTTAGACAAGATACAATTCCTATACAAGTTTAGAGTTAAATGAACTTTAAAGTACTTAAATGACCAAGACTTATTACTTTTAAAGCGAGATGTAAATAATAATTAGGAAGTTACTGATCGACTTAGAGCCTGATTTACCAAGAAAACTCTACTGAACTTCTTTCATAATTTTTCATGGATTGTAAAAAAAATATGAAAACAACTGAGTCTGGAAAATCCTGACATCATATCCTGCATATGACTATAGAAAAATTGCGCTCAAAATGGCCCTTTATTTGATTTTGTTGACATCGACCAACTCTGGTCACAAATAATTCAACTTTAAGTCAGCATTTTGTTGTATGACATGCTTAGTAAGAGGATCACATGCAGCAGATATACAAGCTGCTGCTCATGTCTGATACTGCAGAGTAGAAACCACATCTGACAGTCTGGCACATGTAACCTCAAACCCAGCAAACACAAAGTGACACTGTCCCCCTGGGGTGCCCCAATAATATGTTTTATAAACACATCAATTTAATTTTCAGTCTATCAAAAGGTTTCATGAATTGTGTCATTATATGAACTCTAGTTACATCAGTGCAAAGTGCCAAAACTGGAGATAATGAACAACCTGATTCCCAAATAAGTTGGGACGCTGTGTGAAACATTCATTACACAGAACGGCTAATTTACTAATCCTCCTGTAACATCTACTTATTGAAAACAGTATCAAGAAGAGACATATTTAATGTTTAACCTCATCAACTTCCTCAATTTTTGTAAATATATGCTTATTCTGAATTTGATGGCAGCAACATGTTTCAAACAAGTTGGGACAGGAGCAACAAAAGACACTAAAAAACACCTGTTTGGATCACTCTAGAGGTGAAGAGGTTCATTGGTAAGAGACGATAGTATCATGATCGGGTATGAAAGGGGCATCCTTGAAAGTCTCAGTCGTTCACAAGCAGAGATGGGGCGAGGTGTACTACTCTGTGGAAAACTGCACAGCCAAATAGTCCAACTGTTCAGTGCACAATCACAAGTAGTGATTGTGCATCTCTCAATATCACTGAGAGATTCAGATGATCAAGAGAAATCTCTTTAAAAGGGAGCCAAGCCCAAAACAGTCCTTGTGAAAAAATGTATGTGACTGAAAAAAACAAACAGCAACAAGGAGAAAGACAGTGGGTACTTACCTTTTCTGGTTTGTGTGAAATTCTCGTCTGCGCTTGTTTTTTCATCGCAAGATTATTATTTTTGTTGTTTTGTTGTTATATTGTCAAAAATGTTTTGCCTTTTAAAATGTTATTACTTTGTCTGTATTGTTCTTTAAATAAATACATTTGCCTTTAAGGGTTGTCAGGATTTGAATTCATGATAACGATGTTATTGTGATATTTATACAATTTTGTGTATTTTGTCTTGGTTTTGTGTAGGGAGGTGGAGAGAGAGTCTGTAAGTGTATACAAAGAACAGTTACTATAAAGTAATATCATATATTGCAACAGCCCTAATTTGTTTTATGGAGTATTTTATTCTGTTATCAAGTTTTTTTGGTTTGTTTGTCTGAAATGTGTGATTTTCATTTGTCTTTTTTTCCTGTTTTGTCAAGTTACATCTGAAATGTTTGTTTTCTGTATTGTTGATCAGTTTTATGAAAGACTGTGTTTTTCTCTTTTCTCATGTATTTGTGTCATGTTGTGTTGTTTGGAGTTATGTATATACAGTATATCTGTTTTCTTTCTTACAATCACTGCATCTAATAAAAGGAAATGTGCCTGAAATATTACATTAATGACTCTCTATATGTATGATTCATTATTGGCATTGTTTTGCTTGAGTGTGTATGCAGGTGTACAGAAGTTGAGTGTGTGTGTGTGTGTGGCTGTGAGTGCTCACAGCTGCCATGTTCACTAGTATAATAGAAAGACAGTGACCTACTTGACAACAGGCCTCTGTCTGTCAGGCTGTTCCTGCAAAACTTACCTGAATAAATAAAACAGAAAAAAACAAACAACAAAATACAAAAAAAGAAAAATAAGATGACCTCTGACAAACCGGCTACGGTAGCTTAGCCAAAGCAGATACAATGTAAATACAAGGAAAGCCACTGAGTATCTGCTTTTTGCTCGCTGAGAGCAGGATTTAAAGGCAACGTAAGCGTCTGTTAGGTTGCAGCTAGAGGATGGTTTCAGATGACATAATAGATATATGATGGCACAGCCTGATATGCACTGCATCTTCCTGTTTTTACTCGAGAGCCGCGGCTTCTCGCACTTTTTTACTTCTTGCTGTTTATCAGAACAAGTAAAAAAAAGAGTGAGTGTAAACTTACCACAGGGCCTGGCTCTCCACGATCACCTCTGGCTCCTCTGATCCCTGGGCCTCCCTGTTTGACACAAACAAATAGCATAGAGTTGGTACACAATCAACACATTATTGAGTTCACAGAGAATGACCCGATCACAAGTGGACAACTCTGAGTACAACACTCAAACCACATTGGTTTGAGCCGCATGTGACCACATGTCTACTAAACTGACATCCTCTGTGAAACAAGAAGAAGAAGAAGAGGCCACAACAAGAAGTTATATGGATTCAACACTGTCTGGTTTCCAGGTGGTTAACTGTGACCCTCTATTAACCTGCCAATGTCAGTGACAGATGTTCGTGAACGCACCGTTTCAACTAACCATTGAACTAGTAAACACAATATCTCCTGAGTTGTTGCCTGAGCAGAAAAGTGACAGAAAAAGTTTCCAAAATCCCTTAAAAGAATTGCTACATTTTGTGAGTTGTTGAGTTCGGAAAAACTTTCTGAACTTTGTGAAACACTGTTTTTGACAAATTCTAAATCATCGGTGCCTTCTTGTAAATTCAGCATTAAATCAAAACATGAAGTTGTTTGTTTCCTTGTAAAAAGTGTCAGTTTGTCGCGGCATCGCTGTACCAGCCTGTCTGCTTCTGTGTCTAAAGTGCGTCTTACTGTCTCACACTAAATGTATCAAAGAAGACAACATTTTCATGATGATAAACGAGCCAAATTTGACAAATACAGTAGACATTAACCAATACAGGCTATTTCTTTGTCACGTGTGGAGAAAATCCCCTGACTCCCTTAAAAAAGTCACAACATTTTTGTGAGTCGTTGAGTACGCATTTATGAATTCAGAAAATGTTATACATGAAGATATTTCTGTATTTGTGCAAAACTATCACATCCGTTTGTTACATTGATGTATGTTTATTTATTTATAGAGCAGGTAAGTGAGATCCGATCACAAGTGGTCCCTCAAGACGCATGTTACTACCAGATGTGAACTGACAAGCCTACTGCAAAGCTGTCCACTTCTGATCGAATCACTCAGGACCGAGCCCCCTTGACTGTTTCTCCACCCACAGTTACTCCATTTTCCTCTAAATCTTTTTAAATCCACCAACATCTCTGAGAAAACTTTAGCACTTCCAGATTGTTTTAGCTCATTCTCTCCACACAATGAGACAAGGGACATGCGATCAGTATCGGACTGCACATGAGCAGGTACATTTGCCACAGAAAGATAAACCGCAACAACTTTGTGTTTTTTCTTAGCAGAGCCGAGGGGATCGACAATTTCAAAAGCATCCTGGTACAGAATTAGCTTCAGGCATCCTGGATTTTCAATAAAGAACTGGTTGGACTACTGTTTGTGTCACAGGTATGTAGTAAGCAAACTTTTGTGTCATATTTTCATCATCTCCTAATGTTACTTTTCTAGGCTCTATGTATTTGAACATCTTTTTGAACGTCTGAGCTCTTGAATATGTTGTTCTCAGTGGTCTCTGATGACAGACAGAGAACAGATCTGAATCCTTCACACAGTCACAGATTTTAGCAACAGCATCATCTGTTAGACACATGTCATCTTAATAGTGAACGTAGTTTATTTAAGGTGTAATCCTGTCCCAACTCGTGCACATTTTGCATCCCTACAACAATTGTCTGTATTGTTGACGCTGGAGGGAGCTGCACTTGCAGTTTTAGGTAGAATAAACATACATTCCTGACATAGGTCTCGTTGAAATCCTGTGGCCATGTACATTTTACCGATGCTATCCACTGAACATGCTCTGTTACCTGGACATATGAGCAGTAAATGCTGATTTCCCAGTGAACCCGGTCACTGGACACGCCACAGGTCGCCCCTCCAGCAGACGATCTTTCAAATGGGAGAGACGGTGTGAAATTGGCGCTCAAACAGTGAAATGGCACATTTTAAACCCGTAAAAACGGCGCTAGTAGTAACAGAGGGTGCGGGTATGTAGATGGAAATATGCTTTAATAGCTGCGTAACTAACAAAACCGCCTTTTTTTTAAAGCTTTCACTCTCTTGGTAGACGCTGCATTAAGCTAGCTAGCATCCGGGATGTAAACAACGTTAGCATCTAGCATTAACCCCGCCAAACTACCCCCCCTCCCCGCTCAGTCAGCCTTGTTACTATGTCTCAAAATATACCCTCGGTCACGAGCTGAGCTGAGTATTTTTCTGACAACAAACGGTCGAGTATTCCTAGTTTTAAGAGAATAAACTGTTAGCATACCTGTGCTACATGTCGGGATGCTCCGTGCCGGACACACAGCGGCGCAGACTGAGCGGCGCAGTGACCTTCGACCCGCTGGGCAGTCCCGCGATAATTGGACCAATGAGAGGACAGAATCGGCCTCTGCTGATCGGTGATTGGATGAGACGAGCTCGTCTTTGAAATTCAAACATTTCAAATTTCGCGGGGATTAAAATCATTACTTTTCCTAAATCCTGACACATTTGACCCGTTTTGTTATTGAAAGCAGTAAAAAAAAATACTTCTCCTGATATTCATTAAGTCTGAATATGACGCCTGACTGCATGAAGTGTCCCAGAATGGAAATAATTAAATCGGTTTATTATTATGATAGTTACAATGAAAACCTACCATTCAAAAATGTTGTTGCAGCCCCACTTTCAATAAAATTATATAATATATAATAATATATAATATAGCATGATTGTGAATGTTATGTTATTTTCCCAAGTGTTAAACCTGAGGAAAACACACGGAAACATTAAGGAAGAACAATTAGTTCATTCTTAAACCCCTCATATTAACATCATTTTACTGTATTTGTACTTCATATCTGTAAAGTATAACATATGAATCTGTAAAATGTAATACGGTTTCATTCAGTATAAAAAGCTACCCGACAAAAAAAAAAACACTCTCATGTTGTAAATGTAACTATATATTGTATTGTTTTTTGTATTACAGTTTTCCTGTGTTAAAACTACAGTAATGTGTACATTTACAAGGAAATATTATTCTTATAATTATATAATATAATATACATAATATACAATACATATAATTACTTTAAAATTAACAGCTGTGTTTGGTTTATTATTTTACAAAATATGACTGTAACTCACACACTGCTTCATTGTTTCTCTATTTACAGTTTTTTTTAATGTCATGATTCAACAGAACTTCACTGTAATTTTCACAGACATTTTTTACAGTGTAGTTTTGAGCACAACAATCTTCTTCGTTCTTAATGAAGTCCTGTGTTTTCTCATCTTGAATCAGAAATTAAGCAGAAATAAAGGGCAATTTCAGCTTCTCTTGAAGGACAGACAGTTTTCATACATGGCCTTCAGGAGCAGCTGAATGTGCTCTTTGGTTTGAATATTTTTATAATGCAAGATGAGGCTTATAATCTCTAATACTCTAATTTTGTACCTCAGAATTCACCACGCCTAATTAGACAAACCGAAAACACAGACACTTGCAAAGAGGTTCAGAGAAAAGCTGTAAACCTGAGGTAATCTTTCTCTTTCGGCATTAGAGGCAGGATTATGATTCATTTGCACAGCACTGAAATACCTCAGGGCAGCTAGTGATTTGTAGCAGCTGCAGAGATCGTCAGTGATTTTATTCGTGTCATTTGAAATAAAAATAACAGCATTTTTATTTCCATTCTGTTGATTCTTATCACAGTTGATTTATTAAGGTTTTGTGTACTTTCCTCCTCTGTGGTCGAGAACGTTGTAGGTGTTTGATTGAATTTACACTGCTTACTTTATTTAATCAAAGTTACTGGTGTCAGCATTGTGACATGAGTACTCCACAAAAAATTTTGAAGGGATGGTAACTCCACAAATGTCACACATTAAAGTGTGGTTACGGGTCTTTTGGCGAGTACTACTGCAGATGTGACAAAAAGTAGTTCAAAGTTTTTTTTGTGGCTTCAGTGGAAGCTATGTAATCTGATAAACTGGCTCCAGTGATGTCACTCAGTGGTTACGTTGCATTGTGGGTAATGTAAGCAGCTTGTTTAGAAAAGGAAAAAGGAATAAAAACAGGTTATATCTCTGGTTCTCGCTGTATCGATTTAGATCATTTGCTTTACCCTATAATAGAGTTACCCTGTAATGTTGAGTCAGGTCTTTATATAAAACTGTCTCATCCCTGTGTGAGTTTATTTGCTTGGAGATGGTGAACAGTTATTGATCACTGCATGAGTAAAATACGTCGACTAAAACCACAAAAAGAGATTTTTCTGTTTATTGAAACACAAGAAAACTCTTCCTCCTTCTTGCACTACTTCATTTAATGACTGAATCATTTCCAGCCTTGTGGGACGCTGTATACTTCAGTTCAGTTCAGTCAGTTATTTCACCTGCATATCTTGCTGGTTTGTGTTATTAAAGGTTGTTGTGTGTGTTTTCCTCCTCTGCAGTTCCAGCTCCAGATCTTTGACATCGTCTGCAGCACTTCGTGGGCAAACAGAGACAAATGCTGCGAACTTCCTGGTCTGGTGAGGTCAAGTTCATTTCTCTCTAAACATCTCTTTACTCCAGTTAACTCTTCTGTCTGTGCACAGAATAACAATGTAGCAGGTAAATAATTGTTGAAAGTAATTTTCTGTATCTTGTACATGACCATAAATCATCTGTGCATTGGGAAGTATTGTAAAACCTTTTTAAGCATTTTTACATTATGTTTATCTTCTCTTTTATAAACCTGACAACACTATGTCTTTAACGGTAACTTGATAATCTATAATCTGTAGGTGGAAATGACGCCTAAAACCAAATCAACTAGATATTTCCTGTTTCCAATGAGACGTGTCAGAGAAGTTAGCGAGAAAATGCTTTCCCTGTCAGCTTGAATATACGTTACAGCCACACAATGTGGAAAATGTCAGAGATTCATGTTTTATGTGAATTAATAAGTCACACTCGCACTTTGCTTTCTTTATTTTATCACTTCTCATGACATGTCATTGCCATATGTTTTCTTTTCTTTCTTTCTCTCTTTCTTTTCTTCTTTTTCCTTTTTTTGGGGTTTTTTTGTCTTCGTGTCATCCTCATCATGCTCTGATCATCCAGAGGAAGGAGGCAGACTGCCCAGCCATGCCCAAAGCCTGCACCTGCACCCAGGACAGCAAAGGCCCCCCCGGCCCTGCTGGACCTCCAGTGAGCCACACACAAATACACCAAATATATACCCACTCACAATGAGACACGGACAAAGTTAATGATTTGGATCATATTGTAAATACACATATATAAAGTATACATCTTGATCACACCTGCTCATCACAGAGGCTTCTTCAGGCATGTTAGATATATAACAGCAGGTAGAAAACAGGCAGTGAACAACCGAAGCACGCACAACATCACCTGCACGTCATATGCTTCATGTACAGTTTGAGTTCCAGAAGTTTATTCAGTGCAGTTTTCTTTTCAGTTTCCATTTTGCAGATTAAAACTTGTGTTTCTCAGCTTGTCTGTCAGTTTTGTTGGTTGTAAGATTAGCTGTCATTCTGTAAAGACACATTGTGCACTACTGTGTGAGACACTGTGAGGCTGAATTCATAAATGGGTACACAACAGCATTTCTCCAAACTCAACAACTCACAAAAATGTTGTGACTTTTTTAAGGGAGTCAGGGGATTTTCTCCACACGTGACAAAGAAATAGCCTGTATTGGTTAATGTCTACTGTATTTGTCAAATTTGGCACGTTTATCGTCGTGAAAATGTTGTCTTCTTTGATACATTTAGTGTGAGACAGTAAGACGCACTTTAGACACAGAAGCAGACAGGCTGGTACAGCGGTGCCGCGACAAACTGACACTTTTTACAAAGAAACAAACAACTTCATGTTTTGATTTAATGCTGAATTTACAAGAAGGCACCGATGATTTAGAATTTGTCAAAAACAGTGTTTCACCAAGATTAGAAAGTTTTTCCAAACTCAACAACTCACAAAATGTAGCAATTTTTTTAAGGGATTTTGGAAACTTTTTCTGTCACTTTTCTGCTCAGGCAACAACTCAGGAGATTGTGTTTACTAGTTCAATGGTTAGTTGAAACGGTGCGTTCACGAACATCTGTCACTGACATTGGCAGGTTAATAGAGGGTCACAGTTAACCACCTGGAAACCAGACAGTGTTGAATCCATATACCTTCTTGTTGTGGCCTCTTCTTCTTCTTGTTTCACAGAGGATGTCAGTTTAGTAGACATGTGGTCACATGCGGCTCAAACCAATGTGGTTTGAGTGTTGTACTCAGAGCTGTTTACTTGTGATCGGGTCATTCTCTGTGAACTCAATAATGTGTTGATTGTGTACCAACTCTATGCTATTTGTTTGTGTGAAACAGGGAGGCCCAGGGATCAGAGGAGCCAGAGGTGATCGTGGAGAGCCAGGCCCTGTGGTAAGTTTACACTCACTCTTTTTTTTACTTGTTCTGAGAAACAGCGAGAAGTAAAATGTGTGAGAACCTGCGGCTCTTGAGTAAAAACAGGAAGATGCGGTGCATATCAGGCTGTGTCATCATATATCTATTACGTCATCTGAAACCATCCTCTAGCTGCAACCTAACAGACGCTTACGTTGCCTTTAAATCCTGCTCTCAGCGAGCAAAAAGCAGATACTCAGTGGCTTTCCTTGTATTTACATTGTATCTGCTTTGGCCAAGCTACCGTAGCCGGTTTGTCAGAGGTCATCTTATTTTTCTTTTTTTGTATTTTGTTGTTGTTTTATTTATTCAGGTAAGTTTTGCAGGAACAGCCTGACAGACAGACTCCTGTTGTCATGTAGGTCACTGTCTTTCTATTATACTAGTGAACATGGCAGCTGTGAGCACTCACAGCCACACACACACTCAACTTCTGTACACCTACATACACACTCAAGCAAAACAATGCCAATAATGAATCATACATATAGAGAGTCATTAATGTAATATTTCAGGCACATTTTCTTTATTAGATGCAGTGCTTGTAAGAAATAAAGCAGATATATATACATAACTCCAAACAACACAACATGACACAAATACATGAGAAAAGAGAAAAACACAGTCTTTCATAAAACTGATCAACAATACAGAAAACAAACATTTCAGATGTAACATGACAAAACAGGGAAAAAAAGACAAATGAAAATCACACCTTTCAGACAAACACACCGAAAAAACTTTCTAACAGAATAAAATACTCCACAAAACAAATTAGGGCGGTTGCAATATATAATATTACTTTATGCTGGGTTTGAGGTTACATGTGCCAGACTGTTTGCCCAGATTTAAAAAAGTAAAAAGAAAATTAGCGAAATATAACTTTTCATGTCATTTCTCACGGGATGTTCGTGTCACTGTCAAATGTGGTTTCTACTCTGCAGTATCAGACATGAGCAGCAGCTTGTATATCTGCTGCATGTGATCCTCTTACTAATCATGTCATACAACAAAATGCTGACTTAAAGTTGAATTATTTGTGACCAGAGTTGGGAAATGTCAACAAAATCAAATAAAGGGCCATTTTGAGCGCAATTTTTCTATAGCCATATGCAGGATATGATGTCAGGACTTTCCAGACTCAGTTGTTTTCATATTTTTTACAATCCATGAAAAATTATGAAAGAAGTTCAGTAGAGTTTTCTTGGTAAATCAGGCTCTAAGTCGATCAGTAACTTCCTAATTATTTTTTACATCTTGCTTTAAAAGTAATAAGTCTTGGTCATTAAAGTACTTTAAAGTTCATTTAACTCTAAACTTGTATAGGAATTGTATCTTGTCTAAAGCAATATTGATCGTGCTCACTAAAGTTCAGTGAAATAGTATTTGTACAGGTTGGTTTTAATCTACAGGCATCTCTCTATGGATGGTCTGTGGATTCACAGACTGAGATATCTCAACAATTATTGGATGGATTGTCATGAAATTTGGCTCAGACATTCATGTCCCCCTCAGGTACATGACAGGTGCAGACTCGTAATAACCCTAATGAGTCAACTCTACAATGGGCGACGGGAACCAGTCGACCAATTGGACGGCGGGACACTGAACTGTTTTCTACAAACTGGGAGAAAAAAAACAAAACGTTAATTTCAACACTTTCAAGACTCAAAGATCTGTTTATTTCACAACTAGTCTCACCTTCTAAGTCACCATTCAGCTTCTTCAGTTCAACCTCTAACTGGCTGTTGTTTTTGCTCAAGATGTAATTTCTGAACTGTAGCTTGTGAACCTCCTCAGTGAGATTAATCATTGTGGCTCGTGCCTGGTTCAGAGAGATACTCAGCTGGTCTCTTTCTGTCACCAAACGTTGTTTATCCAACGTGGCTAAAATATCTGGTGAGAACAGAAACAAAACAAAATGCAGGTTAACAACATAAAATCACTTTGATTTAAAGTTATGGAGATGTCAAGTTCCTTTCTGTGTTGAAATGAAAACAAAATTAATTAAAGGGCAGTTTTTCTTGCCGCTGTCGCCGAGTACTTGCTCATGGTGGAGGGTGGGACTGTGTATTAAAGAGTATGGTCTAGCGAGCAGCTTTGAATAGTTTAAGAATCACTCATTAATTTCATTTAGTGCATGCGACTGCTTTATCCATAATCCTGCTTTAACAACATTAAAAGCAAATTTTCGATGCTCGTTTAAATGCATCTACATGTTGGAGACTGTTTCATTGAAATAGTTAATATACATTTTAAGCATTACTCCATTAATGCTGCACATTTATTTATTTATTTACAAATATTTAATTTGTTATTAAAAAATGTACAAAAACTGAGCACAAACTAGAGCCTGATATGTTTAGAATGGAAGATAAATTCTCACAGCGCGTGAAGATCCCAGCCAAGATCAGAAGATACATCACTCCCAGAATGCTTGCAGTAGTGAAATGTCTTCTACGGACAGCTGAGAGATTGTTTTGGGTCCGTGGTCCTACAGAGACATAGTACATTAAAACATATTTTCATGAAGCGCATTTGAAGAACTCAGACATTTTAACTCAAGTGGCATTAAATTGCATCTCAACATCTTCAAGTCTCATTCCACAGGCTCAGACCTTCCATGAACACTTACGTGGAAAAAAGAGGAACGTTGTTCAATATTTAATCAAACATGCACACACTTCTTAGTCTGTGTTTGTTATTACTTACTGACTTTATGGGGCCCAAGATCAGTCTGTCCGTGTTTCCGAGTATCCTCATTCTCATAGATTGCCACCTGGATTTCCTCTTTTTCTGCTCTGTTCTTTTTGTCCCGTGTACTATATCTCACATTCAAACTCAAATCTGGTGCTTGAACGTCTGTAGACATCTTGAGAGGTGAATGAACCTAAAACTGTTCTTCACTGTTTGTTTCTCTGTGAGTGTGTCAGCTTTTCAACAAGCGAGCATCAAGGAAGTAGCAGCAAGACAAACCACAAATACAGATATGGCAACATATCACTATTGGATATGTTGCCATATCACTATATCCCCACAGCAGCTCTTCTTTTTCAGTCTGGTATTAACTGTTGAGTAACGAGTCAGGAAGTAAATTTAACTTAATGGGATAAAAATAGAATTTCCACCATTTTCTTTGGATAGTCAAACATTCATTAATGTAACAGGGAACTGTCTTTGTTTGCAACCATGAAAATATCTTAAACCAATATTTTTTACTTCACTCTTGGCAGCAGTGGCATGATAATCATATCCTAACACAACCAAATCTAATCAATCAAAATACTATCAAGTTCATAATCTTTACTCTTGTAACTATGTCTGTAAATGTTTGGTGGCTCGAGTAACAGCTTGAGTAACACTAAATCAAACATTACCAACGTTCCCCCGGATGCTATGCATGTGATGTCTGTGATGTCATTTATTTCATCCCTTATCAGTGCAACCACTGAACCATCTCTGTAGAGCAGTGTGAATGAGAGGCCAAGAAGAAAACTTGCCTTCAAATTTGAGAGTATATATGGTGCACTACCGCCACCCTCAGGAATGGAGTAGTCCTGGATTTTATTCAGATAAAGTGGAAATTGGGGCTTTGTTTAAGATTAGAAAATGTCAATATCATGGTTGTAGCTAAGCAACAATTATTATTATGGTTACAGACATGAACTATAGTCCCTTTTTCTTGAGCGTTGGACAGGGGCACAATCACAGGCTCAAGAGGCAGAACATGAACCTCTGTGCATGGTTCTCTCTGCTGCAGAAGCTTCACACTGAAAATTAGCAGCTGGTGTATCAAAGAGGACTCAGACAATAGTTTTAAATTATTATAGTTATATATTGTGTGTATTTATTGTGTTCGTGTTATAGGATCTCGGAGAAACGCGATTTCATTTTTGCTGCACTACTTTTGTAGGTACAGCTAAATGACAATAAAGCTTTGATTGATTGATTGATTCCTGATTCTTGAACTCGTGCTATTTTTTTTATTTGGCAAAGGGAAAGTTTTATCATTCAAACAGACGCTCACACATACACAGTAAACTAAAGCCACACCAGTCGTTCATCATCAGCTGGAGCTGAAGAAGACTTTGATGGTGTTGTTGTAGATGGTGTTGGCCAGCTCCATTGGGTCCTCCTCCCTCGCTGCTGCCATCACCTCCAGAACTTGTCTGGAAGAGAACAAAGAGAAAATCTATATATTAGTTACTAGAAGTGTAGTGGTTTAAGGATTGAAAGACGTTCATGTTCACTTCTTGTTTGGAAACTACTGAATTGACCCTGCTGTTACTCACATGATGTGACAGGGCTCGTTCCTGTCCTTCAGACAGTGTCCCGCCTCCCATTTCTTCTTCGTGGGAAACGTGGTTTTAATGTGTTTGGAGCCTGCGTGAGTGTTCTTCACACCACACCACGGAGCATCTGGGAAGGACCAGACGCATAACATAATATAAATATAATAAGCACAGTAACAACAGAAATGTAATGCACAAAACATGTAGATCCTTTGGTGAAGGCATTCAACCCGACATCTTGGACTCGAGTGTTTCTAAGAGCTTCACTGTGCTGAAACAAATTCAACCTGATATTTTAAAGCAGTCACTCAGGAGCCATTTAACAGGAACATCAGGACCATTCAGTGGTCACATGATCAAATATCTTTATTATTATGACAGTAAACTGGCTGCAACTCACCGGTTTCTATCATGAGCCTCTCGCTGGGGATCGACTTCATAGCTTCTATATTGGCCTCAGTTTTCAAGGAACTGAGAAATATAAACAACAACAAACACAGTTCAAATTGCTGCATTGCTAATTATACCTTTAAATAATGAAATGATGAGTCTTCTGGGGGAAAATCCTCTCACCATCCATTTATTCCGATATAGAGGTCGAGGTCAATGAGGGCAGCGGCGTCCTCTGCAGTCCCGTCGAATGAGTGCACCTGAAAGTGAAGAGTAACCAGTGAACAACTGGATCTGCAACTCTAGTGGACTAATTCATGTATTAACTCTTCATACTGTAGATGAAAAATGTTTGATTCTCTTAGTGCATCATGGCAAAGAGCATTACTTTCTTGTATCCCTTCCACCAAACATGGATCAGAGTATTCAGCAGTATAGAGTATAAAATAAATATCCTCACCACTCCTCCAACACATCGGTCTCTGTTTCTCTTCATGATGTCTGTCAGAAACAGAGAAAACAAACAGTGAATGTCTTTATCTCTCTCATGAGCTCGACCAGGTTTTGGGTGCAAGAAAACCAACCGATGAAGTCCTGGTGGGAGTTTCTGCAGTGGAGGAACATCGGCAGCTTGGTCTCCTCCGCCAGGTCAAACTGCTTCTCAAAGTATCTGATACGGAGCAGAAAGAGGGAGGAGAACATGACGAGTGTCTCCCAGTGGCCAACAAAGATTTACTCGATGTGAGGACTTGCTGTTTTTTGTGTTTGATATCAGGTTTTGACTGTAGTTACAGGTTAAACTGCTAACAGCTCACTGACATCACAGACTGTAAAATGGCGAACGGACCCATTACTGTTGATTTTGGCATTATGGTCGTAGCCATCTTGGTATTTTGGAGCCAGAAGTCACCATATATGGACGCGAGGGTGGAGCTAGGGAAGCTGGGTTAGTCCCACCCTGCTTTATTGTTGATTTGACTCTAAATGGGAACATAATGAACTGAATGAACATCACGCTGTGTTGGAGAAGACTTGAAACTAGAGATTGAGACCATAAACTCATTAAATAAATTATTTCTGAGGTAATAAATCAAGTGAGAAGTAGGGTAGTAGACTTCTTTTAAAGCCAGTGTAGTCACCCCCTGCTGGGCCTTGGGCAGAATGCAGGTTTCAGGCACATCTGCACTTGGTTTCACTTTTCAGACCCAGAAGCTCCGTCCATATTTTATGACTGACACACACAACCAGTGACGAGTCATCACAACCAGCCAAAGGCTCATTTTAAAGAGTCAAGAGGTAAAATAGTTGCAGCCAATAAACTTACTTGAGTTGAGTTTCTTTTGGGCAAAATTCCAACCTGTCAAAATCTGGAACAAGAAGAAAATACACACATTACAATGGAAATACTTATTGTTACAACCCAAACATCCAACTTCTACAACCAGGGCCACTTGTACACTACATACGCTGCTACATATTTACACTTTATATAAAGATAAACTGCTAAAAGGTGTAGGGTCACTGAGAAATGTCCTTGTTTTTGAAGAAAAAGCACAATTTTAATCAGTTAAAATAACTTTAATTGATCAGAAATAAACACTAGAAATAAAGTCTAGACATTATAATTGTTGTAAATGACTATTTAAGCTGGAAATGGCTGATTTTTAAAGGAATATCTAGACAGATGTACCGAGGACCATTGTCAGCATCACTCCTGTGGTCCAGCAGCACGTTGTGTTAGCTAAACCATGTTTGTCGTGTTAAAGGGCTATTTGATTATTAGAAAACCCTTGTTTCGCATTAGCATTATAATATTTATGTCTTTCTCTCTATCTATCTATATATACAGCTCTTCTAACAGTACACACCCAGTCCACACTCTCCGATGGCCACCACCTTTCCTCTGTGTGCTGCTGCGAGCTCCCTCAGCCCGGAGAAGTACTGCGACTCTCCGTTCTGCTCGAACTCACTGCAGCGGGTGGGATGGCAGCCGACCGTGCAGACGAACTCATCTGTAATGAAGAGGCTAAGTTACAGCGAGCAGGCTCTCCAGAACAAACGATCCTGGCAGCCTCATGGACACTGAAGACAAACCAAAAACCATTTGACCGCACTGATTGCTATCATTACCTCTGGTTTCGGCTAGTTTGAGGGCCTCTTTGCTGTCTTCAAGATTTCCTCCTGTGATCATAAACTGTAACAAAGCAACAAGTATTACATGTCTGAAAAACAGCCATGCTAATATGCTCACAATAACGATGCTAACATGCTGGTGTTGAGCAGGTATAATCTTTACCATGTTCATCACCTTCATTTAGCATGTTAGTATTTGCTAATTAGTGTTGGACAGATTTTTAATTTTGACCTGATGATGGCGCTAGAAGAAGTCAGGGGGTCACCAAAGTTATTACAATTCGTCCTGAGAGGAACATAAATGTCTGAATCATTTCTGTCAGTCGGATGTTTGATGAAACATTTAATTTAAAACCACAAAAGTTAATTTCATGTTGAGGCTTAAGACTCTGGGCATCATGAATCTCTGCATTTCAACCAATAGTTGTTTTTCACTCTCCACAAACAAACCGACATCGCCATCTTTAATGCAATACCACTGTTCAGATGACGACACGAGTGAGTGCACTTACCTTTTCAACGCCGACTTTGAGAGCTCTGTCGATGATCTGACTGAAGTCATCTGTCAAAAAAATGTTAAAAATCACAGCTGGACTCAGACTAACTTTGTCTCAACAACTCACAAGTCAGAACAGGAAGTAGTAGCTCACCATCATGTTTCTGCTTCCCTCTGTAGAGTCCTCTGAACATGGGATCTGTCAGGTTCACGCCGATATCTGCAAAGAGAGAGTTCATCAGTACCGGAAACATTTTGTTGGGATTCTTTCTTGATGTGCTGAACACGCAGGACAAACGTCCTTCTCTTCTAATAACTATGTTACTGCAGCATTATGAACAATAAATATATGTTTCCATTAACGTTGCGGCAAACATTTCTCTGTCATTAACCGAAACAACACTTAAAGATTCATTTTATATTCATCAATTCTCTTTTTTGTCCAGATGGAGCAGATTTGAGTTATTTTCTTTCCCAGCACATTATCTGAGAGGCTGCAACTAAAGTTTATTCTATAAACTGTCAAAACAATGTCATAGCTTCAAAGAGTTTAATGACTAATGATAACAGACAGAGAGAAGCAGAAAACACTCACATTTTAAGAAGCTGATGTAGGAAAATATCTTTATTTCTTCTTTTTAAAATGACCTTAATGTTTATTTAAGGTTTCACTAAATTAATTATTAACTAATCAACTGACTGATTCTTCCTTTTTTAATAAGTTCTGCTTTTAGAGCTTTTTGTCAGTGTCTGGATGTGTTGCTTTGTGATTTGTTTTGCACCATTTCATCTCTGTTTCTTGTAACTACATGACACTGAAAGCATCTTATGTAGGCATGTATATTAACCAAACTCTTCACCTGGTCCTACAAACCTACAGTGGTGCAGGTTTCAAATGACAGGAGCTAAAACAAATACTTCATTACTCAGTTTGGACTCTTCACTTTAATGCCAACACAGTAGCTGCTGCAGACAGCAGCTGTAGTAGTTTGTATAAACCAAACACACACTATCTGACAGCTCCCTGCACAGCTGCACAGCTCTGTGACTGCTGTGTTGTCATTTTCAGCAGGGTTAGCTCTTAGCTTCCATGCTAACTAAGCATGCAGGCTTGTCTGTTTACAGCCGACACGAGCGTATAGTGACACTTATACCTTCTCTTTATCTTTATCTTCATTAATCTAGTCATTAAACAGAAGTGTCTTACCGATGAACTTGTGCTGAGCCATGTTTGAACGAGCAATCCCCCTGAAAAGAAACACACATGCAGCAGCTCTCACCAATCCCATGACGCTTCAATACCGTAATAACTGTAGCAGACAGAGAAAGCACATTACTGAATGGCAGATATTCCTGTTGTATTTACGGTTTTTGATGACACACAACGTGGAGATTATTGACTTTTGACTAAGCTGTAAAAAAACAACATTTATCAAAACTCCTAACCATAAAAAGCAACAAAAACAAGAAACATGTGTGCGCGTTTTGTACGCATTTACGGTCCTCGCGTCCACTCGCCGATATGTCCCAGAATCCTCCGCGCGGCTCGGCGAGAAGGTGACAGGGGACGGCGAAAATGGCGTCCGCCTTTCTGACCCACCAGCAGAAAGTGCTGCGGCTGTACAAGAAATCCCTGAGACACCTCGAGTCGTGGTGCATCTTCAGGTGAGAGGAGCTGTCTCAGCTTAAGATCCGCGGTGAAAGAGCGGGAAAAATACAGTTTGTAGCCGCTGCGGTGCGTCTGTTTGCTGCTAAGCTAACAGCTAAGCTAACTGCTAACCAGGTCACCCAAATCAGCTAATATACAAGTCAGAGCTAAACTTGACTGTTTTGAGACAGATGGTTGGATTATTGATGATCGATATATCCTGAAATCTTTAAACTGTTTTGTTTTTAATTTGTGAATTTGCTTGTCAATAAAAGGCAGCTGTCATTTGCTCAACACTCCAAACACCAAAGTTTGCTCCAAACATCAGTATCAAGGTGTTTACACCTGGTTTTGCCTGATTTGTTGACAGATAATAAAGATTTAGATTCAAAAAGTCTGGTGAGATATGACAGGTGTGTTGATTTGTTATTGATGATATTTTACATTTTATAATATTAATTAAGGGATCTAGTTGTAATGTCTCGATGTTGACTCAATAAACAGTTCAATACCTTTTAAAGGAAGCGACACATGTTGTACAGTCACAACTGTGTGTTGTTTTTAAACAAACAACAACACATATTTGGCTTTTCCGTGTGAGTAAAAGTTCTTGTAACTTATCCACTGATTGTCCATTCGTCCATAAAATGTCAGAAAATGGAAAACAAATGTCGATCAGTGTCCCAAAGGTCAACATGACTTCCTCAAATGTCCTGTTTTGGTCTCAATCCAAAGATAATCACCTTGAATCAGAGAATTTTGACTTAAAAAAACAACCTCAAACTGATCAATCAGCTATCAAAGCTAACAAATTGATTATTTATTGAAATTCTAAATATGCGCATGGTCTTTCTGTCTGTGTGTGAGATTTTAATGTTTGTATTGTATCGAGACTTTTTTCCCCACAAGATGTTTTGCAGTGACAGGAGTAAAATGATTTTAAGATGCGTAACTGTTGTGTTGTTGTCCTGTTACAGAGACAAATACCGGTTCTACGCCTGCATGATGCGGGCTCGCTTCGACGAGAACAAGAATGAGAAGGACATGATGAAGGCCACCATGATGCTGAAGGCAGGAGAGGAGGAGTTCTGGGCCAACCAGCATCCTCAGCCCTACATCTTCCCCGACTCCCCTGGAGGGACCTCGTACGAGAGATACGAGTGCTACAAGGTGAGGCAGCTGCTCTCGCCTGACACTGACTGTGAACTTCTTCTTAAGAAGGAATTCAGAGCATAATTATATGAATTTATTGTTTATTTGTTTCTCCTTGTTCCCTCTTTTTTATTCACAGTAGTTTCTGTGATAAAATACCACTGACTAACAGTTTAATATCGTTATATTTTCCTGTTACATAAAGCTGAGTACTGTTTGTGATGTGTGCTGCACTGACTGTCGAGTTGTTACTTCCCTCTGCTGGAGATGTGAAGTTGTATCAACATGGACTACAAATAAAACTTCATCACATATTCTGAGAAATCACACACTATAACTTACCTTGTTTAATGTGAAAGCCTCCAAAAATCAGACCGGCAGCCTATTTTAGCATATTAGCAACAATCATATTGACTTATTTGTGATGAAAATCGTGACGTGGAACAGCTGACAGTCTGTTAATGTTGCCTGATGGACGTCCTGAGCTCTGCTCTGTTCCTGCAGGTTCCAGAGTGGATGCTGGACCACTGGCACCCCTCAGAGAAAGCCATGTACCCCGACTACTTCTCCAAGAGAGAGCAGTGGAAGAAACTGAGGATGCAGAGCTGGGACAAAGAGGTGAGCCGTCCACCATCTTGTCTGTCTACATGTGTTAAAAACCACCAGTAGAGCTGCAACGATTAGTCGATTGATCAATTAATGGATAAGTCAGTCAAAAGAAAATTAAACACCACTAATTTTTGTAATTTTTTCAAACAAAATGTCAAATACTTGCTGGTTCCAGCTTCTTACATGTCAGGATTTACAGCTTTTCTTCCAGTAAATGAAGAGTCTTTGGGTTTTGGACTGTTGATTTGCAGCAGTTTCAGACCTTTTGGTTAAATTAATTAACGAGATGAATGAGATGAATATGTTCTACATTTCCTAATCACGAAAAGATTTTAACTTTCCACCCGGCTACACTGTGTAAACTGCAGTTTAGTTCACAGGAAAGGAATAGTTAGTATCAGTTGTTTCCACCAGGTGGCGCTAGAGTTTAATTAAACTATTGGCAATTAATATGTCAAAAGCTTTGTGTCAAAGTTAGAGATGACACAATTTGTCAATTTAACAGTAAAATAATAACCACATTTTTTTTAGCAAAACCTATTTTCTTACATTTTATAAACCAAACAAATCAATTAACTGAGAAAACAAGATAATGTGAATATGCCAATAATCAGTTAGTTGCAGCTCTTTACGATTAGAAGCAGAAATTCCACTTACTGCTTAAACTTGACACATTTGTCACTTAGGTACCGCTTTCTAAAAAAATATTTCATCTTGAAATTAAAATAAAGAACAGTAACCATTAAACACGATTGTATAGCCGAGACGCATCCTGCATCCAAGTATCCTGGAAATCTGTTCAGTAGTTTTTGTGTAATCCTGCTCACAAACCAACAAACGGGTTAGACGTACCCTCCATGGTGGAGGTAAAAATAATCTATGAATTGTTAGTTGCAGCTCAAGTCGTAAACCTGTTGTCTCCTCCTGTCTGGTACCAGGTGGCCCAGCTGGAGGCTGAGACCGGAGCAGACAGCCTCAAGACCGAAGCCCTCCCTCCTGCACGCAAGGAGGGCGACCTCCCCCCTCTGTGGTGGCAGTACGTCACCCGCCCCAGGGAGCGCCCCACATAGACACCCTGCTGGGAAACTATCCAACCACACAACAAGAGCACGGAGCCCTGCTGACCTCTTATTGATCCATCTGTCTGTAAAGAATGTTGTATTAGAGTCGACCGTGAGGAGGTTCACCTGCGCAGGTTACATGACTGAGAACGCAACCTGCCTGAGTTCACACCGATTCGTCTGTAGTCAGTTTGAGGAGTTGTGTAGATGAATCACTATGACCTGTAATTGTTCCAATAAATAATGTATGATGACATTTGTTTCTGTTTGTGTGTTTACAATGAGGAATATTGCAGATAGATTATCGACGTCTAACTAACTTTAGATACCTCAGACTTGTTACTGGTTCCTTCTGAAGACATTCACCTTTAAAAAGTGGCTTGCAAATATATTTTTATTTGTTAAAAGGCTCAGAAATGTCTTTTTAAAAAAAGCTTTCTGCAGACGTAATCATGCAGGAGGAAATAATGCACTTATTGGGGACTATTTTCAGCAGCGGATTAATACATATTCAGTCGTGGCAGCTGCTCGAGGCAGATTGCAGTCATTAGAGGCTGTTGTTGAATGACAAGCGGTCGTCACTACGGTGAAAAGCGCGGCCTGAAGTTGCGAGGCCGTATCATCATGGTGACCGCCTTCAGAGAGTAGAAGTCTGAGTCCTTCCAGGAGAACCACACGATGCCGTCCGGCCCGAGCAGGTTCTGGGCTTTTAAAGAGTAGCGCCCCCCCTGGTGGAGAAACACAATTTTTTACTTTAACATATGATCTCCTGCACATGGCCCGACTACATCTTATGTCATCTTCTGCGACAGTGCTCACCTTGTAGTAGACGCCGTTGAGGTTGGCATGGAAACACTGATGGAACCACCAGCCGGCGTGGCTGATCTCGGCACAGATGTTGCCGGTGTCCGGCGTGCTGAAGCCCTGCCGGTCATGGTACCAGCCGAACGAATCCTCCACCGTTCCACTGAAACCAGACACGTGGAGGCGGTACCGGTTCTCCTCGCTCTCTATCCTGCAGGAGGAGGAGGAGAAGAAGAAGAAGAAACCGTGACCTCTACCTGCAGTTTACAAGGATGAAGGTGTCGGCAGATTAAAGGAGCAGTCTGTAGTTTTGGAGAAGACATTTTAATGAGAAGAGAAAGATCTTCACTGACTGATCTTTTCTGCCTAATGATCAAACTCAACTGTTTTCATGACAGAATACACTGAATAAACAAACTGACCTTGACGGACAACACAATTTATACTGTTTTACTTTGTGTATATGTGGCGGACCCTGCCACCTTTAGCTTCAGCAGTGTTCTGAGACCTTATTTTCCTCTGAGAACAGCTTGTTTGTTCACTTTCAGTCTCTCGCTACCTGCCTGCCTACCTGAAGGTGTGGTACAGGGCGTGTCTGTGGACGTGGCTCCAGTCCTGCAGGTCGATGCGGAGGCTGTAGTGGCCGTGGTTGGACAGCAGGTGGAGCGGTTGGTTGCCCAGCCAGTGTTCTCCTCGTGCCTCGCCGAAGCCGCCGCGGTACTCCGACCAGCCGCGGTTAAAACTCACAGAGCCATCGCGCCGCCGCTGAAACACCGTCCAACCTCCACCTGCAACACACGAACACTCACATATATTCAGACTCATACACTTTGGTGTTTGAGCTACATGAGTTGTACATGTTGCATATAGGTAATAAATAATATATGATGTGTGATGTGTACAGTGTGTGTCTCACCCTCGGTCTCCATGTCGCAGTAGACAGGCAGGGTGGTGCCAGGCGACAGGACGATGTTGTAAACACCAGAACGACGAACACCGTTGTGATGCAGAGAGGCACAGTCTGACTGACAGGAAGACATGTACTGTCCATCTGAGAGACAGAGAGAGAGACAGGCAGATCAATAGAGAGGGAGACAGACAGAGAGGGAGAAAGGGCTTCACACAGCATTCTGAAACAGTCCACACAACCTTTCCTCCAGTAGAAGTTCAGATACTTGTGTAAAAACAGACTCTGGTAAAAGTAAAAGTACTGATTCAGCTTCTTTACTCCAGTAAAGAAATGTACTCAGATTATCAGAGTAAAAAGTCTCCCTCTGAAGGACATTTGTGGTCAAAGCTAACTGAAGCTCACGTCATATTAATATAATTCAAAGACTATTAAAGTTAAAGGTAGAATAAGTAGGATTTGTCCCAGCTGTTCCTGAACGCACCACAAAGACAGTTGATTGGTGAGTCTCATTCCCAGGACGTCAAAAAGCCACATGTTGGGTTGGTAAAGCGTCCGAGCAGCAACAAAGAGAGAAAATAAGAAACTCTCTGCAGATACGAGACACTAACACACCTTTTCTCCCCATTCCAGCCTCCCTCTCTGTCTGTTTACGTCTTTGTTTTCGTCTTTCCTGCCTCTTCACAGACACAATACAAACAGCAATGGACAGTTTGTAACATGCAAAACCAAGGAAATATATCTGACAGGTGGTTGACTCATTACAGCTTTGTAAAGTAAATGCTCCACGGCCACAACTCACCACCATGTCAGCTGTGTTTGTCTCATGTGTACCTGGTGGCAGCGTGTCTCTCATGCCGAGCAGCGGCGTCGTTCTGATGACGTTGATCGTGCAGCCCGTGTTGCGGCTCATGCGCTGCACGACGGTCGACAGGTTGCGGAGCTGCGCCTGCAGCTCGTACAGCAGCGCCGAGTGCACGTGGAGCAGAGTGTCGGCCTCGGCGTGACGCAACTCCAGAGACCGCAGCCGCTCGTCAAAGGTCGAGTTAAGATTGACACCTTCTTCACCCTGAGAGACAGAAAGAGGAGAAAGGAGACCGTTTCATCTGCAGGAGGTGTTGGAGAGGTTTGTCGTTGTTCTCCCACAAGACGTCCCTCGAAAACTAAGATGGCGACTGCTGCTCACAAATTAACTTTTAGTGGCTAAGATCACTTTTGTTACTTTGTCTTTATCTTGGCAGGATTTATCTTTTGTCTCATTCACATGTGGACACACCAAGATGGGCATCAAAAGCATGAAGATTAATACTTTTCAATTACAGCAAACAAAAGTAGGTGAATTTATTTTGTTGTTGTGTAGCTTTCATGCCAAAATCTGAAAACCTCTTCTACTGCTCCTCTTTCTCATGAACAAAGTCCCCATGTCACACAGTCGTGATGCAGACTTGAGCGGGGGCGGCTCGGAGACACTCCAGCCCAGAAAAATGCTCTCTGGGTCAGGCAGGCTCAGAAGGCTGCGGGGCCCCCGGCCAAAACGCCTGCAGCTAATCCTGTTAGCATTCAGGGTTAAGGAGGACTTAGTGAGTGTGAAGACAGAGAGATAAAGACAGACAGAGAGATAAGACACAGAGGGAGACATAACAATGTTGACAATGTATGTTTCTGCAATTAATTTCTTTATGTCCAATTATCTAAACATGTTTAGACTTAAACTTCCGGCTCGATCACCAAAAACTGGCTGTTTCACACTTACAAATGTTGAAACTCCACCATCACAAACGGTGGTGTCTTGTTCGCCACCTGTCATGCAGATCATCACGCTCCTCATCTGAAAGTTGGCTCATGTGTGCAGAAGGAACCTGATATGAAATGTACTGTACAAATGTGACATGACGTGTATGAAACGTACAAATTGAACGTTTGTGTGTGAGAAATGTAAAATGCCAACATTTTCTGCGGCAGCCTGAGTGAATTTGTGTCTTTCCATTGACTTTGTTCGCCATCGTGACGCCTCTAAAAAAGTCTGAAGTGATGTAATAACCCCAGAAATGTTCCCTTTCCTTTTGTGAAACAACCATTTCACCTGCAAAGAGTAATTTAGAGTAAACTAGCGTGCAGCTGTGTACCTGCATCTCCAGGGCCTTGACTCGATGCCGGTGGCTCCTCAGCTCCTCCTGCAGCTCTGACATCGTCTCCCTCAGCTCGTCCAGCTGCTCCTTTCTGTTCTGGTTCTCGTGGAGCCAGTGCGAGATGTCGTCCGTGCAGCGGAACATGTCTGGGCAGCGTTTCTGCGACGTTCCCACCGGCACAGGAGGCAGCGTCGCCATCAGCCGGCACTGGCCGTTAGACGTCAGCTGGCTGCTGTACTCGCCGCACGGTGACGACGGACTGGTCCGGTTGGTGCCGTCAACACCAGGGTTAACGATGCGTATCACCGGCGGGGCGTCTGGGAGCAAGTCGGAGTGTGTTTCCAGGAGGGAGGAAGGTGGATGCCAGTCAGCGTCCTCATAGTTGTCTTTGTTGATGTCCCAGTTTGTCTCAGTGTTTGTGTCCGGTACCTCCCGGCCTGTTTGGATGTCCATGTCCAGTACATCCCCGTTTGTTTCTGTGAGACTGTTGGGGTGGACGTCCTCATCATGTCCAACGTCTGAGTGTTCATCAGAGGCCGCGATGTAACACCAGTCTGTCAGTAAGACAAAAGTCAGAACAACCAATCGCCACTTCATCCTGAAACATCAGTGACTCGCCCTCCCTGGTTTCTTCTTCAGGACTTTGAGAGGATTCACCGAATCAGTTTCATAAACTGGATCAACACCAGTGGTGGACGTCATAGCAGCAGGAAGTCCAACCATCTGATGGTCCCAAAGTTAGTGTTGAGTTGTAGGTGCAGATTCAGGATGGTGAAGAACTGTCCAAAAACAAAATTCAAGTCAGGACGAAGTTCATGAAATAATTGTGATTCAAACATAAACTGACTGGATCCCTTTAAACTCAGAGCAGGTTTCTGTGATTGTGCTCTGGACCAATGATGCAAGGCCTTCAACATTCACTGGAGAAGACTAGAAGAGTCTTAAAAGTCTGGTTAATGTTGAGCCCAGGAGACAGGGTTACAGTCAGTGACAGGATTCAGCCAAGAAACTTTTAAATCCTTGAAGTGTAAAAGGTGATTAGAGAAGTTTTGGATGAGGAAGCCGGAACCAGCGTCACTCTGAGCTCAAGAAAGACTCCAACAGATGACTCGACAGAGACTGAACTAAAGACTGGACTTAAATACAGACCAAACAAACGAGGGGATGAAGTGCAGGTGGAGAAACACAGGTGAGGGGAATGAGTGGATTAACACTGGCAACAGGGGAGGAGCTGATAGGCTGGGAAAGACAGATGCAAGACAGGTGTGGAGGGAAAACCAGGCTGGTGAGGAGCACAAGAACACAGGAGGGAAACGCAACGGAGACACATAAAACACCGGTAAAAAGAAATGACAGGACCATGACAACCAGATCCAAACCCGCCCAGCTCGCTCAAATGAAAGGTCCAAATATCTCACTGCAGCTGAAACAAAATCCAGATGAAGCAACAAACAGAAACGTGCTGGACGTTTTTTAACATGTCTAATTCTTTACTATCTTCAGCCGGAGAAAATTGTTATTTAGTCTTTGGAAAAATAAGATTAAAGAAATGATATCAGTGGATTTAATCCTGCGTGTGATGTCGTCAGCAGAATCACAGAGCGACAACCTGAGAATAAACTTAACAACGACTGGTTTGCTACTTTGATTACTGGTTAATATGATGTAGTATTCTGTATATTGAACCTACCTGTTTGCCCGTCTGTCCCGGCACCCCGGCCGTGAATTCACCTCAACGGAAAAGCATCAGGACAGCCAGGAGACTGTGTGTGTGTGTGTGTGTGTGTGTGTGTGAGAGAGTGTGTGTGTGTGTGTGCGTGTGTGTGTGTGTGAGTGTCTGTGAGTGTGTGTGAGTGTGTGTTCAGCCCCGGGTATGACATCTTATCCCGATAATCCACTAAAGGGATTTGGCAGCCATTGGCCTGAAACGTAATAGATTACATATAATTGGATTACAGTAATATGACTACAAGTTAGAGTAACAGGACATAAACACAGCAAATCGGTGTTTGAATGTCAATATTTACTCTCCAGTGACACTTTACTTTTTACATTTTACTTCACGTGATAGTTAAAGAAAAATGTATTTTAATTAAACCTGAGAAAAAACTGACATGTAACGTGTTTTTATCGGTTTTGTTCCGTGAAATCAAAAAGGCACAGAGAGACTTTATTTGCAGGAGTTGGTGAATAAAGTGGCTCCAGGTCTGATACTGTGTCCACGATGTCATCGGGTCGACATGTTCCTCCAGAACATACGAGAGAGAGAGAATCTGTGTCTGTAATGGATTGAACGGAGCTTCAAGGCTGTGGGAGCCTCTAATGGGTTTATATTTACCCGCCTGGGTCGGTTTGTTCCATTAGAGAGACAGAACAACATAAAGAAATGACTTTATCACAACAGACTGACATGATGGACTGAAGCTTCAGATGTATTTAATGAAAACCAAAATTCTGCCTCTAATGGCAAAAAAACAACTCTCAAAACAACATTTCTGGAGCTTCACAGCAAAACAGTGTTGCATGTTTTAAGTCCCCGGAAGCTCCGAGATGCCAAACAGATATGAAAAAGACATTATTTACGCCCGTAAACACATCGACGCCAAATCTTCACTTTAGCTGCTAAGCTCAATGTGTTAGCTCGCACCACAACACACATCACTCGACCGTGATTCATGGGTGTAAATAAAAAGTCTTTTCAAATCACTTTTACGCCGCAGGGCTTCCAGAGACTTCGATTACGTTGGACGAGCTGTATGGAGCCACTTTATGTTTGTTTTTTTGGTTGTTTTTTACATTTTAAATCAAGTCTCCATCTACTTCAGTTGTTTAGCAGAATGCTGCAACGCTATTTTGCTGTGAAGCTCCAGAAATGATTTGTGGACTACAAAAACTTCCCCTGACTTTATCATCGGCACGAGGGTGAGGGGATAACAAATGATTTTTGTTTTGTTTTTGTTGTCCTCTTAAATATCATTTTAAACAAAACTAAGAGTCTATAGCCGTGCTAGCAGCATTGAGCTAAAATAGAGGAAATGTCTAAGTCAGTAGGATTTATCTTCTGGGGACCATGAATGTCTAATTTCCCAGCAGTCCATCCAATAGATGTTGAGATGTTCAGTCTGGACCAGCTGGCAGATAACACATCCCTACAGCCACCTCGTCATTTAATTAGTAACGTTTAAAACCACAAGTCTGATCTTTCTGTTTGGTTTTATTTACTATAGAGCCGCTCGCTTGGCTGTAGACTTCTGTTTTCCTCTAAAGTTTTTGAGTTCATGATAATGATGGTGATGATGATGATGGTGATGATGATGGTGATGATGATGATGGTGTGTGTGGGTGGAAGAGGTGGATGACATGTCAGTGATTGTCCATTTTCATGCAGCAGTGTGTGTTTACAAGCATGAATGAGAAAATGGTGGGGAGGTTTCAGGTAACGACGTCATCATTCTTGTAAGTATGTGTGTGTGTGTGTGTGTGTGTGTGTGTGTGTGTGTGTGTGTGTGTGTCCTTGACTGATAAGGTATAAAATGGTCAGTTGGAGGGACAAAAGTGGACGGGAACAGCAGAAATCTCTGTTCAACAGCTGAACAACAAGGAAACAACAGAGAGACAGGACAGCGTGGTGAGTTTCTTCAGTTTATGTATTTTTATTATTTATTTATTTATTTATTTAGGCCTTTTTTCATTCATTTTAATTATTTTACAACCACAAAATATCTATAGCCTCACTGGCATAAAATATATTTTTAAATATTTACTTTAGAAATTAATTATTACTGTCATATATAAGTCTGATTGTCACTGTTGTGTCTCTTTGTTATGTTAAGTTGTTGTCAATTAAATATATATCAGATTATGAAAAAAACACATACTGGACATATACTAATAGAATATAACAGCATAGAATAAAACTTTATTGTATTAATATTGTCAATATTAATACAATACAGTAGTTATATAAGACACAATAACAACAATAAAGTAACTCAATACAAATGTTAAGTATGTTCCACAAAATGATCAATAACACCAACTGGTATACAATTAACTATATATAATATAATAGTTTTCCCTGTTAAATAACATTTCCAATACTATCTTAATAATATCATGTGAATTATTAACTTTTATTACTTCTAAATATCATCATCATACACTACCTTTTATATTTACTTATCTCTCCTAAATGTCTCTTATTTTCATGTTGTAAATGTTTATCATATTATTTAAAAAGAAACATACTGGACATGGACTAATAGAATGTAAAAGCAAAGAACACAACTTTACTGTGTTAATATTGCCAATATTACTACGATTTAACAAAGTATTATACAACACACAATAACATAACACAATGTTATGTAACACAAAATGATAAAAAAAAGAGAAGGAAAATCAACACAACTGGAATGAAATAAATTGTATATAATACAACTTTTCATTGTTCGATAACATTTCAAATACTACCTTGAAAATAACATGTGAATTATTAAGTTTAATTACGTCTCAATATCTACTACTAATACTATTGTAGTTATTAATTATTTAACAGTTAGATTGTACTTATTTCTCCTAAATGTAAATGTATCTTATTTTTATTGTTTTTCTGTTCTGGCACTGATGTTAGCATTTAGTCTTTTAGCACTTTTTATTATTTGTCTATTGTGTATTTGTATTTTATTCTGGTGTTACTGTATTTTTGAGCACTCCTTCCTTATTGTATTGTATGGTATCGTATTATATCTTATTGTATTGTATCGTATCGTATCGTATTATATCTTATTGTATTGTATCGTATTGTATCTTATTGTATCGGATCGTATCGCATCGCATCGCATCGCATCGCATCGTATCATTTCATATCTTATTGTATCGTATCATATCGCATCGTATCTTATATGTCCCTCATCTTAACAAAAACGCAAAGACAAAGGAAAAACTTCCCAGACAGAAATACAAAAGCTAAAGACAAACCAGAAAGCCATGGGGAAACAAATCAGGAGCACGTGGGACACTGAGGACCGGGGAACAGGCACAGGAGACACATGTACGAGAACAGACAAACCAACAAAACGTGAGGGAACAACACAGACGTAAATACAAAGTAAACTAACGAGGGATGAGGTGCATCCTCGTTAAAGTTCCCCGTGTGCAGGCACACGGGGAACTGGGCGGTGCTTGTGAGACAGGTGAGGGGGGAGCACAGGAACACAAGAGGGAGACAGAACACAGGTGAGCAGGAAGTAGAAAGTCACAACAAGGCACAAGAGAACAAAGCTACAAAATAAAACAGGAATTCAACAACCATGACACATTTGAGTTCCACAAATGTTCTTTTTTCTCATTTTTCAATGCAAATAAAATGCATTTTGAATATCAACATTTTAATTTTAAGTGCTTTTTGAGTTATTTCTATACATCTATACATCTGACTGTGTGTCATGATGAGAGGCTTTTTACTCTGTAATCTCTGCAGCAGATCACAGTGGTAAAAATTCTCCTCGTGCGCGTGTGTGTGTGTGTGTGTGTCTCTGATTGGCCGGCAGGGGAATGCGTCCTGTGTGTCTATTGGTGGCTGTGGTGGCGGCGGTGGGCGTGGCCACAGAGGCTGTCAGTCAGTGCTTGGATCATCCCAGCTGTCAGGAGGTCAACTCTGAGAGCAGCATGCTGGTAACACACACACACACACACACACACACACACACACACACTGGAACGATGTTGATACGACTGTCCACAGATCGATTTCAGGTGTATTTTGACCAAAAACTGCTCTAACTCGTTTACATGGACGCCGAAATGAAAAGCATGATGATCCGCCGTGCACACGAGCAGGATATTTAGGCTATGCCAGATCTGCGTCTGTGCTCTGATTACCCACAATGAAACGATCAACACACCTTCACACTGTGTATGATGATTATCAGCGTCTCCATTAATGGCAAATATCACAACACGACCGTTGCAGCATCCTGACCTCATACAGGTGCAGTTTGGTTGGTTAAGGCAACAAAACTACTTGGTAACGTTTAGGAAAACATTGTGATGATTGCCTTCCAAGCCTTTTCATTCTTCTTCTTCTGTTCTCTGTTCACTCATCACAGTAAACATCTTAAACAACTTTTCCGTCCTCTCCTGCAGGAGTGTATCAACCTCTGTCGCTCTGACCTCACCGCTGAGACGCCCTTCGTCCCGGGCGATGCCCACCTCCAACCTCTCCCTCCGTCAGACCCTGAGCCCCTGCATTCCCTCTCTCTTCTATCTTCCTCCTCCTCTCCTCAGGCCAAGCGCTCCTACTCCATGGAGCATTTCCGCTGGGGGAAGCCTGTCGTGTGGAAGCGCCGCCCGGTCAAAGTCTACACCTCCAACGGCGTGGAGGAAGAGTCAGCCGAGAGTTTCCCCGGAGAGATGAGGAGGCGGGAGCTTGTGATAGAGGATGAGGAGAAGGCGGAGGAGGTGGCGGAAGAGGAGCAGCTCCCGGGTGACGTCCACGAGAAGAAAGATGGCACATACAAGATGAAGCACTTCCGCTGGAGCGGTCCGCCGGCCAGCAAACGCTACGGCGGCTTCATGAAGAGCTGGGACGAGCGCAGCCAGAGGCCGCTGCTCACGCTCTTCAAGAACGTCATCAACAAAGATGGACAGGAGCAGAAGAGAGAGCAGTGATGGAGGAGGAAAGAGAGGGAAGAGACAGAAGACGAGCAGACTGATTGGCCAATGAGTCCTCCAAAATGATTATCAAATACGTTATTCGTCATCGCCTTCAAAAACGAGTGTTTTCTGATCTGATTCCCTGTCAGGAGGCGACGATGTCGAGAGATTGAGATCAAGAAACTAAGAGATGTAATCACTGCCTGGATTATGATCAGAAAACAAAAAGATTATTGTCTCAGTGAAAATGTGCGTGTGATTCTTCTGACATAAAACAGAGAAAAGCCGTAAAATACTTTTACATTTTTGACTGAAAAATGACTTAAATGATTAATTGATTCTCCCTTTTCAGCTGTACAATGTCCTTTAAGTGTAGGAAGTATTATACTGGCCTGAAGATACTGTGCTAACATGATATCATGAAGAAAGCTTTAGGGCAGGACGACACTGTTTGTCAGTCTCATGTGAGTGTGCTCTGTCACCTCTATCTGTCAGGTTTGATTATGTTCAGGAAGCATTTTTCAGCATTAACAAATCTGTAAACGTCCTGCATGTGTTCACCCTGACCTCCTCACGAAGAGGTTTTGCATCATATGAAAAGGTCGCTTGTGAGGATTGAGAATATGTTGTTTTAGGTCTTGATCAGCTGTTTCAGCAGACGCAGGAAGAAAGAGAGAGAGAGATCGACAGAGAAAGAGAGAAAAATGTTTTATATATTGATTCATGTAAATAACTGTAAATGACATAACAATAAAGATATTTGCAAGCAAAAGACATGTTTTTTTTACCATCTAGCTATCATAGTTGTCTTTTCAGTCGTCAACCAAAGTACAGGACGAATTTAAAAGCAAAAAAATGAAGACAACAGAGCTGATATTTATTGTAATGTTCTTTATTGTTTCAACACACAAAAGGATAAATGTATTACTGCAAGAAATAAAAAAAGAGAAACTGCAGAGTGAGAGAGAGCTGAGAGCAGTATGAGAGTAAAACCAGCAGCAGAGTCCCAGTGAGTCAGGTCAGGACTGGGAACACTGGTCTCTCCTCAGTGTCTCTGAGACTGGAGTCTGGGAGCCCTGGGTGGCCTCACAGGTCACAGAGCCCACCTTCCTCCACTGGTCTGCAGGGAGCCTCAGGGTGCTGCTCCAGATGTAGCGGCCGTCCTTCTCCAGCACCCCGGGGCTCCTGCTCTCCTCCCAGCGGCTGCTTCTGCTGTTGCCGTCCACCTTCCAGGACAGACTCCAGTCTGAGGGGAAGCCCTTGTTGGCCAGACACATGAGCGTGGCCGTCCCCTGCTGCAGCTCCTCACTGGAGGGGGGCAGCACCGTCAGGGTGGGGACGACTCGACCCACTGCAGAGAGAGAGAGATTAATAAAGTTTATATGAGCTCAACTAAACTCCATCCTGTTGGCTGCAGCAGAGGAGCTTCTAGTTCTGTTGGTCTTCCTCAGATTGGATGAAACTGATCTGAAATGTTTCACTTCCCTCTCTGAGCTCAGTAACCATGGCAACAGACAGGCATCACTGCCGAACCATGACGACAGACAGGTTTCAGTACTAAAGATAAAAAGTTAAAACTGGCACGCTGTAAATCTAGTGCATACTTTATAATTAATAAAGTTCAAATTCAGAGGTTCATGGTGAAACACACGATGAAGATTGTGAGACTTTTAGTGTTTTAACTCTCTTAAATATTTCTTGTCTCGAGCCAAAACCTCATAAATGATCAAATGTGTTTGTTCTCTTCGTGTGAGTAGAAATCATCACTGAACAGTCAGGCTTCATTTCTGAAACATTCAAATTCATTCTGTTAACAACTCAACTACTTTTTAAAACTCATACAATTCTCATAAAGAAAATATTGACTGACTTTAAAACAGCTTGTCTGGGAGAAACATGGTGTAATACACATGCACATTAAACACTGAACCAAATGTTATTGACAGAATTATTGAGTCAGAATATTTAAATTGAACCTTTTCAAAACATTTTCTTCATACAGAGTAATGTTGAGTCGTTTTCTACTAAAAATTGATCAGAATGTTGAAAATGACAGATAAAGTTTGAGAGGAGTGGATTTCAGTCTAGTTAAAGACACTGTGAAGCCTCAAGAATTATTCTGAATATATCACATTTTAAATATTAGGTCAAGTATTGCTATAGGGTCTACAGCCATGAAGTTCACATAGAAAATATACAAAATCTGTGTTATTAAAGGAGTCAAATGTACTTACAGTTAACATTCAGTCTGGTTCCTCCACCGAACGTGTACCACAGTGATACAAACTCATTGAGCCGCCGTACAAAAACCTCTGACTGTAGAGAGACACGGCTCTCTGACTTTGACACAAACAAACTCAACAAAATTAGTCTCTGATTGTAAAATATTATCAGCTGATATGAAAAGTGACGATAACACAGAGCCACAGATTTACACAATGTATGTTTTTATTTGATATATGTTCATTTTTAATGAAACTTAATTTACTCTTCATTTAATTTAAACAAGACAGACGACATTGTGAAACACATTTTTTAACAAACATGAAGCCAAACTTGTATGAAATTGACATTGAAAATATCCTAATCAATACTTTAAGTGATTGATCCATTGATAAACAGCATGATGAGAGTAATCCAAGTCCCTGTTGGAGTCAGTCAGAGCATTTCCATAGAGAGCCACTTTGCATCAGCAGCACCATGCTCCAGTGCTCTGGGAGAGTTTATAGTCCTGAGAGTTGAACACTGGATGACTGACAGCTGTCCTTCATGACAACAGAAGACACAGAAATCCTCCTCATCAAAAACATGACTTTGATCTGCGTCCTCATCTGGACTCTCCTCTGCTGCTGCTTCACAGGTAAAGTCCAGAGAATCAAACTCCTCTCCTCTATGAACATCCGTCCCTCTGAAATGAAGCCGACAAAACCATGACGCTGCTTTATGTTTTTGTCTCTGTGTCCTCAGAGTCCAGAGGTCAGTACACAGTGACTCAGCCTGGAGCAGTGAGCTCTGCTCTGGGAGGCTCCGTCACCATCAACTGTCGGACCAGTCAGGATGTTCGTTATATTAGCCCAAACCACTATTTAGCCTGGTACCAACAGAGAGATGGAGAAGCTCCTAAACTTCTCATTTACGCTGCTAGCACTCGAGCATCAGGGATTCCAGGTCGTTTTACAGGCAGTGGATCAAACTCTGCCTTCACTCTGACCATCAGTGGAGTTCAGGCTGAAGATGCAGCAGTTTACTCCTGTCAGAGTTATCACTACATCAACAGTCAGCGTGTGTTCACACAGTGAAAAACCGTCGTACAAAAACCTCCCTCAGTCAGACTGAACAGAAACTGAACTGACTGCTGCAGCTGGAAGCTACTGCAGAGACTGATACACTTCACTGAGGACACACACACACATACACTGTACACACACACACACACAAACACACACACACACACACACACACACAGATTGATAATTTCACCATTGATGCTTCAACCGCCGATTATCATGTATTAAAACAAGATCAATGAAAGTGTGGCAGTTGGTTAGGAGGACAACCAGCAAGCCGGTTTAACTAAGGAGGCGCTGACAACGCCACCCTGGGAATTTCACCCAGGGAATAATGTTTACTCAGACCAAGACTGATAACTCAGAAGGAATACAGGTTTGTTATACTAAGAGGCGAGAGACGTAGTTCAATCCAACAATAATTCTTTATTTAACAATATCAAAATACTAATAAAAAGGGCCAGTAGCAGACAATGTAAATACTCATTAGGGAAGGGCAAAGAAAATGTTTAAAGCTGAGGCTCACCAGTGGACAGGCGGACACCAGGAATGAGGTAGGACGAGATACAGTTAGTGGGGCTCCACTCATGCAAATAAACAAAACACCATATTGCAGTGACTAAATGCTGAAACACTAAACACTGGTTATCAGCAACGACAGAAAAATGGGCCTCCTGCCCGTGATGGATGACCGTCCACTTAAACTATAATTAAACAACAAAACCACAAAAGAAATAAGATAAAGAAGGTAAACAAAAATAAACTACACAATACAATATTAATGGTGGGGGATAAGCAGCCGGGTATTAGGAAATGAAACAAAACAAACAAAATGAAAAATGACTGTCCCAAACGATTCCCAACAGCAAAACAATAGTAAATCAAGAACGACATGAATGAAATAAACTACAGGAGATAATCGCCCACAGAGGATACAAATAAGTGAATTACAATCAGGGACAAAGTAACTGAAATACGTTAAGCCCCACTCACAACACACAATCCGCTAAAACGGTCCAAGCTAAAATAATTAGGGACTAATGACAAGACAGTCCCTAGAAAAGGCCAACAATCATGAGCCTTGAGGTCAGACTGAACAGAATCTGAACTGACAGCTGCAGCTGACTGTGTGGGCTGCAGCCCCCCTGCTGGTCAGTCTGAATCACTGTGTAAATATAAGTTCATTCAAAGTATTCTTTGAAAAAACAAATCAACGTAACAGTTTCTGCTCATGTGCTTGTGGATGATTTAGTCTGAACTGTTTTTCAAATCTGATAAATAAGGTCAATTTGAATGATGAAAATATGGTTTTCTAGTCATCCTGCAGGAGACTGCATATCTTCTCTACAACAAAGTTTAGAGGAGTAACTGATAATTAGTGCCCACAGCAAATTAATAATATGGTTAATAATTTAAAGTCGCTAATTTCTTCACATTGAATAGTTAAAAACCAATTAATTTATATAGAAAAACGGGCACACAGCTCCCAGTGGTGAGAGCAAAGCTTTATCTTACTTCTGCATCCACACTGGTTTATAGCTGCCCTGCAGCTTTTATCCTGTAGATCCAGTGTTTTCTTGTGTTGCTGAAACAAAATCTCTGTGTCCTTGTGAGAAAGCACTGACAGGTGTGATTCTGAGGACAGACTGAATGGACAACGCCAGTATCTGAAACATGACACATAATTAATAAATTCATTGACTGAAACACCACAAAGTGAGAGGTCTTCAGCTTGTACATGTTAAGCCTTTATTTAAGATTTTGTTTTAATTTCACTTTTCCAGTTTTGACCGATTCTTCAGCTGCTGAGGTTAAATATCCTCGATCACTTGGATCGTACTGTTTGTCCCTGTGTAATATTGTTTCCAGGCAAGCTTCAGATTTAATGAGAGAAAATATACAACAGCTTTCAGTTGTTCATTCTAAATATTATAACGGCTGTGCACATACGCTGCTGTGTCATTGCAGCCCTGCAGGGGTTACCGCCTGCTTCTTTCTTTCAAATCCATTCCTTTATATGTTTGTTGTTCTTGTTTTTTTTCCAGATGTTTGTACATCATTGATAGGATTTCAAACTTCTTCTGGATATAAATGAAACCTTACAAAATAAAGTCAAGGGATACCTGGGTCACTTTTCATTAAATGGTTGAACAATATTCAAACACTTACAATATGAGAATAGAAAAAAGCTACATTTGTTGAAAGAGAGCAACAAAGATACATTATTTTCATTAATGAGATAATGCCCTTTTAGATTAAATAATGTAAAAATAATAGCATCTCAATACCAGTGAGACAGCATGTAATGAATAACTCAATAGTGATGTTACTTTGGAAACATGGAACAATATGAAGAAAACAATGTCTAAAGTCTTTAAGAACAGTATATCATTGTATGCTGATGATACTCTGCATTTTCTTTCGAACCCTTAAAACTCTATCGAAGATTTTAGATTCCTGTCAACAAATACATGTTGAAATGATTTATTTAAATTCTCAAAACGTTTATATTTTCTTTATGATACTACTTCCGAAGTGAGACACTGTCAGATGACACTGAACAAGTTAGAGGATAACTGTCGACGCATGAAGTAATCCCAGAGAGTTTTAATGTACCTATCACCAGTGACAAGAAAATATTACCCTGATATGAGTTATAATCCTGAACATGTGAAAATATAAAATAAAGAATGTTTTGTTGGTAAAAGCACATCCATACATTTTTATTTATCCCGACACAAAAATGTATTTATTGTCTCACAGCATGAAAAGCATCTGATTACTGCAACAATGAGAATTTCAATTTTTTGAGACAGGAAGACACAGAGTTGCAGATAAAGAGACTGAAACTAGTAAAAGTAACCAGTAAAACAACTCGACCCACTGCAGAGAGAGAGAGAGATTAATAAAGTTTACATGAGCTCAACTAAACTCCATCCTGTTGGCTGCAGCAGAGGAGCTTCTAGTTCTGTTGGTCTTCCTCAGATTGGATGAAACTGATCTTAAATGTTTCACTTCCCTCTCTGAGCTCAGTAACCATGGCAACAGACAGGCATCACTGCTGAACCATGACGACAGACAGGTTTCAGTACTAAAGATAAAAAGTTAAAGGTTGCATTTTGTTCCTATGACGTATTTATGTTAAAAACCTAAATTCACAAAGAAATCAACAATGACATGCTCCTGATCAATAATGTGATCAAGTGATTGATCCATTGATAAACAGCATGATGAGACTAATCGAAGACAGAGGACATCTTGAAACACATGTTTTTAAAAAGCATGAAGTCAGAGTCATTTAAAATTGGTATGTAAACTTTCATTATCAATACTTTAAATGATTGATCCATTGATAAACAGCATGATGAGAGTAATCCAAGTCCCTGTTGGAGTCAGTCAGAGCATTTCCATAGAGAGCCACTTTGCATCAGCAGCACCATGCTCCAGTGCTCTGGGAGAGTTTATAGTCCTGAGAGTTGAACACTGGATGACTGACAGCTGTCCTTCATGACAACAGAAGACACAGAAATCCTCCTCATCAAAAACATGACTTTGATCTGCGTCCTCATCTGGACTCTCCTCTGCTGCTGCTTCACAGGTAAAGTCCAGAGAATCAAACTCCTCTCCTCTATGAACATCCGTCCCTCTGAAATGAAGCCGACAAAACCATGACGCTGCTTTATGTTTTTGTCTCTGTGTCCTCAGAGTCCAGAGGTCAGTACACAGTGACTCAGCCTGGAGCAGTGAGCTCTGCTCTGGGAGGCTCCGTCACCATCAACTGTCGGACCAGTCAGGATGTTGGTTATAGTAGTGCTTACAGCTCCCACCTTTTAGCCTGGTACCAACAGAGAGATGGAGAAACTCCTAAACTTCTCATTTACTGGGCTAACAGAAGAGCATCAGGGATTCCAGGTCGTTTTACAGGCAGTGGATCAAACTCTGCCTTCACTCTGACCATCAGCGGACTTCAGGCTGAAGATGCAGCAGTTTACTACTGTCAGAGTTATCACTACATCAACAGTCAAGCTGTGTTCACACAGTGAAAAACCGTCGTACAAAAACCTCCCTCAGTCAGACTGAACAGAAACTGAACTGACTGCTGCAGCTGGAAGCTACTGCAGAGACTGATACACTTCACTGAGGACACACACACACACACACACACACACACACACACACACACACACACACTATTATAGATAGATAGATAGGTAGATAGGTAGGTAGATAGATAGATAGATAGATAGATAGATAGATAGATAGATAGATAGATAGATAGATAACTTTATTAATCCCCAAGCGGAAATTAGGTTACCATAGCAGCTGTTACATTCAAGTAAAAATACAGTCAAAATACAAGGGCAATATAAAAAACAAGAAGAAGCAATAAAGTACTATATACAATACAATGCTGAGGTAGTTATAGAGTAAAATAAAATACTGAGGTAAATAAAATAAAATACTGAGGTATTGAGGAGTAAAGTGGAATATAAGGTGCAAGAGAATAAGGCGCAGTTTTATTTACAGTAATAATAATTTCCCACAGTAATAATAAGTTAAGATTATTTGTGTGTTTTGGAGTAAGTGTTGTAAAGTCTGATGGTACCAGGTAGGAATGACTTCCTGTGCCATTCCTTTTAGCAGCAGGGTTGAAGGAGTCAGTTGCTGAAGCTCCTCTTATGCTTGTCCAGAGTTTTGTGGAGGGGGTGAGAGGCATTGTCCATGATAGCCAGCAGTTTTGCCAGCATCCTGTCCTCCACCACCTCCTCCAGGGTGACAAGCTTAGAGCCAACAACAGACCGTGCCTTCTTTATGAGCTTGTTCGGTCTGTTGGCATTCTTCGTTTTGATGCCCGCACCCCAGGACACCACAGCTAAGAAGATGGTGCTCACAACAATAGCCTGATCAAATATCTGGAGCATCCGGTTGCAGACATTTAAGGAGCTGAGCCTCCTCAGGAAGTAAAGCCAGCTCAGGCCCTTTTTGTAGACTGCCTCCGTGTTTGTAGACCACTCCAGTTTATTGTCCAGCACCACACCCAGATATTTGTATGAGTCCCATATCACTTACACTCATTAACAATCTAATGTGTGCATAACTCAAATCACATTTCAGATACTTTCAATCTGAAGAGACTGGTGAATTAAGTAAATATAAATATATAATATATGTTTTAGCCAGCAATATTGAATGGTCAGGAGTGACCTGAATAACTTCACCATCAATGGCTAGTAGAGAGAAATGACCTGCTTCAGATTTAAAGACTTTTACTATTAATACAATATGGTCAGCTGTTACCTGAATATCTTAGCCAACAATAGCTTGAGAACAAAAATTCCCTGCTTGACATTTAAAGGCCTCAGACAGCAATGGTAAATGGTCAGCAATGACTTGAATAGCAATACATTTCACAATATGATACTTTCTAATCAACCTATTGTGGGTCGGGATTAGTTGTCCAATTTTAGACCTATTTCATGTAGTATAGCTGATTATAGAAGAGCAGATGTTTACATGCATCATGATGTACAAGAACTTGCCAAGCAAAGGGGAGCAGATGGAAAACAATAGGTTTCATGTTACATGTGATGAAATACCCTTATTGTACAGATGAATTTAGAAATACCAGCCCATCTCTAAAAGCCTGTTACCTGTCTAGCTGAGGTAAATCAAGACCCAGCTGCTGTTATAGAATCACAGCAATGTTCCTCATCCCTTGAGTTGAGGTCAAGAATAACAAACTTTACACAAATGATTCCTTGTTACAAGTACACTAGATGAGGAAAATCAAGACCGAACGCTGTTTTAGAATTTACAAGAAAAGACTTCTCCTGGCACAGGTAGACACTGGTACAATAAAGACAATGTTTCAGTTTGGAAAAGCACCTTGGAAACTCTGAACACAGAGAAATGACGGGTTGATGTGAACATGAAGGGATTAGAAAGGAGACTGTGAACCTGATATTTGAGCAGTAGTGCAGGAAATGGTTTGACAAAAGCAACAACATGATATGATGTGGACAGCTGCAGTTCAAACTTCAGCTCAGTCCAAACTGAGAGCACAGGAAATAACATTTTATATGGTACTGAATCCCAACGCAAGTTAGTAATTAAGATGTTCCTGACCTCTTTGAATTTGAATTTGTTTCTCTGAATACCACCCATCTGTAAGTTTATTCTTGGATGCATCAGACAAAATCATGGGGAGGGTCCAGGTTGACATAACTGAAGCATTTCCATAGAGAGCCACTTTGCATCAGCAGCACCATGCTCCAGTGCTCTGGGAGAGTTTATAGTCCTGAGAGTTGAACACTGGATGACTGACAGCTGTCCTTCATGACAACAGAAGACACAGAAATCCTCCTCATCAAAAACATGACTTTGATCTGCGTCCTCATCTGGACTCTCCTCTGCTGCTGCTTCACAGGTAAAGTCCAGAGAATCAAACTCCTCTCCTCTATGAACATCCGTCCCTCTGAAATTAAGCCGACAAAACCATGACGCTGCTTTATGTTTTTGTCTCTGTGTCCTCAGAGTCCAGAGGTCAGTACACAGTGACTCAGCCTGGAGCAGTGAGCTCTGCTCTGGGAGGCTCCGTCACCATCAACTGTCGGACCAGTCAAAACGTTTATACTTGGAGCAGCAACCATGAGTTAGCCTGGTACCAACAGAGAGATGGAAAATCTCCTAAACTTCTCATTTACTATGGTAGCACTCGAGCATCAGGGATTCCAGGTCGTTTTACAGGCAGTGGATCAAACTCTGACTTCACTCTGACCATCAGTGGAGTTCAGGCTGAAGATGCAGCACTTTACTACTGTCAGAGTTTTCACTATCCCAACAGTCAGCATGTGTTCACACAGTGAAAAACCGTCGTACAAAAACCTCCCTCAGTCAGACTGAACAGAAACTGAACTGACTGCTGCAGCTGGAAGCTACTGCAGAGACTGATACACTTCACTGAGGACACACACACACACACACACACACACACACACTACATATTTTCCATCACAGTGTCTCACCTTCCATTTATAACTAATTATAATCCCACGCTCTTATTTGATTTGCCATATAATCAGGAGGAGCCAAACGAGGACAGTCAATGAAAACACCTGTGACCTTTGACCTCAGCTTGATACTGTATCACATTAGATAAGAAAATTTGTTCGTGTAAGACAACATGAAGACACAGAGCAGCATCAGAAACAATCCTGGTCAAGGTTGGCCCAAAAAAAGCTGTTATCCTCAAATCATAACTGATATTATCTTAAATAAATAAAATGATGTTCAGTGAAGAAAATTTCAATGTCAGACACTTTTAATCATTTTTCAAGAACCATGAACCAAAAATCATAAAATTGTTGCTTAAAATGTACAAATAAATTCATATAGATCAAACTAGAAAGACTATAGAAGAATATCCACAGTCTGAAAACAATGAGAAAGTAAAAAGAAGGTCAAAGACATGTCACATTTATAATAAAGGTAATGAAATCTTTATTGTTGTAAAATGTTGAAACAGAAGCAAGAACACATTAATGTTGAAACATGTTGAGAGAAAGAGAGAACAGAGAGAGAGCTGAGAGCAGTATGAGAGTAAAACCAGCAGCAGAGTCCCAGTGAGTCAGGTCAGGACTGGGAACACTGGTCTCTCCTCAGTGTCTCTGAGACTGGAGTCTGGGAGCCCTGGGTGGCCTCACAGGTCACAGAGCCCACCTTCCTCCACTGGTCTGCAGGGAGCCTCAGGGTGCTGCTCCAGCTGTAGCGGCCGTCCTTCTCCAGCACCCCGGGGCTCCTGCTCTCCTCCCAGCTGCTGCTGCTGCTTCTGCTGCTGCCGTCCACCTTCCAGGACAGACTCCAGTCTGAGGGGAAGCCCTTGTTGGCCAGACACATGAGCGTGGCCGTCCCCTGCTGCAGCTCCTCACCGGAGGGGGGCAGCACCGTCAGGGTGGGATGGACATCACCTAGGAGACAACAATCAGCTTAGAGGACAGGGACCACACAGCTGTCACTCAACCAGCAGACACTCGGACAGCTTCACTGTGTGAGAGTTGATTTAGTCCTTTAAGGAGTTTCTGTCAGATGGTTTTTCTGCTCCACCAGTCACTCACTCACACATTGTTTCACTTCCCTTTAAGAAGCCTCTCATGCATATCAGCACAGAGAGAATCATCAAACAGAATGAGCTGAAATATATCAAACTACACTGGAAATAAAAGAGATCAAACTTTTTCATCACAATCAGCCAAAACCTGAACTATATGTGACTTTAAAATATTTAGTGGACACATACACAAATACAGAAAATCAACCGACTGCAATCAAATGTTGGACAAGAGGAGCGTGTTGAACACTGCTATCATTGAGGTGAAAAATGATATCTCCTCTTGCAAAACATTTGTAAAACAGGTTTACAGTTTTATCTTTTCTACACTTCAGGCTGTTTAAATGTCACTTTGACAGGAATGTGTAAAGAAATGTTTAGTAAAGCTGCTCTGAGTTAGCCTCCATGATAAAGGAGGAGGATTAAAACATGAATACTAAAAGTGTTGGAATTAAAACAAAATATATTTATCTGCCTCAAACATCCAAAACATGACATTAAAAATGACTTCACAGTATATTATTTAATATTTGTGCAGAAACTTACTTCCAACATTCAGTCTGGTTCCTCCACCAAAAGTCCACCACAGTAATACAAACTCATTGAGCCGCTGTACAAAAACCTCTGACTGTAGAGAGACACGGCTCTCTGACTTTGACACACTGAACTAAACCTACAAGCCCTCAAGATGCAACTTTACTATTAAAGTTGGAAATAATGATTCATCTACTGTCTTAATATTTTACATTGATTGCAATAAGCTTTTGAATTCATATTTCTGAGGCAAACTTTGTCTCTTACTGACAAATATTTGTGCAAAAATGAAACATTAATATGAAAAACTGACCATTTTCCTTGTAATATGAAGAAAAAAAGAGAAAATAGCTCCTGAAATAATAAAAACAATAAAACATTTGACTTACTTCCAACATTCAGTCTGGTTCCTCCACCGAACGTGTACCACAGTGATACAAACTCATTGAGCCGCTGTACAAAAACCTCTGACTGTAGAGAGACACGGCTCTCTGACTTTGACACAAACAAACTCAACAAAATTAGTCTCTGAATATTATCAACTGATATGAAAAGTGACGATAACACAGAGCCACAGATTTACACAATGTATGTTTTTATTTGATATATGTTCATTTTTAATGAAACTTAACTTACTCTTCATTTAATTTAAACAAGACAGACGACATTGTGAAACACATTTTTCAACAAACATGAAGCCAAACTCGTATGAAATTGACATTGACAATATCCTAATCAATACTTTAAGTGATTGATCCATTGATAAACAGCATGATGAGAGTAATCCAAGTCCCTGTTGGAGTCAGTCAGAGCATTTCCATAGAGAGCCACTTTGCATCAGCAGCACCATGCTCCAGTGCTCTGGGAGAGTTTATAGTCCTGAGAGTTGAACACTGGATGACTGACAGCTGTCCTTCATGACAACAGAAGACACAGAAATCCTCCTCATCAAAAACATGACTTTGATCTGCGTCCTCATCTGGACTCTCCTCTGCTGCTGCTTCACAGGTAAAGTCCAGAGAATCAAACTCCTCTCCTCTATGAACATCCGTCCCTCTGAAATGAAGCCGACAAAACCATGACGCTGCTTTATGTTTCTGTCTCTGTGTCCTCAGAGTCCAGAGGTCAGGTCACAGTGACTCAGCCTGGAGCAGTGAGCTCTGCTCTGGGAGGCTCCGTCACCATCAACTGTCGGACCAGTCAGGATGTTTATAATAATAACTATTTAGCCTGGTACCAACAGAGAGATGGAGAAACTCCTAAACTTCTCATTTACTGGGCTAGCACTCGAGAATCAGGGATTCCAGGTCGTTTTACAGGCAGTGGATCAAACTCTGCCTTCACTCTGACCATCAGTGGAGTTCAGGCTGAAGATGCAGCAGTTTACTACTGTCAGAGTTATCATGAAATCAACAGTCAGTATGTGTTCACACAGTGAAAAACCGTCGTACAAAAACCTCCCTCAGTCAGACTGAACAGAAACTGAACTGACTGCTGCAGCTGGAAGCTACTGCAGAGACTGATACACTTCACTGAGGACACACACACACACACACACACACACACACACACACACACACACACACACACACACACACACACACACACACAATAGCCATTTCACATTCATATAAATACAGCCAAGAGTTGTTGGAAAAGCATTAGATCATAAAAATAGGTCTCTAACAGTCACAAAAACAACACATTTCATCATGACTTTCATTGTAGACACAGTTTCTGACCTGTCTGGAAACTCATTTAGTGAGAAAATTGTGCTTAACTCTTCAAACTCTTTTCGACTGAAACATTGATGTCGAGAATGTTCCGATCCAAACTTTTAATGATAAATTCAGTTGTTTACAGCAAATTAATGGTTACACCTAAAACTTAGAAGAATTAAAAGTCAAACATTTTAATATTTCTAATATTTTAAAGCATCATAAACCTGATTTGAAGTAACACATTGACAACATCAGATCATGTAAAGCTTGAAATACACTTCTGCAGCACAGCAGGTGACTGAAAGTTATTTGTAACCTACACAACATTTGAATGACAGTAGTGTTTATTATTGTCAAATGAAAATGACACAAAGCAGCTGTGATAACTTTCTCTGACATTTACTTTATTAAACAAATCAGTTAAAAGTGGAGCTGAAGAGAGAGAGAGAGTTTTATCCATCAACAATTTCTCTTATTGATCTACCTGCTTCAGGATACCACAGCTAAACACTGTCAGGCTGCACTGACACAACTATCAGATCCCACCTGCATTACATATTCTCATCATTTTTCATGTTTATCTAACATTACAAAATGCTCAAAAGAACTGTGAGGATATAAATGATCTACTGTTTTAAATGAAGACATCGACACATGACAGGAGTTATTTTTGTAATAATATGTGTGAAGATCACTGAGTTGATCAGTTGGTCTTTATTATTTTAACATTCAGAGAATATCAGCTTTACTGCAAGCTACACAAATAACACTTTCAAACTGTGATGAATCTGGAGAGAGAGAAGGAGATATCACTTTATGCAGATGACAGTCTGATATTTATTTCTGATGCTGCATTATTATTTTATTTAGATTTTTTTAAGTTAGAAATTAAAAGTAATTTCCAGGAACAAATTGATCTTCTTAAAGACAAGATGATAGTAATAACAGGTAACTTTTTGATTCACCACAAAAAAAATGTATTGTTACCAAAATGAATGAGAACAGATTAAACTGAAAAGACGGCCCGATAAAGTCAACAGTCTTACAACCATTAAAAAGTAATCAGGGAAAAATGTATTTGGTTCTGATGTGACTGTGTGCATTAATCTGACAAATGTTCCTCATATATCATATGTGTGGAAAAAGAAGGTCAAAGACATGTCACATTTATAATAAAGGTAATGAAATCTTTATTGATGTAAAATGTTGAAACAGAAGCAAGAACACATTAATGTTGAAACATGTTGAGAGAAAGAGAGAACAGAGAGAGAGCTGAGAGCAGTATGAGAGTAAAACCAGCAGCAGAGTCCCAGTGAGTCAGGTCAGGACTGGGAACACTGGTCTCTCCTCAGTGTCTCTGAGACTGGAGTCTGGGAGCCCTGGGTGGCCTCACAGGTCACAGAGCCCACCTTCCTCCACTGGTCTGCAGGGAGCCTCAGGGTGCTGCTCCAGCTGTAGCGGCCGTCCTTCTCCAGCACCCCGGGGCTCCTGCTCTCCTCCCAGCTGCTGCTGCTGCTGCTGCTGCTGCTGCTGCCGTCCACCTTCCAGGACAGACTCCAGTCTGAGGGGAAGCCCTTGTTGGCCAGACACATGAGCGTGGCCGTCCCCTGCTGCAGCTCCTCACTGGAGGGGGGCAGCACCGTCAGGGTGGGATGGACATCACCTAGGAGACACCAATCAGCTTAGAGGACAGGGACCACACAGCTGTCAATCAACCAGCAGACACTCGGACAGCTTCACTGTGTGAGAGTTGATTTAGTCCTTTAAGGAGTTTCTGTCAGATGGTTTTTCTGCTCCACCAGTCACTCACTCACACATTGTTTCACTTCCCTTTACGAAGCCTCTCATGCATATCAGCACAGAGAGACTCATCAAACAGAATGAGCTGAAATATATCAAACTACACTGGAAATAAAAGAGATCAAACTTTCTCATCACAATCAGCCAAAACCTGAACTATATGTGACTTTAAAATATTTAGTGGACACATACACAAATACAGAAAATCAACCGACTGCAATCAAATGTTGGACAAGAGGAGCGTTTTGAACACTGCTATCATTGACGTGAAAAATGACATCTCCTCTTGCAAAACATTTGTTAAACAGGTTTACAGTTTTATCTTTTCTACACTTCAGGCTGTTTAAATGTCACTTTGACAGGAATGTGTAAAGAAATGTTTAGTAAAGCTGCTCTGGGTTAGCCTCCATGATAAAGGAGGAGGATTAAAACATGAATACTAAAAGTGTTGGAATTAAAACAAGATATATTTATCTGCCTCAAACATCCAAAACATGACATTAAAATGACTTCACAGTATATTATTAAAAATTTGTGCAGAAACTTACTTCCAACATTCAGTCTGGTTCCTCCACCAAAAGTCAACCACAGTGATACAAACTCATTGAGCCGCCGTACAAAAACCTCTGACTGTAGAGAGACACGGCTCTCTGACTTTGACACAAACAAACTCAACAAAATTAGTCTCTGATTGTAAAATATTATCAGCTGATATGAAAAGTGACGATAACACAGAGCCACAGATTTACACAATGTATGTTTTTATTTGATATATGTTCATTTTTAATGAAACTTAATTTACTCTTCATTTCATTTAAACAAGACAGACGACATTGTGAAACACATTTTTCAACAAACATGAAGCCAAACTCGTATAAAATTGACATTGAAAATATCCTAATCAATACTTTAAGTGATTGATCCATTGATAAACAGCATGATGAGAGTAATCCAAGTCCCTGTTGGAGTCAGTCAGAGCATTTCCATAGAGAGCCACTTTGCATCAGCAGCACCATGCTCCAGTGCTCTGGGAGAGTTTATAGTCCTGAGAGTTGAACACTGGATGACTGACAGCTGTCCTTCATGACAACAGAAGACACATAAATCCTCCTCATCAAAAACATGACTTTGATCTGCGTCCTCATCTGGACTCTCCTCTGCTGCTGCTTCACAGGTAAAGTCCAGAGAATCAAACTCTTCTCCTCTATGAACATCCGTCCCTCTGAAATGAAGCCGACAAAACCATGACGCCGCTTTATGTTTTTGTCTCTGTGTCCTCAGAGTCCAGAGGTCAGGTCACAGTGACTCAGCCTGGAGCAGTGAGCTCTGCTCTGGGAGGCTCCGTCACCATCAACTGTCGGACCAGTCAGAACGTTTATGTTTGGAACAGCTACCACCTTTTATCCTGGTACCAACAGAGAGATGGAGAAACTCCTAAACTCCTCATTTACAGGGCTAGCACTCGAGCATCAGGGATTCCAGGTCGTTTTACAGGCAGTGGATCAAACTCTGACTTCACTCTGACCATCAGTGGAGTTCAGGCTGAAGATGCAGCAGTTTACTACTGTCTGAGTCGACATAGCATCAACAGTCAGCTTCTGTTCACACAGTGAAAAACCGTCGTACAAAAACCTACCTCAGTCAGACTGAACAGAAACTGAACTGACTGCTGCAGCTGGAAGCTACTGCAGAGACTGATACACTTCACTGAGGACACACACACACACACACACACACACTCACACTATTATAGATAGATAGATAGATAGATAGATAGATAGATAGATAGATGACTTTATTAATCCCCAAGGGGAAATTAGGTTACCATAGCAGCTGTTACATTCAAGTACAAATACAGTCAAAATACAAGGGCAATATAGAAAGAAGAAGAAGCAATGAAGTACTATATACAATAAAATGCTTAGGTAGATATAGAGTCAAATAAAATACTGAGGTATTGAGGAGTAAAGTGGAATACAAGGTGCAAGAGAATAAGGTGCAGTTTTATTTACAGTAATAATAATTTTACTACAGTAATAATAATTTAAGATTATTTGTGTGTTTTGAAGTGGGTGTTGTAAAGTCTGATGGTACCAGGTAGGAATGATTTCCTGTGCTGTTCCTTTTAGCAGCAGGGTTGAATGAGTCAGTTGCTGAAGCTCCTCTTATGCTTGTCCAGAGTTTTGTGTTGGAGTGAGAGGCATTGTCCATGATAGCCAGCAGTTTTGTCAGCATCCTGTCCTCCACCACCTCCTCCAGGGTGACAAGCTTAGAGCCAACAACAGACCGTGCCTTCTTTAAGAGTTCGTTCAGTCTGTTGGCATTCTTCGTCTTGATGCCCGCACCCCAGGACACCACAGCGAAGAAGATGGTGCTCGCAACAACAGACTGATCAAATATCTGGAGCATCCGGTTGCAGACATTAAAGGACCTGAGCCTCCTCAGGAAGTAAAGCCAGCTCAGGCCCTTTTTGTAGACTGCCTCCGTGTTTGTAGACCACTCCAGTTTATTGTCCAGCACCACACCCAGATATATGTATGAGATTAGGATGGAGATGGTGAACCTGATATTTGAGCAGTAGTGCAGGAAATGGTTTGGCAACAGCAACAACACGATATGATGTGGACAGCTACAGTTCAAACTTCAGCTCAGTCCAAATTAAGAGCACAGGAGATAAGATATTTTATATGGCACTGAATCCTAACGCAAGTCAGTAATTAAGATGGTCCTGACCTCTTTGAATTTGAATTTGTTTCTCTGTATACCACCCATCTGTAAGTTTATTCTTGGATGTATCACACAAACTCATGGGGAGGGTCCAGGTTGACATAACTGAAGCATTTCCATAGAGAGCCACTTTGCATCAGCAGCACCATGCTCCAGTGCTCTGGGAGAGTTTATAGTCCTGAGAGTTGAACACTGGATGACTGACAGCTGTCCTTCATGACAACAGAAGACACATAAATCCTCCTCATCAAAAACATGACTTTGATCTGCGTCCTCATCTGGACTCTCCTCTGCTGCTGCTTCACAGGTAAAGTCCAGAGAATCAAACTCCTCTCCTCTATGAACATCCGTCCCTCTGAAATGAAGCCGACAAAACCATGACGCTGCTTTATGTTTTTGTCTCTGTGTCCTCAGAGTCCAGAGGTCAGGTCACAGTGACTCAGCCTGGAGCAGTGAGCTCTGCTCTGGGAGGCTCCGTCACCATCAACTGTAGGACCAGTCGGGATGTTTATACTTGGAGCAGCAACCATGAGTTAGCCTGGTACCAACAGAGAGATGGAGAAACTCCTAAACTTCTCATTTACGCTGCTAGCACTCGAGAATCAGGGATTCCAGGTCGTTTTACAGGCAGTGGATCAAACTCTGCCTTCACTCTGACCATCAGTGGAGTTCAGGCTGAAGATGCAGCAGTTTACTACTGTCAGAGTTATCATGATATCAACAGTCAAGCTGTGTTCACACAGTGAAAAACCATCGTACAAAAACCTCCCTCAGTCAGACTGAACAGAAACTGAACTGACTGCTGCAGCTGGAAACTACTGCAGAGACTGATACACTTCACTGAGGACACACACACACACACATACACACATACACATATACACATACACACACACACCCACACACACACACACACACACACACACACACACACACATCCAGGTCACATTATAATTCCACGTTCATGTCTCATTTGCTAAATACTCCAGAGGGGCCAACCTGGGACAGCTAATGACAAAAGTCTTGGTCATGATCTTTGACCTCAGCTTCATTCTGGATTGCAGCCATTTCAACTATATGCAATTAATCAAACCACTCAAGTGTAAATTACATCATCATTATGAATAAAACACACAAAATGAGGCTGATTTAAAATGGGCAGCATATAACATTTGGTGTTTAAGGTCCTCTGGAGTGGACAGATGTACTTTCAGTCAGAAAATGTACAAAAAATATGTTACAATCTGAATACATTTAATTCTGACACCTGGAGTTTAGGATTCAACATTTATTCCAGATGTACTCGGTGCATCTCCTCTTGTCTCTGCTATTTAGACTTTAAGATGCCATATCTCTAAATCATGAACAGATACAAATAATGAACTGCAACTGGGTTCAGGGCTTTAAGGGTCCACCACATGGAGGATCGGACATGTTTCTCCAGCTTTAATGCTTCAGATTACCTTACAAATATTTGTCCACTGTAGTGCACACCATGCAGAAAAAGGGATAAATATTTGTATAGATGGTCTACGTGTGTGTAGCATGAAGGGGCTACAGCTTACATTTCATTGTGCACCTTGTATTGCAACATGACAGATAAATGAACTTTATTACCTTGAATTAGTGCAGGAAAAACTCAAACTTCCTGTTGCTTTAATTGGAAATTTGTATAACTTTAAACAAAGTCTTAGACTGGAAACACAGATGGTAGTTTGCATATTTTACAGTGTGATCACATCTTCTACTACAGACACAGATACTTCACAACCACATATTGGTGTGATATAGGAGTCTCAGATGGTTTCAGTAGGAGTCAGTCTGGGACCGACTTCACTCTGACCATCACTGGAGTTCATACTGAAGATGCAGGAGTTTACTACTGTCAGCAGGATTACAGCCGCCTGTTCACACAGTGACACAATGTCATACAACAACCTCCTTCAGCTAAAGAGGAACTGATCTGAATAAACAGCTGCAGAAAACTAAAAGACAATATATGACTATAATAGATGTTATAACATTATTTACTTCTAATATTTTACACTGACAATAAAAACCGCATTTAAAAAAATATTAAACATTATTTTAGGAAACATTTAAATATTTAACCTCCTCTGAGTTTGATGTCAACTCATTCAACAGGTAAGCTAATATAGAAGATAATACATCAGTACTTTCCTTCTTCAGAATAGTTTTTTCTGAGTTTTGTGAGATTATTCTTAATATATATCCAAGAAAAATACACAGTGTGGAACTGCATCATTAAATCTACAGTATATCAAGCGTTATATATTCAGTTAAAGAGTTAAGTTGGATCCTGATATTTTCTTCATAATTGCTGCATGTCTCTTTAAGTTCAACATTTTAAAATTTAAACTCATTTCAAGTCTGCAAGAAAGAACTCACATTTGTTGTTGTTTTTGTTTGTTGTGTTGTATAGAAACTTATTAGTGGTCTGTCTGTCATCTTTGTCTTTTATCCTTCTGCCTGAGATTTTACAAAAGCAAGTGAATTTGAACATTTATTTAAAAAACAATGGAAAAAGTTGTTTAAGATAGCCATAATGTCATACTACGTACGCTGATGACATGCTATTCTATTTTCCCAATGATTTTTAAACTGTTTTCATTGTGATACATTCATTTCAGTCATGTAATTTTTCTTTATAAAGCCCAATATCACAAATCATAACTTAACCTCACCTGGCTTTACAATCTGGAGAGCATAAAACACCCTCTATACTATATTTCACAATTTCAGTCTAGAGAAATAATGTTTTATTTTGTCTTTCCCTCTTGACCAGCCAATTCATCCTACGATACATTTTTGGCCACTTTGGGGCTGCAGAAACATGTTGTAAACACATCATCAGCTTCTAAATAGATTATATGAACTTTTTGGCAAACAGCTGCTTTTCCAACTACAACACTTTCATTAGTTTGGAGAAATGTTTGCGTCTACCTCAAGGAGGTAAGTATAATGTTCACTTTTTGTTTAGCTCTTTCTTTGATCTCCAACAGCTTCAAAGAAACAGTGAGCTGAAACTCACTATGAAGCTCCATAAAGCATAGAGGAGCTGCAGAGCCAGCTGATGATTCTTGTAGGATTCACGTCACATTGTCATAACCACTTCAGAGGTAATTTCAACTTGATCTCCACTCATCCTTTATTGCCCACCTCTACCACTACAAAGAGAAAACATGATCATGTTGTATTTCCAAATTATCTTAGACACATAAAAAACATGAAAAAAACAACAAATAAAAGATTCCCTTGATTTTATTCTTGCACCAATTTTAAACCTTTACATGTTAAGCAGAATAAGGGCTTTGTCTAAATAATGATGTCCATCAAATCATTGCTGATTTAAAGACAAATGTTCGAATTGTCTGAAATGTTACACACTTTTATTGTGATTTTGCACTTATCCATCTCGCTCATGTTTCTAAATATGTATATATTAACCATGGTGAAGCTAAGAGGTGATGCAAGCATGATAAAATAATCTCATGAAAGTTGCTGATTTGATGAAATCTTTATTCATTTCAAATCTTAAAAGTATCAACAAAGGATGAAATGAAGCAAAAGAAATAGAGACAGTGTTGCAGACTGAGAGCAGTATGAGAGTAAAACCAGCAGCAGAGTCCCAGTGAGTCAGGTCAGGACTGGGAACACTGGTCTCTCCTCAGTGTCTCTGAGACTGGAGTCTGGGAGCCCTGGGTGGCCTCACAGGTCACAGAGCCCACCTTCCTCCACTGGTCTGCAGGGAGCCTCAGGGTGCTGCTCCAGCTGTAGCGGCCGTCCTTCTCCAGCACCCCGGGGCTCCTGCTCTCCTCCCAGCTGCTGCTGCTGCTGCTGCTGCTGCCGTCCACCTTCCAGGACAGACTCCAGTCTGAGGGGAAGCCCTTGTTGGCCAGACACATGAGCGTGGCCGTCCCCTGCTGCAGCTCCTCACCGGAGGGGGGCAGCACCGTCAGGGTGGGATGGACATCACCTAGGAGACACCAATCAGTTTAGAGGACAGGGACCACACAGCTGTCAATCAACCAGCAGACACTCGGACACCTTCACTGTGTGAGAGTTGATTTAGTCCTTTAAGGAGTTTCTGTCAGATGGTTTTTCTGCTCCACCAGTCACTCACTCACACATTGTTTCACTTCCCTTCAAGAAGCCTCTCATGCATATCAGCACAGAGAGAATCATCAAACAGAATGAGCTGAAATATATCAAACTACACTGGAAATAAAAGAGATCAAACTTTCTCATCACAATCAGCCAAAACCTGAACTATATGTGACTTTAAAATATTTAGTGGACACATACACAAATACAGAAAATCAACCGACTGCAATCAAATGTTGGACAAGAGGAGCGTTTTGAACACTGCTATCATTGAGGTGAAAAATTATACCTCGTCTTGCAAAACATTTGTAAAACAGGTTTACAGTTTAATCTTTTCTACACTTCAGGCTGTTTAAATATCACTTTGACAGGAATGTGTAAAGAAATGTTTAGTAAAGCTGCTCTGAGTTAGCCTCCATGATAAAGGAGGAGAATTAAAACATGTATACTAAAAGTGTTGGAATTAAAACAAGATATATTTATCTACCTCAAACATCCAAAACATGACATTAAAAATGACTTCACAGTATATTATCTAATATTTGTACAGAAACTTACTTCCAACATTCAGTCTGGTTCCTCCACCAAAAGTCCACCACAGTGATACAAACTCATTGAGCCGCCGTACAAAAACCTCTGACTGTAGAGAGACACGGCTCTCTGACTTTGACACACTGAACTAAACCTACAAGCCCTCAAGATGCAACTTTACTATTAAAGTTGAAAATAAAGATGTAACTACTGTCTTAATATTTTATATTGATTGCAATAAGTTTTTGAATTCATATTTCTGAAGCAAACTTTGTCTCTTACTGACAAATATTTGTGCAAAAATTAAACATTAACATGAAAAAATGACTATTTTCCTTGTAATATGAAGAAAAAAAGAAAAAAATCGCTCCTGAAACAACAAAAACAATAAAACATTTGACTTACTTCCAACATTCAGTCTGGTTCCTCCACCGAACGTGTACCACAGTGATACAAACTCATTGAGCCGCCGTACAAAAACCTCTGACTGTAGAGAGACACGGCTCTCTGACTTTGACACAAACAAACTCAACAAAATTTGTCTCTGATTGTAAAATATTATCAGCTGATATGAAAAGTGATGATAACACAGAGCCACAGATTTACACAATGTATGTTTTTATTGGATATATGTTCATTTTTAATGAAACTTCATTTACTCTTCATTTAATTTAATCAAGACAGACGACATTGTGAAATACAAATTTTTCAAGGCACATGAAGCCAAACTTGTATAAAATTGACATTGAAAATATCCTAATCAATACTTTAAGTGATTGATCCATTGATAAACAGCATGATGAGAGTAATCCAAGTCCCTGTTGGAGTCAGTCAGAGCATTTCCATAGAGAGCCACTTTGCATCAGCAGCACCATGCTCCAGTGCTCTGGGAGAGTTTATAGTCCTGAGAGTTGAACACTGGATGACTGACAGCTGTCCTTCATGACAACAGAAGACACAGAAATCCTCCTCATCAAAAACATGACTTTGATCTGCGTCCTCATCTGGACTCTCCTCTGCTGCTGCTTCACAGGTAAAGTCCAGAGAATCAAACTCCTCTCCTCTATGAACATCCGTCCCTCTGAAATGAAGCCGACAAGACCATGACGACACTGCTTTATGTTTTTGTCTCTGTGTCCTCAGAGTCCAGAGGTCAGGTCACAGTGACTCAACCTGGAGCAGTGAGCTCTGCTCTGGGAGGCTCTGTCACCATCAACTGTCGGACCAGTCAGGATGTTTATAATAATAACTTTTTAGCCTGGTACCAACAGAGAGATGGAGAAACTCCTAAACTCCTCATTTACTTGGCTAGCACTCGAGCATCAGGGATTCCAGGTCGTTTTACAGGCAGTGGATCAAACTCTGCCTTCACTCTGACCATCAGTGGAGTTCAGGCTGAAGATGCAGCAGTTTACTACTGTCAGAGTGCACATGTCATCAACAGTCAGTGGGTGTTCACACAGTGAAAAACCGTCGTACAAAAACCTCCCTCAGTCAGACTGAACAGAAACTGAACTGACTGCTGCAGCTGGAAGCTACTGCAGAGACTGATACACTTCACTGAGGACACACACACACACACACACACACACACACACACACACACCTCCAGGTCACATTATAATTCCACATTCATGTCTCATTTGCTAAATACTCCAGAGGGGCCAACCTGGGACAGGTAATGACAAAAGTCTTGGTCATGATCTTTGACCTCAGCTTCATTCTGGATTGCAGCCATTTCAACTATATGCAGTTAATCAAACCACTCAAGTGTAAATTACATCATCATTATGAACAAATCTGGATTTGTCTCAATAACCCTTCTCCTCTTTTTCATGTTTTCCAGATTCATCAGGAGAAATCATCCTGACTCAGACTCCTGGAGCTCAGTCTGTTGCTCCAGGACAGACTGTTTCTATCAGATGTAAAGCCAGTTCAGGTGTTACTGATGACGTGCAGTGGTATCTTCAGAAAGCCGGAGAAGCTCCCAAACTCCTCATTTATAATGCTGGATCCCGTCAGTCTGGCGTTTCAGATCGTTTCGGTGGGAGTCAGTCTGGGACCGACTTCACTCTGACCATCACTTGAGTTAAGACTGAAGATGCAGGAGTATACTACTGTCAGCAGGATTACAGCCGCCCGTTCACACAGTGATACAACGTTGTACAAAAACCTCCTGCAGCTAAAAAGGAACTGATCTGAATTAACAACTGCAGAAAACTGAAATACAATATAAGACTATAATACACGTTCTGACATCATCTAATTCTAACATATTACACTGACCATTGTAACCATATTAAAACAATATATTTTAATTTCTTTTAAGGAAGCATTGAAATATTTAACCCACCCTGAGTTTGATGTCAACTCATTCAACAGGTAAACTTATATAGAAGATAATGCATCAGTACTTTTCTTCTTCAGAATAGTTTTTTCGGAGTTTTGTGAGATTATTTTTAATATATATCCAAGTAAAATACACAGTGTGGAACTGCATCATTAAATCTACAGTATATCAAGCTTTATATATTCAGTTAAAGAGTTAAGTTGGATCCTGATATTTTCTTCATCATTGCTGCATGTCTCTTTAAGTTCAAGGAACTTGGGGCAGGATCTGTGAAATTATAAACATGCATTTTAAGATTTTTAATGCTAATGGGTGATGAAGCGTTCAAAACCAAAAAGAATGAGCCCACCCTCGCATCTCTCCATTGCCCTGAACAGGCTGTGTGCTGCAAAATGTACTGCAATTCGGGCCCGAATTTCCCGCGCAGTCCTGCGGACGTGACGTCGGATGACACTGAATGCGCGTCCTCGTCCGGCTTTCGACTTGGATACGGGAAGTAAACAAACGCAGCGGACCCAAACTAGTGTCTGGGTAGTAATGGATTCTGCTACAGCCAGCAAACGACCCACCATCACACAAAGTCCACTAAAAAGTCATACTAAGAGGAAAACAAAGGTTTTAACAGCGGCATGTTGTGAGTGAAACAAAATTACGAGCAAAGCCGGGCTGGCACCTGAATACACATCGGCTACGTGTTGGACTCATGGAGGCAGCTTCAACTTGAATTGGGACTGAAAACAGATGCTGACATGGCTCATTTCCTAGTAACCAGGTAAGAAAACATCACAGGTCTGTTTAGAGCTTGATTTGAAAATCATATGAGATCACCGAGGTCTCGGAGTGACCTAACGTGCAAAGTAGCGTTAGCTGCTAACATGTAACTTAGTCCACCGCTGTGTAACACTGAATAGTTACAGACTGCGCATTTTCCACGGTCCTTTAGTCTGAAACCGAATACTTAGAAATATGTCCCTTTATATACGGGACCGAAAGCCCAACCTGTTATCCGGGAGGTGACGTTAGCAGCTGGATGTAGCCACAGGCTAACGGTTTGTTTGTGTCTGTGTAGCAACATTAGCCGCTAACACACAGCGATCCCGTATCAGAGACGATCTCTCTGTCGCCCGATAAGCCGTCTTTGCTTTCGCCTGTGCCTTCAGACTGCATCAACCGTGACTGTAAATCGCTGCGCTTGTGTGTCGCTACACACAGCAGCAGCTTCCCGGCTGCTTCATGTGTAGCGGATAAGACCAACGCAAAGGGGGGAAGTCTCCTGCGTCAGGTATCGACGCAGGGGCACTTGACCAAGCTTTTTTTTTTTTTTTTATAAAAACTTTATTGAACAACTTTCAGTTACAGTCATAACATTGACTTGGAAAATACAAAACAGTCTGGCATCACATTAAGGCACCTGACCAAGCGTCTGACGAACAGGGATGAGACGCATCAGCTGCACTGTTGTGAAGAGCTTGTGTGCGCTCCCACGCGGCTCGGCTGATGGCTGCAGTTACACTAACGGCCGCAACGGCCGGCGAGTCACTATTGAGTCTTATTTCTTGATCCTGCCCCAAGTCCCTTTAAGTTCAATATTTTAAAATTTAAACTCATTTCAAGTCTGCAAGAAAGAACTCACATTTGTTGTTGTTTTTGTTTGTTGTTTTGTATAGAAACTTATTAGTGGTCTGTCTGTCATCTTTGTCTTTTATCCTTCTGCCTGAGATTTTACAAAAGCAAGTGAATTTGAACATTTATTTAAAAAACAATGGAAAAAGTTGTTTAAGATAGCCATAATGTCATACTACGTACGCTGATGACATGCTATTCTATTTTCCCAATGATTTTTAAACTGTTTTCATTGTGATACATTCATTTCAGTCATGTACTTTTTCTTTATAAAGCCCAATATCACAAATCATAACTTAACCTCACCTGGCTTTACAATCTGGAGAGCATAAAACACCCTCTATACTATATTTCACAATTTCAGTCTAGAGAAATAATGTTTTATTTTGTCTTTCCCTCTTGACCAGCCAATTCATCCTACGATACATTTTTGGCCACTTTGGGGCTGCAGAAACATGTTGTGAACACATCATCATCTTCTCAGTAGATTATATGAACTTTTTGGCAAACAGTTGCTTTTCTAACTGCAACACTTTTATTAGTTTGGAGAAATGCTTGTGTCTACCTCAAGGAGGTAAGAATAATGTTCACTTTTTGTTTAGCTCTTTCTTTGATCTCCAACAGCTTCAAACAAACAGTGAGCTGAAACTCACTATGAAGCTCCATAAAGCATAGAGGAGCTGCAGAGCCAGCTGATGATTCTTGTAGCTTTCACATTGTCACATTGTCATAACCACTTCAGAGGTAATTTCAACATGACCTCCACTCATCCTTTATTGCCCACCTTTTTCATATCACTACAAAGAGAAGACATGATCACGTTGTATTTCCAAATTATCTCAGACACATAAAAAAACATTAAAAACAACAACAAATTAAAAAGATTTCCTTGATTTTATTCACGCACCAATTTTAAACCTTTACATGTTAAGCAGAATAAGGGCTCTGTCTAAATAATGATATCCATCAAATCATTGCTGATTTAAAGACAAATGTTTGAATTATCTGAAATGTTACACACTTTTATTGTGACTTTGCACTTATCCATCTCGCTCATATTTCTAAATATGTATATATAAACCATGGTGAAGCTAAGAGGTGATGCAAGCATGATAAAATAATCTCATGAAAGTTGCTGATTTGATGAAATCTTTATTCATTTCAGATCTTAAAAGTATCAACAAAGGATGAAATGAAGCGAAAGAAATAGAGACAGTGTTGCAGACTGGGAGCGGTATGAGAGTAAAACCAGCAGCAGAGTCCCAGTGAGTCAGGTCACGACTGGGAACACTGGTCTCTCCTCAGTGTCTCTGAGACTGGAGTCTGGGAGCCCTGGGTGGCCTCACAGGTCACAGAGCCCACCTTGCTCCACTGGTCTGCAGGGAGCCTCAGGGTGCTGCTCCAGCTGTAGCGGCCGTCCTTCTCCAGCACCCCGGGGCTCCTGCTCTCCTCCCAGCTGCTGCTGCTGCTGCTGCTGCTGCCGTCCACCTTCCAGGACAGACTCCAGTCTGAGGGGAAGCCCTTGTTGGCCAGACACATGAGCGTGGCCGTCCCCTGCTGCAGCTCCTCACTGGAGGGGGGCAGCACCGTCAGGGTGGGATGGACATCACCTAGGAGACACCAATCAGCTTAGAGGACAGGGACCACACAGCTGTCAGTCAACCAGCAGACACTCGGACACCTTCACTGTGTGAGAGTTGATTTAGTCCTTTAAGGAGTTTCTGTCAGATGGTTTTTCTGCTCCACCAGTCACTCACTCACACATTGTTTCACTTCCTCTCATGCATATCAGCACAGAGAGAATCATCAAACAGAATGAGCTGAAATATATCAAACTACACTGGAAATAAAAGAGATCGAACTTTCTCATCACAATCAGCCAAAACCTGAACTATATGTGACTTTAAAATATTTAGTGGACACATACACAAATACAGAAAATCAACCGACTGCAATCAAATGTTGGACAAGAGGAGCGTTTTGAACACTGCTATCATTGAGGTGAAAAATGACATCTCCTCTTGCAAAACATTTGTAAAACAGGTTTACAGTTTTATCTTTTCTACACTTCAGGCTGTTTAAATGTCACTTTGACAGGAATGTGTAAAGAAATGTTTAGTAAAGCTGCTCTGAGTTAGCCTCCATGATAAAGGAGGAGGATTAAAACATGAATACTAAAAGTGTTGGAATTAAAACAAGATATATTTATCTGCCTCAACCATCCAAAACATGACATTAAAATGACTTCACAGTATATTATTAAAAATTTGTGCAGAAACTTACTTCCAACATTCAGTCTGGTTCCTCCACCAAAAGTCCACCACAGTGATACAAACTCATTGAGCCGCCGTACAAAAACCTCTGACTGTAGAGAGACACGGCTCTCTGACTTTGACACACTGAACTAAACCTACAAGCCCTCAAGATGCAACTTTACTATTAAAGTTGGAAATAATGATTCATCTACTGTCTTAATATTTTACATTGATTGCAATAAGTTTTTTAATTCATATTTCTGAAGCAAACTTTGTCTCTTACTGACAAATATTTTTGCAAAAATTAAACATTAACATGAAAAAATGACTATTTTCCTTGTAATATGAAGAAAAAAAGAAAAAAATGCTCCTGAAATAATAAAAACATTGAAACTTTTGACTTACTTCCAACATTCAGTCTGGTTCCTCCACCGAACGTGCACCACAGTGATACAAACTCATTGAGCCGCCGTACAAAAACCTCTGACTGTAGAGAGACACGGCTCTCTGACTTTGACACAAACAAACTCAACAAAATTAGTCTCTGATTGTAAAATATTATCAGCTGATATGAAAAGTGACGATAACACAGAGCCACAGATTTACACAATGTATGTTTTTATTTGATACATGTTCATTTTTAATGAAACTTAATTTACTCTTCATTTCATTTAAACAAGACAGACGACATTGTGAAACACATTTTTCAAGACACATGAAGCCAAACTCGTACAAAATTGACATTGAAAATATCCTAATCAATACTTTAAGTGATTGATCCATTGATAAACAGCATGATGAGAGTAATCCAAGTCCCTGTTGGAGTCAGTCAGAGCATTTCCATAGAGAGCCACTTTGCATCAGCAGCACCATGCTCCAGTGCTCTGGGAGAGTTTATAGTCCTGAGAGTTGAACACTGGATGACTGACAGCTGTCCTTCATGACAACAGAAGACACAGAAATCCTCCTCATCAAAAACATGACTTTGATCTGCGTCCTCATCTGGACTCTCCTCTGCTGCTGCTTCACAGGTAAAGTCCAGAGAATCAAACTCCTCTCCTCTATGAACATCCGTCCCTCTGAAATGAAGCCGACAAAACCATGACGCTGCTTTATGTTTTTGTCTCTGTGTCCTCAGAGTCCAGAGGTCAGATCACAGTGACTCAGCCTGGAGCAGTGAGCTCTGCTCTGGGAGGCTCCGTCACCATCAACTGTCGGACCAGTCAGGATGTTTATTATAACTACCCATACCACTATTTAGCCTGGTACCAACAGAGAGATGGAGAAACTCCTAAACTTCTCATTTACTGCGCTAGCACTCGAGAATCAGGGATTCCAGGTCGTTTTACAGGCAGTGGATCAAACTCTGCCTTCACTCTGACCATCAGTGGAGTTCAGGCTGAAGATGCAGCAGTTTACTACTGTCAGAGTTATCACTACATCAACAGTCAGTGGGTGTTCACACAGTGAAAAACTGTCGTACAAAAACCTCCCTCAGTCAGACTGAACAGAAACTGAACTGACTGCTGCAGCTGGAAGCTACTGCAGAGACTGATACACTTCACTGAGGACACACACACACACACACACACACACACACACACACACACACACACTACATATTTTCCATCACAGTGTCTCACCTTCCATTTATATCTAATTATAATCCCATGCTCTTATTTGATTTGCCATATAATCAGGAGGAGCCAAACGAGGACAGTTAATGAAAACACTTGTGACCTTTGACCTCAGCTTGATACTGTATCACATTAGATAAGAACATTTGTTCCTGTAAGACGACATGAAGACACAGAGCAGCATCAGAAACAATCCTGATCAAGGTTGGCCCAAAAAAAGCTGTTATCCTCAAATCATAACTGATATTATCTTAAATAAATAAAATGATGTTCAGTGAAGAAAATTTCAATGTCAGACACTTTTAATCATTTTTCAAGAACCATGAACCACAAATCATTAAATTCTTGCTTAAAATGTTACAAATAAATTCATATAGATCAAACTAGAAAGACTATAGAAGAATATCCACAGTCTGAAAACAATGAGAAAGTAATGAGGAAATAATGGAGTTGTTATTTTAGTGACTGTGCATTAATCTGACAAATGTTCCTCATATATCATGTGTGTGGAAAAAGAAGGTCAAAGACATGTCACATTTATAATAAAGGTAATGAAATCTTTATTGTTGTAAAATGTTGAAACAGAAGCAAGAACACATTAATGTTGAAACATGTTGAGAGAAAGAGAGAACAGAGAGAGAGCTGAGAGCAGTATGAGAGTAAAACCAGCAGCAGAGTCCCAGTGAGTCAGGTCAGGACTGGGAACACTGGTCTCTCCTCAGTGTCTCTGAGACTGGAGTCTGGGAGCCCTGGGCGGCCTCACAGGTCACAGAGCCCACCTTCCTCCACTGGTCTGCAGGGAGCCTCAGGGTGCTGCTCCAGATGTAGCAGCCGTCCTTCTCCAGCACCCCGGGGCTCCTGCTCTCCTCCCAGCTGCTGCTGCTGCTGCTGCTGCTGCTGCTGCCGTCCACCTTCCAGGACAGACTCCAGTCTGAGGGGAAGCCCTTGTTGGCCAGACACATGAGCGTGGCCTTCCCCTGCTGCAGCTCCTCACTGGAGGGGGGCAGCACCGTCAGGGTGGGGACGACTCGACCCACTGCAGAGAGAGAGAGATTAATAAAGTTCATATGAGCTCAACTAAACTCCATCCTGTTGGCTGCAGCAGAGGAGCTTCTAGCTCTGTTGGTCTTCCTCAGATTGGATGAAACTGATCTGAAATGTTTCACTTCCCTCTCTGAGCTCAGTAACCATGGCAACAGACAGGCATCACTGCCGAACCATGACGACAGACAGGTTTCAGTACTAAAGATAAAAAGTTAAAACTGGCACGCTGTAAATCTAGTGCATACTTTATAATTAATAAAGTTCAAATTCAGAGGTTCATGGTGAAACACACGATGAAGATTGTGAGACTTTTAGTGTTTGAACTCTCTGTAATATTTCTTGTCTCGAGCCAAAACCTCATAAATGATCAAATGTGTTTGTTCTATTCATGTAAGCAGAAATCATCACTGAACAGTCAGGCTTCATTACTGAAACATTCAAATTCATTCTGTTAACAACTCAACTACTTTTTAAAACTCGTAAAATTCTTATTAAAAATCTTTTTGACTGATTTTAAAACAGTTTGTCTGGGAGAAACATGGTGTAATACACATGCACATTAAACACTGAACCAAATGTTATTGACAGAATTATTGAGTCAGAATATTTAAACTGAACCTTTTCAAAATATTTTCTTCATACAGAGTAATGTTGAGTCGTTTTCTACTAAAAATTGATCAGAATGTTGAAAATGACAGATAAAGTTTGAGAGGAGTGGATTTCAGTCTAGTTAATGACACTGTGAAGCCTCAAGAATTATTCTAAATATATCACATTTCAAATATCAGGTCAAGTATTGCTATAGGGTCTACAGCCATGAAGTTCACATAGAAAATATACAAAATCTGTGTTATTAAAGGAGTCAAATGTACTTACAGTTAACATTCAGTCTGGTTCCTCCACCAAAAGTCCACCACAGTGATACAAACTCATTGAGCCTCCGTACAAAAACCTCTGACTGTAGAGAGACACGGCTCTCTGACTTTGACACAAACAAACTCAACAAACACGTTCCCAGTTTACCCAGTTTATGTTATAGTGGCTGATTATAATGGTTTATGTGTTAAACACAGACTCTAAATGTATGAATATGTATTTAACCTTTTTATTGCTGAATGTCAAACTTCTACAAGCAAAATTCATTTGTCTTTAATACTAATTGAAATAAAACATTTCAAAACAAAAGCTTTTTAATAACTCCTGCTAATTGTATCTAATTATCAGAAACACGTGTTCATTGTAGATTATGATTTAAAAAACAAACAATTTCCAATAATTGTGTCAAGAATGATGTTGAGTTGTGTGGCAGTTAATTACGAGGATTTCACAAAATACTCCGAAAAAAAGTTGATCAACCTCAAACCAAAGACACATACAGATGAGCTCTGACACATTCCTAATCAATACTCTGATACACTGATTGATCCATTGATAAACAGCATGATGAGAGTAATCCAAGTACCTGTTGGAGTCAGTCAGAGCATTTCCATAGAGAGCCACTTTGCATCAGCAGCACCATGCTCCAGTGCTCTGGGAGAGTTTATAGTCCTGAGAGTTGAACACTGGATGACTGACAGCTGTCCTTCATGACAACAGAAGACACAGAAATCCTCCTCATCAAAAACATGACTTTGATCTGCGTCCTCATCTGGACTCTCCTCTGCTGCTGCTTCACAGGTAAAGTCCAGAGAATCAAACTCCTCTCCTCCATGAACATCCGTCCCTCTGAAATGAAGCCGACAAAACCATGACACTGCTTTATGTTTTTGTCTCTGTGTCCTCAGAGTCCAGAGGTCAGGTCACAGTGACTCAGCCTGGAGCAGTGAGCTCTGCTCTGGGAGGCTCCGTCACCATCAACTGTAGGACCAGTCAGAACGTTGCTTATAATTCAGGATACCACTTTTTAGCCTGGTACCAACAGAGAGATGGAGAAACTCCTAAACTCCTCATTTACTCTGCTAGCACTCGAGCATCAGGGATTCCAGGTCGTTTTACAGGCAGTGGATCAAACTCTGCCTTCACTCTGACCATCAGTGGAGTTCAGGCTGAAGATGCAGCAGTTTACTACTGTCAGAGTTTTCATATCATCAACAGTCAAGCTGTGTTCACACAGTGAAAAACCGTCGTACAAAAACCTCCCTCAGTCAGACTGAACAGAAACTGAACTGACTGCTGCAGCTGGAAGCTACTGCAGAGAATGATACACTTCATTGAGGACACACACACACACACACACGCACGCACACGCACACACACACACACACACAAAGTTTCATCAAGCAGATTAATCATTTCATGTATTGACGCTTTAACCACCAATAAACTTGTATAAGAACAAGTTCAATGACAAACTTGTTTTGGTAGAAAACAAGTTAATTCCTCCATCACAGCTTCTCACCATGAAACAAATGAAACAGGACCCGGTTAAACAAACAAAGATATAATCATAAACTTAGAGACAGAATTCATTATGAAACATGGCTCACAAAGAAAACTAACAGTCTACCATTATTGATTCTTTGCCCTGCTTCTGATGTACAGGCTTGTTCCATACATGGCTAATGGTCAGCAGTATCCTGAATACAGTTTGGACAGCAGTGTCCTGCTCATGATATATTGGTTCAGCCAACAGCGGCCAATGGTCAGCTGTGACCTGAATAGCAATAAATTCAACCATATGATGAATGCTAATCAATACTTTGTAGTTTGGATTACTCATCTCAATTTCATAGACCTATTTCATTTCGTATAACTGATACAGAAGTGTAGATTCTTCTACACATATCATGATGTAAAATAACTTGCCAAGCAAAGAGGAGTAGTTTAAAAACAAGAGGATTCATACTAGCCTGTTGAGATATGCAAGAGAAATGTGTCCACAAACACTGAACCCAGAAGAGAATGAATGAATGAATGAATGAATGAATGAATGAATAAATAAATAAATGCAAATTCATTTCGGACATGTGAAAACAAAACAAAACATGCCACACGTGCACTCTCATGTAACTATAAACAATTCAATATACTATATGTACAATTAATAAATCACATATTATATATAAATATATTTACATACACACCCATATATGCACATAAACATATGTACTGAACACATGTACATATACACACCTACATGTGCACTCATCTATGTACATACATACACTCACACATACACAGCTTATAATATAATATACATAATATATATACATTGACCAAATTTCTGTATCTTATTATACAAGTTATTACCGCAAATGTATATTTCATAACATATTAATATTTTATACACACAAACACATGCATACATCTATGAAAACACCTGGCGATTTTTAAAGCCCTCCCTCATCCCTGGACCTTTTGAAAATCATCTCCTTGGACCTTCTTCTGAACTGGATCATGCTCAGACGTTGCTTCAGCTCCGTGCTCGAACCATTCCACAGTTTCACACCGCAGATTGAAATGCACTCACGTTTTATAGTCGTACGAACAGCTCGCATATTGAAATTCAACTTCTTCCCTCAAAATATAACCCCCCTCTCTATCAAAGAAAAGTTTCTGAATGTTACCTGCTAGTAGTTTGTTTCTTGCTTCATACAGTATTTGTGCAGTTTGATATTCAACCAGGTCGATTAACTATCACACAGAAACTTAAAAACAATAAGTTGGTGTGATGATAATATCTGACTTTATAGCTCTTTTTTTGAAGTGTGAAAAGTGGTTGCAGTGAGCTTTTGTAGGTGTTACCACCACACAGTCATTTACATATGGTCAGACCAGTGAACAGTAGAGAATGTGCAGTGGTTTGTGATCCAGTACGAGCTTTGTCTCACACAGGACTGAGATGCTTCCTGACACTTTAGATCGTACATGTTTTTATGTGAGGTTTCCAGCAGATATTGTGCTCTATTATCACACCTAGAAATGTATTCACGTACACTCTTTCAATACTATAATATTACCGTCAAACCTCCGTCAGCTCAAGAGACACTGAGCTGAATCAACAGCTGCACAGAAACAGAGACACTTCAGAGGTTTAAGACATGATGACAGAATCAGACTGACCTGGATGCCGTTCTCCACCTCTCTTAAGCCTTCACAAAAGGCCGTCTTCACACCCTGATTGGCTGAGAGGGGAATGCCCCAAGCTGCTTTCACTCATTAATTAGGATCCAGTCTCCACAGCCTGTACACATGAGATCTGAATCCACTGCAATCAGTTGAGAGGAGGTTTGAAATTCAGCCAAAATAAAACACATAGCAAGTCATACACACTGGGACTGCTGCACCCTGTCTTTAAACAGCATTTTTAAAGCATTTCTGATCAAATCTGAAATACATACAATTTACATTTTAGTCACACGTTTAATGTTCAACAAACCTCAACACACTACGTTTTTAATGGGCTTGTGTTCATAGAAAAGCTCATCACTTGTAATGTATGTTAAAATGACACTGCTGATAATGATACGATGATGATATAATATGCTGATAACATCCTTCAAATGCAATAAATTCTCTTCAGACTTTATAGTTTATAGGATTCATTTGACTTTCTGGACACTTGTAAAACCATGTGAGTGTTTCAACCAATGGGACACTTCATACATGAGACACATACAGTTTATCTGTCAAACACACAACATGACAACAAGTGATTTGATGAATTAGTCTTTATTGTGTTGAAATAATCTAAATGACAACAAGCAACAAAACTTTGTGAATGAAACATGTGATTAGAGAGTGAGTGAGGGAACTAAAGAGGTAGAAGAAAGAAAAAAGACAGAGAGAGAGAGACAGTGTTGCAGACTGAGAGCAGTATGAGAGTAAAACCAGCAGCAGAGTCCCAGTGAGTCAGGTCAGGACTGGGAACACTGGTCTCTCCTCAGTGTCTCTGAGACTGGAGTCTGGGAGCCCTGGGTGGCCTCACAGGTCACAGAGCCCACCTTCCTCCACTGGTCTGCAGGGAGCCTCAGGGTGCTGCTCCAGCTGTAGCGGCCGTCCTTCTCCAGCACCCCGGGGCTCCTGCTCTCCTCCCAGCTGCTGCTGCTGCTGCTGCTCCTGCCGTCCACCTTCCAGGACAGACTCCAGTCTGAGGGGAAGCCCTTGTTGGCCAGACACATGAGCGTGGCCGTCCCCTGCTGCAGCTCCTCACCGGAGGGGGGCAGCACCGTCAGGGTGGGGACGACTCGACCCACTGCAGAGAGAGAGAGATTAATAAAGTTTATATGAGCTCAACTAAACTCCATCCTGTTGGCTGCAGCAGAGGAGCTTCTAGTTCTGTTGGTCTTCCTCAGATTGGATGAAACTGATCTTAAATGTTTCACTTCCCTCTCTGAGCTCAGTAACCATGGCAACAGACAGGCGTCACTGCCGAACCATGACGACAGACAGGTTTCAGTACTAAAGATAAAAAGTTAAAACTGGCACGCTGTAAATCTAGTGCATACTTTATAATTAATAAAGTTCGAATTCAGAGGTTCATGGTGAAACACACGATGAAGATTGTGAGACTTTTAGTGTTTTAACTCTCTTAAATATTTCTTGTCTCGAGCCAAAACCTCATAAATGATCAAATGTGTTTGTTCTCTTCATGTAAGCAGAAATCATCACTGAACAGTCAGGCTTCATTACTGAAACATTCAGATTCATTCTGTTAACAACTCAACTACTTTTTAAAACTTGCAAACAAATAAAATGATGGACTGACTTTAAAACAGTTTGTCTGGGAGAAACATGGTGTAATACACATGCACATTAAACACTGAACCAAATGTTATTGACAGAATTATTGAGTCAGAATATTTAAATTGAACCTTTTCAAAACATTTTCTTCATACAGAGTAATGTTGAGTCGTTTTCTACAAAAAATTGATCAGAATGTTGAAAATGACAGATAAAGTTTGAGAGGAGTGGATTTCAGTCTAGTTAATGACACTGTGAAGCCTCAAGAATTATTCTGAATATATCACATTTCAAATATCAGGTGAAGTATTGCTATAGGGTCTACAGCCATGAAGTTCACATAGAAAATATACAAAATCTGTGTTATTAAAGGAGTCAAATGTACTTACAGTTAATATTCAGTCTGGTTCCTCCACCGAACGTGTACCACAGTGATACAAACTCATTGAGCCGCCGTACAAAAACCTCTGACTGTAGAGAGACACGGCTCTCTGACTTTGACACAAACAAACTCAACAAAATTAGTCTCTGATTGTAAAATATTATCAGCTGATATGAAAAGTGACGATAACACAGAGCCACAGATTTACACAATGTATGTTTTTATTTGATATATGTTCATTTTTAATGAAACTTAATTTACTCTTCATTTCATTTAAACAAGACAGACGACATTGTGAAACACATTTTTTAACAAACATGAAGCCAAACTTGTATGAAATTGACATTGAAAATATCCTAATCAATACTTTAAGTGATTGATCCATTGATAAACAGCATGATGAGAGTAATCCAAGTCCCTGTTGGAGTCAGTCAGAGCATTTCCATAGAGAGCCACTTTGCATCAGCAGCACCATGCTCCAGTGCTCTGGGAGAGTTTATAGTCCTGAGAGTTGAACACTGGATGACTGACAGCTGTCCTTCATGACAACAGAAGACACAGAAATCCTCCTCATCAAAAACATGACTTTGATCTGCGTCCTCATCTGGACTCTCCTCTGCTGCTGCTTCACAGGTAAAGTCCAGAGAATCAAACTCCTCTCCTCTATGAACATCCGTCCCTCTGAAATGAAGCCGACAAAACCATGACGCTGCTTTATGTTTTTTTCTCTGTGTCCTCAGAGTCCAGAGGTCAGTACACAGTGACTCAGCCTGGAGCAGTGAGCTCTGCTCTGGGAGGCTCCGTCACCATCAACTGTCGGACCAGTCAGGATGTTTATGGTGGGAGCTATTTAGCCTGGTACCAACAGAGAGATGGAGAAACTCCTAAACTTCTGATTTACACTGCTAGCACTCGAGTATCAGGGATTCCAGGTCGTTTTACAGGCAGTGGATCAAACTCTGCCTTCACTCTGACCATCAGTGGAGTTCAGGCTGAAGATGCAGCAGTTTACTACTGTCAGAGTTGGCACTATCCCAACAGTCAGCATGTGTTCACACAGTGAAAAACCGTCGTACAAAAACCTCCCTCAGTCGGACTGAACAGAAACTGAACTGACTGCTGCAGCTGGAAGCTACTGCAGAGACTGATACACTTCACTGAGGGCACACACACACATACACGCACACACACACACACATTGATAATTTCACCATTGATGCTTTAACCGCCAATGAACATGTATTTAAACAAGATCAATGAAAGTGTGGCAGGTGGTTAGGAGGACAACCAGCAAGCTGGTTTAACTAAGGAGGCGCTGACAACGCCACCCTGGGAATTTCACCCAGGGAATAATGTTTACCTCAGACCAAGACTCAGAACTCAGAAGGCAAACAGGTTTGTTATACTAAGAGGCGAGAGACGTAGTTCCATCCAACAATAATTCTTTATTTAACAATATCAAAATACTAATAAAAAGGGCCAGTAGCAGACAATTCAAAATTCGTTATCGAAGAGCAAAGAAAATGTTTAAAGCTGAGGCTCACCAGTGGAGAGGTGGACACCAGGAATGAGGTTCGACGAGATACAGTTAGTGGGGCTCCACTCATGCAAATAAACAAAACACCATATTGCAGTGACTAAATGCTGAAACACTAAACACTGGTTATCAGCAACGACAGAAAAATGGGCCTCCTGCCCGTGATGGATGACCATCCACTTAAACTATAATTTAACAACAAAACCACAAAAGAAATAAGATAAAGAAGGTAAACAAAATAAACTACACAAAACAATACTAATGGTGGGAGATAAACAGCCGGTTATTAGGAAATGAAACAAAACAAACAAAATGAAAAATGACTGTCCCAAACGATTCCCAACGGCAAAACAATAGTAAATCAAGAACGACATGAATGAAATAAACTACAGGAGATAATCACCCACAGAGGATACAAATAAGTGAATTACAATCAGGGACAAAGTAACTGAAATACGTTAAGCCCCACTCACAACACACAATCCGCTAAAATGGCCAAAGCTAAAATAATAAGGGACTAATGACCATTATGTTCGTGCAACACAGTCCCTAGAAAAGGCCAACAATCATGAGCCTTGAGGTCAGACTGAACAGAATCTGAACTGACAGCTGCAGCTGACTGTGTGGGCTGCAGCTCCCCTGCTGGTCAGTCTGAATCACTGTGTAAATATAAGTTCATTCAAAGTATTCTTTGAAAAAACAAATCAACGTAACAGTTTCTGCTCATGTGCTTGTGGATGATTTAGTCTGAACTGTTTTTCAAATCTGATAAATAAGGTCAATTTGAATGATGAAAATATGGTTTTCTAGACATCCTGCAGGAGACTGCATATCTTCTCTACAACAAAGTTTAGAGGAGTAACTGATAATTAGTGCCCACAGCAAATTAATAATATGGTTAATAATTTAAAGTCGCTAATTTCTTCACATTGAATAGTTAAAAACCAATTAATTTATATAGAAAAACGGGCACACAGCTCCCAGTGGTGAGAGCAAAGCTTTATCTTACTTCTGCATCCACACTGGTTTATAGCTGCCCTGCAGCTTTTATCCTGTAGATCCAGTGTTTTCTTGTGTTGCTGAAACAAAATCTATGTGTCCTTGTGAGAAAGCACTGACAGGTGTGATTCTGAGGACAGACTGAATGGACAACGCCAGTATCTGAAACATGACACATAATTAATAAATTCATTGACTGAAACACCACAAAGTGAGAGGTCTTCAGCTTGTACATGTTAAGCCTTTATTTAAGATTTTGTTTTAATTTCACTTTTCCAGTTTTGACCGATTCTTCAGCTGCTGAGGTTAAATATCCTCAATCACTTGGATCGTACTGTTTCACCTTCTGTAATATTGTTTCCAGGCAAGCTTCAGATTTAATGAGAGAAAATAAACAACAGCTTTCAGTTGTTTATTCTAAATATTATAACGGCTGTGCACATAAGCTGTAGTGTCAGTGCAGCCCTGCAGGGGTTACCGCCTGCTTCTTTCTTTCAAATCCATTCCTTTATATGTTTGTTGTTCTTGTTTGTTTTTTCCAGACGTTTGTACATCATTGATAGGATTTCAAACTTCTTCTGGATATAAATGAAACCTTACAAAATAAAGTCAAGGGATACCTGAGTGACTTTTCATTAAATGGTTGAACAATATTCAAACACTTACAATATGAGAATAGAAAAAAGCTACATTTGTTGAAAGAGAGCAACAAAGATACATTATTTTCATTAATGAGATAATGCCCTTTTAGATTCAATAATGTAAAAATAATAGCATCTCAATACCAGTGAGACAGCATGTAATGAATAACTCAATAGTGATGTTACTTTGCAAACATGGAACAACATGAAGAAAACAATGTCTAAAGTCTTTAAGAACAGTATCTCATTGTATGCTGATGATACTCTGCATTTTCTTTCAAACCCTTAAAACTCTATCGAAGATTTTAGATTCCTGTCAACAAATACATGTTGAAATGATTTATTTAAATTCTCAAAACGTTTATATTTTCTTTATGATACTACTTCCGAAGTGAGACACTGTCAGATGACACTGAACAAGTTAGAGGATAACTGTCGATGCATGAAGTAATCCCAGAGAGTTTTAATGTACCTATCACCAGTGACAAGAAAATATTACCCTGATATGAGTTATAATCCTAAACATGTGAAAATATAAAATAAAGAATGTTTTGTTGGTAAAAGCACATCCATACATTTTTATTTATCCCAAGACAAAAATGTATTTATTGTCTCACAGCATGAAAAGCATCTGATTACTGCAACAATGAGAATTTCAATTTTTGGGACAGGAAGACACAGAGTTGCAGATAAAGAGACTAAAACCAGAAAAAGTAACTAGTACAACAACTCGACCCACTGCAGAGAGAGAGAGAGAGAGAGATTAATAAAGTTTATATGAGCTCAACTAAACTCCATCCTGTTGGCTGCAGCAGAGGAGCTTCTAGTTCTGCTGGTCTTCCTCAGATTGGATGAAACTGATCTGAAATGTTTCACTTCCCTCTCTGAGCTCAGTAACCATGGCAACAGACAGGCATCACTGCCGAACCATGACGACAGACAGGTTTCAGTACTAAAGATAAAAAGTTAAAGGTTGCATTTTGTTCCTATGACGTATTTAAGTAAAAAACCCACATTCACAAAGAAATCAACAATGACATGCTCCTGATCAATAATCTGATCAAGTGATTGATCCATTGATAAACAGCATGATGAGACTAATCGAAGACAGAGGACATTTTGAAACATGTTTTTTAAAAGCATGAAGTCAGAATCATTTAAAATTGGTATGTAAACTTTCATTATCAATACTTTAAATGATTGATCCATTGATAAACAGCATGATGAGAGTAATCCAAGTCCCTGTTGGAGTCAGACCATCACCAACACTATGATCACTTACAATCATTATCAACCAAATGTGTTCATACCTCAAATCACATTTCAGATACTTTCAATCAGTAGAGACAGGTGAATCAAGTAAAGATAATAGGTTATTACAGACTAAAGATTGAACAGATTAACAGATGATATGTGCTGATGAAGTCTTGACAAAAAGTCTTTAGTGCATCAACTCTGCAGGGAGATTTTGTAATAAAGGGACATCTGCCCTGAGCAGCAGCATATAATTTTCCCCAAAATAAGAGGGCCAGGCATCCCAAAAAACACAGGCACTATTTCACCTCAGCGGCTCACTAACCAAGCAGGAATGAAACAAGCCATGAATATTTGAACAGAAATGACATAATCTGCTATGAGATGAAACATAGTAGAAAGCATGTCCCCAAACATTACAATGCTTAACAAATAGGTTTAAGCAATAATGGTCAGCAATGACTTGAATAGCAATGAATTGAACAACATGATAAGTTCTAGTAGACATATTGTGGGTCGGGATTAGTCGTCCAAGTTTAGTCCTATTTCATGTAGTATAACTGATTATAGACGTGCAGATTTTTACATGCATCATGATATACGAGAACTGACCAAGCAAAGGGGAGTAGATTGAAAACAATAGGTTTCATGTTACAAATGACCAAATACCCTTATTGTACAGAGGAATTTAGAAAACTGACAAAATATCCTAATCAATGCTTTAAATGGTTGATCCATTGATAAACAGCATGATGAGAGTAATCCAAGTCCCTGTTGGAGTCAGTCAGAGCATTTCCATAGAGAGCCACTTTGCATCAGCAGCACCATGCTCCAGTGCTCTGGGAGAGTTTATAGTCCTGAGAGTTGAACACTGGATGACTGACAGCTGTCCTTCATGACAACAGAAGACACAGAAATCCTCCTCATCAAAAACATGACTTTGATCTGCGTCCTCATCTGGACTCTCCTCTGCTGCTGCTTCACAGGTAAAGTCCAGAGAATCAAACTCTTCTCCTCTATGAACATCCGTCCCTCTGAAATGAAGCCGACAAAACCATGACGCCGCTTTATGTTTTTGTCTCTGTGTCCTCAGAGTCCAGAGGTCAGGTCACAGTGACTCAGCCTGGAGCAGTGAGCTCTGCTCTGGGAGGCTCCGTCACCATCAACTGTCGGACCAGTCAGAACGTTTATGTTTGGAACAGCTACCACCTTTTATCCTGGTACCAACAGAGAGATGGAGAAACTCCTAAACTCCTCATTTACAGGGCTAGCACTCAAGCATCAGGGATTCCAGGTCGTTTTACAGGCAGTGGATCAAACTCTGACTTCACTCTGACCATCAGTGGAGTTCAGGCTGAAGATGCAGCAGTTTACTACTGTCAGAGTTTTCACATCATCAACAGTCAGCGTGTGTTCACACAGTGAAAAACCGTCGTACAAAAACCTCCCTCAGTCAGACTGAACAGAAACTGAACTGACTGCTGCAGCTGGAAGCTACTGCAGAGACTGATACACTTCACTGAGGACACACACACACACACACACACACACACACACACACACACACACACACACACTCACACTATTATAGATAGATAGATAGATAGATAGATAGATAGATAGATAGATAGATAGATAGATAGATGACTTTATTAATCCCCAAGGGGAAATTAGGTTACCATAGCAGCTGTTACATTCAAGTACAAATACAGTCAAAATACAAGGGCAATATAGAAAGAAGAAGAAGCAATGAAGTACTATATACAATAAAATGCTTAGGTAGATATAGAGTCAAATAAAATACTGAGGTATTGAGGAGTAAAGTGGAATACAAGGTGCAAGAGAATAAGGTGCAGTTTTATTTACAGTAATAATAATTTTACTACAGTAATAATAATTTAAGATTATTTGTGTGTTTTGAAGTGGGTGTTGTAAAGTCTGATGGTACCAGGTAGGAATAATTTCCTGTGCTGTTCCTTTTAGCAGCAGGGTTGAATGAGTCAGTTGCTGAAGCTCCTCTTATGCTTGTCCAGAGTTTTGTGTTGGAGTGAGAGGCATTGTCCATGATAGCCAGCAGTTTTGCCAGCATCCTGTCCTCCACCACCTCCTCCAGGGTGACAAGCTTAGAGCCAACAACAGACCGTGCCTTCTTTAAGAGTTTGTTCAGTCTGTTGGCATTCTTCGTCTTGATGCCCGCACCCCAGGACACCACAGCGAAGAAGATGGTGCTCGCAACAACAGACTGATCAAATATCTGGAGCATCCGGTTGCAGACATTAAAGGACCTGAGCCTCCTCAGGAAGTAAAGCCAGCTCAGGCCCTTTTTGTAGACTGCCTCCGTGTTTGTAGACCACTCCAGTTTATTGTCCAGCACCACACCCAGATATATGTATGAGATTAGGATGGAGATGGTGAACCTGATATTTGAGCAGTAGTGCAGGAAATGGTTTGGCAACAGCAACAACACGATATGATGTGGACAGCTACAGTTCAAACTTCAGCTCAGTCCAAATTAAGAGCACAGGAGATAAGATATTTTATATGGCACTGAATCCTAACGCAAGTCAGTAATTAAGATGGTCCTGACCTCTTTGAATTTGAATTTGTTTCTCTGTATACCACCCATCTGTAAGTTTATTCTTGGATGTATCACACAAACTCATGGGGAGGGTCCAGGTTGACATAACTGAAGCATTTCCATAGAGAGCCACTTTGCATCAGCAGCACCATGCTCCAGTGCTCTGGGAGAGTTTATAGTCCTGAGAGTTGAACACTGGATGACTGACAGCTGTCCTTCATGACAACAGAAGACACAGAAATCCTCCTCATCAAAAACATGACTTTGATCTGCGTCCTCATCTGGACTCTCCTCTGCTGCTGCTTCACAGGTAAAGTCCAGAGAATCAAACTCCTCTCCTCTATGAACATCCGTCCCTCTGAAATGAAGCCGACAAAACCATGACGCTGCTTTATGTTTTTGTCTCTGTGTCCTTAGAGTCCAGAGGTCAGATCACAGTGACTCAGCCTGGAGCAGGGAGCTCTGCTCTGGGAGGCTCCGTCACCATCAACTGTAGGACCAGTCGGGATGTTTATTACAATAGCCCATACCACTATTTAGCCTGGTACCAACAGAGAGATGGAGAAACTCCTAAACTTCTCATTTACTTGGCTAGCACTCGAGCATCAGGGATTCCAGGTCGTTTTACAGGCAGTGGATCAAACTCTGCCTTCACTCTGACCATCAGTGGAGTTCAGGCTGAAGATGCAGCAGTTTACTACTGTCAGAGTTTTCACATCATCAACAGTCAGCGTGTGTTCACACAGTGAAAAACCGTCGTACAAAAACCTCCCTCAGTCAGACTGAACAGAAACTGAACTGACTGCTGCAGCTGGAAGCTACTGCAGAGACTGATACACTTCACTGAGGACACACACACACACACACACACACACACACACACACACACACACACACACACTACATATTTTCCATCACAGTGTCTCACCTTCCATTTATATCTAATTATAATCCCATGCTCTTATTTGATTTGCCATATAATCAGGAGGAGCCAAACGAGGACAGTTAATGAAAACACTTGTGACCTTTGACCTCAGCTTGATACTGTATCACATTAGATAAGAACATTTGTTCCTGTAAGACGACATGAAGAAACAGAGCAGCATCAGAAACAATCCTGATCAAGGTTGGCCCAAAAAAAGCTGTTATCCTCAAATCATAACTGATATTATCTTAAATAAATAAAATGATGTTCAGTGAAGAAAATTTCAATGTCAGACACTTTTAATCATTTTTCAAGAACCATGAACCAAAAATCATTAAATTGGTGCTTAAAATGTTACAAATAAATTCATATAGATCAAACTAGAAAGACTATAGAAGAATATCCACAGTCTGAAAACAATGAGAAAGTAATGAGGAAATAATGGAGTTGTTATTTTAGTGACTGTGCATTAATCTGACAAATGTTCCTCATATATCATGTGTGTGGAAAAAGAAGGTCAAAGACATGTCACATTTATAATAAAGGTAATGAAATCTTTATTGTTGTAAAATGTTGAAACAGAAGCAAGAACACATTAATGTTGAAACATGTTGAGAGAAAGAGAGAACAGAGAGAGAGCTGAGAGCAGTATGAGAGTAAAACCAGCAGCAGAGTCCCAGTGAGTCAGGTCAGGACTGGGAACACTGGTCTCTCCTCAGTGTCTCTGAGACTGGAGTCTGGGAGCCCTGGGCGGCCTCACAGGTCACAGAGCCCACCTTCCTCCACTGGTCTGCAGGGAGCCTCAGGGTGCTGCTCCAGCTGTAGCGGCCGTCCTTCTCCAGCCCCCCGGGGCTCCTGCTCTCCTCCCAGCTGCTGCTGCTGCCGTCCACCTTCCAGGACAGACTCCAGTCTGAGGGGAAGCCCTTGTTGGCCAGACACATGAGTGTGGCCGTCCCCTGCTGCAGCTCCTCACTGGAGGGGGGCAGCACCGTCAGGGTGGGGACGACTCGACCCACTGCAGAGAGAGAGAGATTAATAAAGTTTATATGAGCTCAACTAAACTCCATCCTGTTGGCTGCAGCAGAGGAGCTTCTAGTTCTGTTGGTCTTCCTCAGATTGGATGAAACTGATCTGAAATGTTTCACTTCCCTCTCTGAGCTCAGTAACCATGGCAACAGACAGGCATCACTGCCGAACCATGACGACAGACAGGTTTCAGTACTAAAGATAAAAAGTTAAAACTGGCACGCTGTAAATCTAGTGCATACTTTATAATCAATAAAGTTCAAATTCAGAGGTTCATGGTGAAACACACCATGAAGATTTTGAGACTTTTAGTGTTTTAACTCTCTTAAATATTTCTTGTCTCGAGCCAAAACCTCATAAATGATTAAATGTGTTTGTTCTCTTCATGTAAGCAGAAATCATCACTGAACAGTCAGGCTTCATTACTGAAACATTCAAATTCATTCTGTTAACAACTCGACTACTTTTTAAAACTTGCCAAAGATAAAATGATGGACTGACTTTAAAACAGCTTGTGTGGGAGAATCATGGTGTAATACACATGCACATTAAACACTAAACCAAATGTTATTGACAGAATTTTGAGTCAGAATATTTAAACTTAACCTTTTCAAAACATTTTCTTCATACAGAGTAATGTTGAGTCGTTTTCTACTAAAAATTGATCAGAATGTTGAACATGAAAGATAAAGTTTGAGAGGAGTGGATTTCAGTCTAGTTAAAGACACTGTGAAGCCTTCAAGAATTATTCTAAATATATCACATTTCAAATATCAGGTCAAGTATTGCTATAGGGTCTACAGCCATGAAGTTCACATAGAAAATATACAAAATCTGTGTTATTAAAGGAGTCAAATGTACTTACAGTTAACATTCAGTCTGGTTCCTCCACCAAAAGTCAACCACAGTGATACAAACTCATTGAGCCGCCGTACAAAAACCTCTGACTGTAGAGAGACACGGCTCTCTGACTTTGACACAAACAAACTCAACAAACACGTTCCCAGTTTACCCAGTTTATGTTATAGTGGCTGATTATAATGGTTTAAGTGTTAAACACAGACTCTAAATGTATGAATATGTATTTAACCTTTTTATTGTGGAATGTCAAACTTCTACAATCAAAATGCATTTGTCATTCAAGCTAATTGAAATAAAACATTTCAAAATAAGAGCTTTTTAATAACTCCTGCTAATTGTATCTAATTATCAGAAACACGTGTTCATTGTAGATTATGATTTAAAAAAACAAACAATTTCCAATAATTGTGTCAACAATGATGTTGAGTTGTGTGGCAGTTAATTACGAGGATTTCACAAAATACTCTGAAGAAAAGTTGATCATCAACCTCAAACCAAAGACACATACAGATGAGCTCTGACACATTCCTAATCAATACTCTGATACAGTGATTGATCCATTGATAAACAGCATGATGAGAGTAATCCAAGTCCCTGTTGGAGTCAGTCAGAGCATTTCCATAGAGAGCCACTTTGCATCAGCAGCACCATGCTCCAGTGCTCTGGGAGAGTTTATAGTCCTGAGAGTTGAACACTGGATGACTGACAGCTGTCCTTCATGACAACAGAAGACACAGAAATCCTCCTCATCAAAAACATGACTTTGATCTGCGTCCTCATCTGGACTCTCCTCTGCTGCTGCTTCACAGGTAAAGTCCAGAGAATCAAACTCCTCTCCTCTATGAACATCCGTCCCTCTGAAATGAAGCCGACAAAACCATGACGCTGCTTTATGTTTTTGTCTCTGTGTCCTCAGAGTCCAGAGGTCAGGTCACAGTGACTCAGCCTGGAGCATTGAGCTCTGCTCTGGGAGGCTCCGTCACCATCAACTGTCGGACCAGTCAGAACGTTTATTATGATGGCAACCACTATTTAGCCTGGTACCAACAGAGAGATGGAGAAACTCCTAAACTTCTCATTTACGTGGCTAGCAGTCGAGCATCAGGGATTCCAGGTCGTTTTACAGGCAGTGGATCAAACTCTGCCTTCACTCTGACCATCAATGGAGTTCAGGCTGAAGATGCAGCAGTTTACTACTGTCAGAGTCTTCACTATCCCAACAGTCAGTGGGTGTTCACACAGTGAATAACCGTCGTACAAAAACCTCCCTCAGTCAGACTGAACAGAAACTGAACTGACTGCTGCAGCTGGAAGCTACTGCAGAGACTGATACACTTCACTGAGGACACACACACACACACACACACACACACACACACACACACACACACAGTACATCCATCCAGGTTACATTATAATTCCACGTTCATGTCTCATTTGCTAAATACTCCAGAGGGGCCAACCTGGGACAGCTAATGACAAAAGTCTTGGTCATGATCTTGGACCTCAGTTTCATTCTGGATTTCCGCCATTTCAACTATATGCAATTAATCAAACCACTCAAGTGTAAATTACATCATCATTATGAATAAAACACACAAAATGAGTCAGATTTAAAATGGGCAGCATATAACATTTGGTGTTTAAGGTCCTCTGGAGTGGACAGATGTACTTTCAGTCAGAAAATGTACAAAAAATATGTTATTACAATCTGAATACATTTAATTCTGACACCTGGTGTTTAGGATTCAACATTTATTCCAGATGTACTCGGTGCATCTCCTCATGCCTCTGCTACGTTGACTTTAAGATGCCATATCTCTAAATTATGAACAGACAAAAATGATCAACTGCAACTTGGTTCAGGGCTCTAAGGGTCCACCACATGGAGGATGGGACATGTTACTCCAGCTTTAATGCTTCATATTGCCTTACAAATATTTGTCCACTGTAGTGCACACCATGCAGAAAAAGGGATAAATATTCATATAGATGGTCTACGTGTGTGTAGCATGAAGGGGCTACAGCTTACATTTCATTGTGCACCTTGGATTGCAACATGACAGATAAATGAACTTTATTACCTTGAATTAGTGCAGGAAAAACTCAAACTTCCTGCTGCTTTAACTGGAAACACAGATGGTAGTTTGCATTTTTTACAGTGTGATCACATCTTCTACTGCAGACACAGATAATTCACAACCACATATGTATTAGAAACACATTCCATTAAACACTTTCTGTGATATGCAGTTTAAATAACAACAATAACAACATACATCTACATGTAAATATGCAGGTCAGTATCATGATATGTTGAGGACATCTAGACTTCACTGACTCTATGTGTTTGCATATGTGTCCTTTCTCTCTGCTCCCAGCCGTTAAGAGGCCAGTGTTGATCAGTGGCTGTCCAGGCCTTTCAGAGCCACTGACACGCCGGCAGCACAATGATGATGTCACTGATTCTACTGCTGGCCAACCTGGGGCTCCTTGTTCAGGATGAGACTCTCTGCTGAAAGCTTTGCTTCAGGATGCGACCAGGTTCACCACAGTGATGTTCTGCTGTGATGGAGAAACACTGAAACAAGCAGCATTGACCTTCTTCCATCTGTTCTCCATGTTAAAGAAATGATCCTCTTCTGTTTGGATGTTGATCATCTTTCTCCAAACTGGATTTGTCTCAATAACCCTTCTCCTCTTTTTCATGTTTTCCAGATTCATCAGGAGAAATCATCCTGACTCAGACTCCTGGAGCTCAGTCTGTTGCTCCAGGACAGACTGTCTCCATCAGATGTAAAGTCAGTTCAGGTGTTTCTAATGACTTGCAGTGGTATCTTCAGAAAGTCGGAGAAGCTCCTAAACTCCTGATTTATGATACTACCCATCGTCAGTCAGGAGTTTCAGATCGTTTTCATGCAACTGCACATCAGACTGACCATATTAAAAAAATATATTTTAATTTCTTTTAAGGAAGCATTTAAATATTTAACCTACCCTGAGTTTGATGTCAACTCATTCAACAGGTAAGCTAATATAGAAGATAATACATCAGTACTTTCCTTCTTCAGAATAGTTTTTTCTGAGTTTTGTGAGATTATTCTTAATATATATCCAAGGAAAATACACAGTGTGGAACTGCATCATTAAATCTACAGTATATCAAGCTTCATATATTTAGTTAAAGAGTTAAGTTGGATCCTGATATTTTGTTCATCATTGCTGCATGTCTCTTTAAGTTCAACATTTTAAAATTTAAACTCATTTCAAGTCTGCAAGAAAGAACTCACATTTGTTGTTGTTTTTGTTTGTATAGAAACTTATTAGTGGTCTGTCTGTCATCTTTGTCTTTTATCCTTCTGCCTGAGATTTTACAAAAGCAAGTGAATTTGAACATTTATTTGAACAAAATAGATAAAGTTGTTTAAGATAGCCATAATGTCATACTGCGTACGCTGATGACATGCTATTCTATTTTCCCATTGATTTTTAAACTGTTTTCTTTGTGATACATTCATTTCAGTCATGTACTTTTTCTTTATAAAGCCCAATATCACAAATCATAACTTAACTTCACCTGGCTTTACAATCTGGAGAGCATAAAACACCCTTTATACTATATTTCACAATTTCAGTCTAGAGAAATAATGTTTTATTTTGTCTTTCCCTCTTGACCAGCCAATTAATCCTACGATACATTTTTGGCCATTTCAGGGCTGCAGAAACATGTTGTGAACACATCATCACCTTCTAAGTAGATTATATGAACTTTTTGGCAAACAGCTGCTTTTCCAACTACAACACTTTCATTAGTTTGGAGAAATGTTTGTGTCTACCTGAAGGACGTAAGAATAATGTTCACTTTTTGTTTAGCTCTTTCTTTGATCTCCAACAGATTCAAACAGACAGTGAGCTGAAACTTATTGTCAAGCTCCATAAAGCATAGAGGAGCTGCAGAGCCAGCTGATGATTCTTGTAGGATTCACGTTGTCACATTGTCATAACCACCTCAGAGGTAATTTCAACATGACCTCCACTCATCCTTTATTGCCCACCTTTTTAATACCACTACAAAGAGAAGACATGATCATGTTGTATTTCCAAATTATCTTAGGCACATAAAAAAACATGAAAAAAACAACAAATAAAAGATTTCCTTGATTTTATTCTCGCACCAATTTTAAACCTTTACATGTTAAGCAGAATAAGGGCTCTGTCTAAATAATGATATCCATCAAATCATTGCTGATTTAAAGACAAATGTTCGAATTATCTGAAATGTTACACACTTTTATTGTGATTTTGCACTTATCCATCTCGCTCATGTTTCTAAATATGTATATATAAACCATGGTGAAGCTAAGAGGTGATGCAAGCATGATAAAATAATCTCATGAAAGTTGCTGATTTGATGAAATCTTTATTCATTTCAGATCTTAAAAGTATCAACAAAGGATGAAATGAAGCGAAAGAAATAGAGACAGTGTTGCAGACTGAGAGCAGTATGAGAGTAAAACCAGCAGCAGAGTCCCAGTGAGTCAGGTCAGGACTGGGAACACTGGTCTCTCCTCAGTGTCTCTGAGACTGGAGTCTGGGAGCCCTGGGTGGCCTCACAGGTCACAGAGCCCACCTTCCTCCACTGGTCTGCAGGGAGCCTCAGGGTGCTGCTCCAGCTGTAGCGGCCATCCTTCTCCAGCACCCCGGGGCTCCTGCTCTCCTCCCAGCGGCTGCTTCTGCTGCTGCCGTCCACCTTCCAGGACAGACTCCAGTCTGAGGGGAAGCCCTTGTTGGCCAGACACATGAGCGTGGCCGTCCCCTGCTGCAGCTCCTCACTGGAGGGGGGCAGCACCGTCAGGGTGGGATGGACATCACCTAGGAGACACCAATCAGCTTAGAGGACAGCTGTCAATCAACCAGCAGACACTCGGACACCTTCACTGTGTGAGAGTTGATTTAGTCCTTTAAGGAGTTTCTGTCAGATGGTTTATCTGCTCCACCAGTCACTCACTCACACATTGTTTCACTTCCCTTCAAGAAGCCTCTCATGCATATCAGCACAGAGAGAATCATCAAACAGAATGAGCTGAAATATATCAAACTACACTGGAAATAAAAGAGATCAAACTTTCTCATCACAATCAGCCAAAACCTGAACTATATGTGACTTTAAAATATTTAGTGGACACATACACAAATACAGAAAATCAACCGACTGCAATCAAATGTTGGACAAGAGTAGCGTTTTGAACACTGCTATCATTGAGGTGAAAAATTATATCTCCTCTTGCAAAACATTTGTAAAACAGGTTCACAGTTTTATCTTTTCTACACTTCAGGCTGTTTAAATGTCACTTTGACAGGAATGTGTAAAGAAATGTTTAGTAAAGCTGCTCTGAGTTAGCCTCCATGATAAAGGAGGAGAATTACAACATGAATACTAAAAGTGTTGGAATTAAAACAAGATATATTTATCTGCCTCAAACATCCAAAACATGACATTAAAAATGACTTCACAATATATTATTTAATATTTGTGCAGAAACTTACTTCCAACATTCAGTCTAGTTCCTCCACCAAAAGTCCACCACAGTGATACAAACTCATTGAGCCGCCGTACAAAAACCTCTGACTGTAGAGAGACACGGCTCTCTGACTTTGACACACTGAACTAAACCTACAAGCCCTCAAGATGCAACTTTACTATTAAAGTTGGAAATAATGATTTATCTACTGTCTTAATATTTTATATCTACTGCAATAAGTTTTTGAATTCATATTTCTGTAGCAAACTTTGTCTCTTACTGACAAATATTTCTGCAAAAATTAAACATTAATATGAAAAAATGACTATTTTCCTTGTAATATAAAGAAAAAACAGAAAAAATTTCTCCTGAAATAATAAAAACATTGAAACATTTGACTTACTTCCAACATTCAGTCTGGTTCCTCCACCGAACGTGTACCACAGTGATACAAACTCATTGAGCCGCCGTACAAAAACCTCTGACTGTAGAGAGACACGGCTCTCTGACTTTGACACAAACAAACTCGACAAAATTAGTCTCTGATTGTAAAATATTATCAGCTGATATGAAAAGTGATGATAACAAAGAGCCACAGATTTAAACAATGTATGTTTTTATTTGATATATGTTCATTTTTAATGTAACTTCATTTACTCTTCATTTCATTTAAACAAGACAGACGACATTTTTTGAAACACATTTTTCAAGAAACATGAAGCCAAACTCTTATAAGATTGATGTTGAAAATATCCTAATCAATACTTTAAGTGATTGATCCATTGATAAACAGCATGATGAGAGTAATCCAAGTCCCTGTTGGAGTCAGTCAGAGCATTTCCATAGAGAGCCACTTTGCATCAGCAGCACCATGCTCCAGTGCTCTGGGAGAGTTTATAGTCCTGAGAGTTGAACACTGGATGACTGACAGCTGTCCTTCATGACAACAGAAGACACAGAAATCCTCCTCATCAAAAACATGACTTTGATCTGCGTCCTCATCTGGACTCTTGTCTGCTGCTGCTTCACAGGTAAAGTCCAGAGAATCAAACTCCTCTCCTCTATGAACATCCGTCCCTCTGAAATGAAGCCGACAAAACCATGAAACTGCTTTATGTTTTTGTCTCTTTGTCCTCAGAGTCCAGAGGTCAGGTCACAGTGACTCAGCCTGGAGCAGTGACCTCTGCTCTGGGAGGCTCCGTCACCATCAACTGTCGGACCAGTCGGGATGTTTATTATAATATTTTTTCCCCACACCAACGTTTAGCCTGGTACCAACAGAGAGATGGAGAAACTCCTAAACTTCTCATTTACTATGCTAACAGAAGAGCATCAGGGATTCCAGGTCGTTTTACAGGCAGTGGATCAAACTCTGCCTTCACTCTGACCATCAGTGGAGTTCAGGCTGAAGATGCAGCAGTTTACTACTGTCAGAGTCTTCACGATCCCAACAGTCAGTGGGTGTTCACACAGTGAAAAACCGTCGTACAAAAACCTCCCTCAGTCAGACTGAACAGAAACTGAAGTGACTGCTGCAGCTGGAAGCTACTGCAGAGACTGATACACTTCACTGAGGACACACACACACACCCACACACCCACACACACACACACACACACACACTATTATCACTTACATCATTATCAATCTAATGTGTGCATACCTCAAATCACATTTCAGATACTTTCAATCAGTAGAGACAGGTGAATTAAGTACAGATAATAGGTTATTACAGACTGGAGATTGAACAGATTAACAGATGATATGTGCTGATGAAGTCTTGACAAAAAGTCTTTGGTACGTCAACTCTGCAGGGAGATTTTGTAATAAAGGGACATCTGCCCTGAGCAGTAGCAGATAATTCCATCCCAAAATAAGAGGGCCAGGCATCCCAAAAAACACAGGCACTATTTCACCCAAGCGGCTCACTAACCAAGCAGGAATGAAACAAGCCATGAATACTTGAACAGAAATGCCACAATCTGCTATGAGATGAAACATAGTAGAAAGCATGTCACCAAACATTACAATGCTTAACTAATAGGTTTAAGCCATGATGGTCAGCAATGACTTGAATAGCAATGAATTGAACAATATGATAAGTTCTAGTAGACATATTGTGGGTCGGGATTAGTCGTCCAAGTTTAGGCCTATTTCATGTAGTACAACTGATTATAGACGTGCAGATTTTTACATGCATCATGATGTACGAGAACTTACCAAGCAAAGGGGAGTAGATTGAAAACAATAGGTTTCATGTTACATGTGACGAAATACCCTTATTGCACAGAGGAATTTAGAAATACTGGCCCATCTCTAAAAGCCTGTTACCTGTCTAGCTGAGGTAAATCAATAACAAGCTGCTATTATATAATTACAGCAATGTTCCTCATCCCTTGAGTTGAGGTAAAGAATAACAAACTTTCCACAAATGGTTCCTTGTTTCAAGTACACTAGATGAGGAAAATCAAGACCGGACACTATTTTAGAGTTTACAGGAAAAGAGTTCTCCTGGCACAGGTAGACACTGGTACAATAAAGACAATGTGTCAGTTTGGAAAAGCGAAATGACGGATTGATGTGAACATGAAGGGATTAGGATGGAGACTGTGAACCTGATATTTGAGCAGTAGTGCAGGAAATGGTTTGGCAACAGCAACAACATGATATGATGTGGACAGCTACAGTTCAAACTTCAGCTCAGTCCAAACTGAGAGCACAGGAGATAAGATATTTTATGTGGCACTGAATCCTAACGCAAGTTAGAGATTAAGATGTTCCTGAACTCTTTGAACTATAATTTATTTTCTGTGAATACCACCCATCTATAAGTTTATTCTTGGATGTATCAGACAAAACTCATGGGGAGGGTCCAGGTTGACGTAACTGAAGCATTTCCATAGAGAGCCACTTTGCATCAGCAGCACCATGCTCCAGTGCTCTGGGAGAGTTTATAGTGCTGGGAGTTGAACACTGGATGACTGACAGCTGTCCTTCATGACAACAGAAGACACAGAAATCCTCCTCATCAAAAACATGTCTGTGACCTCCGTCCTCATCTGGACTCTCCTCTGCTGCTGCTTCACAGGTAAAGTCCAGAGAATCAAACTCCTCTCCTCCCTCTGAAATGAAGCCGACAAGACCATGACGCTGCTTTATGTTTTTGTCTCTGTGTCCTCAGAGTCCAGAGGTCAGTACACAGTGACTCAGCCTGGAGCAGTGAGCTCTGCTCTGGGAGGCTCCGTCACCATCAACTGTAGGACCAGTCAGAGGGTTTATGGTGGGAGCTCTTTAGCCTGGTACCAACAGAGAGATGGAGAAACTCCTAAACTTCTCATTTACTATGCTAGCTATCGAGCATCAGGGATTCCAGGTCGTTTTACAGGCAGTGGATCAAACTCTGCCTTCACTCTGACCATCAGTGGAGTTCAGGCTGAAGATGCAGCAGTTTACTACTGTCAGAGTCTTCACTATCCCAACAGTCAGTATGTGTTCACACAGTGAAAAACCGTCGTACAAAAACCTCCCTCAATCAGACTGAACAGAAACTGAACTGACTGCTGCAGCTGGAAGCTACTGCAGAGACTGATACACTTCACTGAGGACACACACACACACACACACACACACACAGGTCACATTATAATTCCACGTTCATGTCTCATTTGCTAAATACTCCAGAGGGGCCAACCTGGGACAGCTAATGACAAAAGTCTTGGTCATGATCTTTGACCTCAGCTTCATTCTGGATTGCAGCCATTTCAACTATATGCAATTAATCAAACCACTCAAGTGTAAATTACATCATCATTATGAATAAAACACGCAAAATGAGGCCGATTTAAAATGGGCAGCATATAACATTTGGTGTTTAAGGTCCTCTGGAGTGGACAGATGTACTTTCAGTCAGAAAATGTACAAAATATATGTTGTTACAATCTGAATACATTTAATTCTGACACCTGGTGTTCAGGATTTAACATTTATTACAGATGTACTCGGTGCATCTCCTCTTGTCTCTGCTATTTTTAATTTATGATGCCATATCTCTAAATTATGAACAGATACAAATAATCGACTTTAATTGGCGCAGGGCTCTAAGGGTCCACCACATGGAGGATCGGACATGTTACTCCAGCTTTAATGCTTCATATTGACTTACAAATATTTGTCCGCGTTAGTGCACACCATGCAGAAAAAGGGATAAATATTTGTATAGATGGTCTACGTGTGTGTAGCATGAAGGGGCTACAGCTAACATTTCATTGTGCACCTTGGATTGCAACATGACAGATAAATGAACTTTATTACCTTGAATTAGTGCAGGAAAAACTCAAACTTCCTTTAACTGTAAACACAGATGGTAGTTTGCATATTTTACAGTGTGATCACATCTTCTACTGCCGACACAGATAATTCACAACCACATATTGGTGTGATATAGGAGTCTCAGATGGTTTCAGTGGGAGTCAGTCTGGGACCGACTTCACTCTGACCATCACTGGAGTTCAGACTGAAGATGCAGGAGTTTACTACTGTCAGCAGGATCACAGCCACCCGTTCACACAGTGACACAACGTCGTACAAAAACCTCCCTCAGCTCAAGAGACACTGAGCTGAATCACCCTGAATGCACCCTGTCTTTAAACATTATTTTTAAAGCATTTCTCATTAAATCTGAAATACATACAATTTGCATTTTAGTCACATGTTTAATGTTCAACAAACCTCAACACACTACGTTTTTAATGGGCTTGTGTTCATAGAAAAGCTCATCACTTGTTTTGTATGTTAAAATGACACTGCTGATAATGATACGATGATGATATAATATGCTGATAATATCCTTCAAGTGCAATAAATTCTCTTCAGACTTTATAGTTTATAGGATTCATTTGACTTTCTGGACACTTGTAAAACCATGTGAGTGTTTCAACCAATGGGACACTTCATACATAAGACACATACAGTTTATCTGTCAAAGACACAACATGACAACAAGTGATTTGATGAAATAGTCTTTATTGTGTTGAAATAATCTGAATGACAACAAGCAACAAAACTTTGTGAATGAAACATGTGATTAGAGAGTGAGTGAGGGAACTAAAGAGGTAGAAGAAAGAAAAAAGACAGAGAGAGAGAGACAGTGTTGCAGACTGAGAGCAGTATGAGAGTAAAACCAGCAGCAGAGTCCCAGTGAGTCAGGTCAGGACTGGGAACACTGGTCTCTCCTCAGTGTCTCTGAGACTGGAGTCTGGGAGCCCTGGGTGGCCTCACAGGTCACAGAGCCCACCTTCCTCCACTGGTCTGCAGGGAGCCTCAGGGTGCTGCTCCAGCTGTAGCGGCCGTCCTTCTCCAGCACCCCGGGGCTCCTGCTCTCCTCCCAGCTGCTGCTGCTGCTTCTGCTGTTGCCGTCCACCTTCCAGGACAGACTCCAGTCTGAGGGGAAGCCCTTGTTGGCCAGACACATGAGCGTGGCCGTCCCCTGCTGCAGCTCCTCACTGGAGGGGGGCAGCACCGTCAGGGTGGGGACGACTCGACCCACTGCGGAGAGAGAGAGATTAATAAAGTTTATATGAGCTCAACTAAACTCCATCCTGTTGGCTGCAGCAGAGGAGCTTCTAGTTCTGTTGGTCTTCCTCAGATTGGATGAAACTGATCTGAAATGTTTCACTTCCCTCTTTGAGCTCAGTAACCATGGCAACAGACAGGCGTCACTGCCGAACCATGACGACAGACAGGTTTCAGTACTAAAGATAAAAAGTTAAAACTGGCACGCTGTAAATCTAGTGCATACTTTATAATTAATAAAGTTAAAATTCAGAGGTTCATGGTGAAACACACGATGAAGATTGTGAGACTTTTAGTGTTTTAACTCTCTTAAATATTTCTTGTCTCGAGCCAAAACCTCATAAATGATCAAATGTGTTTGTTCTCTTCATGTGAGCAGAAATCATCACTGAACAGTCAGGCTTCATTACTGAAACATTCAAATCCATTCTGTTAACAACTCAACTACTTTTTAAAACTTGCCGAAGATAAAATGATGGACTGACTTCAAAACAGTTTGTCTGGGAGAAACATGGTGTAATACACATGCACATTAAACACTGAACCAAATGTTATTGACAGAATTATTGAGTCAGAATATTTAAACTGAACCTTTTCAAAATATTTTCTTCATACTAGGGTTAGGGTTAGGGTTAGGGTTAGTAATGTTGAGTCATTTTCTACTAAAAATTGATCAGAATGTTGAACATGAAAGATAAAGTTTGAGAGGAGTGGATTTCAGTCTAGTTAATGACACTGTGAAGCCTTCAAGAATTATTCTGAATATATCACATTTCAAATATCAGGTCAAGTATTGCTATAGGGTCTACAGCCATGAAGTTCACATAGAAAATATACAAAATCTGTGTTATTAAAGGAGTCAAATGTACTTACAGTTAACATTCAGTCTGGTTCCTCCACCAAAAGTCCACCACAGTGATACAAACTCATTGAGCCGCCGTACAAAAACCTCTGACTGTAGAGAGACACGGCTCTCTGACTTTGACACAAACAAACTCAACAAACACGTTCCCAGTTTACCCAGTTTATGTTATAGTGGCTGATTATAATGGTTTAAGTGTTAAACACAGACTCTAAATGTATGAATATGTATTTAACCTTTTTATTGTGGAATGTCAAACTTCTACAAGCAAAATTCATTTGTCTTTCAAACTAATTGAAATAAAACATTTCAAAATGAGAGCTTTTTAATAACTCCTGCTAATTGTATCTAATTATCAGAAACACGTGTTCATTGTAGATTATGATTTAAAAAAACAAACAATTTCCAATAATTGTGTCAACAATGATGTTGAGTTGTGTGGCAGTTAATTATGAGGATTTCATAAAATACTCTGAAGAAAATTTGATCATCAACCTCAAACCAAAGACACATACAGATGAGCTCTGACACATTCCTAATCAATACTCTGATACAGTATTGATTGATTGATCCATTGATAAACAGCATGATGAGAGTAATCCAAGTCCCTGTTGGAGTCAGTCAGAGCATTTCCATAGAGAGCCACTTTGCATCAGCAGCACCATGCTCCAGTGCTCTGGGAGAGTTTATAGTCCTGAGAGTTGAACACTGGATGACTGACAGCTGTCCTTCATGACAACAGAAGACACAGAAATCCTCCTCATCAAAAACATGACTTTGATCTGCGTCCTCATCTGGACTCTCCTCTGCTGCTGCTTCACAGGTAAAGTCCAGAGAATCAAACTCCTCTCCTCTATGAACATCCGTCCCTCTGAAATGAAGCCGACAAAACCATGACGCTGCTTTATGTTTTTGTCTCTGTGTCCTCAGAGTCCAGAGGTCAGTACACAGTGACTCAGCCTGGAGCAGTGAGCTCTGCTCTGGGAGGCTCCGTCACCATCAACTGTCGGACCAGTCAGAATGTTTACAGTAGTAACCGTTTAGCCTGGTACCAACAGAGAGATGGAGAAACTCCTAAACTTCTCATTAAATATGCTAGCACTCGAGAATCAGGGATTCCAGGTCGTTTTACAGGCAGTGGCTCAAACTCTGCCTTCACTCTGACCATCAGTGGAGTTCAGGCTGAAGATGCAGCAGTTTACTACTGTCAGAGTTTTCACTATCCCGGCAGTCAGTGTGTGTTCACACAGTGAAAAACCGTCGTACAAAAACCTCCCTCAGTCAGACTGAACAGAAACTGAACTGACTGCTGCAGCTGGAAGATACTGCAGAGACTGATACACTTCACTGAGGACACACACACACACACACACACACACACACACACACACACACACACACACACACACACACACACTATCATCACTTACACCACTTATCAACCAAATGTGTGCATACATCAAATCACATTTCAGATACTTTCAATAATTAGAGACAGCTGAATTAAGTAAAAAATAATAGGTTATTACAGACTGAAGATCAAACAGATTAACAGATGATATGCGCTGACCAAGTCTTGACAAAAAGTATTTGGTGCATCAACTCTTTAGAGAGATTTTGCAATAAAATGACATCTGCCCTGAGCAGCAGCAAATAATTCCTCCCCAAAATAAGAGGGCCAGGCATCCCAAAAAACACAGACAATATTTCCCCCAAGCGGCTCACTCACCAAGCAGGAATGAAACAAGCCATGAATATTTGAACAGAAATGACATAATCAGCTATGAGATGAAACATAGTAGAAAACATGTCACCAAAAACTTGAAAAAACTTAACTAATAGGTTTTAGCCAGCAATAATGAATGGTCAGTAGTGACCTGAATAACTTCAACATCAATGGCTACAGGAGACAAAATCCCTGCTAGAGATTTTAAGACTTTAACTATAACGTTCAGCTGTGACCTGAATATCTTAGCCAGCAATAGCTTGAGGACAACAATGCCCTGCTTGGCATTTAAAGGCCTCAGACAGCAATGGCAAATAGGTCAGCAATGATTTGAATAGCAGTAAATTGAAGAATATGATACATTCTAATCAACATATTGTGGGTCTGGATTAGTCGTCCAATTTTAGACCTACTTCATGTCGTATAACTGATTATAGATGTGCAGATTTTTACCTGCATCATGATGTATGAGAACTTACAAAGTAAAGAGGAGTAGATTGAAAACAATAGGTTTCATGTTACAAATGAATAAAATTCCTTATTGTACAGAGGAATTTAGAAATACTGGCCCATCTTTAAAAGCCTGTTACCCGTCTAGTTGAGGTAAAGAATAACAAACTTTCCACAAATGGTTCCTTGTTGCAAGTATGCTAGATGAGGAAAATCAAGACCAGCCACCTTTTTAGAATTTACAGGAGAAGACTTCTCCTGGCACAAGTAGACACTGGTACAATAAAGACAATGTTTCAGTTTGGAAAAGCACCTTGGAAACTCTGAACCCAGAAGAAATGACGGATTGATGTGAACATGAAGGGATTAGGATGGAGACTGTGAACTTGACATTTGAGCAGTAGTGCAGGAAATGGTTTGGCAACAGCAACAACATGATATGATGTGGACAGCTACAGTTCAAACTTCAGCTCAGTCCAAACTGAGAGCACAGGAAATAAGATATTTTATATGGCACTGAATCCTAACACAAGTTAATAATTAAGATGTTCCTGACCTCTTTTAATTTCAATTTGTTTCTCTGAATACCACCCATCTGTAAGTTTATTCTTGGATGTATCAGACAAAACTCATGGGGAGGGTCCAGGTTGACATAACTGAAGCATTTCCATAGAGAGCCACTTTGCATCAGCAGCACCATGCTCCAGTGCTCTGGGAGAGTTTATAGTCCTGAGAGTTGAACACTGGATGACTGACAGCTGTCCTTCATGACAACAGAAGACACAGAAATCCTCCTCATCAAAAACATGACTTTGATCTGCGTCCTCATCTGGACTCTCCTCTGCTGCTGCTTCACAGGTAAAGTCCAGAGAATCAAACTCCTCTCCTCTATGAACATCCGTCCCTCTGAAATGAAGCCGACAAAACCATGACGCTGCTTTATGTTTTTGTCTCTGTGTCCTCAGAGTCCAGAGGTCAGGCCACAGTGACTCAGGCTGGAGCAGTGAGCTCTGCTCTGGGAGGCTCCGTCACCATCAGCTGTCGGACCAGTCAGAACGTTTATGTTTGGAACAGCTACCACCATTTAGCCTGGTACCAACAGAGAGATGGTGAAACTCCTAAACTTCTCATTTACTTGGCTAGCACTCGAGTATCAGGGATTCCAGGTCGTTTTACAGGCAGTGGATCAAACTCTGACTTCACTCTGACCATCAGTGGAGCTCAGGCTGAAGATGCAGCAGTTTACTACTGTCAGAGTTATCACTACATCAACAGTCAAGATGTGTTCACACAGCGAAAAACCGTCGTACAAAAACCTCCCTCAGTCCGACTGAACAGAAACTGAACTGACTGCTGCAGCTGGAAGCTACTGCAGAGACTGATACACTTCACTGAGGACACACACACACACACACACACACACACACTCTACATATTTTCCATCACAGTGTCTCACCTTCCATTTATATCTAATTATAATCCCATACTCTCATTTGATTTGCCATATAATCAGGAGGAGCCAAACGAGGACAGTTAATGAAAACACTTGTGACCTTTGACCTCAGCTTGATACTGTATCACATTAGATAAGAACATTTGTTCATGTAAGACGACATGAAGACACCGAGCAGCATCAGAAACAATCCTGATCAAGGTTAGCCCAAAAAAAGCTGTTATCCTCAAATCATAACTGATATTATCTTAAATAAATAAAATGATGTTCAGTGAAGAAAATTTAAATGTCAGACACTTTTAATCATTTTTCAACAACCATGAACCAAAAATCATTAAATTGGTGCTTAAAATGTACAAATAAATTCATATAGATCAAACTAGAAAGACTATAGAAGAATATCCACAGTCTGAAAACAATGAGAAAGTAATGAGGAAATAATGGAGTTGTTATTTTAGTGACTGTGCATTAATCTGACAAATGTTCCTCATATATCATATGTGTGGAAAAAGAAGGTCAAAGACATGTCACATTTATAATAAAGGTAATGAAATATTTATTGTTGTAAAATGTTGAAACAGAAGCAAGAACACATTAATGTTGAAACATGTTGAGAGAAAGAGAGAACAGAGAGAGAGCTGGGAGCAGTATGAGAGTAAAACCAGCAGCAGAGTCCCAGTGAGTCAGGTCAGGACTGGGAACACTGGTCTCTCCTCAGTGTCTCTGAGACTGGAGTCTGGGAGCCCTGGGTGGCCTCACAGGTCACAGAGCCCACCTTGCTCCACTGGTCTGCAGGGAGCCTCAGGGTGCTGCTCCAGCTGTAGCGGCCGTCCTTCTCCAGCACCCCGGGGCTCCTGCTCTCCTCCCAGCTGCTGCTTCATCTCTGAAATGAAGCCGACAAAACCATGACGCTGCTTTATGTTTTTGTCTCTGTGTCCTCAGAGTCCAGAGGTCAGATCACAGTGAGCTCTGCTCTGGGAGGCTCCGTCACCATCAACTGTCGGACCAGTCAGAGGGTTTATGTTGGGAGCTATTTAGCCTGGTACCAACAGAGAGATGGAGAAACTCCTAAATTACTCATTTACGATGCTAATAGAAGAGCATCAGGGATTCCAGGTCGTTTTACAGGCAGTGGATCAAACTCTGCCTTCACTCTGACCATCAGTGGAGTTCAGGCTGAAGATGCAGCAGTTTACTACTGTCAGAGTTTTCACTATCCCAACAGTCAGCATGTGTTCACACAGTGAAAAACCGTCGTACAAAAACCTCCCTCAGTCAGACTGAACAGAAACTGAACTGACTGCTGCAGCTGGAAGCTACTGCAGAGACTGATACACTTCACTGAGGGGACACACACACACACACACACACACACACACACACACACACACATACAGTACATCCATCCAGGTCACATTATAATTCCATGTTCATGTCTCATTTGCTAAATACTCCAGAGGGGCCAACCTGGGACAGCTAATGACAAAAGTCTTGGTCATGCTCTTTGACCTCAGCTTCATTCTGGATTGCAGCCATTTCAACTATATGCTATTAATCAAACCTCTCAAGTGTAAATTACATTATCATTATGAATAAAACACACAAAATGAGTCAGATTTAAAATGGGCAGCATATAACATTTGGTGTTTAAGGTCCTCTGGAGTGGACAGATGTATTTTCAGTCAGAAAACGTACAAAAAATATGTTGTTACAATCTGAATACATTTAATTCTGACACCTGGTGTTTAGGATTCAACATTTATTCCAGATGTACTCGGTGCATCTCCTCTTGTCTCTGCTATTTAGACTTTAAAATACCATATCTCTAAATCATGAACAGATACAAATAATGAACTGCAACTGGGTTCAGGGCTTTAAGGGTCCACCACATGGAGGATCGGACATGTGACTCCAGCTTTAATGCTTCAGATTACCTTACAAATATTTGTCTACTGCAGTGCACGCCATGCAGAAAAAGGGATAAATATTTGTATAGATGGTCTACGTGTGTGTAGTGTGTACGTGTTTTTTCTGAGTTTTGTGAGATTATTCTTAATATATATCCAAGAAAAATACACAGTGTAGAACTGCATCATTAAATCTACAGTATATCAAGCTTTATATATTCAGTTAAAGAGTTAAGTTGGATCCTGATATTTTCTTCATCATTGCTGCATGTCTCTTTAAGTTCAACATTTTAAAATTTAAACTCATTTCAAGTCTGCAAGAAATAACTCACATTTGTTGTTGTTTTTGATTGTATGGGAACTTATTAGTGGTCTGTCTGTCATCTTTGTCTGTTATCCTTCTGCCTGAGATTTTACAAAAGCAAGTGAATTTGAATATTTATTTGAAAAAAATAGATAAAGTTGTTTAAGATAGCCATAATGTCATACTGCGTATGCTGATGACATGCTATTCTATTTTCCCAATGATTTTTAAACTGTTTTCATTGTGATACATTCATTTCAGTCATGTACTTTTTCTTTAAAAAGCCCAATATCAAAAATCATAACTTAACCTCACCTGGCTTTACAATCTGAAGAGCATCAAACACCCTCTATACTATATTTCACAATTTCAGTCTAGAGAAATAATGTTTTATTTTGTCTTACCCTCTTGACCAGCCAACTCATCCTACGATACATTTTTGGCCATTTCGGGGCTGCAGAAACATGTTGTGAACACATCATCATCTTCTCAGTAGATTATATGAACTTTTTGGCAAACAGCTGCTTTTCCAACTACAACACTTTCATTAGTTTGGAGAAATGTTTGTGTCTACCTGAAGGAGGTAAGAATAATGTTCACTTTTTGTTTAACTCTTTCTTTGATCTCCAACAGCTTCAAACAAACAGTGAGCTGAAACTCACTATAAAGCTCCATAAAGCATAGAGGAGCTGCAGAGCCAGCTGATGATTCTTGTAGCTTTCATGTTGTCACATTGTCATAACCACTTCAGAGGTAATTTCAACATGACCTCCACTCATCCTTTATTGCCCACCTTTTTGATACCACTACAAAGAGAAGACATGATCATGTTGTATTTCCAAATTATCTTAGACACATAAAAAAACATGAAAAAAACAACAAATAAAAGATTTCCTTGATTTTATTCTTGCATCAATTTTAAACCTTTACATGTTAAGCAGAATAAGGGCTCTGTCTAAATAATGATATCCATCAAATCATTGCTGATTTAAAGACAAATGTTCGAATTATCTGAAATGTTACACACTTTTATTGTGACTTTGCACTTATCCATCTCGCTCATGTTTCTAAATATATATATATAAACCATGGTGAAGCTAAGAGGTGATGCAAGCATGATAAAATAATCTCATGAAAGTTGCTGATTTGATGAAATCTTTATTCATTTCAAATCTTAATAGTATCAACAAAGGATGAAATGAAGCAAAAGAAATAGAGACAGTGTTGCAGACTGAGAGCAGTATGAGAGTAAAACCAGCAGCAGAGTCCCAGTGAGTCAGGTCAGGACTGGGAACACTGGTCTCTCCTCAGTGTCTCTGAGACTGGAGTCTGGGAGCCCTGGGTGGCCTCACAGGTCACAGAGCCCACCTTCCTCCACTGGTCTGCAGGGAGCCTCAGGGTGCTGCTCCAGATGTAGCGGCCGTCCTTCTCCAGCACCCCGGGGCTCCTGCTCTCCTCCCAGCTGCTGCTGCTGCTGCTGCTGCTGCCGTCCACCTTCCAGGACAGACTCCAGTCTGAGGGGAAGCCCTTGTTGGCCAGACACATGAGCGTGGCCGTCCCCTGCTGCAGCTCCTCACTGGAGGGGGGCAGCACCGTCAGGGTGGGGACGACTCGACCCACTGCAGAGAGAGAGAGATTAATAAAGTTTATATGAGCTCAACTAAACTCCATCCTGTTGGCTGCAGCAGAGGAGCTTCTAGTTCTGTTGGTCTTCCTCAGATTGGATGAAACTGATCTGAAATGTTTCACTTCCCTCTCTGAGCTCAGTAACCATGGCAACAGACAGGCGTCACTGCCGAACCATGACGACAGACGTGTTTCAGTACTAAAGATAAAAAGTTAAAACTGGCACGCTGTAAATCTAGTGCATACTTTATAATTAATAAAGTTAAAATTCAGAGGTTCATGGTGAAACACACGACGAAGATTGTGAGACTTTTAATGTTTTAACTCTCTTAAATAGTTCTTGTCTCGAGCCAAAACCTCATAAATGATCAAATGTGTTTGTTCTCTTCATGTGAGCAGAAATCATCACTGAACAGTCAGGCTTCATTTCTGAAACATTCAAATCCATTCTGTTAACAACTCAACTAAACTTTAAAAATAAAATGATGGACTGACTTTAAAACAGCTTGTCTGGGAGAAACATGGTGTAATACACATGCACATTAAACACTGAACCAAATGTTATTGACAGAATTATTGAGTCAGAATATTTAAACTGAACCTTTTCAAAATATTTTCTTCATACAGAGTAATGTTGAGTCGTTTTCTACTAAAAATTGATCAGAATGTTGAAAATGAAAGATAAAGTTTGAGAGGAGTGGATTTCAGTCTAGTTAATGACACTGTGATGCCTTCAAGAATTATTCTAAATATATCACATTTCAGATATCAGGTCAAGTATTGCTATAGGGTCTACAGCCATGAAGTTCACATAGAAAATATACAAAATCTGTGTTATTAAAGGAGTCAAATGTACTTACAGTTAACATTCAGTCTGGTTCCTCCACCGAACGTCCACCACAGTGATACAAACTCATTGAGCCACCGTACAAAAACCTCTGACTGTAGAGAGACACGGCTCTCTGACTTTGACACAAACAAACTCAACAAACACGTTCCCAGTTTACCCAGTTTATGTTATAGTGGCTGATTATAATGGTTTAAGTGTTAAACACAGACTCTAAATGTATGAATATGTATTTAACCTTTTTATTGTGGAATGTCAAACTTCTACAAGCAAAATTCATTTGTCTTTCAAACTAATTGAAAATAAACATTTCAAAATGAGAGCTTTTTAATAACTCCTGCTAATTGTATCTAATTATCAGAAACACGTGTTCATTGTAGATTATGATTTAAAAAAACAAACAATTTCCAATAATTGTGTCAACAATGATGTTGAGTTGTGTGGCAGTTAATTACGAGGATTTCACAAAATACTCTGAAGAAAAGTTGATCATCAACCTCAAACCAAAGACACATACAGATGAGCTCTGACACATTCCTAATCAATACTCTGATACAGTGATTGATCCATTGATAAACAGCATGATGAGAGTAATCCAAGTCCCTGTTGGAGTCAGTCAGAGCATTTTCATAGAGAGCCACTTTGCATCAGCAGCACCATGCTCCAGTGCTCTGGGAGAGTTTATAGTCCTGAGAGTTGAACACTGGATGACTGACAGCTGTCCTTCATGACAACAGAAGACACAGAAATCCTCCTCATCAAAAACATGACTTTGATCTGCATCCTCATCTGGACTCTCCTCTGCTGCTGCTTCACAGGTAAAGTCCAGAGAATCAAACTCCTCTCCTCTATGAACATCCGTCCCTCTGAAATGAAGCCGACAGAACCATGACGCTGCTTTATGTTTTTGTCTCTGTGTCCTCAGAGTCCAGAGGTCAGGTCACAGTGACTCAGTCTGGAGCAGTGAGCTCTGCTCTGGGAGGCTCCGTCACCATCAACTGTCGGACCAGTCAGGATGTTTATAATAATAACCGTTTAGCCTGGTACCAACAGAGAGATGGAGAAACTCCTAAACTTCTTATTTACTGGGCTAATAGAAGAGCATCAGGGATTCCAGGTCGTTTTACAGGCAGTGGATCAAACTCTGCCTTCACTCTGACCATCAGTGGAGTTCAGGCTGAAGATGCAGCAGTTTACTACTGTCAGAGTTATCATGAAATCAATCACTGGATCAACAGTCAGTATGTGTTCACACAGTGAAAAACCATCGTACAAAAACCTCCCTCAGTCAGACTGTACAGAAAATGAACTGACTGCTGCAGCTGGAAGCTACTGCAGAGACTGATACACTTCACTGAGGACACACACACACACACACACACACACACACACACACACACACACACACACACACACACACTATTATCACTCACATCATTATCAACCTAATCTGTGCATACCTCAAATCACATTTCAAATACTTTCAATCAGTAGAGACAGGTGACTTAAGTAAAGATAATAGGTTATTACAGACTGGAGATTGAACAGATTAACAGATGATATGTGCTGATTAAGTCTTGACAAAAAGTCTTTGGTGCATCAACTCTGCAGGGAGCTTTTGTAATAAAGGGACATCTGCCCTGAGCAGCAGCAGATATTTTTCCCAAAATAAGAGGGCCAGGCATCCCAAAAAACACAGGCACTATTTCACCCAAGCAGGCTCACTGACCAAGCAGGAATGAAACAAGCCATGAATATTTGAACAGAAATGCCACAATCTGCTATGAGATGAAACATAGTAGAAAGCTTGACACCAAAAACTTTAAAATGCTTAACTAATAGGTTTTAGCCAGCAATAGTGAATGGTCAGGAGTGACCTGACTAGCTTCACCATCAATGGCTAGAGGAGAGAAATGCCCTCCTTGACAGTTGAAGGCCTTAGACAGGAATGGCGAATGGTCAGCAATGACTTGAATAGCAATATATTTCACAATATGATACATTCTAAGCAACGTATTGTGAGTCTGGATTAGTCGTCGAATTTTAGACCTATTTCCTGTAGTATAACTGCTTATAGAAGAGCAGATTTTGACATGCATCATGATGTACAAGAACTTGCCAAGCAAAGGGGAGTAGATGGAAAACAATAGGTTTCATGTTACATATTACATGTTACGAAATACCCTTATTGTACAGATGAATTTAGAAATACTGACCCATCTCTAAAAACCTGAACTCTTTGAATTTTAATTTGTTTCTCTGAATACCACCCATCTGTAAGTTTATTCTTGGATGTATCAGACAAAACTCATGGGGAGGGTCCAGCTTGACATAACTGAAGCATTTCCATAGAGAGCCACTTTGCATCAGCAGCACCATGCTCCAGTGCTCTGGGAGAGTTTATAGTCCTGAGAGTTGAACACTGGATGACTGACAGCTGTCCTTCATGACAACAGAAGACACAGAAATCCTCCTCATCAAAAACATGACTTTGATCTGCGTCCTCATCTGGACTCTCCTCTGCTGCTGCTTCACAGGTAAAGTCCAGAGAATCAAACTCCTCTCCTCTACGAACATCCGTCCCTCTGAAATGAAGCCGACAAAACCATGACACTGCTTTATGTTTTTGTCTCTGTGTCCTCAGAGTCCAGAGGTCAGGTCACAGTGACTCAGCCTGGAGCAGTGAGCTCTGCTCTGGGAGGCTCCGTCACCATCAGCTGTAGGACCAGTCAGGATGTTTATAATGATGACTATTTAGCCTGGTACCAACAGAGAGATGGAGAAACTCCTAAACTTCTCATTTACTGGGCTAGTATTCAAGAATCAGGGATTCCAGATCGTTTTACAGGCAGTGGATCAAACTCTGACTTCACTCTGACCATCAGTGGAGTTCAGGCTGAAGATGCAGCAGTTTACTACTGTCAGAGTTGGCACTATCCCAACAGTCAGAGTGTGTTCACACGGTGAAAAACCGTCGTACAAAAACCTCCCTCAGTCAGACTGAACAGAAACTGAACTGACTGCTGCAGCTGGAAGCTACTGCAGAGACTGATACACTTCACTGAGGACACACACACACACACACACACACACACACACACACAGACTGATAATTTCACCATTGATGCTTTAACTCCCGATTATCATGTATTAAAACAAGATCAATGAAAGTGTGGCAGTTGGTTAGGAGGACAACCAGCAAGCTGGTTTAACTAAGGAGCCGCTGACAACGTCACCCTGGGAATTTCACCCAGGGAATAATGTTTACCTCAGACCAAGACTGATAACTGAGAAGGTAAACAGGTTTGTTATACTAAGAGGCGAGAGACGTAGTTCCATCCAACAATAATTCTTTATTTAACAATATCAAAATACTAATAAAATGGGCCAGTAGTAATAAATTCATTGAATGAAACACCACAAAGTGAGAGGTCTTCAGCCTGTACATGTTAAGCCTTTATTTAAGATTTTGTTTTCATTTCAGTTTTCCAGTTTTGACCGATTCTGCAGCTGCTGAGGTTAAATATCCTCGATCACTTGGATCGTACTGTTTCTCCTTCTGTAATATTGTTTCCAGGCAAGCTTCAGATTTAATGAGAGAAAATATACAACAGCTTTCAGTTGTTTATTCTAAATATTATAACGGCTGTGCACATAAGCTGTAGTGTCAGTGCAGCCCTGCAGGGGTTACCGCCTGCTTCTTTCTTTCAAATCCATTCCTTTATATGTCTGTTGTTCTTGTTTGTTTTTTTCAAGACGTTTGTACATCATTGATAGGATTTCAAACTTCTTCTGGATATAAATGAAACCTTACAAAATAAAGTCAAGGGAAACCTGGGTGACTTTTCATTAAATGGTTGAACAATATTCAAACACTTACAATATGAGAATAGAAAAAAGCTACATTTGTTGAAAGACAGCAAAAAAGATACATTATTTTCATAAATTAGATAATGCCCTTTTAGATTAAATAATGTAAAAAATAATAGCATCTCAATACCAGTGAGACAGCATGTAATGAATAACTCAATAGTGATGTTACTTTGCAAACATGGAACAACATGAAGAAAACAATGTCTAAAGTCTTTAAGAACAGTATATCATTGTATGCTGATGATACACCACATTTTCTTTCAAACCCTTAAAACTCTATCGAAGATTTTAGATTCCTGTCAACAAATACATGTTGAAATGATTTATTTAAATTCTCAACTCGTTTATATTTTCTTTATGATACTAGTGCTGAAGTGAGACAGTGTCAGATGACATTGAACAAGTTAGAGGATGACTGTCGATGCATGAAGTAATCCCAGAGAGTTTTCATGTACCTATCACCAGTGACAAGAAAATATTACCCTGATATGAGTTATAATCCTGAACATGTGAAAATATAAAATAAAGAATGTTTTGTTGGTAAAAGCACATCCATACATTTTTATTTATCCCGACACAAAAATGAATTTATTGTCTCACAGCATGAAAAGCATCTGATTACTGCAACAATGAGAATTTCAATTTTTTGAGACAGGACGACACAGAGTTGCAGATAAAGAGACTAAAACTAGTAAAAGTAACCAGTAAAACAACTCGACCCACTGCAGAGAGAGAGAGATTAATAAAGTTTATATGAGCTCAACTAAACTCCATCCTGTTGGCTGCAGCAGAGGAGCTTCTAGTTCTGTTGGTCTTCCTCAGATTGGCTGAAACTGATCTTCAATGTTTCAATTCCCTCTCTGAGCTCAGTAACCATGGCAACAGACAGGCATCACTGCCGAACCATGACGACAGACAGGTTTCAGTACTACAGATAAAAAGTTAAAGGTTGCATTTTGTTCCTATGACGTATTTATGTTAAAAACCCAAATTCACAAAGAAATCAACAATGACATGCTCCTGATCAATAATCTGATCAAGCGATTGATCCATTGATAAACAGCATGATGAGACTAATCGAAGACAGAGGACATTTTGAAACACGTTTTTAAAAAGCATGAAGTCAGAATCATTTAAAATTGGTATGTAAACTTTCATTATCAATACTTTAAGTGATTGATCCATTGATAAACAGCATGATGAGAGTAATCCAAGTCCCTGTTGGAGTCAGTCAGAGCATTTCCATAGAGAGCCACTTTGCATCAGCAGCACCATGCTCCAGTGCTCTGGGAGAGTTTATAGTCCTGAGAGTTGAACACTGGATGACTGACAGCTGTCCTTCATGACAACAGAAGACACAGAAATCCTCCTCATCAAAAACATGACTTTGATCTGCGTCCTCATCTGGACTCTCCTCTGCTGCTGCTTCACAGGTAAAGTCCAGAGAATCAAACTCCTCTCCTCTATGAACATCCGTCTCTCTGAAATGAAGCCGACAAAACCATGACGCTGCTTTATGTTTTTGTCTCTGTGTCCTCAGAGTCCAGAGGTCAGTACACAGTGACTCAGCCTGGAGCAGTGAGCTCTGCTCTGGGAGGCTCCGTCACCATCAACTGTAGGACCAGTCAGGATGTTTATGATGATGACTCTTTAGCCTGGTACCAACAGAGAGATGGAGAAACTCTGAAACTTCTCATTTACGCTGCTAGTATTCAAGAATCAGGGATTCCAGATCGTTTTACAGGCAGTGGATCAAACTCTGACTTCACTCTGACCATCAGTGAAGTTCAGGCTGAAGATGCAGCAGTTTACTACTGTCAGAGTGTTCATGAAATCAACAGTCAGTACGTGATCACACAGTGAAAAACCGTCGTACAAAAACCTCCCTCAGTCAGACTGAACAGAAACTGAACTGACTGCTGCAGCTGGAAGCTACTGCAGAGACTGATACACTTCACTGAGGACACACACACACACACACACACACACACACACACACACACACACACACACACACACACACAATAGCCATTTCACATTCATATAAATACAGCCAAGAGTTGTTGGAAAAGTATTAGATCATAAAAATAGGTCTCTAACAGTCACAAAAACAACACATTTTATCATGACTTTCATTGTAGACACAGTTTCTGACCTGTCTGGAAAGTCATTTAGTGAGAAAACTGTGCCGAACTCTTCAAACTCTTTTCGACTGAAACATTGATGTCGAGAATGTTCCGATCCAAACGTTTAATGATAAATTCAGTTGTTTACAGCAAATTAATGGTTACACCTAAAACTTAGAAAAATTAAAAGTCAAACATTTTAATATTTATAATATTTTAAAGTATCATAAACCTGATTTGAAGTAACACATTGACAACATCAGATCACTTACATCTTGAAATACACTTCTGCAGCACAGCAGGTGAGCGTTTTGAACACTGCTATCATTGAGGTGAAAAATTATATCTCCTCTTGCAAAACATTTGTAAAACAGGTTTACAGTTTTATCTTTTCTACACTTCAGGCTGTTTAAATGTCACTTTGACAGGAATGTGTAAAGAAATGTTTAGTAAAGCTGCTCTGAGTTAGCCTCCATGATAAAGGAGGAGAATTACAACATGAATACTAAAAGTGTTGGAATTAAAACAAGATATATTTATCTGCCTCAAACATCCAAAACATGACATTAAAAATGACTTCACAGTATATTATTTAATATTTGTGCAGAAACTTACTTCCAACATTCAGTCTGGTTCCTCCACCAAAAGTCCACCACAGTGATACAAACTCATTGAGCCGCCGTACAAAAACCTCTGACTGTAGAGAGACACGGCTCTCTGACTTTGACACACTGAACTAAACCTACAAGCCCTCAAGATGCAACTTTACTATTAAAGTTGGAAATAATGATTCATCTACTGTCTTAATATTTTATATTTATTGCAATAAATTCGGAATTCATATTTCTGAAGCAAACTTTGTCTCTTACTGCAAAATATTTTTGCAAAAATTAAACATTAACATGAGAAACTGACTATTTTCCTTGTAATATGAAGAAAATAAGAAAAAATTGCTCCTGAAATAATAAAAACATTGAAACATTTGACTTACTTCCAATATTCAGTCTGGTTCCTCCACCGAACGTGTACCACAGTGATACAAACTCATTGAGCCGCCGTACAAAAACCTCTGACTGTACAGAGACACGGCTCTCTGACTTTGACACAAACAAACTCAACAAAATTAGTCTCTGATTGTAAAATATTATCAGCTGATATGAAAAGTGATGATAACACAGAGCCACAGATTTACACAATGTATGTTTTTATTTGATATATGTTCATTTTTAATGAAAATTAATTTACTCTTCATTTCATTTAAACAAGACAGACGACATTGTGAAACACATTTTTCAACAAACATGAAGCCAAACTTGTATGAAATTGACATTGAAAATATCCTAATCAATACTTTAAGTGATTGATCCATTGATAAACAGCATGATGAGAGTAATCCAAGTCCCTGTTGGAGTCAGTCAGAGCATTTCCATAGAGAGCCACTTTGCATCAGCAGCACCATGCTCCAGTGCTCTGGGAGAGTTTATAGTCCTGAGAGTTGAACACTGGATGACTGACAGCTGTCCTTCATGACAACAGAAGACACAGAAATCCTCCTCATCAAAAACATGACTTTGATCTGCGTCCTCATCTGGACTCTCCTCTGCTGCTGCTTCACAGGTAAAGTCCAGAGAATCAAACTCCTCTCCTCTATGAACATCCGTCCCTCTGAAATGAAGCCGACAAAACCATGACGCTGCTTTATGTTTCTGTCTCTGTGTCCTCAGAGTCCAGAGGTCAGGTCACAGTGACTCAGCCTGGAGCAGTGAGCTCTGCTCTGGGAGGCTCCGTCACCATCAACTGTAGGACCAGTCAGGATGTTTATAATAATAACTATTTAGCCTGGTACCAACAGAGAGATGGACAAACTCCTAAACGTCTCATTTACGCTGCTAGCACTCGAGAATCAGGGATTCCAGGTCGTTTTACAGGCAGTGGATCAAACTCTGCCTTCACTCTGACCATCAGTGGAGTTCAGGCTGAAGATGCAGCAGTTTACTACTGTCAGAGTTGGCACTATCCCAACAGTCAGTGGGTGTGCACACAGTGAAAAACCGTCGTACAAAAACCTCCCTCAGTCAGACTGAACAGAAACTGAAGTGACTGCTGCAGCTGGAAGCTACTGCAGAGACTGATACACTTCACTGAGGACACACACACACACAAACACACACACACACACACACACACACACACACACAACACTATCTTTACTCTTACCACTAATGAATACGTATCAAAACAAGTACAATGCCAAAAAAAAGTCTTAATAGAAATCAAAATACTTTCTGCCTAATCCTCAATAGTACCCAACTTGGGATAGTTAATCAGAGATGTCTTGGTCATGACCTTTGACCTCAGCTTCACACTGGAACACATTTTATTTTTTTACCATATTCAATCAAAAAAAAAACATTGAGACACAGATTTGCTTCAGAAACCTTCATTTTCAACCATAGACCCAGTTCAACATGTGCATATGTGGGACTCACAGTAATGTTGGGCATATTAATGGACAATAGACAGTGTACACCCCCCATTCTGAATTACCATTATTTTGTTTTTATTTTGTTCATTAATAAACTGCGATATGTCCATGTACAACAGCAACTATAATATTTTAGTAGGTCAATTTGTGGTTATAATGAGTGAGGCTCACGCAGGCACTTTGGGCACCAGGGGTCCTTTGTGTGTGGCTCCGCAGGGCGTGTCTGTTGTTTAATCAACATTAACAGCCAGCAGTATGTAGCCACGGTGTGCTAATACCTGTGTTTCTGTATTTCCAGGTGAGCAAAAGTGATGAAATGATCTATAAACGTAGCGACACACATGTAAAATGAGTGTGTAAGAATAACAGGCCGTCAGTAATGCAAATACGAGGGTTATATTGGAGTTCTGCAAGTTAAATGAGTGTTAAACAGTGCCTCACTGAGTACTTAGCTCATGAGGAAAGCAGGAGTGTAGCCACCTTTAGCCCGCTAAAATATTCGCTGTGTGAGTGTGCAGAATATTATGAGTACGCTTGTATTTTGATCATTGTATTAAAAGCGGACAGTTACGTTTATGTTAGAGGAAATGATTATAGTGTCTGTTGTTTAGTCAACAGCCAGCAGTATGTAGCCACGGTGTGCTAATACCTGTGTTTCTGTATTTCCAGAGAAAGAAAGTAAAGGAATTTATTTTACACTCATGCATGCCTGGATTTTCCTTTGTGTGTCCAAGTGTGCAACACATACCTAAAATCACATCACATTAAAAGAGGTGCATTGAATAAAGATAATATGTTATTACAGATTCAAGGTTAAAGAGATGAAAAAATTATATGTGATGATTAATTCTTGATATAAAGTATTTGGTGCAGCTTCTCTGCAGGGAGAGGATCATCTGCCCTGAGCAGAAGCAAGATAATTCCTCCCCAAAATGAACGGGGCAAGCCGTCCAAAGAAAATAGCTAAATATTTCCCGCAAGAAACCTCACTGACCAAGCAGGAATAAAACAACCAATGGTTATTTAAATGCCATAATCTGTTATGAGAGGAAACATAGCAACAAAGCATGACATCAAATAAATGTGATGCTTAACTAGCAAGGGAAATGTAAAAGGCCTCACTTAAACAAAGATTTCTGAAATCTTTTAGAGATGGACATAAAATAAGATAATGAAACTTTATTTCACCTGAATAGGCTTTAGACAGCAATGGCGAATGGTCAGCAGTGACCTAAATAGCAAAAAAGTGAACAATATGATAAATTCCATTCAACTCATTCTAGGTCTGGATTACCCACCAAACTTTAGACCCATTTATAGCTATATCTAGGATGGAAGTGCAGAGTTTTACATGCATCATGATGTACAAGCAAAGGGGAGTAGATTGAAAACAGTCTGCAAGATTTCAGAATATACCCTGCTTGGACAGAGGAATTTAGAAAAATGGGCCCATCTCTAAAAGCCTGTTACCCGTGCAGTCAAGGTAAATCAAGACCTAGTCGCTATTTGTAGAATTAAAGCAATCTCCCTCATCCCTTGAGTTGAGGTAAAGAATGGCTGGGCCACTATGACCACAAATAGTTCCTTGTTACAAGTATGCTAGTTGAGGAAAGTCAACACTGTCTGCAAGTCCAGAATTTACAGGAAACGTTTCCTGCTGGCGCAAGGAGACCATGGTACAATGAAGACAATGTTTTAATTTGGAAAAGTGCCTCGGAGAACTGATAAATATGCAACCTAGCCCAATATGTGTGAGACATTTGACTATAATCACAGAACCCAGAAGAAAAGACTCATGAGAAAATAAGCTGTAAGGAATTAAACCGTTGCAGCGCTTTTAAATAGGACATGATACTCTTCAGCTGAGTTAGTTGCCCAGTGGCCAAAATGTTACTATATGGACTTCAGACAAAGAAATCTGTCCAACTGTAACTGATAAAGACTTCTATGTTTTCTGGATTTGCCCACATGTCCAAAACTTCTGGTAGGAGTTTCATGAGCAAGAGATTTGAGATCCTCAGGCTCAGCATCCCCTCATCCATCATCACTGCTTTACTTGGTGAAATCTGCACATATTACACACCTAAATATGTCACACCAACAGTAATATGAATAAAATTAACCACTGTCAAAAAACACATCAGTTTAATACTAGACTTTTCAACATCCTCTGCTTGTAAATATGTAAATGTGTAGGTCAGTGCTGTCAGCAGTGAGGGGGAAACAGCAGTATATCTTGAGGACAGCTACAGTTCACTGACTCTGTGTGTTTGCATATGTGTCCTGCCTCTCTGCTCCCAGCCGTTAAGAGGCCAGTGTTGATCAGTGGTTATCCAGGACTTTCAGAGCCACTGACACGCCGGCAGCACAATGATGATGTCACTGGTTCTACTGCTGGCCACCCTGGGGCTCCTTGTTCAGGGTGAGACTGTCCTCTGAAAACTTTGCTTCAGGATGCGACCAGGTTCACCACAGTGATGTTCTGCTGTGATGGAGAAACACTGAAACAAGCAGCATTGACCTTCTTCCATCTATTCTCCATGTTAAAGACATGATCCTCTTCTGTTTGGATGTTGATCTTCTTTCTCCAAACTGGGTTTGTCTCAATTACCCTTCTCCTCTTTTTTATGTTTTCCAGATTCATCAGGACAAGTCGTCGTGACTCAGACTCCTGGAGCTCAGTCTGTTGCTCCAGGACAGACTGTCTCCATCAGATGTAAAGTCAGCCCAAGTACAAGTTACTGCTTCCAATGGTACCTTCAGAAACCTGGAGAAGCCCCTACACTCCTTATTAGATGTGGCTCAACCCGTCAGTCTGGAGTTTCAGATCGTTTCAGTGGGTCAGGCTCTGGGACTGACTACACTCTGACCATCAGTGGAGTTCAGGCTGAAGATGCAGCAGTTTACTACTGTCAGAGTTTTCACTATCCCAACAGTCAGTATGTGTTCACACAGTGAAAAACCGTCGTACAAAAACCTCCCTCAGTCAGACTGAACAGAAACTGAACTGACTGCTGCAGCTGGAAGCTACTGCAGAGACTGATACACTTCACTGAGGACACACACACACACACACAGTTTCATCAAGCAGATTAATCATTTCATGTATAGACACTTTAACCACCAATAAACTTGTATCAGAACAAGTTCAATGACAAACTTGTTTCGGTAGAAAACTAGTTAATTCCTCCATCACAGCTTCTCACCATGAAACAAATGAAACAGGACCCAGTTAAACAAACAAAGATATAATCATAAACTTAGAGACAGAATTCATTATGAAGCATGGCTCACAAAGAAAACTAACAGTCTACCATTAATTATTCTTTGCCCTGTGTTTTTTATGAAAACACCTGGTGATTTTTAACGCCCTCCCTCGTCCCCGGACCTTTTGAAAATCATCTCCTTGTACCTTCTTCTGAACTGGATCATGCTCAGACGTTGCTTCAGCTCTGTGCTCGAACCATTCCACAGTTTCACACCGCAGATTGAAATGCACTCACGTTTTATAGTCGTACGAACAGCTCGCATCTTGAAATTCAACTTCTTCCCTCAAAATATAACCCCCCTCCCTATCAAAGAAAAGTTTCTGAATGTTACCTGCTAGTAGTTTGTTTCTTGCTTCATACAGTATTTGTGCAGTTTGATATTCAACCAGGTCGATGAACTTTATCACACAGAAACTTAAAAACAGTAAGTTGGTGTGATGATAATATCTGACTTTATAGCTCTTTTTTTGAAGTGTGAAAAGTGGTTGCAGTGAGCTTTTGTAGGTGTTATCTCCAGTAGAGAACAGTAGAGAAAGTGCAGTGGTTTGTGATCCAGTACGAGCTTCGTCTCACACAGGACTGAGATGCTTCCTGACACTTTAGATCGTACATGTTTTATGTGAGGTTTCCAGCAGATATTGTGCTCTATTATCACACCTAGAAATGTATTTACGTACACTCTTTCAATACTATAATATTACTGACAAACCTCCCTCAGCTCAAGAGACACTGAGCTGAATCAACAGCTGCACAGAAACACAGACACTTCAGAGGTTTAAGACATGATGACAGAATCAGACTGACCTGGATGCCGTTCTCCACCTCTCTTGAGCCTTCACAAAAGGCCGTCTTCACACCCTGATTGGCTGAGAGGGGAATGCCCCAAGCTGCTTTCACTCATTAATTAGGATCCAGTCTCCACAGCCTGTACACATGAGATCTGAATCCACTGCAGTCAGTCGAGAGGAGGTTTGAAATTCAACCAAAATAAAACACATAGCAAGTCCTACACACTGGGACTGCTGCACCCTGTCTTTAAACAGTATTTTTAAAGCATTTCTGATCAAATCTGAAATACAGACAATTTACATTTTAGTGACACGTTTAATGTTCAACAAACCTCAACACACTACGTTTTTAATGGGCTTGTGTTCATAGAAAAGCTCATCACTTGTAATGTAAGTTAAAATGACACTGCTGATAATGATACGATGATGATATAATATGCTGGTAATATCCTTCAAATGCAATAAATTCTCTTCAGACTTTATAGTTTATAGGATTCATTTGACTTTCTGGACACTTGTAAAACCATGTGAGTGTTTCAACCAATGGGACACTTCATACATAAGACACATACAGTTTATCTGTCAAACACACAACATGACAACAAGTGATTTGATGAATTAGTCTTTATTGTGTTGAAATAATCTAAATGACAACAAGCAACAAAACTTTGTGAATGAAACATGTGATTAGAGAGTGAGTGAGGGAACTAAAGAGGTAGAAGAAAGAAAAAAGACAGAGAGAGAGAGACAGTGTTGCAGACTGAGAGCAGTATGAGAGTAAAACCAGCAGCAGAGTCCCAGTGAGTCAGGTCAGGACTGGGAACACTGGTCTCTCCTCAGTGTCTCTGAGACTGGAGTCTGGGAGCCCTGGGTGGCCTCACAGGTCACAGAGCCCACCTTCCTCCACTGGTCTGCAGGGAGCCTCAGGGTGCTGCTCCAGATGTAGCGGCCGTCCTTCTCCAGCACCCCGGGGCTCCTGCTCTCCTCCCAGCTGCTGCTGCTGCTGCTGCTGCTGCCGTCCACCTTCCAGGACAGACTCCAGTCTGAGGGGAAGCCCTTGTTGGCCAGACACATGAGCGTGGCCGTCCCCTGCTGCAGCTCCTCACTGGAGGGGGGCAGCACCGTCAGGGTGGGATGGACATCACCTAGGAGACAGCAATCAGCTTAGAGGACAGGGACCACACAGCTGTCAATCAACCAGCAGACACTCGGACACCTTCACTGTGTGAGAGTTGATTTAGTCCTTTAAGGAGTTTCTGTCAGATGGTTTTTCTGCTCCACCAGTCACTCACTCACACATTGTTTCACTTCCCTTTAAGAAGCCTCTCATGCATATCAGCACAGAGAGAATCATCAAACAGAATGAGCTGAAATATATCAAACTACACTGGAAATAAAAGAGATCAAACTTTCTCATCACAATCAGCCAAAACCTGAACTATATGTGACTTTAAAATATTTAGTGGACACATACACAAATACAGAAAATCAACCGACTGCAATCAAATGTTGGACAAGAGGAGCGTTTTGAACACTGCTATCATTGAGGTGAAAAATGATATCTCCTCTTGCAAAACATTTGTAAAACAGGTTCACAGTTTTATCTTTTCTACACTTCAGGCTGTTTAAATGTCACTTTGACAGGAATGTGTAAAGAAATGTTTAGTAAAGCTGCTCTGAGTTAGCCTCCATGATAAAGGAGGAGAATTACAACATGAATACTAAAAGTGTTGGAATTAAAACAAGATATATTTATCTGCCTCAAACATCCAAAACATGACATTAAAAATGACTTCACAGTATATTATTTAATATTTGTGCAGAAACTTACTTCCAACATTCAGTCTGGTTCCTCCACCAAAAGTCCACCACAGTGATACAAACTCATTGAGCCGCCGTACAAAAACCTCTGACTGTAGAGAGACACGGCTCTCTGACTTTGACACACTGAACTAAACCTACAAGCCCTCAAGATGCAACTTTACTATTAAAGTTGGAAATAATGATTTATCTACTGTCTTAATGTTTTACATTGATTGCAAGAAATTTTTGAATTCATATTTCTGAAGCAAACTTTGTCTCTTACTGACAAATATTTGTGCAAAAATTAAACATTAACATGAAAAAATGACTATTTTCCTTGTAATATAAAGAAAAAAAGAAAAAATCGCTCCTGAAATAATAAAAACATTGAAACATTTGACTTACTTCCAACATTCAGTCTGGTTCCTCCACCGAACGTGCACCACAGTGATACAAACTCATTGAGCCGCCGTACAAAAACCTCTGACTGTAGAGAGACACGGCTCTCTGACTTTGACACAAACAAACTCAACAAAATTAGTCTCTGATTGTAAAATATTATCAGCTGATATGAAAAGTGACGATAACACAGAGCCACAGATTTACACAATGTATGTTTTTATTTGATATGTGTTCATTTTTAATGAAACTTAATTTACTCTTCATTTAATTTAAACAAGACAGACGACATTGTGAAACACATTTTTCAAGACACATGAAGCCAAACTCATATAAAACTGACATTGAAAATATCCTAATCAATACTTTAAGTGATTGATCCATTGATAAACAGCATGATGAGAGTAATCCAAGTCCCTGTTGGAGTCAGTCAGAGCATTTCCATAGAGAGCCACTTTGCATCAGCAGCACCATGCTCCAGTGCTCTGGGAGAGTTTATAGTCCTGAGAGTTGAACACTGGATGACTGACAGCTGTCCTTCATGACAACAGAAGACACAGAAATCCTCCTCATCAAAAACATGACTTTGATCTGCGTCCTCATCTGGACTCTCCTCTGCTGCTGCTTCACAGGTAAAGTCCAGAGAATCAAACTCCTCTCCTCTATGAACATCCGTCCCTCTGAAATGAAGCCGACAAAACCATGACGCTGCTTTATGTTTTTGTCTCTGTGTCCTCAGAGTCCAGAGGTCAGTACACAGTGACTCAGCCTGGAGCAGTGAGCTCTGCTCTGGGAGGCTCCGTCACCATCAACTGTCGGACCAGTCAGAACGTTTATACTTGGAGCAGCAACCATGAGTTAGCCTGGTACCAACAGAGAGATGGAGAAACTCCTAAACTCCTCATTTACCTCGCTAACAGAAGAGCATCAGGGATTCCAGATCGTTTTACAGGCAGTGGATCAAACTCTGCCTTCACTCTGACCATCAGTGGAGTTCAGGCTGAAGATGCAGCAGTTTACTACTGTCAGAGTGTTCACTATCCCAACAGTCAGTGGGTGTTCACACAGTGAAAAACCGTCGTACAAAAACCTCCCTCAGTCAGACTGAACAGAAACTGAACTGCCTGCTGCAGCTGGAAGCTACTGCAGAGACTGATACACTTCACTGAGGACACACACACACACACACACACACACACACACACACACACACAAAGTTTCATCAAGCAGATTAATCATTCCATCTATTGATGCTTTAACCACCAATAAACTTGTATCAGAACAAGTTCAATGACAAACTTGTTTCAGTAGAAAACAAGTTAATTCCTCCTTCACAGCTTCTCACCATGAAACAAATGAAACAGGACAAACAAAGATAGAATCATAAACTTAGAGACAGAATTCATTATGAAACATGGCTCACAAAGAAAACTAACAGTCTACCATTAATGATTCTTTGCCCTGCTTCTGATGTATAGGTTTTTTTCCACACATGGCTAATGGTCAGCAGTATCCTGAAAACAGTTTGGACAGCAGTGTCCTGCTCATGAATTATCGGTTCAGCCAGCAGCGGCCAATGGTCAGCTGTGACCTAAATAGCAATAAATTCAACCATATGATGAATGCTAATCAACATTTTGTAGTTTGGATTACTCATCTCAATTTCATAGACCTATTTCATTTAGTATCACTGATACAGAAGTGTAGATTCTTCTACATGTATCATGATGTTAAATAACTTGCCAAGCAAAGAGGAGTAGTTTAAAAACAAGAGAAATATAGAAGTACCAGTCCATATCTAAAAGCCTGTTACCTGTGTAGTTGAGGTAAATCAAGACCCAGCTGCTGTTATAGAATTACAGCCATGTTCCTCATCCCTTGAGTTGAGCTGAAGAGCAGCTGGGCCACGATGACACAATTTCCTGAAATAGTTGCTTGTCCCAAGTACGTAGATGAGGAAAATCAAGGCCGGCCGCTATTCTAGATGTTACAGGAAACATTTCCTCCTGGCACAGGTAGACACTGGGAATGAAAACGTTGTTTCAGTTTGGAAAAGCTCCTCGGAAAACTGATAAATATGCAGCCTGTTGAGATATGCAAGAGAAATATGTCCACAAACACTGAACCCAGAAGAGAATGAATGAATGAATAAATGCAAATTCTTTTCGGACATGTGAAAACAAAACAAAACATGCCACATGTGCACTCCCATGAAACTATATACAATTCAATATACTATATGTACAATTAATAAATCACATATTATATCTAAATACATTTATATACACACCCATATATGCATATAAACATGTGTACTGAACACATGTACATATACATACCTACATGCGCACACATCTATGTACATACATTCATCTTGACATTTAAAGGCCTCAGCCACCAGTGGCAAATGGTCAGCAATGACTTGAATAGCAATAAAGTGATGAATATGATACATTCTAATCAACCTATTGTAGGTCGGGATTAGTCGTCCAAGTTTAGACCTATTTCATGTAGTACAACTGATTATAGAACTGACAATATTTACATGCATCATGATGTACGAGAACTGAACAAGTAAAGGGGAGTAGATTGAAAACAATGGGTTTCATGTTACAAATGACCAAATACCCATATTGCACAGAGGAATTTAGAAATACTGGCCCATCTCTAAAAGCCTGTTACCTGTCTAGCTGAGGTAAATCAAGACCCAGCTGCTATTAGAGAATTACAGCAATGTTCCTCATCCCTTGAGTTGAGGTAAAGAATAACAGACTTTCCACAAATAGTTCCTTGTTACAAGTATGCTAGATGAGGAAAATCAAGACCGGACGCTATTTTAGAATTTACAGGAAAAGGGTTCTCCTGGCACAGGTAGACACTGGTACAAAAAAGACAATGTTTCAGTTTGGAAAAGCGCCTTGGAAACTCTGAACCCAGAAGAAATGACAGATTGATGTGAACATGAAGGGATTAGGATGGAGACTGTGAACCTGATATTTGAGCAGGAGTGCAGGAAATGGTTTGACAACAGCAACAACATGATATGATGTGGACAGCTACAGTTCAAACTTCAGCTCAGTCCAAACTGAGAGCACAGGAAATAAGATATTTTATATGGCACTGAATCCTAACGTAATTCAGTAATTAAGATGTTCCTGACCTCTTTGAATTTGAATTTGTTTCTCTGAATACCATCCATCTGTAAGTTTATTCTTGGATGTATCAGACAAAACTCATGGGGAGGGTCCAGGTTGACATAACAGAAGCATTTCCATAGAGAGCCACTTTGCATCAGCAGCACCATGCTCCAGTGCTCTGGGAGAGTTTATAGTCCTGAGAGTTGAACACTGGATGACTGACAGCTGTCCTTCATGACAACAGAAGACACAGAAATCCTCCTCATCAAAAACATGACTTTGATCTGCGTCCTCATCTGGACTCTCCTCTGCTGCTGCTTCACAGGTAAAGTCCAGAGAATCAAACTCCTCTCCTCTATGAACATCCGTCCCTCTGAAATGAAGCCGACAAAACCATGACGCTGCTTTATGTTTTTGTCTCTGTGTCCTCAGAGTCCAGAGGTCAGGTCACAGTGACTCAGCCTGGAGCAGTGAGCTCTGCTCTGGGAGGCTCCGTCACCATCAACTGTAGGACCAGTCAGGATGTTTATTATCGTACTTCCGACCCATACCACTATTTAGCCTGGTACCAACAGAGAGATGGAGAAACTCCTAGATGTCTCATTTACAGGGCTAGTTATCGAGCATCAGGGATTCCAGGTCGTTTTACAGGCAGTGGATCAAACTCTGACTTCACTCTGACCATCAGTGGAGTTCAGGCTGAAGATGCAGCATTTTACTACTGTCAGAGTGAACATTTAATCAACAGTCAAGCTGTGTTCACACAGTGAAAAACCGTCGTACAAAAACCTCCCTCAGTCAGACTGAACAGAAACTGAACTGACTGCTGCAGCTGGAAGCTACTGCAGAGACTGATACACTTCACTGAGGACACACACACACACACACACACACACAGAGAGAGAGAGAGAGAGAGAGAGAGAGAGAGATTGATAATTTCACCATTGATGCTTTAACTGCTGATCATCATGTATTAAAACAAGATCAATGAAAGTGTGGCAGGTGGTTAGCTGGTTTAACTAAGGAGGCGCTGACAATGCCACCCTGGGAATTTCATTTATTTAGAAAAAAGGGCACACAGCTCCCAGTGGTGAGAGCAAAGCTTTATCTTACCTCTGCGTCCACACTGGTTTATAGCTGCCCTGCAGCTTTTATCCTGTAGATCCAGTGTTTTCTTGTGTTGCTGAAACAAAATCTCTGTGTCCTTGTGAGAAAGCACTGACAGGTGTGATTCTGAGGACAGACAGAATGGACAAGGCCAGTATCTGAAACATGACACATAATTAATAAATTCATTGAATGAAACACCACAAAGTGAGAGGTCTTCAGCCTGTACATGTTAAGCCTTTATTTAAGATTTTGTTTTCATTTCAGTTTTCCAGTTTTGACCGATTCTGCAGCTGCTGAGGTTAAATATCCTCCATCACTTGCATCGTAATGTTTGTCCCTCTGTAATATTGTTTCCAGGCAAGCTTCAGATTTAATGAGAGAAAATATACAACAGCTTTCAGTTGTTCATTCTAAATATTATAACGGCTGTGCACATACGCTGCTGTGTCATTGCAGCCCTGCAGGGGTTACCGCCTGCTTCTTTCTTTCAAATCCATTCCTTTATATGTCTGTTGTTCTTGTTTGTTTTTTCCAGACGTTTGTACATCATTGATAGGATTTCAAACTTCTTCTGGATATAAATGAAACCTTACAAAATAAAGTCAAGGGATACCTGAGTGACTTTTCATTAAATGGTTGAACAATATTCAAACACTTACAGTATATGAATAGAAAAAAGCTACATTTGTTGAAAGACAGCAAAAAAGATACATTATTTTCATAAATGAGATAATGCCCTTTTTAGATTAAATAATGTAAAAACAATAGCATCTCAAAACCAGTGAGACAGCATGTCATGAATAACTCAATAGTGATGTTACTTTGCAAACATGGAACAACATGAAGAAAACAATGTCTAAAGTCTTTAAGAACAGTATATCATTGTATGCTGATGATACGCTACATTTTCTTTCAAATCCTTAAAACGCTATTGAAGATTTTAGATTCCTGTCAACAAATACAAGTTGAAATGATTTAATTAAATTCTCAACTCGTTTATATTTTCTTTATGATACTAGTGCTGAAGTGAGACAGTGTCAGATGACATTGAACAAGTTAGAGGATAACTGTCAATGCATGAAGTAATCCCAGAGAGTTTTAATGTACCCATCACCAGTGACAAGAAAATATTACCCTGATATGAGTTATAATCCTGAACATGTGAAAATATAAAATAAAGAATGTTTTGTTGGTAAAAGCACATCCATACATTTTTATTTATCCCAAGAAAAAAATGTATTTATTGTCTCACAGCATGAAAAGCATCTGATTACTGTAACAATGAGAATTTCAATTTTTTGAGACAGGAAGACACAGAGTTGCAGATACAGAGACTAAAACTTGTAAAAGTAACCAGTGAAACAACTCGACCCACTGCAGAGAGAGAGAGAGATTAATAAAGTTTATATGAGCTCAACTAAACTCCATCCTGTTGGCTGCAGCAGAGGAGCTTCTAGTTCTGTTGGTCTTCCTCAGATTGGATGAAACTGATCTTAAATGTTTCACTTCCCTCTCTGGGCTCAGTAACCATGGCAACAGACAGGCATCACTGCTGAACCATGACGACAGACAGATTTCAGTACTAAAGATAAAAGGTTAAAGGTTACATTTCGTTCCTCTGAAGTATTTATGTTAAAACCCCCTACTCACAAATAAATCAACATTGACATGCTCCTGATCAATAATCTGAACAAGTGATTGATCCATTGATAAACAGCATGATGAGAATAATCGAAGACAGAGGACATTTTGAAACACATGTTTTTAAAAAGCATGAAGTCAGAATCATTTAAAATTGGTATATAAACTTTCATTATCAATACTTTAAGTGATTGATCCATTGATAAACAGCATGATGAGAGTAATCCAAGTCCCTGTTGGAGTCAGTCAGAGCATTTCCATAGAGAGCCACTTTGCATCAGCAGCACCATGCTCCAGTGCTCTGGGAGAGTTTATAGTCCTGAGAGTTGAACACTGGATGACTGACAGCTGTCCTTCATGACAACAGAAGACACAGAAATCCTCCTCATCAAAAACATGACTTTGATCTGCATCCTCATCTGGACTCTCCTCTGCTGCTGCTTCACAGGTAAAGTCCAGAGAATCAAACTCCTCTCCTCTATGAACATCCGTCCCTCTGAAATGAAGCCGACAAAACCATGACGCTGCTTTATGTTTTTGTCTCTGTGTCCTCAGAGTCCAGAGGTCAGGTCACATTGACTCAGCCTGGAGCAGTGAGCTCTGCTCTGGGAGGCTCCGTCACCATCAGCTGTAGGACCAGTCAGGATGTTTATTATGGCAACCCATACCACTATTTAGCCTGGTACCAGCAGAGAGATGGAGAAACTCCTAAACTTCTCATTTACTATGCCAGCACTCGAGTATCAGGGATTCCAGGTCGTTTTACAGGCAGTGGATCAAACTCTGCCTTCACTCTGACCATCAGTGGAGTTCAGGCTGAAGATGCAGCAGTTTACTCCTGTCAGAGTTGGCACTATCCCAACAGTCAGTGGGTGTGCACACAGTGAAAAACCGTCGTACAAAAACCTCCCTCAGACTGAACAGAAACTGAACTGACTGCTGCAGCTGGAAGCTACTGCAGAGACTGAAACACTTCACTGAGGACACACACACACACACACACACACACACACACACACACACACACACACACACACACACAATTATCACTTACATCATTATCAACCAAATGTGTGCATACCTCAAATCACATTTCAGATACTTTCAATCAGTAGAGACAGGTGAATTAAGTAAAGATAATAGGTTATTACAGACTGAAGATTGAACAGATTAACAGATGATATGTGCTGATGAAGTCTTGACAAAAAGTCTTTGGTGCATCAACTCTGCAGGGAGATTTTGTAATAAAGGGACATCTGCCCTGAGAAGCAGCATATAACTTCCCCCAAAATAAGAGGGCCATGCATCCCAAAAAACACAGGCACTATTTCACCCAATCAGGCTCACTAACCAAGCAGGAATGAAACAAGCCATGAATATTTGAACAGAAATTCTGTAATCTCCTAAGAGATGAAACATTGTACAAAGCATGTCACCAAAAACTTTAAAATGCTTAACTTATATGTTTTTAACCAGCAATAATGAATGATCAGGAGTGACCTGAATAACTTCACCATCAATGGCTAGAGGAGAGAAATGCTCTGCTTGAGATTCAAAGACTTGGCAAATGGTCAGCAATGACTTGAATAGCAATGAATTGAAGAATATGATACATTGTAATCAACCTATTGTGGGTTGGGATTAGTCGTCCAAGTTTAGATTTATTTCATGTAGTATAACTGATTATAGAAGAGCAGATTTTTACATGGATCATGATGTACGAGAACTTGCCAAGCAAAAGGGAGTAGATGGAAAACAATAGGTTTCATGTTACACGTGACGAAATACCCTTATTTTACAGAGGAATTTAGAAATTCTGGCCCATCTCTAAAAGCCTGTTACCTGTCTAGCTGAGGTAAATTAAGACCCAGCTGCTGTTATACAATTACAGTAATGTTCCTCATCCCTTGAGTTGAGGTCAAGAATAACATACTTTCCACAAATAGTTCCTTGTTTCAAGTACACTAGATGAGGAA